>NW_024870678.1:22322500-22922500 GCF_019054845.1 Dipodomys spectabilis
CATCACTTTCTTTCTCCATTGTACTACAAACATATTCTGTTATATATTTGAATTCAAGTATAACTTGTCTGCTGCACAATCTGAAGAAACTGAAAATTTTGAATAACTACTTTTACTTGGCCCTTTAGAACTTGTTTCATAACTTCATTTATATATTTACATATATTATATATTATATAATGATATGTACAATATATGTTATATTATTATAGACTAGATTTATATAAATATATAATATAATAAACATTGTATAAGTATATACTTATATAACATTTATATATAAATATGTTATATTTATTTACAAATATGTTATATTTCTATATATTTATATAATATATAACTATATATTATATACATATATATTTACATATAAATATATAATATATTTTATAAATTTCTTTCTTTATGTTTTAAATAAGATTAGCACACTTATTCTGAACTCCATTTTGTATTGTTCTATTACCACTGTTCCTCATGTTTTCCAAACTGCCTTTAATAATGCCTGGTACCTTGTTTGGTTTTAATTTGATCGTGAGTTTTAGTCAGATGAATGATATTTACTGGAGACCCAAGTAAACTTTCTAAAGTGATATTTTTGTTTTATTACTTTTTCAGCCTGGAATTCTAAGTGTGTTGATAATGAGAGCTCAGTCCCTACTCCCACCCGCCATTCAGTCTTGAGTTCTCCTCTTCCTAGAAGAGCCTTTCTACCTTCACGGTGGGGCTGTTGGCTTATTTCCAGCATTCACCTTTGACATATATGTACAGACATTCTGATTCCTTCAAGATTAGTGCTGTGTTTTCTGAGGTTCTGACATTGCACAGGGAGCCAATGCTTACTCTTGCTGTAAATATATTTTCCTGGGCCAGATTCTGGTAGTAAATGGCCCTTGAAAACCTCAAGTTTTGAAACCTGTCATCTTTTCCAGTTCTGAAGTCATTGTTATGCTTCTTAGATGTTTTGGCATTTTGGAGATTTCTTGTTTTTGAATTCTGTGATGTTGTCCATATCCATAAGTACTTTTCTCCTTATTTCTATATACTTGGAAATGTGTTTAGCACTATTACATATAGGGAACTGCCAACTACCTATATAAAATTTTTTCAACTTATTTTTGCCCACGTGCCACAGATGAAACTCAGGTCCTCATGTTCTTCTTTGGATTTCTTGCTCATAGCTGATGCTTTACCACTTAAGTTGTATCTCCAGTGCAGAATTTCATTGGTTAATTTGAGATGGGGTCTTGGAGACATTTATGTTCAGGCTGCTTTGAACTTTGCTTCTTTGGATCTTAGCCTCCCAAGTAGCTAGAATGACTGGTATGAACCACTGGGGCTGGCTTATTTTTCAGCTCTTTAAAATGTAGTCTTTTGTTGCTGTTATTATCTCCATTTTGAATAACATCTCAAATCACCTCAGTATTTTGCAAATTTACTCATTCTTCTATACTTAAGAACTTACCGAAAGTAAGTTCTTTAGTGTTTTGTTTTTACCCCCTTAGGAACCAAATTAACCCCTAATTAGTTTCTTTTCTGTGGTAATTACTTTATGATACTCATCTTCTTGTGAAATTTTAAGGTTTGCAAAATTTGAAGTATTTGTTAACTTTCTTGAATTTGTGCATAGTTACAACAAAACTTCATACAATAAATTGTTCCTAATAAAAGATACACTAAAACAAAATAATTATTATTTTAGAAAAATGAAAAGGTTTGATTTAAAAGGATTCAAGAACCCAGGAAAATATGATTTCTTATTTTTCTTCTTTAGTGTGGGTCCTGGGTCTTGAACTCAGGGCAGAGGTACTGCCTCTGAGCTCTTCTTTGCTCAAGGTTAGCAATCTACCACTTGAGACACAGCTTCACTTTCACTTTTTAGTGCTTAATTGGAGATAAGCGTCTTATATACTTTCTTGGTCAGGCTAGCTTTGAACTATGAACCTTAGATCTCAACTTCCTAAGTAGCCAGATGTGTGCCACTGGCATCTGGCTGAATTTTTGTTCTTGTTTTTATTCTTGCTCATTTTACTCAAGGTTCATGAGTATACAAGGCCAGAGTGATTTCACACAAAGTCCTAAGGTTTTAAAGGAGGAGTAAAGCTTGTATCAAGTAGTATAGAGTTAATGCTAGCTCCATCCCAAGGGATGTGTTTGTGCCAACAACAACAACTACAAAAAGTTCCTTAAAGTAGGAAGAAGTAGCTACTTTTGTGATGTCTACTTAGTATTTGGTCCTGAGTAAATGAATAAGCAAATAGCTGCTTCTCAGAGCTACTTTTACAGGGAGTTCCAGTTCATGGGAGCTTAGAAAGGTAAGGGATGCAAATTGCATTCCAACATTGAACCAGCCAATCAAACTCTGAACACTTTTGAGGTCTTTGGCTTTCACTGTGAACATGGAAACACCCAAGGGCACCTTCAAATTAAAAATAAACACCCTGTTCTAAAGAGACCTGGTTGTGTAATTTGGTGCAATTTAAGAGGTATCTTAATATAGTAACAGACTCTATAAAGAATATTCAGGTAAGGTTATGTCCTTTCCAGATACACGTGTATATAAATGACCTTTCACTCTAAATTCAAATACTTTGGGCATACCTCTGCTCCCTAAAACTTTGTCTATAAAATGCATGGTACAAATATTTTAGTTCTAGTCAAATATTTGTAATCTATTGGATATATATCAATAAAAATAACAGCTACCATTTATTCCACGCTTGCCTTATGGTAAGCTGTGTCCTTCTTTTTACAGTTATGTCGTAACACCCATATAATCCTGCTCTTATCTCCCACTTGCTGGTGGGGAAAACAGAAATACAGAAGGATTAGTAAGTAATTTACTAATTTAATTTAGTAATTCAAATTACAGCGAAATTCATTTCTATGGCTGTACTTTTGAAGACATATTTATATTTGTCAGGTTTTCTTGGAGAATTTAAGTTTTATCAAGACGAAAGGGGAAAGTAGCAGCATTGATTAACTCATTAGTACCTTTGACTCTACTTACAATCTTCATGGGTCATTCCCTTCAACTGTTTTTTTTTTTTTTTTCTGGAAACTCTATTTTCACCACTAATTTCCAGGTTTAAAGAGAGGAATGTTTGCCACTGCTAGAAAGTTGAGCAGATATGGAATAAATGTAAATCCACGCCCACCGCTAGCCACTTTCGTGCTTTCTTCACTCCACCCTTGCTTAAATTTGGATTGTGAAAGATCTCCAAATCCCATGAGCTGATAGCTTGGTTGCCAGTGTCTGGTACTCACTTATTGGGAGGTAGTAACTTTAAAAAGTGTGGCCTACTTTTGGGCACTTACCCAAATGATCACAAACAAGACTATACTAAAGCTATCAGCACAACTATGTTTATTGCAGCATTATTTACCATAGCTAAGATATGAAACCAACCCAGATGCCCCTCAGTAGATGAATGGATCAAGAAAATGTGGTATATATACACAATGGAATTCTATGCAGCTATCAGAAAGAATGACATTGCCCCATTTGTTAGGAAATTCATTTCAGGGATGCAAAGCTGGTTCAATATACGCAAATCAATTAATATTATTGATCACATCAACAGGACCAAGAATAAGAACCACATGGTTATCTCAATAGATGCAGAAAAAGCATTCGACAAGATCCAACACCCCTTTATGATGAAGGTTTTGGAAATATTAGGAATCCATGGAACATTCCTCAATACAATAAAGGCTGTATATGACAAACCTACAGCCAGCATTATACTTAATGGTGAAAAACTAAAGCCATTTCCTCTTAACTCAGGAACAAGACAAGGATGTCCACTCTCTCCACTTCTCTTCAATCTAGTATTAGAATGCCTAGCTACAGCAATAAGACAAGATGCAGACATAAAGGGGATCCAAATAGGGAAAGAAGAAATAAAACTCTCCCTCTTTGCAGACGACATGATCTTGTATGGAAAGGCTTGGAAAAAATTATATTAAGTGAAGTAAGCCAGTCCCAAAGAAACATAGGTCCCATGGTTTCCCTTATTTGCAATATCTAGTATATGTCTGAGTCAAGCAGAAAAAGTCAGGTAAGTTGATGTTAGGGAAATGAACCCTAAGATATGTATTCAAATGTTTTTTTTCTTTCATGCGATTGTTTCAAACACATTTATAAGATTATTTCTTTGTTGCTTTGTATGTCCCTCCCCCACAGTATAACCCCTGTTTTCACTGTATTTGATGTTGGTATAATTTGTGGAGGGGAAGGGGAAAAACAAATCGTTTAAATAGGGATACAGGTGGACCCATTGCAACAATGAGATGTACAAGTAGTTATATTTAAAACGAACTTTACAACTTTGGTGAGGCGCGGGGGGGGGGGGGGGGGGGGGGGGGGGGGGGGGGGGGGGAAGAGGAATGGGAACGGGAGGGGGATTGGGTGGGGGGGGGCGGGGGGGGGGGAAGATGGGAAGGGATGGGAAGGGGAAACAAAGCAGGAGGCTACAATGCTTGATAAGAAATGTACTCATTATCTTGCCCATGTAATTGTAACCCCTCTATACAGTATTTTCACAATTAAAAAGAAAAGTGTGGGGGCTGGGAAGGTAGCTCAGCGGTAGAGTGCTTGCCTTGCAAGCATGAGGCCCTGGGTTCGATTCCTCAGCACCACATAAACAGAAAAAGCCGGAAGTGGCGCTGTGGCTCCAGTGGTAGAGCACTAGCCTTGAGCTGAAGAGCCGAGGGACAGTGCCCAGACCCAGAGTTCAGGCCCCATGACCGGCAAAAACAAAACAAAACAAAAAAAAAAGTGTGGCCTACTGGAAGAACTAACTCATTGTGTCATTGGAGTATTCAAACCATTAAAAGATCATTCATAATTGAAATCTGATATTATAAAGTGAGTCACAAAACCTACAGCTTGGTTCTATATAATTTTTAAATCTATATAATATAAATACAAACTAACTTCAATTAGCTAATGTCTTATAAAAAACATGCATGGTCTAATAGTTCTTGTAATTCCAGAATTTGGAATGTTTCCATTATGCCTAAAAGAGTATTTGAATTGAACAACAAACCATGTTCTCATAATCTAGAAGAATTTATACATTCCAACAGTACAAAACTAAATGAATATTCTTGAGTAGTAAACTTGAAGTTTCATCTCCATATCTGTCATTTCAAATGCATTACACGCCTTAAGGGATTTTGTGCAGCCCACAACCTGATAGCCTAACATTATCTTAAAACTGTTATTCTTATCTTTATAATGTTTTGAACCATCAAAAACCTAATCCTATAATGTGGGAAATGTTCAAGCTTTGGGACTTTATCTCAGAAAGTTAAATACATTTATTTTTTATCCCCTCTCCAAAAAAAAAAAGAGAGAATACATCAAATCAGAAACTTGCTTGTATTGGAGGGATTAGATCATATTAACATGTTTTCTATCTTAATTTACTGTTTCTAATATATAGGTAAGTGTGTTTCCAAGTGAACTGAAACTTTGAAAAGAGGAATTTGGGAGCAGTGAAGGAAGAATAATTTTGCTGGTTTTCAAACTTTGCTGTGGTGTAAAACCATTTGGGAAAAATTCAAAAGAGAAGACTCAGGACTTCGCCTTTGACTTTTCTGTAGTATGACCCAAGCTGGGTGATGCTAAGATGTAGCAAGGTTGAAAAACATACAATTACAATTAAGAATCTACAATTAAGAATCTAGTCATACTACTTCAGTACAAACACACACTGTCCCTCAGCTCCCAAGACTCTGACTTCACAGACTTGTTAAGCAGTTTTCTGATGTTCATTTACTTTCCCAAATAGGTGATCTTCCTTCTGGAAAGAAGTGGATTCTGTATAAATTATTAACTTTCTAGTTAAATTAGTTCTTGGTCAATCTAAGAATGGGAGGCAATTATCCCTTCCCTCATCCACCCAGGTCAGTCAGTCTGAGGGAGGCATGCTACCATCAAGATTCAACACTTACAGAGCCTTCAGCCAGGCTTAGAAACAACAAAAGGCAACAGCTCCATCTACATTGTTCCAGTTTGCCAATCTGCTTCCCCCAAATTTTTGTACTGTTTATTACTTAATTGGTTTATACATCTGCCTAATCATGAAACTGGACCAGATGTTCTCAATTCTGGCTAAGCATTAGAATTACCTGGGGAGCTTTTTGGAATCCTGATGCCTGTGCTAATTGCATCAGGATCTTTGGATAGTAGTGGGTAGGGTTAAGGGACTAAGGCTAGGGACCCAGTTATCAGTAATTTCAAAGCTCTTCAGAAGACACTGGAACATACTGACTGAGGCTATTATATACCTAGGACATATATACCTGGAGTTATTGTTTTGTTGTTGCTATTGTTGTTTTTTGTTATTATTTACAATTCTGAAGATTAAACCCAGGACATCTTGAAAGCTAGACAAGCATTTAATCACTGAACAATTCCCTTAGATTTAGTCTTCTCTTTTCAGTTGTTTTTATGGAGCCACAGAGATGGGGGCAAATATACTAAGTTAAAAATCTAAAAAAAATGCTTTTAATGGAACTGTTTGGAAATATACTTGGCTTTAATTTGGGATAGGAGTATTAGGAAATATTTCAAGTCCCTGGTTTCAGCACCAAATGTAAGGAAATATTTTGAGTCTTATGAGTATGACTAAAGAAAAGACCAGAAAGGCAAACTTGACAGGCCAACTGGTTTTATTGGACTGAAAAAGAAGAAATGGCCCATTTCTCTTACAACTAAGGTCTCCTTTATTAGGCAGAAAAATAAAGTCAGGTGGGGGCAGATATCAGGGGTAGTTCCTATTGCATGGGGGGATGGGACCAGGGCAAGGGGCTCTTTGTGCCAAAATAGAGGTGGAGCGGGAGAGCAATCTTGTCTTGAGTTACAGGAAAGGTTTTTATTTATTTTTTAACAACATCCGTTTTTAGCAGACATGTCAACAAATAGTATAGTTTTCAGTTTACAAGGTATGTTTAGGGTGGAGGAAGAGGAGGGGGGATGATTCAGCAAGATCTGAAGCAAGGGTAATTTTGGTATTTTTCAGGATGTGGCTGTCAGGGGGAAGATGAGTGTTTTCAGTTTGTCATTTTCCATCAAAGGGTCCTTCCAAGCACTATATAGAAATTGATTATTTACTCTATTCAAGCCGATAGATTGGGCCATTGAATCACTAACTTGGTATTAGGGCCAAGGTATAAACAAAGAACTTTGGCTCCAGAGTCAGTAAGCTTAATTACAGCTTTGGTTCTTTAGAAACCCTGTGTCTGATGAGATAGGCAATAGTCTTATATTTCCATTCTGCAGGCATAAACATCAAGGAACAGAGAACAGCTTTTTAAAAATTTCTATTACTTTAGACTGGAATTTCAGATTTTAGAATTCATGTATGCTTCTGAACTTACTATAATTTGGGGGGGGGGTATCAATTAGGTGTACAAGATGATTTCAATTCAGAATCTTGATTTAGGAATAGACACCTTGGCAAAGTAACTCCATTCTTCATTTACCCTCCTCCCTCCTTTCCCTTCCCCACTAAGAACAACAATTTTCATTGTTCTATTTGTGTGTGTCTGTGTCTGTGTGTCTGTGTCTGAGTCTGTGTCTGTGTACATAAAAACCATATTCATCCTCAGGTCCTTTTTTACAGGCACCTGTGTGAGAAGGAATTCTTATGTTTCTGAGAGCTGAGTAAAAGTTATTCTTCAAATAACTGTTTGTACTATCTCTTGGAATGAAAATGTTGTTTAATTTTCTTAATTTGTACTATGTTAAGAACCAGGAGAGAATTTAAGTTCAGTTAGTCTCTCAGGTTGAGTAACTCCAAGCTATAAGCTCCAGAATCTTGTCTTTGTCTCTGACTCCAAATGGACTTGTGGGAGAAAGTGATATAACCATGAGATCACTGTGTTCTTTCAGATGATTTCCTGTTTCCTGTGTATTTAAATACACAGGGAATAATCCCACTATTAAAATAAGGCCCTGGATGTGTGTATGGGCAGAAGTTCAATGAAAAAGGAAGAAAAGTATGTTTGCTGAATACCAGATGTAGAGTGCATAAATCCTGTTAGAACAAGTAGGGAATAGCTTTATGGCTGACCTGCAAGAAACCCAAGGGAACTGGGAAGTCAGATAGGCATGTGTCAAACAGACTTATTTAAATCATCTACTTCCTCGGCAAAATAGAAGTTTAAGAGAGCCCTGTTTCCTCTTGTGGTTTGAAATTACAGTTGTAGACTTCAGAAGTCCTTCTTGATTGAGGGCTTCCAAGCAAAGATGTTGCACTACCCAATCCTGGACTGCCCATTGCCTCTTTTGAGGCTTCCTACATTGCCCACTTTGTACTTTCTGTTCTTTGTCATTTCAGCAACAAATTGCAGCATAGCCAGTGACTTGTCCCTCTGAAAGTCCATGGCCTATGACTTGTCCCTCTGAAAGTCTTTTGCATCTGAAAAGAGAAAGGCCTTCACTGGTTTCCTTGTTAGACAAGTCTGTTCCATTAGTGCTTCGGGCTTGGAGACTAGGTAACCCTTCTCCCCACTCTTAGCCTTGTCATGCACCACACAATTCACAGAGTTTTGGCAGTAGACACCCAGTTTCTGTTAAACAAACAAACAAAACAACAGCTACAATACTTAAAAGGCGTGTGTGTCACCTTCAAGAACCACATCAAGTTGTACTGAGAGAGAAAACTAGATTGAAATTCTTTGCAGGGATGGCATCTTGACAGATATTTCCTTCAGGAGCCACATTATAGTTTATTACAGTATTGGCATGTATAAATGTGAAGCAAAATATCTATATCTATATGTCTCTCTAGATAAATAGATATCTCTCTTTAGTTATGAAGATATCATAAACTTTGTAAGAAGGACTCAGGTCAAAATTGTTTCAACTCTAGTATTTGCTAATGTCTGAATTTTAGCATGCTACTATACTTCTCTTGTCCTCAGTTTCCTTATCTTCTTGCTGAGAATGTGTACATACAAGGCATTTACAAAGAATAGAACATTTTGGGAAGCCCTGTTAACTTTTGACTTCCTATCACACATTCATTTCTTCTGTTCTCCATCCTTCTTGTTTCTCTTCCTTCTCTAAACAATCAGTTGCACATCTTTTGTGTTCTAACCACTACATCAGTTAATGGCAGTGACAAATAAGAGTAAGGTATAAGTTTTGACCTTAAGAAACAACCACATTGTCTAAACTAAAGATACATGCATTTTTAAAGATATGCACCATGCTCCCTGGAAATAGTAATAAGAAAGGTTCCCACTGTTTCTGGCTGGAGCTATTGCATCTTATGCAATTCAGGGTGGATTGGGCTATGTCAAAAGATGTAGTCTTCTAGCAAGAGACACTGGGGAGACCCCAATAATATCTTCCCCAGGCCTACAAAGTGGTTGTAGATGCCAGAAATGGCATTCTGACCAGGAGAATCTTTCTTTATATGTATATTAGTGAAAGCTACTTTCTAGCATTTGGCAGTTGTCCTAAGATCAACAGAAAAAAAATGGATCTTTTGTGTGGAGCTTTAGAGGTTTACCTTTTTTATTTTTCTTGGCAAGTGACTGGCTTTAGGAAAGTTTGCAAGCATGCAATAGTCTTAACCACCAAGCTGGCTTTCAAGGGAAGGAACATACAAGGAAAATCAAAGAAGACATAGAATCTCATGAGATGGAGACTCGGTTATTAAAAAAAAAAGATAGCATTCTAGGTGTTAAACAGAAATGGAGGCTCAGGAACAAGGAGAAAAAAATCTTGTCAAGGCTAATTTCTAGGATTACTAAAGGGTAAAATAAAATTGAGCCCCAAAATGATGGTTTGGAGGTAACTAATCCTCATTATCTAAGGTAGAGACCTGTCGTAGAAATTAGGGCAAAACATTTGTGGCAAGTGAGACTGAAGTAGATCTGATGTGAGACAATGAAGGAGCAGAAGATCAGGATGGAGGTGTGGGGATAGTTTTCTCCCTCTTAGAAACTTTTTACACGCAGCATGTAACATGCCTATAAGTCCAGCATTCAGGAGGCTAAAGCAGAAGGTTCTTGACTTTGAGACTCACCTGGACTGCATAGTTGTGTCCTGTCTAAAAAAAAAGAAAAGAAACCAACAAAAAAGCCTGGTTGATGATGTATACCTTTGAATTTATGTTTAGTGTAAAATGTATATTTTTTCCAGGAAAATTTTATATCTCCATTTGGAAAAAGGTCTACGATTATTTTATTTCACAATGATATTCATGGTTATTATAATTGTAATATTATATATGAAAAGTTGATTAATAGATCTGTAAATGCAATCACTCATCATTTAATGCTTGGGATACATTCTGAGAAATGTATTGTCAGGCAATTTTATTATTGTGCAAATATCACACGAAGCACTTACACAAAGCCAGATGGTACAGGTCAATTCCTATATGTAGCCTTTTGACTCAGTCCAGAGATATAGTGAGACATAGTAAATAAAACTGTAGAAGGTGGCTGACAGAGTGATACAGCAGACTAATTTATATTGAACCTTTTTAAAATAAATAGAAGTCATATACTCTAAAATAATGATAGCATAGTAAATACATAACCAAGTAATATATTTATTTATTTATTATTATGAAGTATTGTACATCATTGTATGACCTATATTTTTATATGGATCACAAGACAGTAAATTTGTTTACTCTGACACTATCATAAACATATGAGTGATGCTTTGTTTGTATTGGAACAGCTATGAAGCCACTAGGTGCTAGGAATTTTCCATCTACTTTGTAATTTTATGAGACCATTATTATTGATACATGTAGTCTGTTATTCATTAAAATGTCATTATGTGGCAGGCACATGGTGGTAGTATTTAAAATGAACCAGATTTATTTGAAAACTAGCTAGTTTAAAAGAGAATAAAATTTACCTGTTGTAAATGCAAATCATGAGTTTACAATAAAAATTAAAATAAAATTACTCTGATGGACTGTGCATGCTATGTATGTTTGCATTTTCTTCTGCTGTTTATTAACACTTCCCCTAGAAAGTGACCACAGTGATAGCAACATATAAATGTACAACTTAAACTACTACCAAGAATTTAACATTTAAAAACTCACAGCATGCCGGGTGTCGGTGGCTCATGCCTGTAATCCTAGCTACTCAGGAGGCTGAGATCTGAGGACTGTGGTTCAAAGCCAGCCCGGGCAGAAAAGTCCGTGAGACTCTGATCTCCAATAAAAACCACTAGAAAACCGGAAGTGGCGCTGTGGCTCAAGAGGTAGAGTGCTCGCCTTGAGCTGAAGAGTGCAGGGACAGTGCCCAGGCCCAGAGTTCAAGCCATGACCCACAAAAACAAACAAACAAAAACCTGACAGCATAAAAATGATATAGTCATCTCAATTGTGAAATTAAACTCGACCTAGTTAGTATGATATTTTTAATGTATGAATAATGAAGAATTAAATCACATTCCATACCAAAGAAAAAAATTCACAGAATATTATTCTGAGGGAAAGACCACATATATAGAGTTTATAAACATCTGTTCTTGCAGGTGGGAACAGCAGAAAAATTTAATAACTAAAATAAATTGTAACTACACACAAATTCTTAAGTTGTAACCACATTTTCAGAAGCTAAAAGAATGTCTGAAAGAATTTGTTAAGAACTGAAAACTTTGTCATATATAATCAGAATAAGGAAAGATTCCCTTCATAAGAAGGAAATAAAAGAAGAAATGATTAATCTAGGTAAAGGAGGCTCATGCCTGTAATCCTAACTACAGAGGATGCACATATCTGGGTAGGAAAGTCCATGAAATTCTCCAATTAGCCAGCAAAAATTGAAAGTGGAGCTGGAGCTCAAGTGGTACAGCAACTGACCTTAAGCAAGCACCCAGGCTGAAATAAATAAATGAATAAATAAATAAATAAAATTTGCTGAAATTTTAGGTTAGAATATGAGATTAATGAGGTTTTTATGCTACCTTTAAATACATTGTCATTGTGCATGTCATTTAATTTCTGCCTTTTGTTTTTTACCAGTAAGATGAGAATGATATTTGTGTCTGTTTATAGCAGACAGACTATAGTAAAGGCCAAACTAAATGGTTTAATAATATAAAAGAGTTTAGGGCACACAATGAGTACTTAATATAATTTAGAACTTTATATCACTGTGTGAAAAACACTATACTGTACTCTTTGTTTTTTTTTTTGTCCATCCTGGGGCTTAAACTTAGGCTAGGCACCGTCCCTGAGCTCCTTTTGCTCAAGGCTAGTGCTCTACCACTTGAGCCACAGCTCCACTTCAGGCTTTTTCTTTGATTAATTGGAGATAAGAGTCTCATGGACTTTCCTGCCCAGTTGGCTAAAACCCATACCTCAGATCTCAGCCTTTAAGTCCTTAAAATTATGTGTGAGCCACCAATGCCTAGTTATGCTATACTCTTAACACAATTTTTTCACTCTTAGAACATTAGTGGAAGATAAATTATTATTTGCATATGGAAGATCAGAGAAGTTTAAAAGTGACCCCATTTTCATAACTAGTGATTGAGCCAGTATTTGATAAGTGACCACACTTTCATTGCTAATATTTAAAAGCCAAGATTCAAAGTGTGTCTAGAACAAATAGTTGTCTAAGTAAGAACAATTTTTGTATTTTTAAATAGGTTTAGAAAATAAGACATTACTGTACATGGTCTGTGAAGGCTATAATACTGTTATAAACTTTGTTAAAAATGTTTGTGGACTGCTCATCTAGTGAAATTGTTCTTTCTATAGTATTATACCACATTTCTTTCTAAAATCAGATGTTTATATCAATTGGCAAAATTATTTTTTATTTTCCATTTATTTGACAGGTGTTTGTTGAATTCCTATGACATGTGAGATATCTACCTTGGTTGGCCCATTTGGGGGATGCCAGGTCTAGAAAAATAAAAAATAAATAAAATAAAATTATTGCATCAAGGAACTGATAGCCTTATGGGGAAATCTGAAGGAAAATGTTCGCTAAAATTAAAAACATCCAAGGAAATCGTAGGAAGCAAATGGAAGGAATATTCTTTTGAGGCATGTCCCTTGAATACAACATTCTTGGATCAGATATGCTTTTCTGGAAAAACAAAACTTGAAACAAGTTTCAACATTTTAGTTTGAGTGGGTATAGGGTATTTTGGCTAAATGAAACAGTGTATAGGTACAAAGGACAAAATGCAAAAAGAATTATGGAAGTTTGAGGAACTAGACATGCAAACTGAGGTCTAAAATGAAGAAATGTGAGGGCAGGGATCCATAACAAGATGTAAGTCTAAGAAGAAAGATGAAATTTGAAGCATAAATGCTTCACATACATGTTAAAATATTTAGAACACATCCTGAGGACTGTGAAGATTATTAAACTGTTAGATTATTAGAAACTGTTACCAAGAGAGTGGCATAGTTAAACTCACTTGTCAGAATTATGCAGTTACATGGACGCAGCATAGAAGATGAAATTTCATAGGCCAAAAGTGAAGATCACTATGGAGTAATCAAGTATAACACTTGAACAAAATATGAAAAACATTCAGACATTGGTCAAAAGCCAAAATAGGACTGTGAACCCTAAATAAAGGGAAACAAATGAGGTAAGTCCTACATTTGCCCAAGACCTGGAAGCACATTCCAGATATACGAGCTCAGGGAGATTCTAAATAAGAAACAGCTGTCCTTGTATAACTGAGGAGACAGCTTCAAGTGTAGGAAGTCTGAATTATCAGTAAATAGGTAAGGCAGCTTTATGCAGACAAAGAGTACTTGAAATATACATAGGAGGACTTTAGGAGTATTGAAAGATACAGAGACAAGCATATATAGAACAAAAGACCAAAAGTTGTGAGATGAACAGTTTCCAATGATTCACCCGGACAAGGAAATCATTTTTACTGCTACTAGATAGAATGAAGAGTTCTCATGGAGTACCATTACTCATATGTGCAGTTAAGATGCAACAAGGGTTTTTCTTTAATAGTAGACTATACTATTCCAAGAATGAATGTTTCTATGGATCTAATCAAGTCAAGCTTAACAATAAACCTTAAATAATCTGTGTACTCCTTTTAGGAAAGAAGAAATATTAAATATCAATGATAAAAATTTAGTAGTTTTACTATAAGAAAACTAGCGTGAGAAGAAAAGTTAAACCTGAAGTAGAATAAAAAGAATTAAGATGAAAAATTGATGAAATCCAAAGCTAGGTCTTGAAATTTCAACATCCATAATGTAGATGAATATTTAACCTGGTGAAAGAAAAGAGGAAAAGCACAAAACTACTAACTTCAAGAACTAAAAAGGAGACATCATAACTTTAAAATGGATGATAACATTAATAGTATATATGATGACAAAAATGAGCCATTATGAAATATATGCTGGGCAGGGATTATCAATTCAACAAAACCCACTGTAATGATAACCAAAACAAATCATCTGCTGAACCTGGCTACATAAGTTTAAAAAAATTAACCAAACAAGAAAAGCTTTCTATAACAACCTTGCATTTTGGTAGAGATGAAAAATTCAACAGGCAGAAAAGTGGGAAAGGAAAGGCTTCAGGTGTGTTTTTACTTGAGACTGTTGTCATAGGGAAGTTGAAAGTGAGGTAATGAGAAGCAGAACTTCCTATATCATCGATATCTGACTTTCTCTGGTTGGTACTGAAGTGGAAGTAGCAACCAAAAATTGAATGCTTTCTGTTGTTTTGGGGCAATGACCTTTTAGAAACCTTAAACATAGGCAAGTGGAGTCAGAAGATGAGCCAGGAAGAGAAGGCTGGAGAGTGTTCTAAGATGAAACTTTATGAGACTCCAAGGGAGAGAGGAATGCTTGAAAGCCAATAGTTATAATAAACTTGTATTTTGGGAACATTATTCTTATGACAGTGGAAAATATGCATGAGGTGTGTCAGGAAACGGAAAGCTTACATGCAGGCTGGGGTAGTTTTTTCCTTTTTTATTCAAATTGGAGGATGGCTGTGAAGGCCTTAATGTGGGCAAGGATGGCCAGAATGCAGCTGAGGGCAGTAGAAACAATCAATTCAACATCTTGGACACGGAGTGAGCACTTGAAATATCTATTGTTGTTTTTATTTCTCTAGTACCAGGGTTTGAACTCAGAGCTTCATGTTTTGCTCAGCTTGCTCATTTATCTAGTACATTATCATTTTAGCCATACTTGTAACCCAGTTTTGTTCTGGTTAATTTGGAGATGGAGTCTTGTGGAGTTTTCCACAAGACTGTGAACCATGGTTCACAGTCAGAATCTTTATCTCCTGAGTAGCTAGGATAACAGGCCTTGGTGCCCTGTTTATTTTTTTGAGTGAATATCTAGGGGATGGAAAGGATTTGAATACTGGTGTGAAACAGTAAGAACTTTTGAAGTGAGTTTCAGTAACTCATTGTCTAACAAGCAATGTCATGGGCCCAGATATAATAATGAGTAAAGTGGTACATGAATGAGAAGTTTAATTTGTGGCACATCATTGAGTTTGTAAAGATGTAATGAGGAGTTGCCAAGGTTGTGTTGAAGCCAGGTTTAATGGTCTTTAGAATCATACAAAGGAGTATAATTGGCTACAGAGATCTTTTAAAGCTAGGGAAGAGGGTTCAGTGCTCAAACATACTGATTTATTTTTTTAAAGTACTATATAGAAGAAGTAATGCTTGCCACTGAAAGCTAGTCAGCACTAGTTTGGAATTTCTCTTTTAGACTACCTGTACCCAATTAAAGGCACTCATGTACTTGAAGATAGGAAGATGAAATAGTTTTTATTTTTATTTTTTAAGCTATAGAAAACACTGGAGAGAAAATACAGAATTCTGAGGGCCTGGACCTTAGAAGTATGTTCTTCATGTAGGTGAATGATCCTACTGCATGAAGTCTGATTTCTTGGACCTCAATTACATGTTTTCTCTCAACCACATCTTGAGGAGGAGGAAGTAGTGTATCAGAGTTAGGGGCTTAAGAAAGAAACATACTTTTTACCTTACTTATATAACTGTAACATCTCTGTGCATCACCTTGGCAATAAAAATATTTTTGAAAAGAAAAAAGGAAATCTACAGGTCAACTGGAAAATTGTGATCAAATTAGAACAAAAGGGACTAGGGTTTCAGTACCTGCTCAAGAGGAGTTAAGTGTGTGTGTGTGTGTGTGTGTGTGTGTGTGTGTGTGTGTGTGTGTGTGTGTGTGTGTGAAGGGGAGGAGAGGAGGGAGAGAGAGAGAGTTTTTAAAAAGGGTAGAGAGCCAGAATGGGACCACCAGTAGAAGGCTGAAGGGGTTGGGAATAGGGGTCTGAGTCAGTTAAAATTGATGATGAAGAAGAATCATCCATGAAGAACTGGATCCCTGCCCATATCAGTAACTTGTATGGAACAGGAACAGCCACAAAGCTCTAATTTAAGGCCAAACTTGAAACCATGAAACCAGACAGTGGCACACTAAACTCATGTAGCTTCCTCTAGCAAGAGACTTGGGCTAGAAATCAGAGATGTCAACCTTTTCTATTGCAGAGGGAAAAAAAGCAAATGTGAAGAAATAATTATTTTTTAGTTTTTATGAGGCTGTGTGTTAACCATTCTAAATACTTTTATGTAATTATTTAATAATCACAGTCTTAAAAGATAATGGATAAAGACAATGCGGTGTGTATACACACACACACACACACACACACACACACATATAAAATGGAATTCTATGCTTCCATCAGAAAGAATGACACCACCCCATTTGTTAAAGTGAAGTAAGCCAGACCCAAAGAAATATAGGTCCCATGGTTTCCCTTATTTGCAATAATTGTCATATGTCTAGGATAATCATATCAGATGAGCAGAAAAGCTAAAAAACTATGTACACATGACTATAAGATGACGCTAAGCAAAATGAACCCCAAGATATAGACACAAGAGGTTTTTCTTTGTTGTTGTTGTTTTTAATGTACTATGTGATTTTTCTGTTTCTTTGTATGTTCTTCCTCCTATGGTATATCCCTGTGGTCACTGTATTTGATTTTGGTACCTTGCATTTGTATATACATTTATCTAATTTGGGGAAGGAAGGGGAATAACAAAATACTGAAACAAGGACACAGGATGACCCATTGGAACAATGATACTCACAAGACACTGTGTAGGAAATGGGTTTGGGGGGAGAGGAGTAGGGGAGGTGGGAGGAGGGAAGGGATAGTAGGAGAAAAACAAAGGAAGAGGTAACAATGCTGGACAAGAAATGTACTCATTACCTTACTGATGTAACTGTAACCTCTTGATACAGCATCTTTACAAGAAAATTAAATTTAAAAAATGAAAAACACATAAAAATAGAAAAAATACTTTCTATGGTAATTCTAATTGCTTAAGTATGTTTTACATATCTTACCAGAAATGATAAAAAGTTAATATACTTTCCCTATTTAATTTAACTATGATGCATGAAAATCAGTTGAAAATACTTCCTTGGGATGAACATTTTCTTTTTCAAATCTGACTTTTTTCTTTTCGTTACCTTTATCAACCATTATACTACTAACTTGGATTAATGCAAATTCATATCATAAGGACAAATTCATATCATATGGAATTTTATAGCTTGTGAGAATTGAGGCCAAAAGAAACTGTTGAATATCCTGGGATGTTTATATGACTTTTCAAATAGACCTTGAATCCAGTGTATAATTGTGCATGTATGTATTGTTTTAAATTAAAATTATGAGACTTTTAAATGATTTAATAATTCAAAATGTCACTCAGTTGTAAATCTGAAATATTTATTTGCTATAAGACTTTCTGAAAATTCCTACTGATAAAATTAATGTGCTCTAAATTCATATTAATGCCTATATTAGAGCAATACTTTGCTGATAGCAAATGTCTGTTTATGCTAATGATTTTGGATTAAAAATTTGAACTTCTTGAATGTTAATTTTGAATAGGAGAAAGTTTGTCTTTCTGCATCATATATTTGCAGGTGTGAGCTTTCCCTCTTAAAATTTTACTTTAAAAGAAAAATTTATACTTTGAATTTGAACAAAAGCACATTATAAACATATCTAATACATATAGACATATCACTTTATACAATTAGTATGTACTAATAAAAAGATAATTCTCTAACATTCGGGAATATATGCATTTCCCTGTATAAAAGAATCTCTGGTAAAAATGTCATTTAAAAATATGTTTTGAATAACCCTCATTACATCTTTTATTCACTTCTTGTTTTGGCTCACTGTGTATTTGAAAGCTGTTAAACAGATCTTACTCAAATTTTCCAAAACAGTTCCTTAATGGAAAAAAAGTAGCAATCAAAAGAGTAAAAGTTTGAGCCTAAAAATTGTTTTCCAAATTTTAAGAATTTGATGAATCTAGATGTTTGAAATGGAGTCCTTTTCCCTTTACACTCTTAACTAATTTTCCATTATGAACGACTTGGCATTTCATGTAGATTCTGTACATGAAATCAGATTTTATAGTCTATAAATATGCTTGAATCATACATTCAATGTTGGATCTTGTGGCCTGAGATAACATCCTAGACCTGTTCCTAGGAGAGTTATTATATAATCCTATCACACTATACTTAAAGTGTGTGTGTATATAAATATTTGGATAACATGGTAATATTCAAAGTAAAAGAGGTTTGTTAATTCCAGATTTATTACTAGATACAAGGTCTTCTTAAATGAAAATGGCAATTGGAAATTCTAGGAGAATTAGAAGAAGCAAATTAGCCAAGGAGGGATGCAGAAAGTTATAGAGAAACAGATGGAAATGTACATTTTAATAAAAAAACTCCAGGCGCCAGGGCTCAAGCCTATAATCCTAACTATTCAGGAGGCTGAGATCTGAGGAGCACGGTTCAAAACCGCCCAGTCAGGAAAGCCTGTGAGACTCTTTTCTCCAATTAACCACCGGACAACCGGGAGTGGCACTGTGGCTCAAGTGGAAAAGTGTTTTCCCTGAGCTGAAGAGCTCAGGGACAATGCCCAGGCTGAGTTCAAGCCTCACAACCGTCATTCCCACCCTCCACCCCCCCATAAAAAGATCCAAATCTAACACGGCCCTGGGGAAAGTACATCCAGAGGTTTTAATACAGTTGATAATGCTTTAAAATCCGTGTACTCATTGATCAAAATCATGCTTGAAAATCACACTCAGTCCCAATGATGCAGTGGCAGTGGTGAGCTTGGCAAACTTAACATTCTGTTAGTTTCTATGAAGCGAGTAAAACATGCATGCTAATTTTTAGGCCATCACAATTGAGAAAGACAATTATATAAATGAATAGGCTTAATTAGAAATGAGCCCTTTGAGAGGAATCTAGCCACTTTGATTAATATAATTACCTTTCTCATTGAATTAATCAAGGTTAACCCTTTTGTGTAACCTTAGATCACTTGCTAGAATTCTGGCAGAAAAACATTTTAAATTTAGTTCTCAGATTCACTATCCTGGTGTTTCCAAAACTAATTAGTTGAAGCAATCTAAGACTGTAGCATAGTATCCAGAATCAATGTCTCAGAATTTCTAGGATGAAAGTTAGAAATCTGTCATACTTTATGAACTCCCTATGTGTTTGGGAATTGTTGTATTATAGGGACATGGGTCAAATATTTTTTTTAAAAATCTGTATTTGAAGTAATAAAAATCCATTATTTATGTTGTATTTGTGCTATCTGGCTAATAGTATAATATATAATAAATAAATAAAATAATATATATAATATATGATAAGCATTCAAGGTTGTCACCATTCCCATTTTACTAACTTTTCTCTTTTCCATCTTCCCATTTCCTCTCATGTTAGATAGGAAATATATATATACACACACACATATGTATATATCCAGGGACCCCCCCCCCACACACACACACATACACACATACACACACACTCAGGGACAGCACATCCAGGAGTGTTACTAAGAGCTGATAATGCTTTGGTTCATTCCAAATGATAAGAGTGATAATAGGAAGTCCATTTTGGCCCTGAGGAAAAAATCTCATTGGCAGTGTTTCTTCTCCCTGCTATAAATAGAGCCCATGAAGCTATTTCACAGCTAGGTAGGGCTTTGAAAATGGACACGAGAACTAAGGACTTTATTTCCAGATAATACCTTCAGTTTCACAGTGACTTATTCCATTTTTGGTTCTCATTGCTCATTCTGTGCTTTCTGTACATTTGATGTAATCATCATTGTGCTGAAACAAACTACAAGCCAAGAACTTCCTGTTTTATGTTTCCTATAGAATAACCATGTTGTAAATTAAAAACAAATCTTACCAAAAATAAATCATGGTGATAGTCTTAGTAGAACCAATAAAACATGCCTATTAAATGTACTAAAACATTAGAGCAGAAAGAGTGATAGCAAAATATAGGAGAATTGAAATGGAAGAATGAAGCTTGCTGGGAAAGGAGAGACACATTTCAGACGAGGAACTGTTAGGATAGAATTGCTTTGTTGATGGTTCTTATCTCTTTGCTACATAATATGGTCCAAGTATATATGAAAAATATATGCTTTGGAGACAGCCTGAAAGGCACAACTGGAAGGACCACATTCCATATTTAATCTCTCTGCTCTCTCAAAGTCATCAGGTTAATTGCATATAAGGTTCGGCTATAGAGGAAAATGTATTTTAGTTAATGTGCACTGATGTCATTGATTTAACTCTGTCAGCTGATGGGGCCATTATTGTTTAGCAAACACCTGCCCATTTTGTAGTACAGATTAAAACATACTGACAGTAGTACTGTAGGTTGTATTGGAAGTTCTCTATCACTGAAACAAAAGGCTTTTCTGAGCACACAGAGTATGTGAGGTTAACCTAACGCCTTTCATGCATACTTACACAGTGTGTATATGTGGTGCATTTACATTCTATCTGATATGATTTTATATTAGCTGGTTTTCCGGTAGTTAATTGGAGATAAGAGTCTCATGGACTTTCTTATCTGGGCCAGCTTTGAACCACAATCCTCAGATCTCAGCCTTCTGAGTAGCTAGGATTATAGGTGTGAGCTACTGGCACCCAGCTCCTCAGGTATTCTTAACTTGAAATATTTAGGCTTATAAAGAGACCAGAGACAGGTATCAAAGAATCTGTAATCACCATAATCTGCTGTGCAGAATGTTGTATGTGTGTTTGAATATATATTGTTCATTGAAGAAAACCATATCTTCTCACAAATTCCTTTTTTCCCCCTCCAGTCCAGGGGCTTGAACTCTGGGCCTGGGCGTTGTCTCTGTTTCTTTTGCTCAAGGCAAGCACTCAACCACTTGAGCCACAGCACTTGAGCCACTTCTGGCTTTTTTGAGTAAGTTATTGGAGATAAGAGTCCCCCGGAGTTTTCTGCTGCCTTTGAACCACGATTCTCAGATCTTAGCCTTCTGAGGAGCTAGGATTACAGGTGTGAGCCACTGGTGGTGATCTCTGTCATCTTAGACCTTTAAGAGTACTGACTTTGTAGAAACCTGTTTGAAATCCTGTTCACTACAACTCAAAGTATCTACAAACTCTTTATTTCAGACTGTGTATATAAACCTTTTGTACTCATAGGCCATTCATGAATTTTAGTCTTCTATGTATTGAAATAAAGCTAGACTATTCATGAGAGTAAATAAAATATTTATTGTCTGAATAGAACAATAGCCTACTTTCTTGAATTTCCTGCTTCAGAAACAAGAATCATATTTTCACATGTAAGCTAAACATTTTAATTATTTGCTTCTATTATAATCTTTGTTTTGAAATTCAAAGCATTCCTACCTTGGAAGCATTCAACTTTACTCCCTCTTGATCCTTATTTAAATAATTGTATAACATTGACTCTTTACTTTGTAAGTCTTCACATGGCCTTTAGCCAAAAGCAATAAAATTCCTAACTGATCCTTATAAATGTATTTCTATTTTCCTCTTGTGAATGGAGATAGAGGGTTATTCAAAGGTACCCTGTTCCTTGCTCACCAGGTTTGAAATCTTAAGGGGGCAATGCTAATACCACAAGCATATTTGAACCCCTGAAGGACATTGGTTTGTTTTTTTAATTCAGAAATTATACTTCTTGAAGCATTTTTTGTCCCTACCTCTCATTTTAGATGATTGTATACACAGACTCATAAATACTTCTTTTATGTGTTAACGGAAGAATTGCACACTGGCTGTAAAGACTACATCATAAGTCCTTACTAAGTTATAAGTAGAAAGAAGTGAATTCATTTTTAATTTATTATTCAATAAAATATTATTTCCCATTTGAGACTGATACAGAATTTGTGGTTCATTTTAAAAGCTAGCATACAACCTCATTTCTGTACAGA
Organism: Dipodomys spectabilis; assembly: GCF_019054845.1. Classification (NCBI taxonomy): domain Eukaryota; kingdom Metazoa; phylum Chordata; class Mammalia; order Rodentia; family Heteromyidae; genus Dipodomys; species Dipodomys spectabilis. Next base: position 22,344,839 of record NW_024870678.1, read on the forward strand.
GAACAGTACAGTCCTTTTGAGTTTGGCCCTATAAAGTGTTTTACTTATTTGCTTTTTAATTCCTGAGTTGATCTTACAGTCTTTACACACATTGGCTCATGGTGAGCATTGGAAGTTTGCCCCCACAGTCTTTGAGGAAAATAGAATCTGGTGGTTCTTCTTTTCTTGAAAAAAAAAAATCTTTACAATCCCCTTTAGCCAGTTGAACTTTTAAAAAGAGATTGCCTGAAACTGACATTTTGTGGGATTACTGATAAAGATGACACTCCTTGAGAAATGACCCTTTTACTTCTTTCCAAGCTAAATCTATTGAAGTTTTCACTATAAGCTGTCAACTTCTCAGAATAAGAACCCTGTTCTACCTGATATCTTTATAAGAAGTAGGAAGAACAGAAAGGCTATAATCAGAGGATTCCCATACTGCCACTTGCTCAGATATGGAAAGGCAGAACACAAGGTTCTGAAAGAAGAAAAAGGTCACTGGGCTGTCACTGTAAAGTTCATTGGGATAAGTAGGACAAGAGTACAAATGGTTCAAGTTTTCAACTTAAGAAAATAAAAAGAAACAACTTTCTCCTAATCTCTAAACTGGACAATTTAGACACTGGGATCAGGAGTAATGTATGAAGGAGAAGGCATATGTTTGATTAACATGTTTTATAACATGCTAAATCCAGTTACCATTTTTCTGATAAACAGATCTAAAATTAGTAAAGTGCATACAATAAAATGATAGCATGTAATATTACAGAATCATTTCCATCTGAAGCCTCTACTCTTTCATCTACAGGCTCACAAATTGTTCTTCACTAATACTCTACCCCATCCCATCACTGAACATCCCAGCCTTCTCCAAGTGAACTCTAACTAGAGAATACTTACCCTTCACTGTCAGTTGACTGATAGTCAAGGAACACTCCACTATTTCTTTTTAATTTCAATATTGAAGCATACACCCATACTCTGTTCTTCATTACCACAGAATGACTTTAACACTATTTCCTTTTCCTCCAGCTCCCTGACCTTATCCCTATGATCTTTATAAAACTCATGATTTTCATCCCCATTTCAATGATTTAAATCTCATTATTATTCAGCACTACATTACTGTCAATATCTCAAATTCTAACATTTCTTTTACTTCCCCAACAAAATGTTTTCTGAATCATTTATTTTTTCATTGTCATAAACAAGTGGTGATGTCTCTTTTCTACTTCAGTTCCTTAATGATTCTTAATTTATGTACTCCAGTGGTTCTCAAACTTTAGCATTCATCAGTGTCACTTAAATTTCCATCTTCCTAGCTGTAAGATAGGACCTGTGATTCTGTATTTCTAATGAATTTTAAGTGATGTTGATGTTGCTAGACTGGGAACCAGCTCCTGAACACCATTGTCCTTGTTCAATAATAGAAATGTTTCTCCATTAGAGAGAGAGAAAAGGGACAAAATTTAATTTCAACCTCATCTACTTTTTTATAATACAGGTCTTTACATTGTTGGATAAATTCTTGTGCAAAATGGTATCTCATTTTTCTTTTCTTTTTTTTTCTTTTTGGGTCCAGTCATGGAGCCTAACCTCTGGGCCTGGGCTCTGTCCCTCAGCTCTTCAGCTCAAGGCACTCTACCACTTGAGCCACAGCATCACTTCTGGCTTTTTTCTTTTTTGCTTATGTGGTGCTGAGGAATCGAACCCAGGGCCTCATGCATGCAAGGCAAGAGCTCTACCACTGAGCCACCTTCCCAGCCCCGGTATCTCATTTTTCTATAGACATATTTTTATCTCATTACTAGTGTGGCTTAGCATGTTTTTGATATTTATTGGTTATTTGCCTACATTTGTATGAATTAACTAACTTTGTTTCTCTTTCCAGTGATTACTATGAAATCTGCATGCTAAGACTTTGTTATCATATAATGCAATTTTACTCTAATTCTTTTCTTTTTTGTTTGTTTGTTTGTTTTTGGGTCCGGTCGTGAGGCTTGAACTCTGGGCCTGGGCGCTGTCCCTCAGCATTTCAGCTCAAGGATAGCGCTCTACCACTTGAGCCACATCATCACTTCTGGTTTTTTTCTTCTTGCTTATGTGGTACTGATGAATCAAACTCAGGGCCTCAGGCATGCAAGGCAAGTGCTCTACCACTGAGCCACCTTCCCAGCCCTCTAATTCTTTTCTTTTTCAGATATAAATGGTGTCTTTTTCATACATTTTAATGTAGTCAAGGTGATCCATTTTTATCCACCATTTTTGGCTTAACCATTATTTCTCTCTTCCTTTTATATATGCTTTCTTTCCATCATTTAAGGATGGTAGGATTTCTGTGTGTTTTTGTTCAGTGGAAGTGATCAAAGTTTTCAGAAGAAATAAATGGCTCTAATCATAGATTCCAAGTTCTTGTCAACACAAAAGTTAGGTGGTTATTGTTTGGATTTGTGTTCTTTTTACCTCATGTTATGTTACAGTTTCATCGTATTTTCAATTTTCTTTTTCTCTTATAGTCCAATCAAGGAAGAATTTCAACTACTCTTGATATTGATTTTGTTCTTAATGTTTTCTCTACCTGGTCTCATCCATTTCTACTTGTTGAAATTCTGTCCAGTATTAAAAGTCATCTTTCTCCTTTTCTTGCAAATCTTTTCTCATTCTCCTGGATTTAATGTAATCCCTTCTACTTCTGAATTTTCATAGTGCTGTGGAATTGTATTATCCTAATGCATTTATATGTACAATATTAAAAGCTACCTCTTAAACCACACAGATTGAAAGGAAGGTTAATTATCAATCTTGGCAAGGGTGAAAAAACAAAGTCTCAAACACTGTTGACAAGATTTTCCAGAGGATAATCTGGCAACATGTACCAATGCCTTAGACATGCGAATAGTCTTTGGTATGGCAGTTCTACTTTTATGAAATTTTCCTAAGGAAATCGTCAGAAAAATGTGCAATGTTATTCATTGAAGCATTTTTAAAAGTTACAAAAAAGCATAAAATTATAATTTTGTTCAGCAAATTCTGGTAAATCGGTATAAAAGATAATAAAATCAGAACCATCTTAGGGAAAAATGTTTATTTAGGCAGGAAATGTTCATGATATTGAAAAAAAACAGGACACAAAAAATCCACCATAATATCATCATTTCAGAAGAAAATAAATAAGCTCAGGAAATAACAGAAAGGCATATGTCAAAAACGCTTACAGGATCCCTGTGGCAAGGCATATGCCAAAAACGCTTACAGGATCCCTGTGGCAAGGGCTTGGGGCCACTGCCATCTTCAGTCATGGGACTGAGGATGCTGCTACCCTGAGTCCTGGTAACACGAATTTCACAACACCTTAATCCAAAGAAGTGACTTGATCAGAGAGGATTTCAGGTTTGTATTGCCACAACCATTTTTCATTGGAAGGAAAATTTGGCTACACACCATAGATCACTTCAGCCGAGCACTGGAGGACAGCCAGTCACTCCCAAGATGAGGTAGATGTCCAAGGGCTCCGGAGTGGTAGAAGGCTGCCCCAGAACCTGGATTCTGGACACACTGGACAACATTTGGATGTAGCTGGCTAGTTAACTTCTGTTAACAGATTTGTTTGCCCTCATCTGCTATTCTTCTTTCTATGCTGGTGTAGATTTCACATATTTCAAGAAGGCAGCAGCTGGAATTCTCAGAAATTCTCATTCCCCCCATGATTGTTTCTGAATCCTCTGTGATCACCAGCCAGTGTGTAGAACATGTGTTGTGCTATGCATGGCCAAGGTATGTATCATGGCTAATTAATACTCATGGAGAGGAGCTCTGGACCTGTGATATCCCTAAACCCTACAGCCACAGAGTAACTAGAAGAGAAGTTTATATCAAAGCCATTATGAACCTTAGTGGTTCTCTGATCAGAATTCAAATGTCAGCAAATATGGTCAGAACAAGAGAGTTACTTCTGCTTGGAGTGAAGACCTGAAGACATTTGACATGACACAGATAGCTGTGTTTCTTGGTACCACTTCCTGAAGGAAGTTGGAAGCCTGGCAGAAACTCTGGTGACCACAGTTGTGCTATGGAAGCTGGGAAAGGTGGCTTGTAAGACTGTGCACCTATACAGCTAGAGCAGGTCCCGCCTGTCCCCCAACCAAACTGGACAGAGTTTTAGGGTGAGGGGCTGCAGGAGCAGTTCTCATTGTAACTCCACTCATTCTGCCTGGATCACAATATTCTGGCCACATCCCCTATTTTCATGTTTCTCTCTGACCAATGGGAAGCAAGAGTTGGGCTCCGCTCACATTCCATGCTGCCTAGGAGCACTGGTATTCCTCTGTTCACTTACACTACTACCAGCACTTGAGGGAGGTAGAGGTGTTGAGCGGTGAGAGAATCAGATGATTTGGGAGATAGAGTAGGAAGTAGACATTAGTCGTGATTTCAAGAATAGAGGTGATTTCAGAGAGCCTGAGAATGTGCCTCCCTCCCATCTTCCCCATCTCAGTGCTGGGATGTCTGATCAAACAAGATGAGAAAAATTGTCTGCAGGAAACAAACGACTGCAAGAGTACCATCAGAGGAATTGTCTTGTTGGACCTACAGAATCCAAAAAAAAAAGGAAACCAAAGGGAGATAACCCTAAAACACCATGGGGGTCTGTAATCCAACTGAGGGTTTGACCAAAGATCATACTAACCTGAGCCTCCCCTGCTTTTGGGCTCAGTCAGAGCTGCCAGGGCCAATAGCGTCACAGGTCCCAATAACACCAAGGATCTGGAAAGGTACTACCGACACCCGGTGCTTGCCCTGGACTCCAGCAGACCATGAACTCAGCAGCTCTGCAGTGAGGTCAAACAACTGAAGCAGGAAAAGAAGACCTGCAGGATCATCAGAGGAAAGAGAATGAGAAGATGGCCTCTGTGTAAGAAGCACTGAAAATAGAGCTGGAACTCCACAACCTGTCCACACAGATGTTGGTCCACATGCAGCAGGTGGCCAATGAAAGAGAACTGGAGCAGGGAGTCTGCTGCAGGCTTCACAGCAGTGCATCACAGAGCTAGAGGTGACATTGTTGCTGCAGGTTCCACCAAGCAGAATGAGACCAACAGGAACAATCTCCAGCTCATGAAAGCCTTGGATAACATGCAGCTGCAGCTCCAGGAAAAGACAGAAGCTATGATGACCTGGAGGAAGATGATACCAAGCTTCAGGAGAGGCTGGCAGTGCTTCTGACACAGAAGGCCGACAAGGAGATCAAAATTCATGAGTTACTGTAATAACCTAGCAGCCCTGATAATCAGCTAATCAGCGTGGCAGCGAGGCCAGGCTTGTTGGAGGGGGCAGGTGCTATTAGAGGGGGTGGAGCGTCTAGCCCCAAATGGCAGTTGACAAGATGATTGGACAGTGGGCAGCTTAGGGGAGGGGCATGAATGGCAGTTGGGAACCATTAGGCAGATGAAGCCTCGAGTCCTGTTGGAGTTGGGAGGGGTGCAGTCTATATATAGGCTGTGTGTTGCAAGGCCCGGGAGTAGAGAGAGGGACAGTGGAGAGAGGGACAGCAGGATGGGAAAGCCTGCCAGAGCAGAGTAAGGCAGGCCTGTGGAGGGCAGGGCAAGCCGCCTTGAGGGGCTATTTGGAGCTTTCCTCCAGAGAGGCCTGTGGAGAGGCCTGTGGAGAGTGGAGAGGCCTGTGGAGAGTGGAGAGGCCTGTGGAGAGGCCTCCCGGAGCAGAGCACGGCAGGCCTGTGGAGAGTGGAGAGGCCTGTAGAGGAGGAGGAGGGGAAGAAAGGTAGAAGTCTTCCCCGTTGGAGCTTTGGGGCTTTGGAGGTGTGAGGCTTGGAGAAATTGGTGGTTTGCAGACCGACTCATAAAGGTCGGGACTGCCCATTGGAGGATTGGAGGTTTGGTGGTTGAGGCTGTAAATAACTTTTTTGTCATCTTTAATGGTTTGTCTCGCTCTTTAGAGGTCATAATTTTAGTTACCACAAGCACTAGAGGAGCAGGCATAGTTGGAAAGAACTTGACAACGTGAAAGAGTTGGTGACAACATTAAAGTTAGAGACAACTCCGTGGAGGACCTGAAAGTGGAGAGCTCCATATGGAAGGAGAAGGTCCAGCAGCCCTTACAGCAGATGAACTGAAAGAGAGGGGAAAGAGCAAAGTGTAAGACGTGTTGGACTGAGAGAGTAACCTTGTGGAATTGAGAAAGCAGCTGTCACAGTTGCCACGCCATTCCCCCTGTAGGGCCATCTCAGGCTGAGCAGCAGCTGCAGGCCCAGGCCTACTAGATGCAAAAGGAGCTAAAGAATTTGGAGAACAACTTCACATTCAGATATAGGAAAATCAGAGCCCCAGTCTCCAGAACTGGAGCAGCAGGAGCGCCTGTTGGATATTGGAGAAGCAGGCTGAGAATGGAATTAGTATGCCAAAGAGCAACACAAGATCCTTGAGACAATGAAGAGGGAACATGAGACCACAAGACACACACATGCACAACTAAGAGCTATATTATCAGCTGGCCTAGCGGCAGGATGCTTTCTACAGAATGAGCAGTGAGAAGGAGGAGCTCACCAGCATCCTGCACTCAGAGCAGCAGGGGAAGAAACATCTGCAGGAGAAGCTGGGCTGGCAAGAGGAGAAGTTAGAAGAATAGAAAGAGATGGCTGAGTTAAAGAGCCACACAGCTCAGAATCTGCAGGAGCTGCATGACCAGTCCCTGGCCCAGCTTCAGAAGCTCAGATCCACCTGTGAACAGCACATGGCCTCCAATCAGCAGCTGACCTCAGAGAAGGAGGCCCTGCAGCAGCACCTGCTGAGGCAGACTCAGTTGCTGGAACAACTGAAGAAGGAGAGGTACAGAGCAAGTTGGGAGACCATATGATACTTCAAAAGTTCCAGGACACACTGAGGTGCCTGGAAGCAACAGGACATGAGAAAGAACAGCTGTGAGCCCACTTGAGCTTCCTGGCTTTCCCTAGAGAAGGTGGAGTGAACAAAGAAGAAGGAAATGAAGAAGAGGTGACTCTACCTGATGTTACTGTCCCAGAGGATGTAAACAGCCCAAAGAACATGTGGGGATTTTACCTTGAAGTGCTATCAGTTGCTGAATCAAAGAAGGTAAAACTTGGCTGGCAGCTTCAAAAGCAGCAAGACACTGCACATGACTGGTCAGCCTGGTGACCTAGTGCCAGATAAAGCTGGAGCCCCAGGCCCTCTTTCCCAAGAGCTGGAACCACAGTGCATCCGGAGGAAGCAGGACACACGGGAGCCCAAGAAGAGGCTAAACATCTGCTTCATCCATGACCTGCCACACAGGCTAGACTACCAGAATCTAGTGGATGAACTCCAACATTGATGAAGCCAACTGTCAGAACACATGACTGCCAGTAAAGACTCCACAGTTTCTAACTAACATATGGAAGTCCTGGATGAGCTATATCAGAAGAATGAGGAGTGTGTCAACCAGCTGTCGCAGAAGGGTGAGAAGGAGCTGCAAGAGCTGCTATTGCACCTTGCAGGTGAAGGCACAGAGTGCCAGGACAAGATGCTGGCTGCCACCACACCCCTGCAGTTGAGGCCACCTCAGAACTGTTGGGGCCCATGAAAAAGGAAGTTATGGAGGAGCAGCAAGATTTTGAAGGGGTGCTTCTTGAAGACAATGTGGAACCTGCCCGAGGAGAGGCTGGGATGTCTTGTTCCCTAAAGAACATCACCATAGAGTAGATTGAGCCACAGCTGCCCCATATCCAGCACAACCAAGAGCTTGTAGGCTTGTGCAATGAGACCTCCTTCCCTTCCTTCTCCATATTGATGCAAATGATGAGTTTGAGGTAATTGGGATCTAAAGGCTTGGCAGCCACCTCCTGGAGACTCTTTTTCTCTTGCATGTCTTTCGGGACATGGCAGTGAGGTGGCATTCTCTCAGGTCTTGTTATAATGGGTGATGGGAAGGGGTAAGTGTAGGCCAGAAAGGCCAGAGGCTACTGGGAGGTGGCCCAAACTCTAGTCCATTGGTTGCCAGGGAAGGAGCCCACGTGAGGATTATTGCAAAGAGCTAATTCTTTACAAAGGAAGACAGGGATTGTTAGCACACTTTTCTATTATCATATTGTATTAGTATGATGTTACTTTATAAATTACTTCCATAATTAGCATTATATTATTTATGAATTATTTTCATGATGATTTATGGACCAACTTTCATAATTCTTTGGATTTTTAAGGACACATATTTCCTAAAATGAGGTATTTTATTATTTCACATCATATGCTGGTGCATTCATGAAATCTTTTGTAATCATATTCTGTACCATGAGCACTGATTATCTCATTTGCACTTTAATACACTATGATGATGGTATACAGAAGTGGAAAAACATTACAAAATGTGAAAAAAAGTTTATCAAACCTGACAGTTTGGAGAAAAGAAATAATATTAGTAGAACAAATGTCCTATAGTGGGAAAACATACATCTGAGTGAGAATATCAAGCATCTCAATTTTTCACTTAATTGTTCAAATGATAAATGTGGCATATTGTTCATTGAATCTAATAAAATATTAAAATTTTAAAATGCTCACAATGGTTTTGTTTATTGTAACTAATATGAAGTTTTACATTTTTTTACTTTTTCTGTATCTTCTGAGTTTTCTGAGTCTTTTTTTCCCCCCATCAGTCATGGGGCTTGAACTCTGGGCCTGAGCATTGTCCCTCAGCTCTTCAGCTCAAGGCTAGCACTCTACCACTTGAGCCACAGCACCACTTCTGGTTTTCTGGTGGTTTATTGGAGATGAGATTCATGGATTTTCCTGCCTGGGCTTTGAACCATGATCCTCAGATCTCAGCCTCCTGAGTAGCTAGGATTACAGGCGTGAGCCACCGGTGCCCGGCTTTTCTGAGTCTTATATGCATTCTCCATAAATAATTTATTTAACATATCAACATATCAAATGGACTGTGTGGTATGCCACTCTGTTTCCTCCTCTTCCCTCTCCAGTTGTCCTCATCTACTAGAATCTAAGTTTGCATTTCCCTGTTCCTGGTGGTATGAAGGCTGATGGGCTAGTGTTTAAAACTCTTGTTTCTCAACTCTGATATTTTCCTTTCTTTGAGCAAAGATGGTTGGCTCTTACAAAGTGATTTCCTTTTGCTGTAGGAAATCCACTCCCAGTTATGACTCTAAAGGTCTGTTTGTGTTCCTTAGGCGAACATGAAAGAACGCTACTCAACTACCTACCTCCAAGTTCCTCTGTGAAATTAGTTGAGATCTTTGTTGAGACTTCCTTCTAATCTACCATCTCCTCCTGTTTATTCTCCTTTCTTTCACTCCTTATATTTATCTTGAGAGCCTACTAGTTAGTGTCTTAACATGGAAACCTCTTTTCATGCACATCTATTCTTTGCTGGCTGCTTTATTTCTCCCAAAAAGTCTTACAATGGATTTTAATGCAGTTACTAGTATCTATTGTGTAAAAGAGAAAAGTTTAAAATCAACTGTGTTGGACAGGAAAAACTATACTTTTTCCATGAAGCCAAATAGCTCTCTACAGTCTGTCTTGTGCATTATTTTTGTGTTTTGCTAGTTCTCTGGCAAGTGGTAAATTCTTCAACTGCATGAATCTTATCTTATTTATCATTGAATCCTCTGCAGGGCACCACACAGTACCTTGCACATAATAAGTGTTCCATGTTTATGAAACTAACTTGAACTAGTCAAGACTTAAAATGTAAATCTGTTTCACAAAAAACTTGGGTACCTTGAGGAAAAGATGTTGCAAATGTAAGGTGATTTATGTTTCATGAAGTAATTTCCTAAAAAGTGATATTCATTTTCTTCCCCTCTTTTCTCAATATTAGATAACAAAAGGCAATTTTGTTATCTAATATTGAACTTTGCCTTTAATTACTAAAGTCAGCAAAATAGTGATGTGTAATATACTTGTATGGAACTTTGAAGACAAATATCATGAATTTTCACCTTATATTTCTTGTCCAGACCTTTATGAAATCCAAATTATTGGAGAAGCAATTTACTAAAGGTGAAAAAATGTAATGAGGAAGCAGATATGTTTCTAACACAAGAATTGAAAGGACTCTAACAGAATTAAGGTTAGAAACAAAAAGAACTGCATGAAATAAAGTTTCCAGTACTCAATGGAATTTGCAATTGCAAGTTGAATTTTCCTTAAATTGAAGCACTGTCATATTTATCATCTTTTAAGTACAAATGAAATTAATGTATCAATAAATGAGTTATTAGGAATAAAAATATTAGATTCAAGGGGAAGTAAGTATAAGAAAATAAATTTCACCAAACCTTGAACATTGGTTTCCTCCTTCAATTGTTGGAATTAGATACCCAGTGTTATAAGGGCAGGGAATTGGGGGGAGGAGGGTGCTTTGGGATTGGTTTTAGAAAGGCGGGATTGCCATGTGAGGACCCACTGCAGCCTCTGTCTATGAGCAACAGACATGAAGGGTATTGGAATATATCTTGGACTTTCCAGACCCCAGAACTGAAAAATCAGCTCTTCTTGTTTAAAACTTATCCAGAATAAGGTATTTTGATATAGCCACCTGAATAAACAAGACAAACACAGTAAAGAAAGGTTCTCTGCTAGCTGTTTTTTAAAAATTCTTGTACTACCAGAGGCTCAGCACAAAAGGATATTTCTAGCACCAACTTAGAGTACATTAATCGAACCTTGTTAATGTTATCAGGCTTTGGGAAATGCCATAATGAACCTACAGAGTACATAATCTATAACTGACCCAAACCATACTATGAAAGTGATCAGCACAACTGCTTAGATGTTCTAGTGGATGAAAATAGAGAGATGACATACAGTGATACCGTTCCCATGGGTGGATCCAATACTTCACTTATTACTTTCTTTCCTATTGAATCATATATTTCTATAATAAGCTAAGACTTACAAATTCCTTTATGAAAATATATTTTGGATTGGAAAGATGCAGAAATAGAGACTTGGAAGTGAGATGAATAAAATTAATCATAATTCTTATTTTATATAGTTATTATCAATCTTCTATTTTAAGCCTGAATCCTAAAGTCAGTCTATCCTCCAGTTACAAATACTTTGGTTTACCTCTCATTATTTACTTCTTTATTTAGCCTAGTTTTAAATCTTCTCTAAATATCTTCCTGTAAAACATAATCATCCATCCCACTGACTAGAAGACTGGTTGTATTGATGTATTTTCTAACTCTATTCCTGCTTTTCAACTAGAAATACTTTGCCATTGTAAAACTCCAAACTTTTTTCTTTCTTTCTTCTTCATGATAAGGAGATCACATAAAACTAGAAAGTAGATTAGTTATTACCAGAGGCTAGGAGGTTGGGAAGGAAAAAGAGAAGTGGAGAAAAAATGGTTGATAGATACAGAAATGCAGTTGGATATAAGGAATAACTTCTAATGTTCTGTAGCATAGTAAGGTGGCTATGATTGACCACAATTAATTGGATGCTTTTAAATAGAAAGCAGAATTTCAAATGTTCTCAAAGAAATAGTGTTGGAGATATGAATATCAATGATATTGATCTGATCATCACACATAGTGTACACCTATTGAAATATCACACTATACCACATAAATCTGTTCCTATTTTATTTTTAAACTAAATACACTTATAGTGAAAGCAGAGGAGCTTCATGAGCACAAGTATTTTTTATTAAAGTGGTTAAAATTATTTTTTAACTTAAAAACATGTATTTTGAAAGGATCACTGTTGGGGCTCCTAAATTTTATCCTAACAGCCAGGATGACAGACTTTTCTTTCCAGTTCTAAATTAGATTAATATTTTTGAGGAAGCCTGGAAACTTGTAAATTTCAATTTTTATTATCTTGGCTACCATATCTTAGTGAACTTCATTGATAAATAACCAGTTTAAATACCGTGCATAAATTCACATTTTAGAAGACATTTATAAAAATATAAATTATTTTAAGCAACTGGTCTAATTCTTTCTCAAGATTACCCACTGAAACAATGTGAGATTTTTAATTTGAAGGAAAGAGAATATAGAGGTTGAGGTTCTTAAAGATACTACTATGAGGGTTTTGCATAGTCATTTGTATGTAACTGTTCCTCCCAAAACTCATACTGAACTTTGGTCCCTGGTAACAGGGTTAAGATGAAGAGCTGTTTGGATCATGAAGACTCTATATCCATGAAAGGATTTATGCTTATTTTGAAAGACTGGGTTACTTACTGTGTCTACAAGTCAGTGAGTTTTACCTCATATACGACTGTATTAGTTGGTATGAGAGTTTTGAGATGTCCCTTGTGTTTTCTCTCTTTCATATTCACTGGATTTTCCTACTTTTGTGCAATGTTAGGACTCAGCACAAAGTTCTCACCAGATACAGCCACTGGATCTTGAACTTCTAGCCTCCAGAATTGGGAGCTAAATATGCCTCTTTCTTGTGTTAACTATAGCCTCCAGATATTCTGTAAAAGCAACACAGAACAGACTCAAGTAGCATAAAAAAACCCAAACCAGAACTGAAGTATAGAAAAAGATATAAGGTAATGAAATAATGTAAGATTTAACTGAGATGAAAGTGTGAGTGAAAAAAAACCACACAATGATAGATTGTTTTTCCTACTTCATTTGTCGTCTTCCTATCCATTCCAGGACAAATTGATTTGTACCAACAGGATCTAAACTAAGATTGGTTAGTTTGAATGAGACTTAAACCTACTGTACATAATGGGTTGATTTTTGTAGGTTAGTGTGCCATTCATGATCCCTGATTTTGAGAGAGGATTCCTTTGCAAATATGAGCAATGAACACATTGAAAACATCCTACAACAAAGTGACTTATTAACCATGCACAACATTTTACCATGAGAGATTACCTACTAAAGAGGTCAGCTTCCCATCAGATGACTTCATTTAAGTATGTCCACTGAACAAGCTCAAAAAATGGTGAGCTCATCTCTTTCCTTGGCAGAATATCCCTTGTGGCAGGGCGGGACAGCTTAAAAGGGAATATTTAGTGTATCAAAACTCACAGCAATGGAAATATTTTCTCAGTCCACACTTACAAGTGTACATTACAGGAATTTCAGTGATGCATCTGCATTTTGGGATAAAAATGTAAAACATGAAAAGTGAAATAAAACATTGCTCAAAACAAACTTGTGAAAAGCTACTCGGTAGCATTCTTTGAACTTTTAAATATGTTTTGCATTCTTTGTAACTTTGACTCCCTCCATTTTTTCACTTCCTAGTTATCCCATCCATTCTTTTTTTTTGTGATTCTGGATTTTGAACTCAAGGCCTGGTGGTTGGTTAGGCAGGCATTTAAGTCCCACACCTCCAACCTAAAAGAAACCCTTTCTTTTTCACTTTTCTTCAAAAGTTTTTTTTTTTTTTTTTTCCTCTCAAAACACTCCAGGACTCTTATTTCCTCACTGCTATGTCTCTAGATAGACCGATGTATAAAAATAATGCTTAAACCATCCAGTATGTTTACTTGTAGATTTATAGGCACATTCTAGTTACAACAAATGAAGGGTATTGGGAAAATAAGGGAAGAAGAGACACTATTTAAAAAGAAATGTACTCATTACCTGACTTCTATAACTGTAACCCCTTTCTACCTAACCTTTTCAGTAACAAAATATTTTTTAAATAAAGAATGCTTAAGAATAATTGCTCATTATTAATTTTGCTTGGATTACACCACAGAGTCATCTCTTTCTGGCATGAACTAAGCAACTGACAAAGTTGTTTCGGGGGCAGATTTGACTATTTGCAGATGAGAACCTTAACTGTGTCATCCTGGAGCATACGGAAACAGACTTCTAAAGGAAACAGAAACTTCTAAAGGAAACAGTGCACTTCAGGTATTGAGAAAGGGAAATAATACCGAAGAAGAGAAGGAATTATATTATGACACATGTTATTTGGCAAAAAAGAAAAAATAAGATGGAATGGAGCCTAAAAGACAGAGATAAAATTTTGGCATAATTTTCTAATCTAGGACTCATGTCTTTTTTAGTTAGTCTCTAATTTTTATTATGGCTATTGTCTTATCTCTGTGTTTTCAACACTTCATATTAAATGGAATGAAATGCATATTAATGGCCATTTGACTTTTTTTCTTGGAAGCTTTTTCCCCAATTTCAGAGTTCTTTCTGATATTCTTGCTGATTTTCAGTGTTTGAGTTTTAAGAAACTGACCACGTTCTTAAAATCAATACCCTTATTGTGTTTACATCTGATTACTTTTTTTTTAATTTAATTTTATTTTATTTGAGAACATACTGTACAGAGGGGTTACAATTACATGGGCAGGATAATGCATACATTTCTTACCAAGCATTGCAGCCTCCTCCTTTGTTTACCCTTCACCTCCCTTCCCAGCCTCCCCCCTCCCCCCCACCCAATCATACCCCCCCACACACACCGACATTGTAAAGCTGGTTTTGACATGACATTTTGTACTTCTCATTGTTGCAAAAGGTCCACCTGAATACATCTGATTACTTTTAAAGTATGTACAGGGCCAGGTATGATGACCCATATCTATAATTTTATCCACTCAGAAGGAAGAGGTAGGAGAATTATGAAAAATGAAGTGAAATGGACTTATCTGTGGCATGTGACACAGTACTTGTCTAGTAAGCACAAGGTTGAATTAAATCCCTACAATACTTACAAAATAAAGGTGTATATGTACTTAAAAAGGAAATATGCTAAATTGATGATGTATTTGCTAAGTAAACAACAAAAGGGAATAGTATACAATATACTATACAGTGGTATTTTACTTCAGTATTTTTCAAGTGAAATTACACTTTCAAATGGGTAACAAATTGTGTTACCACTCTACTACCAAGAACAGAAAGATGTTAGTGTATGATATCATTTTATGGAATATAAAATTTAGGAATTTAGTAGGCTCTTTTTTTGTTTTATCTTGTGAGAAAGTGATGCATATACACTAAGAAATGTCCATTGGAACCTTATTTTACGTGATGGTGTACCTAGTGCATTTAGTGCCGACAACTATTAGTTCGTTAATAGAATTTTCACAGATTTATAGATAAAACACTACTGCCAGGAAAATACAGAATATTTTAAAGTAAGGAAAATTATCTTTAAATTTTATAATAGAAGAATGGTGTATGTAAAACAGAAAGGGAAATAAATATATCTGGACAAAATTTATAATTTAAAATATAAATTAAAAATTACTTAGACAATCTTAGGATTAAAAGTATTTTGATGAAATATTTGTAGTTTTCACATGATGTACATATTTGCTTTCATCTAACAAGATGCCTAGAGAATCTCCCCATTTGTTAGTAGATCTTCCTTTAACCATGACTGCTTTTGTTTAAAACATCATATATCTTTTCATCATGATGATATTTTTAAACATTTATAGATAGCATATTGATTTATTATATCTATTATATATAATATAGGTAAATAGGTTTATACAATATATAAATATAGGTATATTAAATATACCTGTATATATTATGTTTATACATATATATGTATATATACAGTCTACTGTGCAATTAGGTGTAGACATGCAACTGCATTCTAGCAGTTGGGGGCAGAAAATACATGATATATCCAGTTGTGGTTCATAAAATCCACCCTACACACCCTTTACATGCCCTTTACTTCTTTCAGCTACTTGTAATTGAAGTAATGGAAGCTTCATGTTAAAGATGCCACAGTATTCATTAGAGAAATAAATATTTTTACAATACATGGTGTATTATATTTAAAATGGCATCCATTTTTATATAAGCTTAGACTACAGTTATTAATAAAACTACATGAAAATGGATACTAAAATCCCCTTTACAAATATGATCGACATTTTTGTCTTAATATTTTAAAAAATACCATTAGACTTCTGCGGTTATTTATAGTATTCATTATAAAAATAAACAAGTGGCCAAAGTAAAATTATCTTCATTCGAATAATAGTATTAAGAATTACTGAGATTAAGAATTTGGCAATATAAAGCTATCTGCATAAATGTTGAAAATCTTATGGAATACAATTTATATAAAAGTTCCATATTATCATTTTATATCCTACATGTAAAAAAGGGAAAATGAAAGCATTAAGAATCTGACCTTTCCAAGGTCATAGAAAGTAACTGAATGTGTCAGAATATTCTTTTGAGAGCTATGCTGGGGAAGTTCTCCAGAACAAAAGAAAGGCTTCTGGCATTAGTAAGCTATAGCATTTTATCCACTTTCTGAATATATGCTTGGCTGTGACAAGAAAATCCAATAAAAGAAGTAACTAACAAAAGCTATGTTGAATTTATCAAATAGTACTATGATAATTTTTTATTAATATGTCTTATTACTTCACATGCTTTATTAAAGACATATTAGTGTACAACTTAATCAAATTCCCATTACATTTTTTATGCATGCATATATTGTGCATTCATTACATCCAGGCTTCTTTCCACTGTCTCTTGCCATTTCCTCTTTCCTGCGTGCTCATGGAAATATTCTCAGTCTCTAACAGTTCCTATTCTACTTCTCAGGCAATCTTTTAGATTATATATAGGCGATAAAACATGTGATACTTGTCATTAAGTGATTTGTTTGTTCAACATGATATTCTACAATTCTATCCATATAGAGAAGCATATAGTGTATTTTGATTATATTAACCTCAACTACCCATCCTTTATCTTTCCAAATATTTTCCCTTCTACTTTCATATCATGACAAAAAAAATCTAGATTCTGCATGTGAGAGAAAGCATGTGATATTTATTTTTATGAGTTTTGTTTGGTGAACATAATATCAAGTTTTATATACTTTCCGGAAAAACCAGGAAAACTTTTCTTTATAGCTGAATATATATATGAAATGTATAATGAAACATAATAAAATAAATATAATGCATATATATAATAAAATTATGTAATTTTCTTTAACTATTTTTCATTGATTGGCACATAGACTAATTCCATGGGTACCTAGGTTATTATGAATAGCTAATCATCCAATAAAAATGGATGTGCACATATATTTATTGCATGGTATCTTTAATTTGTTCGGCTCTATAGGTAGGAATGGTGTAGCTGACTCCTGTGCTCATTCTATTTAGCTCTTTGAAAAACCTCCATTCTTGGGCTGGGAAGTTGGCTCAGTGGTAGAGCGCTTGCCTTGCATGCCTGAGGCCCTGGGTTCGATTCCTCAGCACCACATAAGCAAAAAGAAAAAAAGCCGGAAGTGGTGCTGTGGTTCAAGTGGTAGAGCGCTAGCCTTGAGCTGAAGAGCTGAGGGACAGCGCCCAGGCTCAGAGTTCAGGCCCCACAACCGGACCAAAAAAAAAAAAAAAAAAAAAAAAAAAACCTCCATTCTTTTTTCACAGCTAATACTAATTTATCTTCCACCAACAGTATATAAGGATACCTTTTGTGCTACATCCTTGCTAGCACTTATTTTTAAGTTTTTAATAGCAATTCTGAGAAACATGGTATGTCAACATTCTTTTTATTTGCACTGCTTTAAAAAAATATGCCGGTATTGGGGTTTGAACTCAGGACCTGAGCATTGCTTCTGAGTTTTTTTGTTCAAGGCTACTAATTGAGCCACAGCACCACTTTCAGCTTTTTAGGAGTTAATTAGAAAAGACTTGGAAAAAATTATATTAAGTGAAGTAAGCCAGGCCCAAAGAAACTTAGGTCTTATGGTTTCCCTTATTTGCAATAGCTAGTATATGTCTGAGTCAAGCAGAAAAGGTCAGCTAAATTGATGTTAAGGAAATGAACCCTAAGATATACTTTCAAATGTTTTCTTCTTTCAGGTGATTGTTTCTAACACATTTAAAAGATTATTTCTTTGTTGCTTTGTATGTCCCTCCCCCATGGTATAACCCCTGCTTTCACTGTATTTGAGGTTGGTACACTTTGTGGAGGGGAAGGGAAAAAACAAATCGTTTAAATAGGGATACATGTGGATCTTTTGCAACAATGAGATATACACGTCGTTAAGTGGAAAAACGAACTTTACAACTTTGGTGGGGCGGGGGGGGAGGAGGATTAGGTTGGGGGGGGAGGATGGGAAGGGATGGGAAGGGGAAACAAAGGAGGGGGCTACAATGCTTGATAAGAAATATACTCATTATCTTGCCCATGTAATTGTAACCCCTCTGTACAGTATTTTCACAATAAAAATAATAAAAAATAAATAAAAAAAATTAAAAAAAGAGCCTCAGACTTTCCTTCCTGGGCTGGCTTTGAAGCACCGTCCTCAAAATCTTAGCTTCCTGAGTAGCTAGGATTCCAGGCATATGCCTTGGGCTCCTGGCTTGATTTGCATTACTATGATGACTAATAACGCTGTGCATTTTGTCATATATTTTATTGGCCATTTGTATTTCTTCCTTTGAAAAGGTTATATGCCCAATTTTAGGAGGAATAACTGTTTGTTAACAAGTGGTTTTTATTTTCAGTGTCTTTAATTTTTTCTTCAGTTTTGTAATTTTATTTAAGACATTTTCTACATCTTTACTTGGATCTATTCCTGGATATTTTTTCTTTACTCCCCCTCCTGTTTTTGTCGGTCATGGAGCTTGAACTCTGGGCCTGGGCACTGTCCTCAGCTCTTCAGCTCAAGGCTAGTGCCCTACCACTTGAGCCACAGCACCACTTCTGGATTTTTCTGCTTATGTAGTGCTGGGGAATCAAACCCAGGGCCTCATTCATGTGAGGCAAGCACTCGACCACTGAGCCACCTTCCCAGCCCACCTTTACTCCATTTTTACTCCCTCTCACTTTCCCTATAGCTCACTCTCTCCCACACCCTTCTCTTTGTCTCTTTTCTTTCCTCCCTCTCTCTCTCTCCCTCTCTCTCTCATTATAAATACAATTTCTTTCCTGATTTCTGTCTCAGCAAGTTTATTACTGGTATATAGAAAAGCTACTTTATGTTAATTTTTTAATCCAGCTACTTTATTCCATTTAATAGATCTAAGTCTTTTGGTAGGCCTTTGGATTTCCTACGAATAGAATATTATCATGGGGGGGATGGGTTATTTTATTTACTATTTTTCTGTCTGTATGCCTTTTTATTTCATTACCTGGCCTAATCACTTCTGCTTAAATTTATGATTTTAATGGTAAGAAATGACACGTTTGTCTTATTCCAGATATTAGAGGAATTGTCCCCCATTTAGTATGATATTGGCTCTGGATAGCATATGTACATCGAACCATCCTTGCATTCTTTGAATGAAACCAGTTTGAACATGTTTCATGATCCTTTCAGTGTGTTGCTGAATCAGTTTTATAAATATTTTATTCATATTTATATCATTTTTGTTCATCAAGAAAATTTGTCTATAATTTTTTTTTCATTGTAACTTCTTTGTCTGGCTTTGCTTTAAGAGTAATAATTCATTAAATAAATTTTGAAGATTTACTTACTTTCTGATTCATAGACTACTTGGAGGAGCATTAGTGCTACTTCTTTAGAGGTCTGCTGAAATTTAGTACCTAATGGATATAGTTCTGAACTAGTCATTTGTGGTAGATATTTAAAACTGGTCAAACTTTATTATTTCTTAGTCTATGAGTTTTTAATATTCTCTCTTTCTTAATTTGCTGGTTCTGGGCTTAAACTCAAGGCCTGGATGCTGTCCCTTACCTATTCCACACAAGTTTAGTGCTCTACTACATGAACCACACTTTTACTTCCATTTTTTGGTTGTTAGTGGGAGATGCGTCTCTTTGAACCACAATCCTCAGCTCTAACCCTTTTAGTAGCTAAGATTATAGGCATGAGTCACCAATGCCTAGAGTAATATCTTCTTGATTCATTTTTGTAAGTCATATCTATCTAAAAATTCGTCTAGTTCTTCTAGACTTTCCAATGTTTTCGATTATAGAACTGAAAGACATTCTTTAATAAAGGCCTTTAAATTTCAGTTGTTTCTGTTGCAATGTCTAACTTTTCATCTCTAATTTTATTTGGAGCTTTCCTCTTTTATTTTTGTTAGTTTAAATTATTTTGTCAATTCTCTTTTTTCAAAGAACCAACTGTTGTTTCCCTGATCCTTTGTATTATTCTTTTTAGAATCTATTTTATTAATTTTAACCTTAGTCTTTATTATCATTTTTTCTTTCCACTGGTCTGGGTTTGGATTTTTCATTGTAGTAAATTTCTCTTTGGGCTCTGTGTGTTGTTTTCCATTTTTATTTTATTAAAAGATTTTTTTCAGATATAACCTTTGGATTTTTTCAATAACTCACTGTTCATTCAACAGTATGTTATTTAATTTCTGTTTGTTTGTAAAGATTCTGAAGTTTATCTTCCTGTTGATTTCTAGTTTCATTCCATTGTGGTCAGGTAAAATACAATAAAAAGAGTTAGTCTTGTAATCTTAATCCATTTTGTAAAATGTTCTATGTGCATCTGAGAAGAATATGTATTTGTGAAGAATACATATTAAAAGAAAAATTCCATAAATATCTATTAAGTCCATTTGTTCTACACTGTGATTTAATGCTAATGTTTCTTGACTTTTTTCCAGATGCTCTATGTATGGTAGGAGTAGAGTATTATAGACATCTGCTATTATTGCATTAAAACCTATTTATATCCCCTTATGTCTAGTGGTTCATTTTATAAAATTTATATATATATATATTTATATATACATAAATATGTATATATGCATAATATTACCCATATATGTATTATTTATATTATGCATTTATGTACACATATCTAATGTATATAACATATACATACATATTTTTATCTCCTTTTGAAAGTTACAGTGATCAATATGTACTGAAATTCTTTGTCTTTTCTGATTTCGTTTTAAATCTATTTTGTTGATATAAGTGTAGCAGCACCTGCTTGCTTTCATTCCAATTGCTTAAAATAATCATGTTTGCTTTTAATTTTTAGTCATTTTGATTAAAGTGAGTTTCTTTTAAGCAGCATATTCAGATGGTTTTGTCTTTAAATTAAATAATTAAGACTACTCATTCAATATTATTAATGAAAGATATGTAGTTTTTGCAATTCTGTTATTTTTCTTCTGAATATTCAGTTTCTTCCTCTTCTTCATCTTAGAAATTTGGAAGCTTATGGTACTGATATTGTTTGAATCTTTATCTTTTTCATTTGCATGCTTACTCTTCTAGTGGGATTTATTAGTTCATGTGTTTTCATGAAGTTTATCTTTCTTCTTCTTCTGAGTATAGGAGTTTCTATATTGCTGGTCTAGTGTTCATAAAGTCACTTAAGTGGTACTCATCCTGAAATGTCTTTATTTCTCCTTAAGTTGTGAAAAAGACATTTTCTGGAAATAGCAATAATGGAATTTTATTTTTTCTGAGAAATAAAATATATATTATTTATAACAATGTATTATATAATTATATATGTAATATATATTATATAATACATTATATATCTAATATTGTGGATAAGTTCTTTTCTATGTATTTGTATTTCAGATAATAACTTCTGCACATGGATGTCCATGCCTCGCCTAAGATTTGGGAGATTTTCTGTTATTATTTCACAGACTAGGCAACCAATACCATCAATCTGTAACTCCTCTTACTAGGCAACCAATACCATCAATCTGTAACTCCTCTTCTCCGTTATATATATATATATATATATATATATATATATATAATTTTTTTTTTTGGTCGTGGGGCTTGAACTCTGGGCTTGGGTGCTATCCTTCAGCTCTTCAACTCAAGGCCAGTGTTCTATCACTTGAGCCACAGAGCCATTTCTGAATGGTTTATTGAAGATAAGCATCTATGGAGTTTCCTGCCCCACTGGCTTTGAACCATGATCCTCAGATCTCAGCCTCCTGAGTAGCTAGGATTACAGGCATGAGCCACTGACACCCAGCTCCTTTATATATTCTAATTACACATACATTTGGTTTTTAGTGCCTGGAGATATTACATGTTTAATTTCTGTCTTTTTTTTATTACTGTCTGAATGTTGTGTTTCATTATATTTGTCTTTAACTTCTAATATTCTTTGTTCCATTTAATCTATTCTGTTCATAAAGCTTTAAACTGAGTTCTTATCTGACATTCTTTTCAATTCCAAGAGTTTTGCTTGGCTCTTCTTCAAAATTTCTATAGAATTTCCTATTTATATCCTATGCTATCTTTCTTATTTAATTCAATTGCATATCTATACAAGAATTTACTGGCCTTTAAAAAAGTTTTGAGAGTTCTTTGGAATTCCTTATCTTAAATTTTATCTACCTTGATGTCTTGGAATCTGTTACTATGTAATTATGAACTTTAGGTTTCAAATGTCTTGTTATTTGTCATATTTCTTGTGTTTCTATAATGAAATTTGTACACCCACAAATTTTGCTCTTTACTGTCAAGGCCAACTTAATAAATGGCCTTCTCTTGACAGTATGTCTGGAGGTATTTCTTTCTGTGTGTCGTGTTGAATTGGGCTTCATAGTTCAGCTGTCTTATGGATTCTTTAGCTGCGTTGAGTGATTTTTAGCACACTATGTATAATATCAGAACTTAAGAATGTACAGGTCTTTCAAGAATGGTTAATTCAGCCTGGTAATTCAGGCTGATATGGTGTAGGCTATGGAGAGTATATAGAATGAACCTTTTGTGGTTACTCCCATAGTTGTGGTAGAAGTCTCTACTAGATTGTAGGGTTTCCTACATTTTTATATTGTCTTTTCTACTTTAGAACTATTTGATATTGGATATTCTTAGTCATGGTGAAGGCCCTGGATCTTTTATCTTCTCTTTATCTATTTTATTACAGAGAAGTGAGGGCCTGAAGCTCAGTTTCTACTTTGTGGTACTTACATCTAGTCTTCTCAGCAATGTTATCTGACAGAGTCTCAAAATGACTAGGTTTGGTATTAATATTTTTTTGCCAACCTTAAAGTGAGTAGGTATCTGTCCAGGAGTGAGATATGAGATACTTTCTAGCTTTGCCCACTTTTAGATGCATTATTAGATAGGTGGTCCCCTCACCCAATTCTTTAATTTGAAGTATTTATTCATCAGTGTTTAGGCAGGCCAAAGATCATGGATGAATCTTTTGCAATTCCTTTCAACTGGTCTGAAATCTTGCATTTGATTTTTAGATGTCCCTCTTTCTGTCTCATTTATAAGCACAGAAATAACTGATCACCTCTAATTCATCATCTAATCACTATCTCCAATTACTTTAATACAGCTTTAATGATTAGAGACTTATGTGAATAGAAATTTAACTCTTAGAAGTGTATGCTCTAAATCAACCAGAATTTACTTTAGTTGTGACTCTTACCTCCTTCTGGCCATCCTACCCTTTTCAATTTGAAGATCAATTTGTGAGAGAAAAAAGAAAAAGCAAAATTTAGTAGTTTTGCTCTCTGTGTCTTAATTTTTCTTCAAGCAAAAAAGATATTCTTTCTTTACTTATTGTTCTTATTTATACAGAACTTTTTGGAAAATGTGCTATTTTTAGTACTCTTGAATAGGTCAAGGAACATCCCAGTACTTACACTAGGCATTCCAAGGCTACTGTGAAGGGTTTTAAGAAAATCCAATGCATCCCTTATCATTCTCAACTAATAAGGTCATTCTTCCAAGAGAAGAATTAGTAATTCACGGGAGTTTTCTTTTATATCACATAACTTTACAATGACTTACTATGTATAGTAGTATCAAACAACTATTACATTATTGTCTTTTAAGAGTGTTGGTTATTAAGTAGTGTATATTTTGTGTCACTGTAACTTTTGCTTTAATAATCAAATGATTAGAACATATACTTAAGGACAAATAGACAAACAGCAAGAAAATTATATTTAATAAAATTCTTTTATTGTTAAACTAAAATCACTAGTTAGAAAAACATTATTTAGTTTAGATGTTGTCATAAATATACAATTTTTTAAAAAGTTTTTTGAGGGGCTGGGAAGGTGGTTCAGTCGTAGAGCGCTTGCCTTGCATGCATGAGGCCCTGGGTTGGATTCCTCAGCACCACATAAGCAAAAAGAAAAAAGCCGGAAGTGGTGCTGTGGCTCAAGTGGTAGAGTGCTAGCCTTGAGCTGAAGAGCTGGGACAGCGCCTAGGCCCAGAGTTCAGACCCCACAACTGACAAAAAAAAAAAAGTTTTTTTGAATTAGTCTTATAAAAGATGTTGAAAGATCACTTGTGATTTGAGCTAACTGGTTCTCAAATTATGTTCACTTTACAAATTAAAGACTTATTTCTTGGGCATGATGTTAGAAGCTTGTAATTCCAGCCCTTAGAAGGCTGAGACTGGAAAATTGAGTTCAAGGCCAGCTTGGGATGCATAGTAAAACCCTGTTAAACCCTATTAGGACTTAGGATCATTTATATGAAAATTTGTATTTAGCCATGTATCTTAATTTTCAACTTAATAAATTTCACTAGGTTATAAAACTCTTTAGCATTGTACTTTGGCTTTCAATTGAGCTATACAAATAGATAATAGTGTAATATTAACTCTTTAGCCATGGTCATTATGCTTTCTATTTATTATAGGGGAAATGGTGAAAAATTGCATTTATAACTCAATTCACGAAGCTGACTTTTATATATAGCTGGTTCTCCTACACCTTGTGATTAAAAACAGGACTAATATTATTCACCTAAACAGGACTTGTATTGCTTATCTCTGTCTAGGAGGAAATTGCAACTTAAACACAAATTAAATGAAGGATTGCTCATACCTCTTTTTGAAACATTTCCTGCTAATTTATTAGTCATATTCATTGAGATAACTATCTGCTAGGTATTGTAAGTAATTTACATGTATTGTCATTAAATACCTTACATCCATATATGATATAGGTAATATCATCATCATTCCCATTTTGCAACTAGGTAAATTGGGCACAAAGTCACATTTCTATTAGTGGCAGAACTGTGTTTGTAACCACTAGAGTCCCAATAGAATCTGCAACTTTTTCCCCATGTATTAACCTTGGTAAACTTTTATTTAGAGTAGGTATAAAATGCTTGTATATATTCTGAGCACTATACAACTAACAAGATATTTAAAGAGATAAATGTAATCATAGCTAACAAAAATGAAGCAAATTTGGAAATATAGAAACTTTAAATTTTTTCCACTGATATGGAGTGAGTAAATAAAATTTTAATGAAAAAAAATCTTAGAATCTACTTAAAGGAGATAAGATTTGAAATTCTTACTTCCTGGAAGTTCTTTACAGTCTGATAAAGTCATTGCAGCCTGAAAAGTTCTAAGTCAGCAGAAAAACCTGGGGAAAGGCATTCTTACAGGACAGCATAAGCAGAGGCCCAGAGATGGGAGATGTGTGGGAGAAAGGTGAGCTGTCTCATCTGGTTGAAGTTAAAGGTGTAGGTGGAAGGTAGGTTTTAATAAAAGATAAATTTAGGAATCTAGCCTGCAGCAAGACTGTGGAGAGCCTTGAACACAGAGCTGAGATTTGAGTTCACTCTAGGTACATGGTCTGGACTTAAATCTTTTAAGGATATGTGTTACATAAACCAATAAAACTTAGAATACTGTCTCGGACAGAAAAGTAAAAGCTCATTTGGAGGGTACAAGGCTGAGGATTAAAAACAGCTAGAAAATAGACACAATTTTCCAGGCAAGATGGAACTAGCGAGTCTGAAATGAGGTGGTGAAAATAGAGTTAGAAATGCTTTACTAAAGAAAAATTAGCTTAGAAATAGGATCATCAAAATTTGATTGATGATTCATTGTGGAAACAAACAAGAAATAGAAATACAAGACAGATTCACATTTTACAGCTTGAACAGTAGAAAAAGGTATTCTGTAATTAGAGGAGATGTGGGAAGAGAAGAAGCCCGTAAGAAAAGATATGGTCAGTTTTTGATTTCTAAAAAGTAGCCAGTCCCACAATGATATATCCTATTTCTGAAATTTAATAATTACCACTGTATAACTGAGTTGTCTGCTTATATTGAGAGGTGTGTAAGAGGCGGCTATACACACTTATACATACATATATTATGCATAGTAATATATGTAATCTCAGATATGTGTTTGTATTATATATGTGTATTATTAAATGCATACTAGAAAATTTTCATATATATAAATGAAATTTTATACATATATATGAACACAATTATATAGAGATACATACCTGCAAAATTATATAGAGACACATACTGGCAAACATATAGAGATATATACTAGCAATATGTATACATATGTATATATTTCTCCATACTATAGTATATATATATATATATATATATATATATATATATATATATATATATATATATATATACTGGAGCTTTGTCATCTGCCTGGCTAACAGGCAGATCTATTCATTACAGTATTAGAAATTTCTGTAACAATCTACATTATTGCTTGCTATTTTAATTTTTATGCTATCATTTTTAAAACATGCATTTCTGTTTCTGCAAATAGTTAAGTATGAAATAAATTTGATAATTGTTCATTAGATCAAAACTGGGTTTTGTTTTGTGGTAACAATCTTTAGAAATAGGAAAGTAGTTTTAGAAGTAAGAGGTATGATTTTTTTTCAAAGATTTTTTTAAGAAGCTGTACAAAGAATTCTCAACGTATCCTGATAGAACATCTTTTTTCAAATACATTTTTTTTCTTTAAGTAGTTGTACAAAAGTTGCCATTCAACCGAACAGTGTGTGGATGTAGTGTCTCTGAACCAATGTCACCCCTTTTAACATTCTCACTCACCCCTCCCAACCTACCCATTCCCTCACTTTTCTTAATTTTTAGATTACGTATTATTTTTGCCATTTATCAAAGAAATTTCTGTATACAATGCATCTTGATCTGTGTCATCCCTTCCACATCTTCACTCCCCTTCCACCCAACCCCTACCCTTATTTTTCTCAATTCTGTGGCATATACAATTCATTATTGCCTGCATCTGACTCATTTCAGTGATTCATTCTTCTACCTCACTCCTCTTGACCCCTCCCTTGAAAGTACCCATTTACTGGTATTTATTTTGTTAGGTTTTGACTTAGTCTTTCTAAAAAAGATTATGAACTCCTAGGAAACAGGAGGTTTTTCTTTGTTGTTGTTGTTTTTAAAGTACTATATGATTTCTTTTTTCTTTTGTGTCTTGTTTTCCTGTGGTTTATCCTGTTGTCACTGCATTTGATTTTGGAACCCTGGGTATTGAATATACATTTATTTGAATTAGGGAAGGGAAGGGGAACAAAATGGTGAGACAAAGGTCAAAGAGCGAACCAATGAAACAGTGATACTCACAAGACAATCTGTGGGAAATGAACAGTACAACTTGGGAGGGTTAGTGGAGGGGAAATGGGAGAAAATGAGGGATGGGGTAACAAGTTTGACAAGAAATGTACTTACTACCTTACATATGTAACTGTACATCACCTTGACAATAAAAGAAAATAAAAAAATAATTATATTATTTGTGTTCTCCATACATTCTCTTATCCTTCAATTAATTCATTTTTAACTGCTTGAGTGCCACCCAGTGTGTTTACTTCTAGATTTATAGGCACATTCTAGTTCCCACTGAGAGAAGCCATGCAGCAACCTGAGTTTCTCTGGGGCTGGCTTACTTCACTTAACATAATCCTCTCCAAGTCTTTCTATTTCCTTATGAATGGTCCAGTGTCATTCTTTCTAATGGATGAGAGAATTCCATAATTTTTGATCCAATTACTCATTGAGGGACAATGCTGGTGTGGATGTGGCCAAAAGGGAACTCGATTACACTATCAGTGGGAATGTAAACTTTTTTAACCAGTCTGGAAAACATTACGGGGGGTTCTCAGAGAAATAAACATAGAACTTCTTGACATTTATCCAATAGAACACAAACAAGGGCACACTAAAGCCACCACTACACCCATGTTTACTGCAGCATTCTTTACCATAGCCAAGATATGGAATCAGTCTAGAAAGACTTTCGACAGTTTTCTGTGCATTATGTATTAAAGTATGTCAAAACTGTTTTCAGTTTCAGGATTTTGTAGTTTCTAATGAATAGTTTTTTTTGGTACCAGTCCTGGGGCTTGAACTCAGGGCCTGGATGTTTCTCCTCAGTTATTATCACTCAGGTTGGCTCTCTACCATTTCAGCTACAGCACCACTTCTGGCTTTTATTTTTGGGGCAGTTGATTGGAGATAAGAGTCACAGATATTCCTGCCCAGGCTGGCTTTGAACCAGGGTCTTCAGATCTCAGTCTCCCCAGAAGTTAGGATTATAGGCATGAGCCACCAGCACCCAGCTTTACTGAATTAATCATACTAGCAAAATTTTATTTAGATATTTAAGTGGATCATTTGTCTACACTTAAGCTGTATGTTTTTGTACTCTCACACATTTCGATCATTGTTATCCTTGACCCAGTGTTTCTTGACATCTATAAAATAGTGGCACACCCTTTATAAAGTGGTTTTTTTAGTTTAAAACTACCATATAATTCTTTGTAGATTTTTTTGGCACTAAAAACATTATAATGCTTTATTTTTATAATCATGTATACAAGTTTATTTTAATTCTTTGTAGATATTTTGAGAGAATTTAGCTTTTCTTTCTAGCATGATTGATTTAATTTTTCCATTATACATTTAATAGTATATATTTATAATTGTATTCTATATATTTTAGTCAGTCTTCAAGAAGTTTTCCATAAAATTAGCTTAATAATCTCATCCCTTAAAATGCACTCTTTATTCTTATGTCCAACTTGTCATAGTTCAGCCTAAGAAAAAGGGACAAATTATAGAAAGTTAGTGTGACTATCTCAACAATTTTTTTGTTGATTGTATAATTATTATAACAATATACCACTTTTTGCTTTCCAGTCTTTTTTAACCTAGAACTTTCTGAGTCCATTGTTAGCCCATTGTCTTCAGGCTTGGCAACATAACCTACTTTGGATTTTAATAATATATATGGAAGTAATATGTTTCACTGTCAAGAATCTTCAAGTTGTTGCCTGAGCTCTTTGGCTTCTTATTCTCATTCTTTAAACTTTTGTCATAGGTGAAGGCTTCACTTTAGCCTTGTTCTAAAAATAAAATACACTAGAGCAGAACCTCAATCTATAACCTATAATTTAGTGAAATACAAACTGGTGATTGTGAGTTACTGAGATTTGGGACTTATTTGTTAACTATACAACATTGAACTTAAATTGATTAATTCAATTATATTTCTGTGTGCTTGACTCTTTTCACTTTTTGGTGTACATATTTGATTTTTCTCTACTTATATAGTATTACTGTGTTTTATTAAATAAAATAGGAATGTAAATAATTACTGTAACCCTCAAATATAATTATTCTGGTGAAGCAATGTGCCATGTTTTTATATACAGATAACATAAAGCTAATATTAAAATCTGACTTAGCAAAACAGTAACAGCTGAAAAACGATCAGTAAGGTTATCAAAGTGTGTGTGTATGTGTGCGTGTGTGTGTATTGTGTACTGTGTATATGTATTTCCTTTGAGAAAGTACTTTCACATAGGAGATTCATGCATATTTCGGAATCCTATCATAATTTTTTCTATTTATGACATAGTTCATAAATAGTTTAGTAAGCCTAAACATCTATTAAAAATTCCACATGAAAACACAAAGAATGAAATTTTTAAAAAAATCTTAGGCCTTTAACTTCTTGTCAAGGTAGATATTAATAAGCAGTGGATTTATTCTACCCGAAGCAATTAAAAAATAGAAAAAAATATATAAAAGAAGTTTCAGGAGATGGGTGAGAATGGGATAGAAAGAAAAATGGGTGGAATTGAGAAACAATGTATTCATAAATAGATGTGCTATACTGTACTTTTTATATTATACATTTTGTACAAGTATCTGAAGATAATGATTTAAGTATATGAAACAGCATTAATAAATATAAAATATAAATCAGCAGCCTTCAAGATACTGGACACTAGCCAATAGAGGACACTTTTTATCTTGTAGCCCTGTCATAGTAAAGTACCACAAGAAAGGAGACTTAAGCAAAAGGATACATTATCTATCAGTGTTGAGCTTATCAGTCAAAGAATAAGGAGTTAAAGGGAAGAGTCATTCAATTTCTCTTGCCTTGCTAGCCGTTTTTGGTGATCTTGGCTTATAAATCATCAGTTTTAGCTGGGTATTGGTAGCTCACGCCTGTAATCCTAGGTACTCAGGGGGTTGATATTTGAGGATCACAGTTCAAAGCCAGCCCAAACTACAAAGTCTAAGAGAGTCTCCAATTAACTACCATAAAAGCCAGAAGTAGACCTGTGGCTCAATTGTTGGAGTGCTAGCCTTGAGCAAAAAATCTCAGGGACAGTGCTCAAGCCCTGAGTTCAAGCCCCAGGACTAGCACAAAAATAAAAATAAAAGCATCAGTCTTGTATCTGTGTTCTTACCTGGTGTTCCCTGCTTAATGAGTCAATATTGGTATAGTTTCCTAAATGTCACAGTCTTACAGGGATATATTTTAGTTGACAGTGACATACCAATAATTTTGACCTCCAGAAGTCAGTGAGATTAGAAATCTTGAGTACTGTAAATTCTGTCTTCCCCTACATATAGATCCTAAACTCAAATATCAAGAAGGGCTGTATATCTAGGAAAGAGCTTTGGGGACATGAGTCCATTGGTGCCACAACTGATTTACAATTTTCTAACACTTCTGGGACATCAAGTCGATTCTGGACACTGCAGATACTCTCCCTTGTTCAAGAAATCCATCGAAAGAGATGTGTGACAGCTATGTCATGTTGACATCCAGAATCCAAGAAAATTGTCATATTCAGTACCACAGAACAAGAAAATGAAATTTGTTAGGAAGTGGCACAGTTGCAAATAGTAATAATTACTTCAGTCTTCAACCTTCATATGCAACTACTATAGAAAGTACTTAGGAGTCAGTATATAGATGGGAGTTTTAATATACACAAATAAAAAGAAATACTATGTAGTTCCTCTTATTACATAAAAATAGTAATTAACATTTGCAAGACTTAAAGCAATTTTATTCTCTACAAGAAAAATTTGAAGACTTAGAATTTTATTTTACTGTACATAGTAAAATATGCTATGTTATAGCTCTACATTTAGTCTTCCTAGGTGAGATGTTTTTGACAAATATGAGTAAATTTACTGTACTTAGGATCTTTTCTAGGCAATTCTTATTAAGTTCTTGTGTCAAAGTTTCCTTTGTACTCACAGATCTAAAGAGTTAAAAAAAAATGTCAAGGGCCAGGTGCTGGTGGTTCATGCCTGTAATCCTAGCTATTCAGGAGACTAGATTTTAGGATTGTGGTTGGAAGCCAGCTTGGGCAGAAAAGTACTTGTGAGATTCTTATCTCCAATTAACCACTCAAAAGCCAGAAGTGGAGCTGTGGCTTAAAGTGGTAGAGCAATAGCCTTGAGCAAAAGAGCTCAGGGACAGCACCTAGGTCCTATGTTCAAACCCTACAACTGCCAAAAAAAAAAAAAAAAAAGTCAAGGAAAAATTTACCATTAACAACACAATAAACAGAGGGTATGAACAGGCCTTATCGACAGCAGTGTTCCTCCAGAGGGAAAGACATAATTTATATAATCTGTATCCAATACAGTAACAACTATTGGCAAAGCAGCAATGCTTTTATATGATTTCTAAAATATTTTCTGGTGTATTCAGATGATTAAATAATACTCAACAAATAAAATAATAACTTATTGATACATTCAACAATGCAGAAGAATCTTAAGTCATTACAATGAGCCAAAGAAGTCAGAACCCAGTCTGTCTTTAGAAATTACATTTAAATATAATTTTATAACAAGCAAAGGTTGTATGGGGCTGAGCAGGGAGTAGTATAGAATTAACTGCAAAGGGGGGAGAGGAAGCCTAGTGGTAGAATGAACAAACTCCAGATCCCAACTTGGACAGCATTATTCAAATGTGCATTTTCCAAAATTCATCACCCATAATTGCACCACAATAAAGTTGATTTTAAAAGAAAATATCATGCTATAAAGTAAGTTCAGTAATTAAGGTATTTATATACCAATTTTTAAAATCATTTACTATTGGAATTATAAATGGCAGGTCTGAAAGAAGTCCATCTAAGGACTTCCCCACTACTACTTTACCAAAATCCAATTAATACACACCTTTCAAAGTTTCACATTACTTGTAAATAAAAGTACAAGCCTAAAACAAATGTAAGTAATGATACATGTGATATGAAATTGCAGTTAATGGTTGTTTGATTTACAGTATATTAAGCCTTCTCAACCTGTTATTATGTATAGAGACAACAATAAAATTGGCTGAAATTTCACTTCTTGCCATCTAGTCTGATCAGCCTGGTGGCACATAAGTATTATGTGTGTTTGGAATCTGGGTAGGAAGTAAAACAGATGCCTTGAGACAAACAAGCAAGTGTGTAGAAGGCTGCCCATATTATGTTTGGAAGTGGGTTAAAAATACATATTGACATTATTCAATGGAGGAATAAAGTCTGGTACAAACTGAACAATAGAGTAGTTGAATAAACAAATAATAATAAATAAAAGTAAATTAAAAAATAAAAACATAGATATTATTTGGCTGGCCCATGAATTTCTAAAATTAAACATAACTTTTTTATTGTTGTTAGTGGGAAATTCCAAGGGAGATGTTTATTTGTAGAAATTTCTTATTTCTGCCTTGTGGTTTTGGTAACTTATCATGAACCACTGATCTCACCATTTCATCTGCCTAATTTTTATCATGTGTACCAAGAAGAAATGTTGGAAATGAAGTGACTGGATTCATGGTTAAGAACAGTGAAAAGAAATATAATCAATAATTGAAACTTTTCTTACCACTATCAAATGAGTAAGTTCTAAAATCTGTGATAGAAGTCCATATTATAATTATAAGAGTAAAACCTATTTATTAGACTTCAATTTTTTTCTGTCATGGGTACTATGTAAGAAGTACCAAACAAATATAGATCAGTAAAATCAAATCTGATTTCTACACTCTTAACTGTGTTATTGTTTAGATGTCAAATTGTTATTGTTTAGATGTCAAATATTGAAATAGGTAGTTCAACTCAAACATGAAGTACTTTTCTTCTTCTTTCTTCTTCTATGCTTCTTTCTTCTTCTTCTTTTTCTTCTTCAAATTCTTTGACAGCATGAATTTGTAATGGAAATAAGAAACATAATTATATTAAAACATAATATTAAGAAAAGTAGTATTAAAAATAAGTTATCAGTTGGGTGCCAGTGGCTTACGCCTGTAATCTTTGCTACTCAGGAGGCTGAGATCTGATGATCATGGTTCAAAGCCAGCCAGGGAAAGAAAGTCCATGAGACTCTTACCTCCAATAAACCATTAGAAAACCGGAAGTGGTGCTGTGGCTCAAGTGGTAGAGCACTAGCCTTGAGCTGATAGAGCTGAGGGACAGTGTCCAATCCCAGAGTTCAAGCCCCATGACCAAATAAATAAATAAATAAATAAATAATCCTTCATAGAGGCATCCAATATTTACTGATTGCAAATTTGATGCAAATTTTGTCAAAGAATTTATTATTACATTTTCTAGAGATATTGTATTCACAAACACAGTTTTAACAGTTGAAATGTAGTCTATGACATTGGAACCATTTTTTATGCTGAAGTGGATGAAAAATAAGTTGATATTGATTACAGCTGGGAGAAAAGTTACCATTTACTTGGGCTATAATAATTTCCATTAATACCATCAAATTATGTAAGATTACAAAAATATATAGGCATAGGCACTTTGCTTTTATCCTTATTTTAGAACACAGTGTATATTGATGAGTAAATAATGATTTATGTTTTTGTGATAATCAAAAAAATTAGACTACTTTGACTTAATTGCCATATTTACATATTTTGGCTTTTGATTGGTTTATGTATCTGTTCTTAATGTTTCTATAAAAATTATATTTAAACCACAAAGTTAAGGTTTTCATGAGTAGCTCAGAAGCAGTTCAAGTATGCTATAAACATTAGAACATAATGCTTCTCATGGCTGATGATGGGTGGTACCCTTTTTCATGGAGAATACAGAACCAACCCCCCCCCCCCAAATCAGATATGTCAGTCCGGAGTTTAATATTTTTAAATAGATAAACACTTCCAAATGTGCTAGCTTGTTCAATGCTACTTTGATTTTATTCTGTGCCCGTACTTGAAATAAAAGTTTCCAAGTATAGATTAACACTGTCTTGTAAAATTACAAATCATCTTTTTAAACCAGTCTTTAAAATATATATGCTAGTGTTTTCTTACAAGTGAGGAGCATAAAGGTATAAAAATAAGTCTAATGAACCTTTCAATGCACAATGAAAAACAATAGAATTTGAGAAAATATATTTCACTATCTTTAGAATCTAGATAGATTCATAAAGCAACTCACCAAGAAAGAACAAATGATTTAAGAACTACAGAGCAAGAGAATTAGGTATCAATCGGAACCTACTGATATTGATTCCTAAATGGTAGAATATTGACTATATGTATTGTTGAGTTTCACTGTGATATTTCCTTTCGTACATATATTATGCTTTGGTCTTTTGGACCTATTCACCATCCCAGTACTAGAGTACTACTAGACTCCAGGATCTTTGCACTTTGCCAGTAGTTCCTCTACTACTTTGGGGTTGTCGGGGTTTTTTTTTTTTTTCTGGTGGTTCTGGTTGGTTATCCCAAGGGGGCACTAAAGTGCTGTCCTTTAATTTAAACTCTTTGGGGATTCAACTAGTCAGAAATACCTGCTTCAAACACTGTTATTTGTTGTTCTGAAATCCATACCCTAAATTCAGGAGCCAGATGGTATCTCAGCTAGCTTCCACCGGTAAGATTTTAAGTCCTTGTTTGACTTTATTACAACATTGAGACAAAATTATGAAGAATACAAGTGACAAGATACTGTGTCCAATAGACACGAATAATCATCTTTGCTCCTCCTCAACCCCCAAACATGTTAAATCACCAAAAGGTGATTCAATATTAGTTTTCACTTTTCCTTTACTACCTTTTCCTAATATGAATTGTATTAAAAATACTGGAAAAAATTTAAATACCTAAGTAAGGATAAATTGGTTCCAGAAGGTTGCAAAGCAATTTGGCTCAATGTCAAATCTCTCCAAAGCATTTAATTGAGAAAAAGCGAACAAAAGTTTCAGGGAGATATACTTTCAGTGATACCATTGTTAATGGTTGAAAAACCCTTAGAGCTACTATATCTTTTTTACTGAGTAAACAACAAATGTAAGATTAAAAATATTCATGTAAACAATAAATATAACATCACATTACTGCTTATATTGGATAGAAAAAAGTGTCCAGCTAGAGAAAAACAAAAATATTTGATTATATTTGTAATGTTTAATAATTCTGCAGCATGTTTAATACAGTTTTCTTTTACCCTTTGACATTCTGGAAATATTTCATAATAAGAAAGCTTTAAAAAAAAAGCCATAGTATTCAGTTTGAAGCAACAAAAGTGATTTTGTTTTTATGTGAAGCATGAGAACCAGCTGTTTTCTGCCTCCATAATAGGATTGGAAATTTAGGTTAAATATGAAGTTCATTTTCCTAGTTTAACGGGATTTTAAATATTACCATAGGTTGCAAGTAAAGTTTATGTGGCTTTTTCTAAGAATCTTGACTATGGTGCTAGATTCTTATCTATCTTAAGCTTGGGTGGCCCTGGCTTAAATCCAGGCATATTACCTCCCTACTTGTCTCTGGCTTTTTGAGTATAATTATAAAATAATAATAAGTTTAAGATGAGGAAGCAGAATAGAAGAAAGAACATTTATGAGAACAAATATCAGAGATTAAAGCCTCAAAAGCAGTCCAAATAATAAACATCACAGAGAAATGGTTTCCTCTTTATATTTGTCCTCCATGATTGCCAATTTCTAAGCAAACTAGATGTCTCTTACTGTCTCATCATTCAATGCTTTAAATCAAAGTTTTATTTGTATAGGTAATCTTCTGGTAAAAGACCTTAAAAAGTCTCAAAATATTTGGCCAAATGACAATTGGCAGGATCTCTATCTTTTACTTTTCTACTTCTGTATCCAGCAGAGTTTGTTTCAGACTGGCCATGTTCATCTCTTTTACAGAGACAAGCCTGAACCTGACTGCATCTGGAAATGGGAATTAGGTTAGACTTCACCTTTTGGTAATTCTGGACAAGTGTACACATTCAGACTTCAATGCAGTTGGTCACTTTCTAATGTTTAAATTTATGTTTCAATTGGACAATCCTGAAATGCTGCCTGTCCCATTTAGATGGGGCATGACTTGATTTATTTCTTTTCCTTCCAATATTTATGTACTAAGGCTGCTTAGAGAACCAGTCACCAAAAAAAAGGTAATTGTGAATATAAGGCATTTAAAATGATCTTTATACAAGTACACATCGTAGAAAATATTTTTGACAACTTTGACCAGAAATTGAAGCTCCAACAGTGCCAGTAATTTTGTCTGCTTTGTCCATAGTTGTGCTCCTGGAGACCTAACTTGTAGTTGGTGCTCAAAACATATTTGTGAACTAAATGAATTATTCCAAAAGATTTCCTTGTGGAAAATTCTGCCACTTGACCTATATCTCTATTTATGGCTTTTTGGTGGTTAATTGGAGATTAGAGTTCCAAGGACTTTTCTGTATGATGAGCTGGCTTTGAACTGTGATCCTCAGATCTCAGCCTCCTGAGAAGCTAGGAAAGCAATCATGAGCTACTAGCCCCAGGCATAAAATAATTTTAAATGTAAGTAGGATTGGGGGAATATATTGTTTTATATACAATCACAGTTATTTCTGTAGCAGTATAGACGTATAGACAGTGCCATGTACTTCCAAATTGTCACATGGTATACACACACACACACACACACACACACACACACACACGCACGCACGCACACAGTAGAGAGGAAAATAACATGCAGCAAAGATTTGGAATGAACACTAGGAGAGCTGAGATCTTATAGAATTTATTCTTCTTCTGCATAACACAGTTAGTTTAAAATTTAGGAGGATTAGTATTTCAATAATCAACTTATTATGCATTGAGTACAGTTTAAAATGTAGCTGGCCTACATAGGGAGGACAAAAGTAAGCAGGAGCTCTCTGGTTACACACAAGAGCTGAGGCACCATAGCAGGGTAGTTTTTAATGATAGCTCCTAGATCAGCTGAACTCAAGATTCCTGCTATGCTACTAACTAACTTTATTACTTTTGAAAAGTTGTTTAATTTTTGTTTTGTTTTGCTTTTTGGGTAAAAAGTTGTTTAATTTTTATACTATTCAGATTCTTTAACTACAGAAAGACAGTTTCCAAAGTCTTCTTTAAGGGTTAAATATAATATATGAAAAATGGTGGCACATGATTGGACGTATTGGTAGATTTCCATTCTTAGAAAGTCAGGAAGGGAGTAAAGAGATTATGCATCAGAGACATTGGTTTACTTACAGACTCTACACGGACTTGGAAACAGGCTGAAAGGCATCATCAAAATGGTAAAAGCTGAAGAAGAAAGAGAAATTTGTTTTCTTAAATTACAACACATACATTTTCAAATTTCATATGTTTAAAACGTAAGCCAGGAAGGATATCACTTATTAAGTGACATCAGTTAGATGTAATTCCAAGCAAAATGCAATTGCTTTAAACAATTCACTTTAGGAAACCAAAATATTCCAGAATAAGTACATCTCTTTGGCCTACTTTTGTTGGTGTTTCTCAGTTGTGGGCAATGAATCTAAGACTTCATGTATCCTATGCAGGCTTTGTGATAACTGAGCAATTTCTCTGACCTGATGCTGATTTTTTTAGAAGTGAGCCAGGAAATAAAATTGTCATTCTAGAGTTATTCCCATTGCTCAAAAAGTTTTTATGTCACTAATGTTTATTTGAACTATATTGATTATATTGTCTTTATTTTTCTTCAGTGCTGACATTTATTTTTATGTAATTATGAAAAAAGGAAGCCACAAATCCTGTCAGAAAAAATGCAATGAAAAAATGTATGAAAAACACTGTTTTTAAATTTTATGTCCATTGGTTGTGATTTGAAGATGTCACTGAAAAATGAACCAGCAAGGTAATTTTCAGAAAGGTTTTAAAGATGCTTTATAATAGAAGACAAATACCTGTTTAAGAAATGCTAATTCCATTGATTTATAACAAGACAGATATATTATTTCTTATAAAATATAAATATACAATACAAGTTAAAGATGAAAAAATGTTGTTGGCCAAATCAAAACCCTAAACATAATGGAAAAACAGTTCATCAATGCACATACTTTCTTGTCCTTCAAACAAACTCACATTTTATCCACACTGAAAAGACACAATATTAAATTAGGATGGGCTAATTATTTTTCCATGCACATTACTTGACAGCCATCTGGCTGCATCTCACAATTTAGAGCCATGTTTAAAGGAGCACCAATGTGATCGATCTAAAAGCCAGAAGACAACGGCTCTTCCTCCCACATCTCAGAGTCATCACAACAAGATGCTTAAGCTCTCACCCTCCAGCTTCCTAGCTTTAAATGTACCAAATGTATACGCACTTATTTTGAAGCTGTGGTAAGAATTGAATATAATTACATGTTTTAAAACTCTGAAAAATACAAAATACCAAGTAAAAGCTAGCTACTATGCTATATATTCTTTATACAAGTCATGGGGAGAAAAAAGAATTCCAAATAATGAATGTACTTAAT
Organism: Dipodomys spectabilis; assembly: GCF_019054845.1. Taxonomy (NCBI): domain Eukaryota; kingdom Metazoa; phylum Chordata; class Mammalia; order Rodentia; family Heteromyidae; genus Dipodomys; species Dipodomys spectabilis. The sequence continues at coordinate 22,383,584 of NW_024870678.1, forward strand.
AAGACACTTCATTATTAATATACCAGATTAATGCCATTTTTTCAATTTTCTTTTTCTCATCTCATGTATAAAAATTACTATTTTAACTATAATTAAAGAAATAGCCTTAGTTTTTTTACATGTGTTTTGAATCTAGTTAAAGGCATAGCTCACACTGCCAAACCAAATCAAAATAATGGAATAATGATTGTATCTCAGTTGAAATAATAATTTCTATTAATTAGTTATACCACTATAGAAAGCCGGTAATATTTTGAAGCCTGTATGTTCAAGGTTAATTAAAAGAAATTTTCTCCCTCTTGGACTACTCATTATGGAGTATTTAGGTGTATAATTAGCATAATTCTGGATTGCAATTGTTTCCCCGGTTAATCAGATCATAGCTCATAATATTTATTTTTAGTTCTGGATAGAAATCTCAGACAGAGTAGTTGTATTCAATATGACTGAAGTTTAATCCTGGCTATGTCAACTTTTTTCCAAAACATACAGAAATATTTATTTGCAGAGGAATTACCAAAATACTGCATTTTGTACATTAGTAATTTATTTGTTAAATATCAAATTTATATCCAGAAAGATGTTTTAGTTATGCTTACCTTACTGAATTATAGCAAAAAGAATACTAAAATATTTAGCATGTTTTATCTGTTTATTTATCTCTTCATAATAATATTTTTCCAGACCATTCCAGCTACTGCATAATTTTTCATTATTGAAATTTTCTATATAAACTGAAGTTTTGCATTTTGCAATAAAACTTTATTGTCTAATAACTCAAAATAAGAAACTTCTTTAAATATGCTCAATAATTTAACTCAAACATTGGATATAATAAACATAGTGAATTCTAAAATTATCCCAGGGGCTACAAACATGCATTGAATTTGCAGAACAGAGAGCTACAGACTTTAGTAAGCATAAATGCAGAAAAAATAATTACCTTACAAAAGTTGTTCTCTCGTCCTTTATTCAACCAAAACCATGAGTATGGTTTCAACACCAATGCTTTTTTATGTTACCATTGATTTGATGGCATTTAATGTTTCAGAACCATATGGAACAATTTCTCTTGAAATTAATGTAAATTAGAAAATGTGTAAAAATCTTGTTTCATGTTTTATTTTTTCCTCATTCCAAGCACAGTATTTCACAGCAATTGATTTCTTAGACTTGCAAAAGGTATGCAGTTCTTTTAAAAACAGGAAGAAAAAAAGATTATTACACAAAAGTGGGTCTTCTGAACTCATTATAATAGCATTACCTTTTGCTCAGAACTAATAAATAAAAGTAGCTGAGATTACAACTACTCGATGTAAAAATTCTAATCTTAGAGGAATTTGAGAAAAATAGTTTCCCTAAAGTGTAAGAATAAGCATATATAAATGTTCATTCCAACAGAGAACAAAGAAACAATGTTACAGTCTATAAAAGCACAGAATATGTCAACTTAAGGATTAATGTAGATTTAGAAAATAATATTCAAATCAGTGTATTTTATTGTTTAAGAAATTGCTTCCATAAATTAAATTTAGTTATATCTTCTTGTTTATTAAATACTAAAAGACTTCTCATTAACAACACCATAAATATTTAGCCTAAACTGCCAGCTGTTGATTATAGGCCTAGGATGGAAAACCTGGCAAATTTCCAATACGGACTTCTAGTGTCTCTCCACAAAGTATTTTAAAATACACTGTGTCTCTGCTTAAGGATCTTGAATACTACATGAGCACACTTGGGAGAATAAACCAATGTATTGATATAAACACCATGAGACTAGGCACTGGTATATAGCTCAAAATCAAGAATAACTCTAATTATTTCACATTAGGAATTACAGTAGCTTCAAACAGCCTAAAGTTCCCTTTCTTTTTTTTCTAAACTTAAAGTTTTGTTGCTACTATATTGAGGAAATGTTTGGTTTTTGCTTTTTATCTGATCTGGTCTGCTGGGTGTTCTAAAGAGCCTTACATACCTAGATGATCATCTCTTTTTCAAGATTTGAACTTTTTTTTTGTTTTTTTGTTTTTGTTTTTTGTCTATTGTGGGGCCTGAACTCTGGGTCTGGGCGCTGTCCCTCAGCTCTTCAGCTCAAGGCTGGTGCCCTACCATGTGAGTCACAGTGCCACTTCTGGCTTTTTCTGCTTATGTGGTGCTGAGGAATCGAACCCAGGGCCTCATGCATTCAAGGCAAGCACTCTACCACTGAGCCACCTTCCCAGCCCAGATTTGGAAAGTTTTAAAATAGAATTATCCTATGATTCAATAATACCACTCTTGGGCATTTAAACAAAATACCACAGATTAGGATACAGTAAATCCCCTTGTATAACCATGTTCATTGCTGCACTGTTTCCCTATAGCCAAGAATAGATGTACTTCACTGGACCAAATGGATCAAGTATATATATATATATATATATATATATATATATATATATATACATATATATATATATATATTCTCTCATTTGTGGAAGTTAGTTCTAATATATAAATATATATGTTATCATATACAGGAACATATGCAAATATATACAAACATATTAACTAAATTATGTCATATGTAAGAGAGAATTCCAACGGCTTAACTTGATAACTAACGTACAATCTAACAAAGTGAATACCAGAAAGCTTAAACTTGAGGTGTCATATAAAGTCAGAAAAAGCACAAGCACAAGCACACACACACACACACACACAAATATAGACGTGCACGTGTACACAAACACACACTATTACAGAAAACAAATCTGATAAAACATTAATTAGCGGAACCTAAGTGAAAGTGTAAGAGAATTTTTTTGTACTGGTTTTACACATTTCCTAAAAGTCTAAAATTATTTATTCAAAGTTAAAGTTTCTTTCAAATTTTAAAACAAAAGTGAAACAAAACAAAACAAAAACAAAATAGAATTGGAAAACATTTGGAAGTACAGACAATCTAAAAGAATTTCAATAGAACAAATACTAGCGTGGCCAGTTAACCTAAATGGTGCCTGGGACAAATCATTATTCAATTTTCTGCCTACAGGAGACTGCTCACCTCCACCTTCTCATATCCCCTCTGCAATCTACACTCAAAGAGAAATTAAGACATACACCTTTTCCTTTCTATCTTAGTTCTAGTTTTTTTTTCTGTCGATTTTTTTTCTTCCTCCATCTTCTTCCCACAAGACTGAGTTGCTTGTGAAACTTTACATAGGATAAACAAATAAGAATACAAAAAATAATTTCAATATTCACCAAAGAAATAAATAGGATCAAATTTTACATTAGGCATAAAAGCAGACTTCTATTATTAGAGTAAAATAAGGTACAGTCCAAACTACCCTAGAATAACCCTTAAATATTTCTATAAGAAGGGGATCGTTGCTTTGTATTGTAATACTTATGCACAGTAAATTTGGAAAGCTCCTGAGCTGACAAAAAGCAACAAGATAAAATTTGCAGGCAAATTTCTAAGCATACCACCAAACTGCTGCTAAGATAACAGTATAGAATTTTGGAAGGGGATGGTAAGAAGAGAGTTTTAAGCATGTCTGCTTGTCGAGGAGTTTATTCCATTTAGTTTAGCATGAAACCTCTGAAACATAATATATGTAAGTAGAATTGTCTGTTTGGGGACTTAAACAAGTGAGCAGAACAAATGAATTTTGCTGCCAGCCAGAATAGAGGAACTCTGTCACAGTAGGCCTCCTGCCAAAAGCAACTGTGAAACTGGACAAAATATATAAAATCACAACTTTTAGATACTAAACCAAAGACACCATGTGGCAATAATTCTTGAAAGAAGGGCAGAAAAATGAGATTTGTCCTGAAATTGTACTTTCTTTCTGTTTGGCTTGCTTTCTAGGTGATAGTTTAGGGAGAATTTCAAACAGAACCCAGCAACTCTAAGCTTAGACTGAAATTTGAATTCAAGACCATTGAGATGGCAAGAATTGTATGACTGGGTCACTGAGCTGAGCAGAAAGAGTTTCAGAAATGTGTATAGCTGTCGCCCCACACCGCCTCCAGATGCATTTGAAGGTGTATATGTAAGAACCAAGGCTGCCTAAGCCACGGTTAAGTATATTTTCTAGAAAAAGAATGAGAATGAGAGAACTGGGAATTGAACTCTCAGAGTTAACAGAGCAGGAAAACATTTTTTTTAAAATAACCTGTGTTGATCAAATTAAATTCAGAAATTATTAAAAGTAGGAAGTAAATGCATATACATAGTTTTTTTTTTAAGTCTATTGAAGTTTGATAACATACTGACACGCATCTGGACGGTTTTGAGACATGATGCAATTATCTGGTCATTCTAGATGCTTGCAATCAAAAGATGAAGTTGATCAAAAGCCCAAATTCCCAGGGAATAACTTGAGAATGTGTGAATCCTGTTGCCATTATGGCTTCCCCACTCCGTTTTGGAAAGCTCTGTCAATGTTGCCTTCGTTGCAATTTTCCCTTTTATTTTCATATCTGCCAAAGGGAAAGGACTTTATTAAATACAGAAGATTATGCAAAAACTCCAAAAAGATAGTCCCAGATAAAAGTTACTCCTGACTTACCTTAAAAGAATCAAGGTCATCTGTGCATTGATTTACTAACTATGGAAATAAAAAATATTCTACTAAGGATGACAAAATCCAGTCAACGAAAAAATATTGACACACTATAATAAAAAATTACCACAAATTCCAAATGAAGGAGCATAGGATAATAAGAACTTACCCTAAAATATAACACCTTGCTGCTATTTTATATTAAAGTCCTTGAAAGTCAGTAGATAATGGAAGAGGCTATACTCCAGCAGTTATTTATCTGCCTAAAGCCTTGACCACCAAGAAAGAAAAAAATTTCCTTGATCTATACCCTGAGGTTTCATGAACTAATATCACAGAAAAGAAAATGAAGAGGTGTCTTTGTACCTGTATAGATTTTATTACAAGTCATTACGGCTCTGGAACCATTCATCCTTCAAAAAATAGCATCTAATTCTGTCCTTGTGCTCCACTCATTCCCCTAACAATTATTTCCTCTCAAAATTCACCTTCATACCCCTATAGAAAGGTGTATAGCTATCTGAACCACCTGGGCTCCTGGCTACAAATCTCTAGTTTGCATGAAGTAAACCTGTGTGCTTGTTCTCTGTTCATTTGTTTAAATGGGACAAGAGTAATATTCCCTTTTGCCCTTATACAAAGAGATTGAAACGCATGTGGCCTATAACCAGTAGACACAGAATGGACACAGAAATGGAACAGATGACACAAAGACACAGAAATGGAACAGATGATGAAATTAATAGACTATCTCTGAAAGATCTATTATATTAATACTCAGTGACTTAAAGGAAGAAAAGATGTAAAAAGATGTAAAAATAAGAACTCTCAATATAAAAACACAAAGTATTAAAAATGAAATGTTAACTAGAACTAATGAATATTTTCTTTTTAAAATTTTCTCAGCAGTTTCTATAGGTCTATGTATGACGATAAACTGCCTTGCTGCACTGCATTTGGAAGTGCAAAACTATCATAAAGCTTGAATGTCATCTCTGAGATATACCAGAATCCATAGTTTTAAGTGGCTTTTGAGAGATTTATTTTATAGCGAAAGCTCCCCGAGAGAACCCTGCAGCATAAAATAATCACAGTTTTTCAATACTTCGATGCAGAAATTTATTTTGGAAAACACAAGGTTGCATTATCTTTATTGCATTGCATTATCTTCATTGTCCAATTTGAGAATACCTTTGTGAAGAAAATACTTATTTTCTTAGTCTATGGGGGATTTTATCACAAAATACGATAGAGTGGTTTAAACTGAAGAAATTGATCTTTGTAAAGCTCTGGATATGAAAACCCACAATCAAGGGGCCAGCACGGTTGGTTTGTGAGAGTGAGTGGGGGTGAAGAGCATGAAAGCGTAAGCACGCTGCTCTTCCTTCTTACAAGGACAGTGATTCGACTGGATCAGGGCCAAACCCCTATTGCTTCATTTTACCTTAATTACGTCTGTAGAACTATGAATATAGTGACACTCTGGGCTTGCTCTTCAACTCATGAATTTGGAGAGGACACAGACATTTAGTTCATAACAGTCATGAAAATGTCCATTGATTAAATTCCAAAAGCAATAATGTTATGCTGTAGTTAGCAAAAGTAGCCAATCTCTAAATCTCAAAATCTGAGTTCTCACAAGTATACTAGACCACCGAGTTAATCTAGCAGAAATAATTACAGCTGGGAATGTAGCTCAGAGGTAGAGTGCTGCATACGATTACCACCCCCCCCAAAAAAAAGAAGAGAAGAATTACATTGAAGATGTTATCTAAGTGTGATGCTGACTTAACACCAGAAAAGCCCATCAAAAAACTTCTCTTAAAGCCGGGCGCTGGTGGCTCACGCCTGTAATCCTAGCTACTCAGGAGGCTGAGATCTGAGGATTGCGGTTCAAAGCCAGCCCGGGCAGGAGAGACTGTGAGACTCCTATCTCCAATAAACCATCAGAAAACCGGAAGTGGCGCTGTAGCTCAAGTGGTAGAGCGCTCGCCTTGAGCTGAAGAGCTGAGGGACAGCACCCAGGCCCAGAGTTCAAGCCCCATGACCGACAAAAAAAAAAAAAAAAAAAAAAACTTCTCTTGTTAGCAGGAATCATAAAATGATGTTAATCACCTTTTGTGTAATATCCATTATGCTAACAATGCTTATAATAACTATTAGTCATATTATTGTGGACATACTCCATTAACTATGCAGCAGAAAAAGAAAAACTAACATTTTATTAAAATATCAGCATTGTCAAAATGAGGTCATGATTTGAAGTAATTTCATAAATACAATCAAACACTACATAAGATAAAATTGAGTGAATTAAATAGGAATAATTGAAATGAATAATCATTATTATTTCTACTTATAGTTTAGTACCAAGTCTCAACCTAGCTATGATAGAGGAAGTACAGAGAGTACAGTCTTCAAAATGATTCTGCTGTATCGTCCCTTGACATACATCTAGAGGAATATAAGTTCACATACTTAGATAGAGATGCTTGCACACCCATGTTTATTGTAACATTATTCATGGTAGTCCAACTATGGAAGTACAACCACTAAGGAATGGTGGAGAGGGCCAAGTTTGTTCAAAAAACACTGTGTGCCTATATGGTAAAATTGACAGTGATATATTGTGTGCTGGTGTGGAGGGATCACAATGTATATAACATTTATGCTAATAAAAATTCTCAAAGTAAAATGGGATGTCTATTCATCTGAATAGAGCGTTATGAAATCCTATTCAGCAACAAATAAGAATGAAATTATGTCGTTTGTGGTAAAATAGATGAAACTGGATAGCATCATGTTAAATGACATTAGCTAGACACAGAATGAAAAATACTGTTTTCTTCTATATGCAGAATTTATACACATACACGCACACACACAACATGAATGGAAAAAGGGAGGTAAGCAGTAGAAAGCAAAGGGTGTGGCTGAGGAGGGTAAATATGCTTTAAGCATTTTCTAGGTGTGTATGAAAGTAACCTAATGAGACCTATTAAAATTGTAAAAAGAAAAAGAAGAGATGAGAAAAGGACAGAGAGCAATAGAGGAACTGATCAAAGTATATATATGTGGGGGTGTGAACTGAAAATCACAACGAACCCACTTTGTACAATAAGTACATGCTAATAAAAATTGTATCTCTACCCAAAAAAAGTGAGAATGCAGAAGTCCAAATACGGAAGACAAAAATGAGCCTGGAAAATACTGCTCTGGGAGAAATTAGAGCTACAAAGAGTTGCTTTCCAAAGTGAGAATGTCTGTGGTAAAATAAGCACCTCATTCTCATGAAAATGATAACTTCTTAGAATGGAGACCAAAAAATAGCAACTGGATTCAACTGGATTGGTGCCCAGTTTTTAGTAAAAGAGGCCTGGTGTTTTTCAAAGCAGGCCAGTTGCCATTAAGTTCCACAGAAAAAGAACTCCGTTCACTCATTTGTTCGTGTACACCTTCTGTGTGTGTAACCCCATTCTGTAACTGAGAGCTTCACACAAATTCACACCTCTCCCCAGAAAGGAAGAATGAGAAAAATAAATGCAGTGGGCCAACAGTGTGAGGCCAGCCAGGGCAAAATGTTCAGATCCTAGCTCAAAAACAAGGCTGGCATGTTTGCACGCTCTGGTAATCCCAGCTATGAGGAAGGGAGAGTTAGGAGGATCTTGTCTGAAGCAGAGAGAGACAGAGACAGAGACAGAGAGAGACAGAGAGAGAAACAGAGAGAGAGAGAGAGACAGAGAGAGAGAGGATGACCCTATCCAAAACATAAAGCAAAGAGCGGCTAGGGCCATGTCTTAGTGGTAGAGCACCTGTTTAACAAGCACTAGGCCATGAGTTAAAAAAAATCAGAAATGAAAAATGAAAAAAATAAAACAGAAGCCCAAATCAGTGACTGACAAATGGAACATGAATCAAGGCAGCTTTCAGTAGGATTTAATAGTGTATCTTGGTGCAGGATCCAATTAGCTAAATTAATAATGTAGGTGTTAAAAGACATAATCATAAGAATAAAATGCTCCAAGTCAAATTTTAAAAATTAGACATTTGTTCACTAATGTTATATTTTCTAATAAGTAAAGAGTATTGATTATTGATCTCTCTCCCTCCCTTCCCCACATCCCCTCTCTCCTCTCCCCACTTCTCCTTTCTCCAATCTTGTTCTGTCTCTGTCTCTGTCTCTGTCTCTGTCTCTCTCTCTCTCTCTCTCACACACACACACACACACACACACACACACATTTCAAGGAATTTGATATAGTCTGGGCAAACAAATTCCAAAGCAGTATGGATTTTTTCATATCTTTTAAACAGTTATAAAGGATTGAAAGCTCTAGAAAAGTCATTAATGTTTTCATCCAACATTCAGTAATAGTCTTCAAAGCAAAATGAACTGAAAGTTCTAACGTATAATTAGCCAAATTATAAGTTATGAGAATGCTATTACAAATGAAAAAGTACCTTATATTTCCAGATAAAATAGTAATAAAAGTGAATGAATACAATAAAGTACAGACTTTGAAAAATTCACTGGTACTATTAGCCCAGCCTTTAATGTAATTTATTTCATAGTTTATGGTAGGTAGTCTGAGCACAGGAATGCTGTGAAGTTTATAAGAAACTCCATAGGAAAGATGAAACTCATAAAACAAGGCAGATGTATGCAAGCCACCTAGACCATGTCTGTCACATAATAGTTCTCTATAAAGATTTGTTGATGCATCCACAGTCTGGCTTGAAGGCCGTCGTAGTACAGCATAAATTTTTTATGAGGTGCTTTCTAAATATCTTGCATTTATCTTCTAAATGTAACTTTTGGCTATATTCTGTACCTGGCTCTCTCTTTTATTGTGTTATAACTAACAGATGTACACTGAATTATTAGCTTAGCTCTGCTCTCTTTCTACAGTTTCTCTTAAATCTTTACAAGGGATTACATGGGAACTATATTTTTATCATCCAAGTCTGTCTCTCAGCCCAACCTATGCTAAAAGAATATGGAGCAAAAGCAATAGGAGCCTTCCTGAAGTATGCATTCAACTCAGAAGCAGATCTACATTCATATTTTTGTTGAAGATGAAAGATCAAAGCCAAGGGAGAGGGGAGGAGGACAAACAAGAGATACGCATAAGGTACACTCAGATCTTTCTGAAGAAAGCTACAAAACTTAGGACCCTAGAGGTGAACAGACAGGTTAGATTGCAGTCCTGGATCTACCACTTAACTTAAATGAGCTTCAGTTTATTTATACAGTGAGAATAATTAAGTTATGAAGATTCTAGAAAGCTCTAAATATAATGGGAGCCCAACTATCTTACTGTTATGATTCCAGAGAAGATTTAGTAACATAAAAATGTACTGACAAAAATCATGCATGCATGATTATGAGCAGAAAATTGTCCCACTCCTAAAGTCAATTCATGAGCAACTCAAATTGCAGCTCAGGAAAACTGAGCACTCCTGAGGCGGATTTTAAGGGAGTTATGCTCCCGTGGGTCAGAAAGCCTTCCCAAGTCCCTCTGCTCTCCTCACTATTTCCTGTTTAAAGAAGCCCAGATCCCAAAATCAATGACCTATCATACCTATTGATCCTAGTAACTCCAAGCCCGCTGTGAAGGTCACTCCTAAATAGTTGATCCTTAGGACATCCTAATTAGCATTTTCCCCACTGGAAGAGTAAGGGAGTTAGAGAATAGAGTATTGATAAGGCAGGCAGACTCTTAACCCTCTAATAAGGTTTGTTCTCTTAGCTGCACCAGTTTTAGTTTTTTTGCATCCTTGTCTTCTCCTCCATTGATTTTCCAAGTCTCATAACTTTAACGAAGAGACTTAAACATTCTTATTGCTAATACCCTAACTCATTTCTCTTCCCACCACTCTGTCTCTCTATTACAGAGTTGGAACATTTGGCATCTCTATTCAGGTGTTTATTCAAATATGAAAATAAGATATAGGAAATGCCCTTCCCTACAAGTGGTCTTACATCCTAAAGCCCACATTGCTACCACAGCAGGTATATTAATACTTGTTCCACAATTCAGAATATCTAAGTATATTTATTAAAAATTGGTTTGTTGTAAAGATGAAGCCATGTAGGGAGTTTGCTCCTGAGGCTTGTTTTATCTTCATATGCTAGAGCATGGCCCTCTTACTAGAGTGGATAATTGGTTTAGTGACTGTGAGGAAGAAGTAGTAGAGCCTGAAAAAAAGTTACAGTTGGAGAGTATGATGCCCTGAAAGTGAATCCAAGGACTTAGAATTAAGCAACACAAAATCAGAGACATTAAATAATTGAGATGGTTTTAGAAGAAAAGCAATATCTTGGAAGAATATAGGATATGCAAAACTGAAGATTTTAAAAGACTATCTAAGAGAGGATTAAATTAATCTGAGTCTACATGGGTAAGATTGAGGACTAACAGGAAGTAATGGATAGGAGCAGGAAACACCAGCCTGACCTAGAGACTGATTGGCTGCTGTGTAAAAAGAAGTGATAACTTGGTTTCAATAGGACACAATGAGGAACACACACACACACACACACCACACACACACACACACACCGCACACACACACACACACACACACACACACACACACACACGCGCACACACACACAAACACACACACACACACACACCGAGTAAGTAAGGAATTACAGTTACTTAATTTAAACTTAAATTTTGTATTCTTCATTTTAAACCTTCTATCATGATTATCTTTTGTTTCCATTGATGTTTAAATCCCTCATGAACCATTGGCACTTTAAATGATCTTGTTACTATTTTGCTTATTCCTACATTTTTGAACACATGTTCATGTAGATGCTTACTACCAGCGGCTCATAGACTTGTACTCTTATCTCAGACAGAGAAAGCAAAAAAAGGATAGTGGAGATAAGGATAAACACCTGTATTGGACTCTTCCTGTGTGCCAACCTCTGTGTTGAGTTCCTTGTGTGGATTATCTGTTTTAACACCCACCAAAACTCATGAGGCAGGTGCTATGATTATCTGTATCTTATTTTATACATTTTCATTGTAAAAATACTGTTCAGAGGGGTTACAGTTACATGAGCAAGGTAAAGAGTACATTTCCTGTCAAGCATTGTTACCTCCTCCTTTGTTTTTCTCCTACCATCCCTTCCCTCCCACCTCCACAATTACACTCCCCTTTTCCCCCCTCTCCTGCCTAAATTGTAAAGTTCATTTTTCAACATAGTGTCTGTGCAGCTCATTGTTACAATGAGTCAACCTGTATCCTTATTTAAGCATTTTGTTTTTTCCCTTCCCCTCCCCAAATCAGAGAAGTGTATATATAAGATGCAGGGAACTGACATCAAATACAGTAAAAACAGGGGTTATACTGTGGGGGAGGAACATACAAAGAAACAAAAAAATCACATGGTACATTATAAATATGTTAGAAACAATAGTAAGAAAGAAAAAAACCACTTGTGTCCTTCTCTTGGGGTTCATTTCACTTAACATCATCTTATCTGGTCATATGTACATATCTTTTGACCTTTTCTGCTTGTTCCAGACATATACTAGTTATTGCAAATAAGGGAAACCATGGGACCTATGTGTCTTTGGGCCTGGCTTACTGGAAGAACTATGGAAGGTCACAGAGCCTGAAAGGAATCTGAATATGTCACCCTCAAATATGCTAATATGCATTAAAATGAAGAGCCATTCTCTGTGTTCCCTCAATATTCATAAAAGCAGAATATAAAACCCTATTTTCAGGAAAAGGAGATTATTCCTTTACCATTATAGGAAACAATACATACTGACTCTATAAACAAACAAACCTTACTAAATAGCTCTTATTCCCAGTTAGTTCCCCTCACATATCTACTTGCCCATAATGTACCACCCATGGAAGCCCAGTCTCCCTTTGCTTTGGCTAGTTGTTCCTCTGTAATTTATCATCTTTGGTTAAAATGGCATATAAGCTCCCACACCTACCACTTTTTAAGGTTTTTCACTACATTTTTTTTTCTTGTGGAGCCCTGCATATGTAAAAATACTAATATCAAATAAAATGTGTGTTTTTTTCTGTTGATGCATCTTTAGTTAAATTTGTAGGCTCAAGTTGTAGAATATGACAGACTAGGAAGATGTTGTCTATCCTCCAAGCTAAAAGTGATAAGTCTAATAGTATATTTCCCGATGGGCACCTCCAGACTCTGTAGTCTGAATCATTAATAATAGCAAGATAATGAATTATAAAGTCATTTTCAATTCTCATCAGTAGAAGAGATATGAGGAAAACTCTGACTTTCTTTACAAGTAATAGCTTATTTATGGCTGTAATTTACTAATCAAATAGGAGTGTTGCTGTATTTTTAATTGTTTTGTATATTTCCAAAAACTGTTATAACACATTAATACACTAAAACATGGATTAACGTATTTCCTTTCAGATTTTTGTTTTTTAAAAATCTTGAATTCCATCCAATATTTACTTTTAGTTCAAATATAAACGTAGTTTCAAGTGTAAACTCTTGGACATAATAATGAAGAATTAAGACAATTCTATTTTCTTATTAAAAAAAAAGAGAGAAGTGTGTTTTTGAAAAGCTGGTATCAACCAGTATCAACAAGTGTGCCAGAGATCTGTAATTTAATGACACCTTCTTAAAAGTGTGGTGAATAAATTCCATATTGTTTATTAATTCTTCCTTTGAAAACCTACACCAGGGAATTGTTGGAAGAGTCACTATCTCATTCAATTTCCTCTAAAATGTCTTTCCGATATGTTTTTCAGGTCTGGCATTCAAGGGATAATAGCAACAACAGACTGATGAGAATCCTAAGTAGTGGTTGCTCAGTGGAGTAATTGGAAACTGAAAATGATTATGCAAATAAATATCCCTCAGAGGGAAGAAAGAGAGGCTGGCCCTGAAACTACAGCTGTGAAAGGATGCTTTGAGTGAATGGAGAAGCAGAGACAGCAGAGAGAGAATGGGAATTAAGGTAGCAGAGACAGCCTCTGTGTGATAGCTATTCCCAGCTATGACGGCATTCAGTGGACAGATTTAAATTTGGGGGGCAATGGAGGGTATAATTCCTCAACCCTCCAAATTAAGTGAAGATGTAATGTATTTAATTTTTAAATAAACTATCCTATAATTTCTGTTCTGAGCTCTCACTTGACCAAACAGAACCATGATACACTCATCTAGATGTCCTGCAGGGATAACAGGCTCACTGCTAAGTTCCCACTCACTGAACATCAGATTTCACTTACTACCTTATTCACCACGCTTTTGAAGTTTTTTGGGGAAAAAAAATGTGCAGATGCTTTCTTATTTATTGCTACCCTTTTATAACTGATTTTTGAATGAGCAAAAACATTAAAGGGAAAGCTTGGTTTATTTGCGAGCAGAGCCTATGGATCTCTTTTTGCTGGTTGGTTCACTTTGCACTTGCAGTGGAACAAACAGTGCAATTTTGTCTCTTCTGCTTTTAGAAGAGCAGCTGTAAAAGTAATTAATTGCTAAAGAAAATCCAGTACGTCCTGCACAAATCCATTGTGCATTCAGCACAAGCTCCTAGCCCAGGCTGCTGCCTCTGCATGTTTGGGAACATGGAGAGAGCATCCTGGTGAAGTCACTGACTCCTCTTCCAGCTTGAAATCTCCTAGGCATTTGCATGCATTCTGAATACTGACACACAGCAAGGAAACTGGTGCCAAAAGATATTTTCATACTATTTCCAATGGTGCTTGTGGTGCAGACACAAAACTGGTTTTTTTTTTAAAGTATCTGGAAGCCAGCAAAGATGATTTAGATTTTCTATGTGTATTTAATAAAGAAGTGAGTATTATAACAAATTTCACAAAAGAATGAATATTTTGCCTGATTATTTTTCTCTTGCTTTTCAGTCTCCACTTTTTTTCCTTTCCTTTTTTTTTTTGTCTACTTTCCTGCCAAATACATTTGTGCAAAAACCATGCAGATAGTTCCATCATTTCAAGCAGAATGAAAACCCTTCTGTGGATGTCACCTACCGCCCCAGTAGACCTGATGTGAGATGGTGACCACATGGATTTCTTCCATGCCTACCAAGGCTCTTGCTGCATATGACCCAGAGTAAATGACTGTCTCTCTCAGTTCTCAGTCTTGTGATCTATAAAGATAGCAAGTCCAGCCTGGCCTATGACACAGCATGCCCACGAAGAGGGTGCTTTGTAAACCATAACATTCTCTGCCAACATAAGGAAGGATGGAAGTGCTGAAAGAGACTCTCCAGAAACTAGTAGGAAGGCAGAATTGGTCTGGAATTCCTTTGTTTGCATTATAAAAGAATCAATTGAGTTTGAATCCCTACTCAGTCAGATAAGCACATTAAGCTTAAAGACCTCAGTATCCTCATCCATTCACTAAACAGAGGAATATGGTTACTCCTTAAAGATATTGTAATAAAGACTTAATTCATATGTGTAAGTGAAGATTCTCCAAGAACCAGAATCAATAAGATAGATGGGTGAATGGCTGGATAAAACAGACAGACAGATAGACAGATAGGTAGGTAGATAGGACTATCTGAAATCCCAGTGATTTCAGAAACAGGCACATTTAAATCTTCAGATGGATCAGCAGGCTGAAGACCCAGGTAAACCAAGGCTGCAGTTCAAGTTCAAAGGCATTGGCCAAGTCAAACTCCCTCACACTCCAGGGAGGGTCAGTCAGCATTATTCAGGCCTTCAGCTACTTGGATCATGCTCACTCATAGTATGAGGGAAATACCTCTCTCAAATAAAGAGGCCCTCATAGAAACATCCAGCCAGCTGCAGTAGGTCACACCTATAACCCCACCTATACAACGTGGGAGGCAGAGATCAGGAAGATTCTAGTTCGAGTCCAGGGAAATAATTGCACAAAAATCTGCAATGCTTAGTATATTTAAAATATAATGAATCTGTACAAATTGATAACAATTCAAAGCTTTATTGGAAAAAAGGGACAACAATGTCATATTCCTCTGTTGGCTTCCTTCTTGAGGGTCATGAAGATAAATATAATTATACAAATTCTTGATGATGATGATGGAAATGGACATACAATTCCTGGGAAGATGGTATTAAAAGGGATATCACTGGTGCCTAGTACAGCCATCTCCATCTCCTAGCCCCCTGAACTGAGATGAGCTGATATCAAAGTCAATTAAGAAATGATTCCTCCTGGGAAGAAAATCTTGGAGAGTGAGGACAGAGGTATAGATCAATAACAGAGCAGTTGCTTAGCACATGTATGACCCATGATTCAAAACTTACAACCTCAGGGGGAAAGAAAGAAAAAGTCTGTTTGCCCTTTATTTATTTGCACTTCATAAATACTGAACTCTATCAAGTTGGTAGTAATAGATGGGTGGAAGAAATTGAGTTATGGGAATATATTCTGAGCAGATTTGTAACAAAAAGTAAAACAGATGTTTTTGAAACTTTCTAATAATTTAACTGATAATGCAATGCCCTATTTACAAAGTTTGAACCCTAATCTTCCATTTGCCTGTCTTTTTTCAGGTCCTACTAATTGTGTTCCTTTCCAGACTGATGCCTGGATGACTGATAAAAATTACATCCTACTCTTGTGTCTCAACTCCATGTGTAAGAACAATGGCCTTGATGGATGAACGGCCACTTTTTTTTAGTCAGTCGTGGGACCTGAACTCTGGGCCTGAGTGCTATCCCTCAGCTTCAGCTCAAGGCTAGCACTCTATCACTTGAGCCACAGTGCCACTTCCAGCTTTTTCTGCTTATGTGGTGCTGAGGAATCGAACCCAGGGCATCCTGCATGCAAGGCAAGCACTCTCTCACTGAGCCACCTTCCAGCCTGACTGAATACTTTTTAAAGGCATTTGAAGAGGGAATCAAATTCTTAATGCTTCCTTTACCTCACCATTTCTACAAGACTCTTAGCTCTGGTCATCCCAGAACAGAAAGAAAAATCTGCTTGACTCATGGAGATGAAAGAGAGTAGATTCATGGACAAATAAGCCAAATCCAGATCCTGTTACATCAAAGCCTTCTGTGTGGTCTAGTGGGGTTGGGGACTCACTGGGAATCAAGAAATCAGATATATTTCAGCTCTAGTGTTGAGGACTACTGGCCAGGCCAGCTTCACTGTACTCCAAGTGGGGTTTGCGTGTTTGCAGCCTTCAGGAGTGAAAACAGCACAGTCTTTGTGTTCATGCAGCTTCTACTCTAGCACTTATAAGCTTCAACAATTAGATTTACTGCTCTGAATCTCCGTGTTCTCATTTACAAAATGGAGAAACTACCCACATCACATTGCTTACGTAAGAAGTAAACCAAAAATCCTACTTGCATGTGGCATGTGTTTGGCACCTGCCATGTATCAGTACCTCCCCATGGGAAAGGATCTTGCCATCTTGTTTCCTAAGAGCACCACTTCTGGGTCATTTTCAGAAATGACAAGATCCTAGAAATCCAACTCATCTATTACTTTCTAATGAGGCAGAACACATATTCCTTCCAAGCATATTGACAATTTTAATAAGGCTAAACTAGAAATTGTAGTATAATGGCCCTGCTTCAAGAGGCTAGGATGGGCCAATACAGACTGCATTTTGAGATTCAAGAAAATCTATATAGGAATTCTTGTTTTGCAGCATTTCTGATCATTCTTTTGATGTGAGCCCGCTAAAACTTAAATTGCAAATGTTTTGAAACAGATGGAATATCAAGATCATTTAGATCCTATTTATAAGGGGAATTTGAATTTGTCTGTGTCCAAGAGAATAAGCTTTAGGTTGTATAGAGTGGATATTTAAGGATTCAGGGGAGAAAAGGAAGATGGGGAATATGAAATTAAACTTCAAACAATTCATGTGTGTACCCAGAATAATAAAGACAAATATAAAAAATAAGGATAAAATAAAAAAAAGTTAATCATACAAAAGTATGATTAAGTATGATGATTAAAAGTATGATTGTAAAGTATGATTAACTTTTGTATGAGACGATTAGAGTGAATTATAATATTTTATTTTATTTTCCTTTAATTTGATTTTTTTCCTTTTTTTTGTCAGTCATGGGGCTTAAACTCTGGGCTTAGGTGCTGTCCCTCAGCTCTTCAGCTCAAGGCTAGCACTCTACCACTTGAGCCACAGCACCACTTCCAGTTTTCTGTGTGGTGTATTGGAGATAAGAGTCTCATGGACTTTCCTGCCCGGGCTGGCTTTGAATCGTGATCCTCAGCTCTCAGCCTTCTGAGTAGTTAGGATTACAGGCATGAGCCACCGGCGCCCAGCTGATTTTTTTTACTTTTAAAAGCACATTCTGAACATCTTCAACCATCATCCAGATCCCACACTCATTGTAAATTCCCATAGAAAGTCACACATCTCCTTCTGGTTGAACTATCACTCTGCAAATCGCAGTGTTTTCCTCGGATTTCACTGTTTAAACTTCCATTGCTATATTTGTGGTAAACTATATTGTGCAGGGTAATAGATGACAACAACAATGCACAGTGCCTCAAATCTATAATGACCAGTAATTCTGTGGTTAGCAAAAGGAAATTATATAATATCAGTTGCCAATATGCTGTTAAGGGAAAGGTCTTCACATTTCGCTTGCTCACCCCTGCCCCTGTCACTTGCCACTAATAGTAGGCTTTGCAAATAGGTTGAAGTAAGTAGACCCTGGAGTCCTATTCTCTGTATGCCAAAACTATGCCCAGCCCTTCCGCTTGGTTATTACCACTCAGTGGTAGACAAGCTTGGTGTATTTTAACTCTCATACAACTTTTCTCTATCAAAACAAATGTGCATCTAGGTCTAAGTTCTTTCATTATTGCTCATTTATATAAAACATTGTTAAAGAGTAGTTTGACCTAAGATATAGGTTGTCTGGTATTCTTCCCTTGTTCATTTTATTGGTGGTAGATTGTTTTTTGTTTTTTGGGTTTTTTTGGTGTGCTTTCTGGGGCTTTTTGGTGTGCCTTTTTGCTTTCCTTTTATTTTTTGAGTATTTACTATTTAAATAAAGTTCACTATCAGCAGGAGTTACTAATTTCTATTACCTTTACATCTGCTTCTCCTTCACAAGTAATTTGCTTTCAAGTCAAGTTTTTGACTCCAGTGAGGGAGGCTCAGCCCCTCCACCAGCCAACTCTGGTCTCCAGCTCGCCCTGACCCCGTGTCTGGCTTGGGCTGCCCATGATTATGGTTCTTTCTGGCAGCGCAGTGGCCCATGGGACTGTGTGGCAGAAAACAGAAAAGGGATTCTGAATTACAGGGGAAAATGATGCTTAAAAAGGCAACAGTTTACTTATGTCTATTTTTTTTCACAGTAAGATATTTTCACTGAGTTTGTTCTTTGCTTCAATCAAATATGGTTCGTTGCTCTTCTTTGGGAACTCTATTTTATTGAGTAATGTGTTTGGTAAAATAGTCTAAGAAGGTGCTACTGGAAAAATGTATACGAACCTTTCTTTACAATGTATGTGGCAGGATTGATATTAATTTATAAAGTGTTTCAAATGCAAAGAATGTGTTTTGTAAAATGTATTAAATACTTTTTATACTTTTGTTCATATTAGCTGGCCATCAATTTATTTTATGTACTCCTCGAGGTAGAAAATCTCTCCTGCATGCATTTGCTCTGGTACTTGATGTGTTACATATCTAAAACCTTTTAACAAGTTAATAATCAAATAATCATATTGATTAAATTGTCACCTTGGTTATTTGTTATTACTACTTGATTTTAACCATTAATTATTTTATTTTATCTAATACTAGAAGTAATTACTGGATTTTAGTAGTTCTAGGAATTTAATAAAAGCTCTTTAAACCAGAAATTCTCTTACATTCTTCATAGTTAATTCTCTATTACCTTCCTTCTCCTTGGAGATGAAGTTTTAGCAATAGAGACTCACCTCTGTGCATTTCTTACTCTATAGGCTTGCTTCAGTCTGACCATACACCTGAAATCCACCCCCAGCTCCCGCCACTGGAAAACCATCGAGAAATTCAGAAAGCAAGTAATTGAAGCAGACTGGTATCCTGTAAGCATGCAGCACACACTGAATAATAAGGGGTCCCTTTTCCATCGTTTCTTCCCAAAGAAGAATAAACTACAGCAAAGAATAAACAATAACTAAACAAGAAATTATAATTGTCAACTTTAAGATAACTTGTCTTTGTAATATCATTTTCATTTAATCTTCTATTCACTTTGGATTCTGTATTTCTCCTGCCATCTTCCCTCCACAGACTCCTCTTCTCACCCTCCCTCCCCCGCTGCCACCTTTGCTCCTTAGGTTTTGTGTTGACTATTTTCTCTTTCTCAAACTGTGGTCTTTGCCAATATTTCTGTATCTTAATCACTTACTTTTGTGCTTGTTACAAATGTATGTTCCTGGCCTCTACCCTCAGCCACTGCCAACAGAATCAGATTCTATATAAAAGTAGGAACTTGAGGAAAAAGTGCTTCTCTCCTTCCCAGGAACTCTCACATAGACACAAGTTAGAAAACAATCCTACCAGCATCACCTGTAACTCAACCAGGTCCCTGTTCTGCACTTTCTCCCTTTAGTGTATTATTTCCTCCATGTTCAAAATTTGTGAACCAGTACAAACCAATATTATGTTGTCTTGCCCACCAAATCTACAAGCAGCCTCAGACATTACTGATACCTTGAATTATCAAATGGAAAGATCCAGACCTATTCAGTAGTCAGAGCTCCTAAGAACTTTTCTTGGTCATTTAACACAGTCTCAGAGCAGTCATTGGTATCACAATTTCAGTAGATCATCCTTTAGTTCCACAGTTGTCAAAATCCTGTTGTGAGATAAAATGGTGGTACCTGAAATCGCAAAAACAATTTCATACTTGGTGAATTTCTCATCTCTCATCTGCTTCCAAAAGTCCCAGTTCTTACAAATGTTCTCACTTCTGTCCTATGACATCTCTTAGTCTACAGCAATCTCCTGCCACAAATTCTTAAATGTTCTGTCATTATTATCATCCTCACTGCTGTTATCTGAACAAAGGAAATACTTGGGGCAGCGTCTTACATGTGTGAACTCTAATCTAAATTTTAATGATCATTATTAAAAGTATTCAGAACTACACTGTTATTGAATGTTGGGAAGCAGAGTGTGTCATAGACATCAGCCAAAGCCTAATTGATCTACAATATGCTAGTGCACTTTTGGAATTTATTTCACATTATGATATATTTACTTGCTATTAAATATTAACTCAAAATAACAAAATTATCCACAATGCAATGTCTATTCTGGCATAACTTCAGAGGATTCTTACTTTATAATCAAAATATAAAAGACTGTATTTCTCTGTTAAGTCTAGTATTTGGTCATTGACATTTAGTGATAAAAATGAAAATGTGTATCTCTCCTAAATCCTTCCTTGTACTCTGGACAATTCATGTCCATTCTCTGAACTTTGATCCAGCCTGACCAGCCAGCATGCATGGCTAGCTTACTCAGGTCTCCTCATAGAACCTTCCCTTGATACCCTCCCACTCCCCAAAATCTGGATTAAGCAGAGATTCTAAGGCTAGTTGCAGCACTCTGCTCTTATTCCGCCACTGCATGTATTTGTCATTCAGTATGATAAGCCTATTTGTCTGCCTCCTCTGGTCATCTTTATTGAAACTATTTCATATTAGAGCTCCCATACTAAGTCAAGGGCCTAGAACACAGATTAATAGATTAATCAGTAAATGAATACAACCCACACGTGGAAAAGTGAGCAAAGGATCCTCTCATACCAATTGTGCCCCTGTTAGAACCCTCTGTTCTGATAAGCTAAAGTGCCCTCTCATTCCCTGTCTCATCTGGCTCTGGTCCCCTGGCATCAGCTACCATTTTCAGCATCTGTTATGTCCCATTTGTTGGTAAATTTCTGGTCTTAGTTTCTGGAACTCTCCTGGAATCTTGGATTAATCTCAACCCTCTGACTATCCCCTTTCTTTACAGCTTTAGGCAGATCTCCTGACCTTGTTCAGCCCATTAACACAAACTCAGAGAGCCCCTTATGCTAGAGGACTAAGTACTGTGACCTTGTGAGTGTTTTCAGACTAGCATTCTAACCTCTTTGAGATCATGAAAACACATTTTTTCTTTGATTTATTTTATCTAAATGTCTTGGACAATTCCATAAATGGAATTGTTGATAATAACTATGAACATGTTTTCTTTTAAACTATCTCTCCGATGAGTATATGGTGGCTTCGAAAGAGAAGTGTTTGCATATGAGCTGGGAGTGTTAAAACCTGAAGGCCAAAGGGTTGCAGTTGACTTTTAATGCCCTTACCGAGACAATGTTGTTATGGAGAAGATCATACACAACACCACCAAAAAGGCTTTCTATACACAGTGCTAATGTTTGGAAGGACACAGGCCTATATTTCTGTATTGTCAATAAAGGTTCCGGCTTTCCCCAAAGGATCCATGTGTTTCTCAGGCTTGTTGATGGATTGAGACAAAGGACAAGTTTATCAATGGATGAAGTGTTAAGGGCTGTTTGGTATCTGGCCAGAAAAAAGTATTTTTTGAAAGGGCAGTCTCTTTGTCATGTTATTTCTAAGCTTTTGCTTAAATTGTCTCTTAATGGCTGTGCTTAGTTGACATCAAGGTAAACTATCAGTGAAGAGACTCTAGGCCAAGCAAACTGCTGAACAGAAAAGCTAGAGAAACACAGTAAGCTCTCTGCCTGAAAGAATGGGTAGGAGACTTCAGCAAATCATCACCAGGAAGGCTGGGCAAAGATCAAGTGCAAAGATCAAGTCCTCTTCCCAGGACCCATCCTTAAAGCACTTGGTGTTTACTCAGTGTGTGTGCATGTGTGTTCACACATATATGATATGTGAGTGCACATGTGTTTAAGTGAATGGATGACCAGAATGTAAGGTACATGCTTAATCCAGACCTACAGAGTCTGGGAGTCAACAACTTCATGATGTTGAGGTTCTCCAAGTACGTCCTTGAGTTCCACCAATTCCAGAAAGGAACCAATAAAGTCCCCCTCTGTCTCCTGCCTTAGACACTCCAGGTGATGAGCCCCCAGACTTCAGACAGCCCATGGAGAAGCCTACCATTGAAGCCCTTCATACCACTCAGTAAGAACCAAGGTACGGGACAAGGCTTTCTTTATTAGAAGTGCTGCTATTCGCTTGTTTTGTAGAAAGAATTCATGATGGCTTTTACTTCCTGGAAGTTGGGTTTTATTAGTTTATTCATTGTCTTCCTGAGAAATGTATCTACCTGTCAAAGATGAAATTTTTGCTGAGGATCTATTCCGTTGTTCCTCTAGTTTCTGTTTGAACTTATTAGGTGTTCCTATGTTTTAGAGATTTATTTCAAGATAGTTTCAGGCTTATAAAAATATAAAATTACCAAAAGAGCTTCCATGTTCTCTTCACCCAGCTTTCCAAAATGTTAACATTTTACATTAAAAAAGAAAAAATCACAACCAATCACAACTAAAACACAACAGTCCTAAGATCAGTTCTATGAATAATTTTCCCCAGAGATGACTGGAATTTCAATTTCTATTGGTAAGTATATTTTCACATTATCCTGTTCCCATCCCTTTTTTTCTTTCCATTGGCTTATCTTTTTCTAAGACTCTGGATTGTCTTTTTCCCCATGAGTAACAAATTGTTATTTTTTCCTCTACCAAATTAACTTATCCAAGACCGTTTCTCTTTTTTAATACAGTAGGTGCTCAGAAGCCAATACAAAGGTTCTCAATCTTAGTTTCTCCATATTTAGCAAACAAAATTTCCTGGATGATCTTTCATCACTCCTGTGCCAAGAAAAATTCAAGAAATCCATCATGAATTTCTCAGAAAAATAATAATTCAAGCTGCTTATTAAAGAAAACCTTATTTGGTCTTATGTGATAAAGGAATTTTTTTTTATAACTTGAACTTAATCAAGAGCAGAGCAGAAACATATTCAGAGCAAATAAATCATTTACATATATAGAGAGTACATATATATATATATATATATAGAGAGAGAGAGAGAGAGAGAGCCATTCCCATCTCCCCAACTTGGACATAAGCTCATTGAGAGCAGAGACTGCCTACTCCTTATGTATCTAATATAGCTCCTGAGACATAGGAGATATGTTAATTGACTTCAATATGATAAGAAAAAATTCCTCTAAATGATCACATTTTTCAACAATTGATACAAAAGCTGAATACATATTCTCTAAGATATCTAGCTTAAAAAGAAAAAAGGTTAGTAGAAAAGTTTATTGAAAATGCTCAGAAATAAGGCCTAATCATCAGGTAAATGAGATCTTTCCTCTGTATGTGTAGGGGAACATTCTGTGACTCAAACCATACCCTTGACCTTCTATCCTTCCAGGCGTGGGCCTCTTGTCCGACATTTCTCAAGATGGGTTATCGCTTGCTGTCTTATCTTCAAACTGGCTACAGAGTAGAACATGGGTAATCCAGCTCTCTGTCTGGCTATGTGACAGCTCTCCCCCACCCCCTTTTAGAAGCTTGTTACATATTCATTATTGAATTGAAATAAAAGGGAAACTGTGTTCACAAACACAGTGAAATGACAAGGCTTAAGTAATTGTTCATAGTGCTTGCAAATATAGCCCAAGTTCTTTGTTTACCTACTTTGTCCTTCCTGCTCTTGATTGGGCCTGTCATTCTGCACTGTACTGCACTGCACTGGGCCTATTAGTTTCCACTCAAGCTTAGGAGGCATCTGGGAGCCTCTGTGGAACATTTTATTCTTGTGAACAGAATACTAGGCCATAACCACATGTACCAACAGTTCAATAAGTAGATGTTGAATTAGTAAATGAATATCCAATTTAACTTAATGTTTTATTGATCTGACTGGTAGATGCTATAAAAAAAATTGTTAGAGTAATGAGGTTAGCAAGCATCAGGACGGCAGTGGTGGGCGCAGGGAAGCCGCATAGTTGGAGGTGGTAGAGGAAGAAAGGCACAGGCCAATCATTGACGTTGCAAATGCAAAACATTCTCCACAGAACTTGGCATTCCCACATAGTAATTACGTGTCAGAGTGTGTACATACTCTATAGCTTACTTCTCAAAACATATTTGTGGCTACATTTTTGCCAATGTTATTTTCATAAGACGTGTGGCACATAAATGACCATGAGCCGCCAGAAGTAAAACCCACCAAGTCCTGGTTCATGTTTATCCTCTCTTTGCTAACGTATGCAAGACTTCAGAGAATTGAACTCACTTTTCCTGTGTTGAAGACAATTATCTTGCCAATTCTCCAGCTAGCCTACTAGCAATCTGCCTCAATTCTCTGGTGTCAAAAGTCTGGATAAGTGCTCTATTTTGTCTATGTGTGGTTACCGCTTTCTTGGCACACACAAAGGATATTTTTGACTCTCTCTTTGCTGACACGAGCTGTGGAGTCCAGTTGAGAAAACCCTCTGAAGGAAAAGAAACACTCACCAGAACAAATTAGGGATAGAGAATTTGGAGGCCATGAGTTGGAAAGCCATTAAAACCATCAGGATTCAGGATTCAAGATGCTCCTTCAAATTTCTTTTTTTTTTTTTAATTTAATTTAATTTTATTTGTGAACATACTGTACAGAGGAGTTACAGTTACATGGGCAGGGTAATGTGTACATTTCTTACCAAGCATTGCAGCCTCCTCCTTTGTTTACCCTTCACATCCCTTCCCAGCCTCCCCCCTCCCCCCCTAATCCCAATCCTTCTCCTTCCTCCCCCCCTCAGCCCCCCCCCCCCCCACCAACGTTGTAAAGTTCGTTTTGGACAAATTTCTTTAGAATTTCGGAGACCACTCTTTAGAATGTGTTTCTTTTCATGAAGAAATTGTTCCATGTCTCCTAGAAAGGACAAGAAGGGAAAGATTTGATATTGTACAAACTTTTGTTGGGAGAACCAACCTGGTAGCAAAAGTCTAAAGCTAGGCATTTCATGACTCTATCAGAATATGCATAAACACCTTATCTTTATCTATTTTATGACATTAAAAAGGATTTAAGGAAATTGACAAAAATAAGTTTGTAGGATTGAGTCATGTAGCACGCATGACTATCCCAGATCATCATTTCTGCTGGGGCATGCTATTGTATCAAAATTTCCTTGAGATGATTTTGTGTATTCATTCAACAAGTCTCTCTTTAAATGGCAAGCATTGTCCTCTTGTTGGCTACATAAAGATAAAGAAGAAAACCACGGTCAGCCTAAGAAAGAGACATTTAAATTTCTACCAAGTTAAGAAATGTATGCATTTTCCTGCCCATGTAATTGTAACCCCTCTGTACAGTTTGTTCTCAAATAAAATAAAATTTAAAAAAAAAAAAATTCTACCAAGCAACATTACTGTAGAAACCCACTTTTCACCCCTTCCCCTCACTTGGCTCTGAAAGGATCAGACAGTATACAATTTTGTATGTCAATTAGATGTCCTAGATATCAGCCAATAAGAATTCAAAATAAGACTTAAAGAAGGTTATAAAGATTGTAGAGTAAGAGAGAGAAACAATCAGATGTGGGAAAGAATATAGATCTCATCTTCTCTAGATGACATCTTTCTATAGTGGACATGTTTGTGTGGTAAATAGAAGACATCGTTGGCGATCGGGTTACATGAAGAGGAGGTCTGAGCAGATGAAGAAGCCCCTAGCCAGGCTGGGCCAGAACATCCTTATAATCAAATGGATCTTCTGATGTGGCTACTAGTACAGAGGGGACCTGTTGGAACCAGTCTGCATCTGCTGTTGAGCGCATGACATTGGCTATTTTATCTCCTCTCCCCTACAAAACAAGAGCTGCATACAACACACAAAAGGGGTCATCAAGCTTTATAGGTAGCCATTTCTGGGTTTGGACTTCCTATAACATCAGCTAGCTATGTGATGTGTGTGGGCTCCGTAGCCTCTCTGTGCTTGTTGATCCTTCACAGGGTGCCATGAGTTTAGATAGACCACTAACCTCTGAGGCTCACCTGAGGAAAGAGTCATTTCCTACTTAATCACATCTCACACAAGGACATCAAGACCATTTATTTTTCTGCTAGTTCTGAGGTTTGAACTCAGGACCTGGGCACTGTCCCTGAGCTTTTGTTGCTCAAGTCTAGCACTTTACCATTTTTGAATCACCATCACCAGATATCAGCCTCCTGAATGGCTAGGATCACAGGTGTGAGTCACCGGTACTCAACAAGGCCATTTTGATAGAATGAATCAGTGGGCAACACAAGCTGGAAATCCTCCAGTAGCTAGTTAACATGCATTACAACTCTTAAAATTAGTACTTGAAACAGCACATAATTAGGAAGATATTCACCACTTACACTTCCATACTTACGGGTATTCTATCTAGAGCAGTGGCTGTAAAACTAGAAGAACTTTAGATTTCATAAAGAAGTTTTCTCTGGGTTTGTTTATTTCAGAAACAAACCAGATCTAAGGAGTGCTGCAAGAAAAGCAAAAGCATTTTCAAAAGTGCCTTATGTGAACTGAATTGTGAAAGGGGAAAACAATATGAAAAAGTACATCATTATTTTAAAATGCTTTAAAATCAAATTCAAAATCACAAGCTCTTGTGTGGGGGTTTTGGCCACCCTATGACTGCCAGAGATTTGCCTTCTTTTCCACTAATGAGACCCCAGCACCTGCAGTTCTGGGAGCATGGCTCATGGGGTTCCCAATTGTTGACTCATTCTTTCTCTTAACAAGATTTCCTGTTCTTAAAACACACTTACGTAAATGACAGGTCAAATATCTTGTGATCTAAAATCCATCCTAATTCAATGGAAAAATTGGAAGAAACTTAGAGCCCTAGGTCCTTATCTTTCCTGTTTCCCTTACAACTCTTGGCCTAATAAACTCATGCTCAGCCTAGAATAACCTAATGGTGATGACATGGCTTTCTCTGTCAAGATACTCCTGTCACACCCTCCTCTTCTATAATAGCCCAGAGGAGGACTTCAGGAGGCCTTCGTGAAGAAATCTACTTCCTCCCATCTCATTCTCAGCCCAGCCTCTTTCGTCTGCCCAGCTAGAGGAGAGCTGGCACCTTGGAGTTTACAGTAGACTTCAGATAGAGAAGCTTCCTACATTCCCGACAGCATACTACCTTCAACCAGGGCTGACATTTCCAGTTCTGCCAGGCATCACCTACAACCAACGCCTGCCTTCTGAGGTAGGCAGCAGGTGAGTAGTACTGAGAAATGAGACTGAAACAGATATGTATGCTGGAGAAACAAATGGCAAACTTGGGAATCACGCAGTTATCAAGCTTTGGAGGAGGCATTCATCATTTTCTAAGCAAAAGTTGTGTTCATTCTGGGAGAACCCATTTGCATTTTGAACAATCCAAGACTCAAATTGTTTGAGTCCCTTAAAGCTACAATGATCCCATTCATTGAACTTCAATGAATAGGAAATTTTATTTACTTTATAGTAGCACTTAAGTTTTCATTAATAAAAAATTAGAGGAAGAATCCTTCTGTGTTAAGGCAGCTTTCTAATTACACTAATTTTATATGATTGATATATTAGGCTCAGAAGGAAAGGGGCAAGGAGGTCACAATGCAGTCCCTTATTCTCAGCCCCAGACAGTACAGGAAATCCTCAATTAGTTCTTACCACTGTCCTCTGCACTCAATAAACCACATACATTATTGTTAATAACTTGAGACTCATTTATAAGAAAGGTTTTATGTAACATGATGACATTAACTCATTCCTTCTAGATTTTATTATTCAAGAAGCATGCAGAAAATGAATGCTTCCTATGAAAAATTAGAGGCTTAGAAGAAGAGGTGATTAAAAAATGAGTGGATTTTCCATAGAAAACTTTCCTGTAATCATTTCTTTAATTTGGGGAAAGAGACAGAACATCCCCCTCTTGGCATCTAGGGTACTATGTATTTCATATAATTTAGGGATTTTTTGACAGTATAAAGAGAAACAGAAGACTCTTCAGACCCAAGTAAGAACATAAGTGTTGCAACCAAGCATTTTGGACAAGTGCTAAAAGTCTGGCTACAGACATGGTTGTACTGTCAAATTTCTCCTCTGATGCTAGATCTGACTTAGAACAATGGCTTCCTCTGTGTGCTCTTTCAGAGTCAGCCAGACCTCAACAATCAGCAGCCTTCTGAACTGGTGGCAGAATAAAGATCTGGAACTGGTTTTTCTTCTACTTCGATGTCCCAGCTCCAATTGGGCCATCACCCAGGTAAACATTAGCTGAAGATGAGCTGTGTTTTCTCAGAGGCCCTTCCTTTCCCTGTGGCTATGCAGCCCATGACTGAGAGGCCTGGATGGAGCACAGTTGTGGGGTTAGCCATACCCACCTCCAGGAGCTTTTCAGCTTCCTGTGGAGGCATGGACCATTCACTGTCCCTTTTGTACCCTGACCATGTCTGGAAATGTGCACTGTCCCCAGGACTTTATGTATGAGTGTCCACTTAATCCCTTCATATTGGAAACCCCTAAATTCTAAAGGGTATATATCCAAACTTTGGCATCAACTGGCATTATTTAGGTCATTGGTGTCACTTCTAAGCTGTCCATAGAATATCAGATCTGAGCTGCCCCTGCATGTCCCTCAGTCCCCCCTAAGGCCACTAAGCTGGCCATCAACCAGCTCCTGGCTTGTAAGCCATGATGCCAATTTGCCTCAAGTGTTTCCCTGTTCAGATAGAGCGTGTGGAGTTTTAAAGAGGCTGAGGACAAAAAGAAGAAAGAAGGTAAAGCCTCTGGGCAGAAGGTTCACCTTCAGCACTGTTCTGCAGTGTTTATCATCAGGATTGACAGATAAATTTTGGAAGGCTAAGATCCCTGACAATATACTCACCTCATATGCTTATCAAAATATACTTGGAGATTCCATGAAATTACCCTCATTCTATGGTTTTTCCATGTTTCCATGGCTTGTCTATGATGGAGTTGGCCAACAGGACACCAGTCATCAAACTTCAGTAAATGACAGCATCCAAGTACCACTGATAAATCCGAAAGAATTCTGAATATCTGACCATTTTTCTTTTAAAAAGTTAACTTTAATGAGCTTTTAGCTTTGGAAAAGTTATCTTCACAATTGGTTTTTTTTTTTGTTTTTTTTTTGGGTCCGGTCATGGGGCCTGAACTCTGGGCCTGGGCGCTGTCCCTCAGCTCTTCAGCTCAAGGCTAGCACTCTACCACTTGAGCCACAGCGCCACTTCCGGCTTTTTTCTTTTTGCTTATGTGGTGCTGAGGAATCAAACCCAGGGCCTCAGGCATGCAAGGCAAGCGCTCTACCACTGAGCCAACTTCCCAGCTCCCACAATTGTTAATAAGGATAAAGAAATTAGTATTAATTCTAGGACAGATGATTTTTTTTTATTACTTCAGAAGATACTGAAGTTCTTTGCCTTCACTGTTTCATAGGTAAAATGTTATCTTATTCTATTTGTGCTGCTACAACAAAATGCCTGAGGCAGCCTTACTTATCAATAACAGAAATTTATTTTTTATAGTTCTGGAGGCTGGGCAAACAAAGTTGAAGAAGATGCCAACAGGTTTGTTTCTCTGGTGAGGTCTTCTCTGCTTCCACAGGGCTCAATCTTCCAGAGAGGACAAATGTTGCTTCCTCGTGTGGCAGAAGATGCAAGAGTGAAGCCTCTTTTGTCTCATCCTTGAGGGAGAAGATCTCATTCATAGCCATCACCTCACACCAATACATTGGCAATGCCTGAAGTTTGAACGAGACACATTGAAACCACAGCATTAGTCTGTATTATTCAGACCATTGGATGGCAGATTTAAATTGTCCCCAGAAAAAGGTGGTAGAAATTGATGTTCCTTTGAATTCCAAGTATATCTTGACTTGAGTTCTCAATAAATAATAAATTAGGATGAGTACTAAAATACTAAGTTTTAAACATATTTAGGCTTGATTTCTTAGTGATTTAACCATTGGTGTTTAGAGAGAAAATGGAGCAAAACCCATAGCATGAGGAGATAGTTGCATTTGAGTTTAAATGTTAGATTGTTTTGTTTGTTGTTATTCAGTTATGGGGCTTGAACTCAAAGTCTGGGTGCTGTCCCTGAGCTTTTTCACTCAAGGTTAGTGCTCTGCCACTTTGAGCCATTACTTTATTTCCAATTTTCTGGTGGTTAATTGGAAATAAAGAGTCTCATGGACTTTCATGCCTGTGCTGGTCTTAAACCATGTTCCTCTGATCTTAGCCTCCTGGGTAGCTAGGATTACAAGCAGGAGCGAGCTACCAGTGTCCAGCTCTTAAATGTTAGACTTTAACCATACAATTGTGGACAGGTTAATAGTCTCTCCTGATGCTTTCTACTTCTTTATGAAAGTATATAGCAATGTCCCACAGAGTTCTGATGTAGACTATGAAGAATGAGAGCCTGGGTTGTGTTTTATATATAAAAAGCTAGTATTTCCTTTATATTTCTACAAGATCTAGTTGATCTGACAACTTCAGATACTGGAAAATAATTTTACAATAAATATCAAGGCAACAGTTTTGCTCAGTGTGTGTATATGTATGTATGTATGTATTCTGTGTGTGGAAATACCATCTGAATAACTGAGTCTGCGAAGCAGGAAGTGATATAGTTTATAAAGCAATGTATGACATGTTACTCCACAGAGCAGGAATGTATTACTTTCCCTCACTATTCAACTGATGTCTAGTTGTAGAGAGAACAATGAGGCAGGACAAAGCTTTGGGAAAGAAAAGATAAAAATAAACAGAAAAATTAGTCTTTATTGTATTCTTGAAAGCTGATTGATATGAAAATGACATATGTAAAAAAATAGTCATGAGGTACATTAGTTATTTATAGGGTACCAGATAAAATTCTGACATCACCTTCTTCTGTAGGAGTTAAGTTATCCTTAGGTTTGCAGATTGTACACTGAAGTTTCCATTGAAGTGAATAATAATAATTTGCTGTTTGCCTCAGTCTGTATTTCTGAGAGTTTTTTTGAATTGTTCTCATCTGAGTTGACAGACACTTTCAAGGATATAATTAGCTGATATTATCCAATTCATAAATCCTTCATTTTCTAATGTTTCCATTATTGTGCTGAGAACCATCATGTTCCTTTCTACCTACTGGGTATGTTAATGTTGAATC
This sequence comes from Dipodomys spectabilis, assembly GCF_019054845.1. Lineage (NCBI taxonomy): Eukaryota > Metazoa > Chordata > Mammalia > Rodentia > Heteromyidae > Dipodomys > Dipodomys spectabilis. Next base: position 22,415,286 of record NW_024870678.1, read on the forward strand.
CAGAATATACTTAGAATTATGGCTTCTTCTATTTTTTCATCTACTTTTGTAGCTTTTTTAATAATGTTATTCAGAGCATTAAATTTTGAATCAGAAACCAAGTCTGTTTCTCTCTCAGGCAAACCTGATACTGACTTATGACTGATCAAGAAATATCTGAATGTCTATTTTGCCTAACTTAAGAAGAAAAGGGGAGAGAGAATCATGCTTCAGAATGCCAGAGAGGATGGTTTATGCAAGAACATTTCCTGAGACTCCCTTCTCCCTCTACCATCCCTACAATGGGAGAGAGAGAGAGAGAGCTTGATAAAAAGGTATCTGCAGGGAGATAATTATACTCACTCTTACCTCTACTTATCTTCCACTATTAGTGGCATGAATTTTTAATATGGAGATTTTTTTAAGTGGGAAAAATTCCTTACATCCCAAATTTAGCATGTCTTTCACCAAAAGATAAGAAGAAGAAGCCTGATGTGCAACCTATGGTTGGTAGTGGATTCAACACAATCCAGTTGATCCCTAAGGAGCGCTGAGTCTCCAGAAGGTTGCCTACCCACTCCTTCTGGAAAGCCATAACATTTCATGCTAGGAACTTTCAACTGACTTCACTCTGAGTGCAGGAGGTAGTGGGGGGTGGGGTAGGCGCGGCAATCATTGTAGAGTAGCCTTGGCTCCATGCTTAATAGCATTGCTACCAGCAGCCCACAGACTCTGTGGGCAGTTGTCTCCTTGTGATCCTCACTTGAAGTTTCTTGGGGATTTCTTCTCCCGCCTCTCAGATTCTTGGTATGAAGTCTTCCTCCATGATTCCTAACCTAATTGTCTCAGGTCCCCTTTTCCTTCTTAGATTCAGGATGAACAAATGACCAAGATGAAAATATGTCAGAAACTAACTTTAGTGTATCTATTGCTCTTAAAGCAACTTTCAGCAATAAAATGAAATACAAACCAGAAAATAAACAAAGCATTGAGCAGGACAATGATTCTCAAATTTAAAAAACAAAAACAAAAACAAAACATCAAGGATCCTATTCTTTTTGGTAATAGATGCAGAATTGAGAAATTTCATGTACAAAGCAGACTACATACTCCATTGTTTTATTCCCTTCTTATGTTTCTTTTCACAACTTACTAATATATCCCATTTTTCTACAGTAATAAAAATGCTTTCTGTTTTGCTTATTTAATAACAAGAAACAACAATCTACCAGAGCTTTGAACAGCATGACATGGTACATTTCCTCGAGACTCAGAATTCACTAAGTTAATAATGCTCGATCCCCAAATGAAAACACCTTTGGTAATTTTGTTGCTCTGTTAGTATTTATCATTTCAATTTAGCTTTCTACCAAACAAACGAACAAAGATAAATTGCCCTAGGCCACCTTCCCTCATGTACTGTTCTCATTGAGCCCAATTCCTAAGTAGAATATATGAAACAAGCTTCAGTTTCTGTTTCCCCATTTTCCTGTAGCCACCTCAATTTCTGTGTTTCAGTGTTTACTGAACAGACAACAAGATATAAGCAAAACACCTTGTGATCTAAGTGCAAAGGTTTTCTATTGTACCCATGTGCTAGGTTTCTCACAACTTCGGATGGAAATTTTCAGAGGGTAGAAGGATCAGGAAGGACCTGAGTCAAAAGAATGAGCAAAATTTAGCTTTCCCCTATAGATTTTTTTTTCACTAAGCACTATTCACAGAAATTTGGTATCCATGGAGACAAGCACAGTACATGCCGAGGTTACATATTGTCTGCAGTGATAAAGGCTATCTACCCAATCTGATGCTACACTTAGGATTCACAGAAAGTGCTTGAGAAAGTATTGAATAATTAATCAAGTGTCTGTCTTGTATAGGAAATCATGATTTGTACAAGAAAGGATAGGGAATACACAAATGATTATGACGATGGATCACTTATTTCCATTAAGAATCTTGGCAATCTTTACCATTCTAGCTTTTCTTAACGCTCTAATAGTATCTCTAAAAATATGAAAAAAAGTCCTTGTTACAAATTTTTAAGTTTTAGCTCTGCTTTGGTTTAGAAAGAAAATCCAAATGATGTTAAATAGAAGGTGGAATTTTCCTGACTTTTCAATACTTAAGCAAGAAAGCCAAGATCTCTAGAAATTGAATTAACAGTTCATAGCAGCTTTGGAGGCTGGTGACAAAAAGTGAGGCAGTGCTAGAGAGAAACGGAAATAACTAGAGAAGTAAGTATTCCACAGTATGTTGATTTAATCAGAGGTGAATGAGCTGCCATGGGGGGGGGTGGCAGGGGGTGGAGAGTGTGTTCAGAGGAGAAGACAAGAAGGAAAGAATGAATGGAAAGAATCCATTCAAGGAAGGCAGTGGATGTGTGTTATGAACTGAACTGGGATGTGCATGGGGATTTCTGTGGGAGCAGGGGAGAAAGTGCACACGTCAGTACTGAGTTGCAGCCATGCAGCACAGGTCAAGTGGGCTTGGCTGTTTCAGGGTAATCATCTGTGTTCAAGCCTATGTTGAAATATGCTATTATTACTGCCCAAGGCTATCTACAAATTCAACGCAATACCTATCAAAATTCCACCCTCATTCTTCAAGGAAATAGAAGAGGCAATCCAAAAATTCATATGGAACAATAAAAGACCCCGAATAGCAAAAACGCTCCTCAACGGAAAGAATACTGCTGGAGGAATATCAATACCAAATTTCAAACTCTACTATAAAGCCATAGTAATCAAAACAGCTTGGTATTGGCATAAGAACAGACCTCAGGACCAATGGAATAGAATTGAAAACCCAGAAATGAACCTACAGACCTATAGCCATCTAATCTTCGATAAGGGAGCTAAAACAATAGAATGGAAGACAGACAGCCTCTTCAGTAAATGGTGCTGGCAAAACTGGTTAACTACATGTAGAAAACTAAACCTAGATCCTTATATATCACCCTGCACCAGAATCAACTCCAAATGGATCAAAGACCTTGAACTCAAAGCAGACACTCTGAAAACATTACAGGATGGAATAGGAGAAACCCTGGGTCTCCTTGGCTCAGGCCGAAATTTTCTGAATAGAGACCCGGAAACACAACAAATCAAAGAAAGGCTGGACAAATGGGATTGTATAAGGTTGCAGAGCTTCTGCAGGGCAAATGACATAGCTAGCAAGATCAATAGAAAGCCCACGGACTGGGAGAAGATCTTTACTAGCCATACAACGGACAAGGGTCTCATATCTAAAATATACTTGGAACTCAAAAAATTAAACCACCCAACAACAAATCCTCAAAGAAACAACTGCCCAATAAGTAAGTGGGCGAAAGACTTAAAGAGAAGCTTCTCTGAAGAAGAAAGAAGGATGGCCAATAGACACATGAAGAAATGTTCAACATCCCTAGCCATAAAAGAAATGCAAATCAAAACAACATTGAGATATCACCTCACTCCAGTTAGAACAGCAAAAATCAAGAACTCTAACAACAACAGATGCTGGAGGGGATGTGGACAGAAAGGAACCTTACTTCATTGTTGGTGGGAATGTAAACTTGTTCAACCACTTTGGAAAGCAGTATGGAGGTTCCTCAAAAGACTCCACATAGAGCTCCCCAACGACCCAGCAATCCCACTTTTGGGCATTTACCCAAATGATCACAAACAAGGCCACACTAAAGCTACCAGCACAACTATGTTTATTGCAGCATTATTTACCATAGCTAAGACATGGAACCAACCCAGATGCCCCTCAGTAGATGAATGGATCAAGAAGATGTGGTATATATACACAATGGAATTCTATGCCTCCATCAGAAAGAATGACACTTCCCCATTTGTTAGGAAATGGAAAGGCTTGGAAAAAATTATATTAAGTGAAGTAAGCCAGGCCCAAAGAAACATAGGTCCCATGGTTTCCCTTATTTGCAATATCTAGTATAGGTATGAGTCAAGCAGAAAAAGTCAGATAATGTGATGTTAGGAAAACAAAACCTCAAATATGTATTTTAATGTTTTTGTTTCTTTCATGCATGTGTTTCTAATGCATTTATAAGATTATTTCTTTGTTGCTTTGTATGTCCCTCCCCCACAGTGTAACCCCTGCTTTCACTATATTTGATGTCAGTATAACATGTGGAGGAGACGGGGACAAACAAGTCGTTTAAGGATTCAGGTGGACCTGTTGCAACAATGAGAAGTACAAAATGTCACGTCAAAACCAGCTTTACAATGTCGGTGGGGGGGGGGGGAGGGGGGGTATGATTGGGTGGGAGGGAGGGGGGAGGCTGGGAAGGGAGGTGAAGGGTAAACAAAGGAGGAGGATGCAATGCTTGGTAAGAAATGTATGCATTATCCTGCCCATGTAATTGTAACCCCTCTGTACAGTATGTTCTCAAATAAAATAAAATAAAATTTAAAAAAAAAAAAATAAATAAATAACAATGGAAAGCAAAAAAAAAAAAAAAAAAAAAAAGAAATATGCTATTATTCTTCAAGCCGAGAATCAAAAATTTTCCTCAATAAATAAGATGAAAGTGCCATGCTAAGTATCATACATATTTAAGAGTTTTCAACTTACAAAATCAACTTCATGTCTGATTCATTTAATACAATCTAAAAAAAAATCCTTGTTTTCCCCAAAATGTGATAAAGCATATTAATTGTATCCAAGACCGAAGAACACTATACCCAGGCCCCTCCACTTCTCCCTGTCTTCAAGTAAATGTGAATATAGATGTGAAAAGTCATCATCTTACATTCCTAAGGTTTTTGTCAGAAGGATTGGTTCTGTAAAAATTGGTAAGTTACAGCTATCCTAAGTGGCCCAGTTAGTATCAAAATTGTTACTGCTCCACTCATAAAACTACAAGATGCAACGACTTGTTATGGTCTGAAATGTTTGGTTAGTCATTTAGTGAATTTGATATGAGAGATCTCTGGTAAATAAACTGACTTTAGGCTCTTTTGCTTATAAGTATCTGTTTTGCTTAGAAGTAGCAAATTCTCACTGTTCAACATCTGCCCTATTCACTTTTCCATGTATTTCCACTGTCCTCCCAAAGTCCTTAGTAGGCATTTCCTACAAAAGCTCTGCTGCGACACAATCCCTTAGTCTCTTCATTAATGCTACCTGCAATATCTTTTCTATGGTCCCTGCCCATCAAATCGTTGTTGTCTTGCAAAGTAAAAGTTTCATGACTTGCTTATGAAATAAAGTATATAATTTCTTTCCCTTGGGTACATGTAATCTGGACTCTCAGTACATTTGACTGCAAAGTTACTAAGCAGCTGATGTTAGCCTCCTTTCAGTCTCTTCAAATTACATGTTTGATTTACATACAATGTCTCTCACCAATCCCATTTGCTCATCAATTCAGTCGACATAGTAATGGCCTACTATGTGCTAAATGATAGAAACATAGTTACAGTCTGAAGAACTGGGAGTTGAGACTTGGAAATATGTTTGGATGTGTGTGTGTGTGTGTGTGTGTGTGTGTAAGAGAGAGAGAGAGAGAGAGAGAGAGAGAGAGACAGAGACAGAGACAGAGACAGAGACAGACAGAGACAGAGAGAGACAGAGAGACAGAGACAGAGGGGGGGTGTTGGGGAGTACAATTAAAATTTATAGCATGGCATATGCCTAGATTAAAAAAATACCCGTTTGGGTAATTATGGCCAGAGAAGTAGTGACACAATTTTTTTCCTCCTTTTTTCCATCTCTCCTATAAAAACACCAATGTGGATTAAGTTATCAGACAACTTCCATGTTCCAAATGAGCACTTTTTAGAGGTTTGTAAATGATGTGGTAATAGCTTTTACCTTGGAAATAGACCAAAGGAATGAAAAATGAACTTGGAAGTTAGGTGGAAGAGGATTGGTATTCGCGTAGGTGTGTTCATGTACGTGTGCTCACAAGGAGCTGGATGTGGCTGGAACAAAGACATCAGAGGAAGTCTGAAGGGAAGTTCAGTTACACAAGGTTCAGAAGGGAGCTCACTAGCACTAAGTTATGATTTACAAATTTTCCCAGATGGTGAATGTTTGATGATAAGCATAAAATGGTAGTTTAGAAGAGATCTCCTCCTCCTCTTTTCTTCTTCCTCCTCTTCTTCCTTCTCCTCCTCCTCCTCTTTTCTTCTTCCTCCTCTTCCTCCTTCTCTTCCTCCTCCTCCTTCTTCTTCTTCATCCTCCTTCTCCCTCTCCCTCATCCTCTCCTTCTTCCTCCTCCTCCCTTCCTCCTACTCTGCCTTTCCTCCTCTTCCTCCTCTTCCTCCACTGCCTCCTTTGCCTCCTCTTCAACTCCTCTTCCTCCTCTTTGTCATTTCCGCCCCTGCGGCCTCCTCTTCCTTGTTTGCAAAGTGCCTTTTCTGCTTGAGATTCTTGCCATGATTCGAAGCTAAATTAGCACTTTGGAGACACAGTCCTAAGATAGTCTGTTGGTTTGAGAAACAGCTTTAATGAAAGATGAGTAGGTGGTAGAATGAAAAGAGAAAATAATTTAAAATGAAAAGTGTTTTACAGGCAGGGGAGGAAAAATCCACTAATAAGGCTGATCATTTCTTTCCTCAGATTTTAAGTGATTCATTCTTTTGTAATCTTCAAGTAATTGTACAAAGGAGTTGCCATTTAGCAAAGCAGGTTATGAAATAATGCCTCTTAATCAATGTCATCCCTTTCAACATTCTCACCCACCCCTCCCCTCCCCCACCTCTTCCTTTACTCTTTTTTACGTTTATTTTTATCGTAAAGGTGATGTACAGAGGAGTTACAGTTACATAGGTCAGATAATGAGCGCATTTCTTTTTGAAAAGTGTCACCTTTTGTCTCTTTTTCTCCCAGGTTTTTCCCTCTCTACCCCTGAACCCCACAAGTTGTATAGTTCATTTTCAACATAACGTCTAGTGAGTATCACTAGTACATTTGTTCACACTTTCCTGGCTCTTTTTGATTTTGTAAGATATACATTGAATTCTTGACTACAGTCTCACCATCTTCTCCCCTTCATTTTTCTACCCCTTTCCCCTTGACCCCACCCCTTAGAAGTACCTACTTCTTAGTGTTTATTTTGTAGAACTTTGACTAAGATGTTGATGCTAGAATGTCTACCCTAATCAATATTTGTAAATATTGCTTATTTTATGCTTACCACTAGCTTTCCTATAGGTAAATAACAGTTCTATTTCTAAAGGGAGTAAGATGTACTCTCACTGTGTCATTACCCTATGACCAACAGGAAGGAAGAATCCCCTTGTAGATCAGGTTAGAGCGAAGTGACAAACAAGTTGGTGTAAACTATAGCATCAGTTGACAGAGATTATGAGTTCCACATAGATTTGGAAAGGGAGTTTGCTGGAGGGTGTGGTCCAGGATGGTTCTAGGAATGGTACTAAGTTCAGAGACTAGGTCTGGAGAGAAGGCACAGCAGCCCTGCACCCCACTGAGGGTGGAGATTAAGTCTGTATTTTCTTTCAAATACCCTTCAATACCTTCAAATACCCTGAATTTTGAAGGCCTGGTTGTATTATCTTTCAAAGAAATATTACAGTTTGCATTCTGAAACCCTGTCCTCAAATGTTTTTGATGATGGCTTTAAGCCAATTTCACTCCCACCAACAATCTGTGGTAGCAATACCTGCTTTGTAGCCTTGTTCACTTTTGTCAGAACCACATAAGCTAAGATTCAGACGCCCAATAGAGATGTCTTCCTATATAATGGTATATTTTAATTTTTAACTTTATTTAAAACATTTTTGATCAAGTAGAAGACTTAGGATATAGGCAGCTTTATCAGTTTCCTTTGTAGAATTTGCTTGGCATCTTCTTTATTTTATAAAGATCTTTCCTACTTTGAGATCATGTCTCTCTCCTGTTACATCTTCAGAAAATTTTACATTTTGATTTTTTTATGTTTAAGTCCCTTTTTTCTGTCTGTACTTGGTGTTTGTATTTTGGATTTGGGAATGAGTCTAAGTTTAGTTTATTTTAATGTTGTAGTCTTGGTCTCAACTTCATTTACCAGTAATTTATTCCTTCTCCATTCACCTATAATATACTACCTTTATATACACTAAATTTTCATTTATTATATTATATATAATTATAAATAAATATATTATATTATATTTTTATCTTATATATGTGGTTTTTTAAAAATTTTCTGTCTGTAACCTTGGCATTAATGACCATGTGTTACATTTTGAAATACTATTTTCCTTGGGTTCTATAAGATCACATTATGTTTTTCTTCTGTATTTCCGCTCATTTGCCATCTATTTGTAGGCTTATTGTCCTTGTCTAGCTCTTAATGATATTCCTTTCCCCCTAACTCTCCTTTCCCCTCTCAGGAGTCACATTCTCCTGAGCTCCGATGGCTTTATTCACCAACATGATGCTCCTCAAAAATTGTTGTGGTCTGTTTTTCTGTTGTCTTATAATAGTGTATCTAACTCCACTCAGATACTAACATTAAAACTGAACTTATTGAAATAAATAGTATATCATAGCTATCATATTGAAATGAATACTATTCAATTGACATAAATGGAACTTGGGTGTCATCCTTGACTATCTCATGCTTTACTTTCACTCCACAATAAACCCCTCATCTTCTATTTCAATCTGTCAGAGATTTAGACTGCTGCTTTTTAAGTAACTGCTAGATATTTGTATGTGTCCATGTCTAACCCCATCCAAGACAGACACATTTCCTCCTGGTCTTTCTGTCTCCAGATTTCCCTCTGGTCTCCAAATAACTGTCTAAGTGATTATCAGAAGGTGCAAATGTAAGCATGACAATTATTGTTTATTCTCCATTTCTCTTGGGACAAAATTCAATTTCTTTGATGAAAAAGCCCTGTCCTAACTTACCTTTTATCACTTCAGACAAACTGCCTTTGCTTTGGTTCCAGGAATGGACCATACTCATCTTCATCTATATGCTCTTATTGCATGTACCATCATCTGAGATGGGAACAGTTTCTCATCCAAGATCCTTTTTATTTCTAGTGGAGTGTCACCCACAATCTACAGCTTCCTTCCTTTTGTATCCAGTGTTCTCTCATGGGTCCTTTAGACTTCACTGCAGACACTGGTGTCCTCAAATACAGGCATTGTTTAACTCAAAATCTGGTTTTGATTTTTCTCTAATGTTCTCTCAAATCACCCTGGATTCCTCCTATCACATTACTCATTCTTTTGTATTGTAATCATATGTCTTTATCCATCATTAGAACATTTTGCTAATAGGGAAAGAGTACTGCTATTTCAACCCCCTACTTGAAAGCCTTCACTAATCTTTCCAGAGTAAAATTCAAATCTCATTGTCACTTAACTGCCATGTGGGGACACAATGCATTAGTCCTTTCCCACATCCTGTGTTCCTATCATTCTGAACCCACCAGTCCATCCCTCACTATGACGTGTATCTTCCTGGTTAATGACAAAGGAAGCCTCCTACATTGTGCCAAGTCTTCCCAAAGTCCCCAAGTGGAAGTGATCTCCTTGAATTTCCATTAAACTTTTTCTCTCTTTAGAACTCTCATTTCCTATTTCCTTTATCACTTTAAAAAAGCCATGTCTGTTAGCTAGATCTAAAGTACAACTAAACACATTAACATACAGGGCTTAATATATTTACATACAAACTGTCTAAAGGAAGTACAGAAAGGGAGGAATCCAAATGTGTAACTCCTCTAAACATCTCAAGTATTATCTAATGAAAATGAACTCCAATAATTTTTTAAATGATGTTGTTTTGTTTTGTTTTCAGTTGTTTGGGTTATTTGTGTTTTGTTTTGAGGGGGTCTATACAAAGGATGGTATAGGAACGGAGGGTGAGCAAAGGCAGTCATTGAACTCAACATATACTACGTTATAAAATAAACTATGTTAGCTGGGTAGGGATGAGAGGGGAAAATGGGGAGAAAGCAAAGGAAGAAGTGTAAATGTCCAAGAAGCATTGTACTCATGATCTGATATAAAACTGTAACCCCTTCGTGCAATGCTTTAATAATAACAATGTTAAAGGAAAAAACTAATAAAAATAAAATAAGGTTTATCTCTGATCCTCAACTAAAAAAAAGTGTTGTTCTTCTCCTTACCAGGTAAATGACCTTGATTTTTTCTTGTCAACGAGAGAAAAATTGTATTTTCTAATCCTTTTATAAAGAAAATAGCTGAATTATAAAGGAAAGAAAATGACTAAGAGCAGTCATATGTATGAGTCATGGATCATGAGCTATTGAAGAAGGGGATTAAGAAAGGAAATGAAAAGGCTTGAAATAAGGTCACTCCTTTTAGATTATTTTTATAACTAATAAATTGCAGAAAATGTGGTCAGTTCCAATGCCGTGCTTCAAAGAACACTCCAAAGTATTTTAATAATAATGTCTCCTCATACTAAATATTTTAAATCTAGTAGTCTTCAGTGAATATTGCTTCATCTGGTGGAGTTAGAGACATATAGACACAATTATAGATACTGATTACAGATAGATACAGATATAGATACAGTTATATTCTTACGTTCTTTTCAAGCTGCAAGTGGTAGCAAAATTATATGAGGAAGGAGAGCATCACATCCACCTCTTGGAAAAGGGACTACATAGACTGAAGTTGTTAGGACTCTCTCTATAATAAGTAGCAGGAAACCAACTTAAATGACATCATGATATCTGGCAAAAGAAATTAAAAAGAGTTCATTGACCAATGTAACTGTCTGTATTAGAGTTTGTTTAAGTTGCCATTACAAAAATACCATAGACTGGATGGCTTAAACAATAGAAGTTTTCCCCTCAGAGTTCTGAGACTAGAAGTCTGAACTCAGTGCCAGTAAAGCTTAGAGTCTGCTGAAGTTTCAGTCCTGATTTGATGTCCTTCGTGGCAGAGGGAGAGAGCAAGCTTTCCTTCTAACAAAGGTACCAGAGTCATCAGGTTTAGACCACCTCTGTAGCTCATGTAACTTTAATTGCCTCCTTAAAAGCCCTATTTCCAAATGGTGTAAGGACTTCAGCATATGAATGTAGGTGGTAAGGTGACGCAATTCAATCCATGCCACTCATCACTACAATTTAGTGCTCGAGAAACCATTATTTTGTTTATTTTTCCACCTCTATGACAACCCCTTCTTGGTACCCTTTGCTGGATCTATTCACTCATAATATTTAAACATTAGAATGTCCTTCAATCTATCTTTATTCCTTAGTCTCGTGCCTTCCCGTGACTTTCAATACTGTTTCATCTAGCCGTAGCTCTCCAGAATTGCACATAAACTCCCTATCGTTTTATTTGAACATCTCCTGGGCATTGGAAAGGCAGCATACTATGCAGTATCACTTTAATTTCTAATGACTATACTCAAATTGGCCCTCGTGCTCTTGGTCATCCTATTAATGCTTCGCTGGTAATTCTGGGGTTTTCTTCCAGAAAATTATTTTATATCTTTTCAAACCTCCACCACAGCTCCTATCCTTTCTCCTAATCAATATTGGTTTTAAATTCCAAATTCACTGAAGAGCTAGAAGTCACAGCGAACTTTCACGATCTTACACCACCATCACAGTTTTGCCCTCCTTTCTGTTTCCCAGGATGAGCCCTTGCTTCTTTCCAATGCCCGTAACTCCATGGTAGTTTTATATCATGGTTGAAACAACCTATTCATTAGGTCCTGGCTCTCAGGACTGAATATTCTGTTTAACATCACGTATGGTCGACAGCAAAGTGCAGCAGGGTATGAGCCATTCTGGAATCTCTAGAAAAGCATCTGTTTCCACATCCAGCCAGGTCATTGGTAAAATCCCATCCCTTGCAGTGATCAGAGTGAAGCTCTCATTTCTTGGCTGGATGTCAACTAGAAAACCACTCTGAACTGCCAAAGACCTCTCTCTGGTTTTGCACATGACTCTACAGCACAGTGTGTTGAATCCTTCTCAAACTTGGAACATTCTGACTTCTCCTTTACTAGATCTCTCTTCTGCTTCCATCTAGAAAACAAAATGTGTCTTCTGCTTTTAAAGGTTCAAGAGATTAGATTGGGCACATATGCACAACCCAGGAGAAAGCTCCCTGCTTTCTGACCTATAATTCCAATTATATCTATGACTTCAATTATATCTGCAAAGTCCCTTTTCTTGCATCAGGTAGTATATTTCCAGGTCCCAGAGATTTGGATGTGAATATTCTGGGAGGCATGTCCCACATTGCACTTCTGCTCCAAAAAATTCCCCTTTTCTCTTCTACATCCTCAATTACTTCTCACAAATGGTTCTTTTCAACTAATATAAAGATGACAATATTTTACCCATAATAAAAGATATGGCTTCCAATAACTTGTTTCTCAGTGGGGTTGTGAATGCAACACCTTCGAAAGAGCCATCTATACACCCAATTCCCAATTCTCCCATTCTCCATCTTTCACCTTTTCTACTGATTCTACCACACCATATCTGCTTTTATCAAAGTTTAGGTTATACATTCTAAACTTAGTGGTTGGTTCTTGGCCTTCATTTAGTATTTATTTTATTTAGGCAAATGCTCAACCCTTCAGTTTGTCTTCCAAGTGACCGCTCTCTCAGTTTTTCTGGTACTGTTGGAGGTGCTCCCTTCACTGGTTCTTCTTCGTATTCCTGGTAACTGTGGACTGCCTGCAGCTCTTCTGTCTGCACTCATTATTTTGGTAATCCCTCCCAGTGTGTGCATGTATTAATGACTTACAGATGCATATGTATAGCTCAGAACTGTCCCCTGGACTCCAGGGACAGCTCTGTGATATTGTATAGGAAAAGTTAACATACCCCTCTGTGTGGACTGTTCCTTGGCTAATATCAGCTCCATTCTTCCGTTTGACAACACCTCCATTTTTGGAGAGGTCATTGCCTCTTTTAACTAATATATATATATATACACACACACATACATATATACATTATGTATGTATATATGTACATATATATAGTACTTAGCATTCATTTAACAAATCTTGTTGATGCTAACACCAAAGTATAGAATCTTGCTGACAGCATGCTGGACACCACCAATTTGATCACTCTATTTTATCAAAATGGTCTATTTACTAGTTCCTCTCATCAACCTTGGCCTTTATACACCTTCTGTAAAGAGAATGTTAAAATTAAATCAGATCATCTTACACCTTGGCTGATTTTTTTTTAAAAAGCTACAGTACTTATAATGGCTTAGAAAGCCTTATATGATCTTCTCATATCACACCGGCAGTGAGACCCTCCCTCCCACCCCTCCCCCTCACCACCCTGGGTACTCTGAAGATTGTAAGCTTCTATCTGACCAGAGACTTTCTTCGCTTTATTATTTTCTCCACCATGTTACCATCCAATATCCTACCTAAATTTTATATTTATTAATATACTCTTACCATCATCAAGAGAATTTCAGTTTCATAAGGGCAAAGAATTATATGAATGTGTGTGCACATGTCTATGTGTGTCTGTGTCTGCATATGCATTCTTTATTACTCTATTTCCAGTATCTAATACTGTTACTGGTCCAGAGTATACAATAAATATCCATGGATGTTAAATGAAGCTCTAGAATCATTTTCACCTCAAAATCTGTTTCCTCATCAAGTCTTCCCCAAACGAGTAAACAACAATCCTCTCCTGGTTTGCTCTAACAGGAATGTGGGACTCCTGTCTTTCACATCTCATATCTTCAAACCCTGACAGTTCTACCGACAAGCACACACGCAGCCTTCCAGACTCTGGCCCTCTCACGCTCTTCGTTGCTCTCACCAAAGCCTAGGCCACGACATTTACTCACTTTTATTGCAATGGCCTTGTTACTGGTCTCTCTGCTTCTGCCTATGCTCCCTAGAAATCTATATTCTACACAGAAGAAAGAGAAATGCTGCCGAATTTATGTGAGAACGTGAGTGTTTTCGGGTCAAAACACTCAGTTAGAGTTTCCATCCTAGAATATAGCCTAAATCTTTTATCTAGCTATCAAATGTTTCGCAATCTTGTCCCAGACACACCTTCCTAAAGCTGTTTCTTCCTTTTGCTCATTTTTTCCCAGTCAGCCACCCAATCCCCGTGCCAAATCTCTTCACATGTCTCTGATCCTGATGCTGCTGCTTCTACCTGGAATGCAAATACATGTGACTTGCTTCTGGCCTTCATGTAGGCCTCAGCTCAAAATTGCCTAATCAGAGTGCTTCCCAGATCATCGCACCTAAAATAGCACACACACACACACACACACACACACACACACACACACACACACACACACACACACACACACACACTGGATTCCTATCTTCCTTCATCTCAATGCCCTTATTACCACTTGATATTTTATAGTTACTAATTTTTTTAATCTCCTGTCTCTCTACTTCTCAAAATTCGTAAAATCTATGGGAGAAAATACTAAACTCACTGCCACATTCTCAGCACCAGAAATTAACCCTTAACAAGGTTACTTAACCTTACTTAACTTAGATACAAGTATCCTCTTTCTCAAAGAATCAGTGTTAGTATCTAAAAAGGGACTGAGTGTTGAGTGTTATGCTACCCCTCAAACATTATTGTGCCTATAGCAATGCAGACTTCTGATTAGCCAGCGTGAGTCGCGTGTACCCTTATCATTCTGGCATTGGTGTGGAGCTGGCAGGAAAAGTTACCAAAACAATTCATAGATAGAAGAGGTAAGTTCTTGAATTTTTTTTAAAAGCTTCTGTTGGTAGAATTCAGGGTGGGGTAGAGGAAAGACAGAGTATCTGGGGGAGGTAAACACAACAGATGGGAGCCACAGAGATTTTCCAGAGTGGGAAGGAAAGTACAGGGATAAACTGGAGCTCCTGGCAGAAGAAGATCTCTAAATAACTGCACCTCACACACTCCACGAAAGCACACGCGGTTACCCCAGGCACACCTGCATGGCCTCACCTTGCTCTCTTCATCCTCCACTTCCTCCTCCTCCTCCTGAAGGGCTCCTGTGGGAAAAGCAGGGAAGATCTCCAAGGTGAACAATCCTGAGGCTTTACCCAAGAAACTGCAAAAAGCAGACAGAAGCAGGAGCAGATGCAGCAACTGACACATAAATTCTATCATTCACTACCTGTGCTGCGGCTCATCTACTCATTACGTACAATTCTGTATCCATGGCTTTCGGGATTATTAATAATGTATTTTTAGGCAAGGGTAAAACCAAATTAGTTCACAACTAAGCAACAGCTAGGGAAGGGGACATCTACACACACACACACACACACACACACACAGAGAAAATGGAATTCTTCCTGCTATTATTTAGCTTAGGAAATTTTTATTTATGTATTTAGGTATGTTTGTATTTATTTATGGCAGCACCCATCCCACAAGTTATCTTAAAAATTTTTTAAACAAGTATTTCTGAATATAGAAAGTGTTCCTCAGGTTCTCTTGAGAGCAGAACACCCTGGCGAATCACAGACACACACATTCTTCCCATAGTACAGTACTTGAAAATTAATAGCACATGCAGAGGAAAAACTAAACCCTTTGACGTCACTCTTGAAATGAGGAAACATAAACAGAAAAGGCTCCACTCCAGCGAGCTGCCAGCGTTGAAGCCGATTGGTCTCTGCTTTTCCTTGCCTGTGGCAACCGACAGCACCTCCCAGCCTCGCAGGCCGGCTGCCTGCCTGCTCACCCAGCCAGTCACTGGTCGGTCTGGGCGCTGCAGCAGGCTCGGCTCGGTCCCAGCACTGGTCTGGGAGCAAAGTGTCTTCACCCAGAGAGTCTTTCTGACCTCCCTTCCTGCTTGATCTCTCTGTGCGCTTTTGTGTTTCTTTCTTTCTCTTTTATTTTTCCCCCTCTTTCTTTTGTTTTATTTTTTTTTTTAGTTTTTATTTTTATTTTTTGGCATACTTATATTCCTAATCCTGGATGAAGTTGCTGGATTCTGCAGCACAAGTCTTCATGAACGAGCAGCACCGCTCAGCGATTCCACGCCACTCAAAGGTCACAGAGCAGCCACTATGGTTAAATGTCTTGTTTAATGGTTGAGGTATGTACAACAAATTTAAACGGCAAGCTCATTTCTCTGGAGAGGACAGACTCATTAGAGAGATGGCAGGATTTTTACTTAAAATGAACCTGTACATATATCTATATATATGTATATGTATTTGTCTGTGATTGTTCCTCCAGCAACCAGCTTTTGAATTTCCTTCCTTTTTTTCTAGGCGTACTGACTAAACATTTTCCCTTACCCTGAATTAACTGTTTGAGGGCAATACGATTGCATTCTAATCAGTGCAGTAAGAGACTCAGGCATTTTTCTCTGTACTTAAAAAAAAATCCTTTTTAATGAGTGCAATATTTGTTTTCCAATGTACATCTTATAGTTGGGTCCTTTTTCTTATTTATGGTGGAACATGGTAGGAAAATGTGGGTAAAGAGTTTGGTGAGGGTTGTGGAACAGGGACAAAAAGAGAAGTCGGAGCTTTCCTTGAGTTTATCATGTTGGTGGGTAGCAGATGACTAATTTAAGACATTAGTGGGAAAGAGGAAGCAGCTGGGCACAAATTGATCAAAGGTATCCGAATCCTAGAATCTGGAGGGGAAAAAATGACTTTCTTGTCTTGTTGTCTTCTAGTTTAAAAATGTTTTGAATTTCAAAGTCAACAGGCTAGATGTTGGTACTGAGTTACACGGCCAGTGATTCAGATCTTATTATTCACTCAGGAAAATAAAACTTTATTACCACTGCAAATTTTGCTAATTATCTTTTCTTACAACAGTTGAAAGCAGAGCCAGATATTTAATTAGGGACTTAAGTGATTGAGTCTGGGGACTAATTAATCATCTGAAAATTCTGTTCTTCATTTGGTCTGTCCAGGGCGACTATTGCAGTGATAGAGGAAAGCTCTTTGCACCAGGAGGCAGGCGTGTGCATTTGTATCCAGGAAACACACTAAATGCTGCAGGAGAGAGACGAACATAGGGCTAATGCTGTTTTCAGTGAGACATTATAATAGGCCCAAGGGGCTCTGCTAAAATAAAAACTTCTTATTCAGAGAAACAATTATTTCAAAGGCAATTCAAGTCATAGATGGCTTGTAATGGTTTCCTTCTTCTCTTCAAAGTTAGGCAATAGTAAGTAAGACAGGGCTGTTTGAAATCATTACCTTCCTCCCAAATGTCTTATTTGATTTCCTGAAGTTTCTATTCTCAGTTGTGAGAAGCAGCAATCTGTCAATGTGGGTCATGTTGGCAGGGCTACGAAACAAGGTTATCAAACATGTAGTACACTTCAAAGGGTTAACAAAATTAACTGCAGAAGACTGTAATGTACCAAGTTAGAACTGCCAAAATATTAGCTCTGAAATGCAGAGGCTGTGCTGTGAATGGACAATTGCTTTTCGGCAGCGCCTAGTGGGAAAACAAGGGCTTGGTGTGTTGCAAACGCCTAACTGCAGCTCCTCCATTTCCTCTGCTCTATCTTTTATTACTGGCTGGTGAAACAAAGACTGGTGTCAGTGGTTACAACCTGATAGACACTGGCTATAATAAAATGAAGTTCCTTTTTGTTGTGAGGAGAGGTCCGAAGTTAACTAGGTGCAACTGCAAAACCCCTATCTTCTTTATAAGAATTTTACTTGACACTAAAGCTGCCTGATATCAGCAGGCACTCATTTAGTTGAACTATTTGTGACAAACATTATTTCAGTAAAGTAGCACACAAAAACTCTCCTTTAAATCAAGTTACTTAAGAAAAGGGTGGAAAAATCCAAGGTGTGTCATGGACAAAACAATTATATGATAGCCTTACACCGTGTCTGGCACAAAAGCTATCCATTGTGGGGACTCCATAAAAACCTAGTTAAAACGATTGCTGGGGATTTACCTAGAATATATTGTAAATTATATAAATAATTTCCAAACAGGGCTTTTTTAAAAACCACTTTGAAAAACGTAGTCTGGTCTAAAATATTACCTAGAGAAGAACTTCGAAAGAACAGGGCGTTGCATACCTTGACATGTTACATTCAGCCAAAAGGACGCCAAAAGTCCAAAAGTAAAAATGACCAAGGTTCCTCAACATGGAAATGTGCTACCTGGAAAATGCTTTGGACTAGGACTTTGTTTTTCCAAAGTGTAATTTGTTGTGAGCCGAGCTGAAATCACAGGGGAAGTGGCTTGTTAACTCACAGAACATGGTGTTGGAAGGAATTTATTAAGTAGTAAACTAATCTCAAGCATGACTAATAGGGCTTCTCTAGAGCAAAGACAATTGCCAAATGTGAAGATCAGAGCAGGCAGGAACATTAGTGTGGAAGACAACAGTATTCCATGAGCTTCAATGCACATTGCTGAGGTAGGTAACAGGAGGGAAACTTCTATGTATATAAATTATTTCCCAAAGAATTCATCAGCTCGTGCATCCCAAAGATCTTACAGAAAGGAAGAGTCTCTCCAAGAAGATACAACTACTGTCAGAGAAAGGACCTGACAGGTGGAGATTTACCTGGCTCCTCACACACTGGTGAGACCATCTCTAACAAGGCCTCATCTTCCACATAAGAGTAGACCTGGGTTCAATACCATAAGGTTTCTCCAAGCATCTCCTTGCTTTGACTCATGACATGATATCTACTTGTTATATTAACAGTCTTAGAAGTGACTGATAAGCAAATCTGAGTAAAAGAAGGGGGAAATGCCATAAGAACCTAGACCAACTGAGTGAGTGCTTTCAAATAGAAGGAAATGTGTGTTGAAGTTCTAGTGTTAAATCAATACATTCATGCTTTTAACTTTGCCAAGAAGTACTGAAATATCTAAATGGTTTAATTTGTACTGAGTGACTGCATGGCGCAAACTAAAAGAGCAGTGAACAAAGATGAGGACCAGAGAGGCTATCCTCACACAGACAGCAACTTACCCACCGTCTCTAAGCCACCCACTTAATCTTGACCTCAATTTCCTCACCTGAAGAAGGAACTGTTTATATTGGGTTACTTCTAACTAAACATTTGTTTAGTTTAGACTTTATAGAATATTCTTAGACTCATCCTTGGCTTTGTTTATATATATAAATGTGAAAATGACAAACTTTTCATTCCAAAAACATGGTCTCACTTTTTCAATATGTCATGAGTTTTGTGGAGCTGAACTGAAAATGAAGAGAGGTAAACAGTGTTTCCAATCTGCAGGAAACTCATTCTGCTTGAACATAAATACAAAGGAGTAGACCTGTACAGACAAATGGAGAAACAAGGAAAGTATATGAGAAAGGTAGTAATGAGAAAAATCTACACAGAAGAGGTAGCCTGATGCAAGTTGAAATGTAAGAAATGCAGTTTTGTATCTATATAGATACTTGTTTATACCATGCTTTGATATGATCATTGAGGATGTTGCTACTCTGTTGAGTTCATAATTGTAGTGGCACTCTTTAAAAATTGGAATGGTATTGGAAGTTTGGCCATAAGCTGGTTCAGCCACGGCACCTGCCTGAGATGGTAAATCACATTTTGCTTTGGAATTGTCTACTTTGTCCCTTGAACTTAGAAGTCTAGGAATGACAGGAAGCAGGAGTCATTTGAGAACATTGAGAGAAGTTCCATGGCCCAATAGGCGTTTGATGAAAATTAGGAAGATTCAGAACAGTGCTGGGCTGGAGCTCTGGCACACCATGGTATGAATGTGCCAGGAAATCGCCAAGTTGCCGGGAAGTTTCAGGTTGTGGCTCTGAACTCCCAGAGATCATAGTAGGAGTTTAAGCAGATTTCTTAAACTCTGCTCAGTTTCCTAGTCTTCCTTGCTGGCTGCCTTTGTCTTTCCAAATTCTGTAATCTACCTAGACAAGCTCAGGACTGAACCATTAGCATATTCCTTATATATATAGAAGTGGGAGAGAGAAAAACAAGATTGCTAGAGAGGTTTTGGTGGGTTTTCCTTGTATAAAAGTAGTAATATTTAATTTTTCCTTCCAAGTACTTAGTAAATTCATGTAAATCTTTTTTCCATTGAATTCTGTTCAGTTTTTTTGTTATTAATATATTTTGTGTTTTACATTGTCACAATATCATAGATATAAGAAATACATAAAATATCCTTTCTTTGAAATTTTTCTACACACACACACAGAGTTTATTCAAAAGTAAACAATTACACATGACTTAGATATACTCTCCAAATTTTCTTTCTGGTATGGGAGGGATGGTTCACATCTGTTTTGGCATGAGGAATGTGTTTCCATGGGTCCAAATGTGTAAATGAGAAGTCACTCTTTTAATTTAGCCTTAACCTGGTATCTAAAGATACCAAATGGTAAATGGTTGCATACTCTTTGACCTTAGCAAATCTTAGTCTAAGAGCACTTATAATTCTTTATTTTTACACTATTTTAATACAAGAATCAGAAACTATCTGAACCTACAATAGTGAATTATTGAATCCATCACTTTAAGTCCATATAATAATATACAGTATAGTTACATACAAGAATGAGATAGATCTATATGCAAAACACTGGAATGATTTACCAGATGTGTTTATTAATCAGAAGAATACTGCATCAACACTGGTATACATGGTTATGTACATTTATACACATTCATAGAAAATGTCTGCTGAGTCAGATGAAAATAGGGCAATAGCTTCTGGAAGGGCAACTGGAATATGGGAAGGGAGAAAAACTGACTTTTCCTGCATTTCTGAGGAATTGATCAACTATAAATTTCCCCGTATAAATGTTGTTTCATTTTTAGTGGAAAAACTGCCAACATTTTAAAAATCATTTCATGATCATTTCAAGTTGAAAGAAATGTTAAAGGAAAAAACCAAAAACAAACAAATGAACAAAACCACCAGATACTCTGTTCTGCTTCTAGTTTCCTTCACTAGCTTCTTCCTTCAACCCCATTGGCTCATCATACAGCTTGAGTAGTTTGGCATCACTTTCCTCAAATAGAAAATGAAGAATTTCATCAACCCCAACATTATTTACAGCATGGAGAAATGTCCAAGAAGCTTTTACTCCATTGTGTGCTCAGCCCTTTGAGAGCTGTCTCCATACACCGAATCTACATGTTTTATTCTATGGATATTTTCCTGGTTTGTTATAGTTTAGCTAAATTTTCTGTTTTAGAATTGTTTATATGGATTTTTTTAATTAATGCAAAACTTTTATTTTTCCCAAATAATATTGAAGGAAACTAAAATTATGCTATAAAAGCAGTTATTCACAAAACAGTAGGAAACACTACTTATATAGGAAAATTGTGCAGTTATACAAGTAATTAATGCTGCTTTAGTTCAAATATGATTTATACATTTCTTGAGTTTCCAGGAGGGGAAAAAATAAGACCTTCATTTCCCTTTCTTATTATGCCATTTGCCAGCTGGGTCTCCCGTCAGATGAAAGAGCTCAGTCATTCACAAAGTGTGGACAGCATTCTCATGAAAAGAGAGGCTGCAGTAATACAGAGGTCCGGGGAATGCCTCCTTCTAGAAGGGTCATTGAAGGCAAGGAAGAGGTGTTTTCTATGCAGTAGAAATATAGTGTATTTCCTTGTTCTTGAGATTAGTGTTCTTGATTTTTCAATGAAATGAAAATATAAGTTCAACTTTGTTTTTGTTCCATTTGGAAAAGGTAATCATTCATCATTTAAAAATTTGATTTGCTAATTCTTTAGACATTGATTGTTGTATTTGGAGCCAGGGCTCATTTAATGTAAATCTTTAAAAACTAAATAAATTAAATTCACTTAGTAAATGAAAAAAGCAATCATGGGTTATTTTCAAACTACTTGTATATTTTGTTTAGAGGAAGAAAAATCAAAGAAGGAAAAAAAAACTCAAACAGGATCAAACATTTTCAAAGTGCCTTGATTTTGTAAGCTAAAGCTCTGAGTTCAAATTCCAGACACTCAGAATGATACTTGGCTAACTTATTTAATGTGGACTTTTAATAAGTCTCTAAAACAATAATTTACTGTGATTCTAAAATTTCTGACTTTCATCTTGGAAGTTGGCTCAGTGGTAGAGTGCTTGCCTCACATGCATGAAGCCCTGGGTTCAATTCTTCAGCACTACATAAGCATAATAAAGCCAGAAGTGGTGCTGTGGCTCAAGTGGTAGGGTGCTAGCCTTGAGCTTAAAACCTGAGGGACAGCTCCCAGGCCCAGAGTTCAGCCCCCACGACCGACAAAAAAAAAAAAAAAAAAAAGAAAAGAAAGAAAGAAAGAAAAAAATCTGACTTATTTTTTTTTCTGTCAGTTGTGGGGCTTGAACTCTGGGCCTGAGCGCTGCCCCTCAGCTGTTCAGCTCAAGGCAAAGCACTCTACCACTTGAGCCACAGTGCCACTTCCAGTGGTTGGTTAATTGGAGATAAGAGTCTCACTGACGTTCCTGTCCTGTCCGGGGTGGCTTTGAACCTCGATCCTCAGATCTCAGCCTCTTGAGTAGCTGGGATTACAGGCATGAGCCACCGCTGCCCAGGTGAAATTTCTGACTTTTAAACTCAGTTCAAGACACAAATGTCATATCACTTCATTCTCAGTTCTTTTTTTGGATTTTGATGAGTTTATTTTGTTTTATAAAAGCATTTTATTAGCATAGATTAATTGTAAAAGGGAAGGTTCATTGTGACAATGTGTCCTGATCAAGCTCACTTCTCCCCCACCCTCCCATACTCCCCTACTCCGTACAACATTTTCAATAGATCTCATTGTTCTATTTTCCCATATGCAAACAAAGTCCTTCACCAGATCATTCTTGTTAGGTCATGAGGCTTAAAGAGGCTGAGATTAGAGGATCTCAGAAAGAGAAAAAAAAAATGTGTGCAATAGAACCCATCACCAAACCACTTCAAAAACAGCAAGTCTGGAAGTATGGCTTCAGTGGTAGAATGCCTGGTGAGCAACTGGTAAGGCCCTAAGTTCAAACACCAGTTCCACCAAACAAAGAAATATTTGATGAACCATTGATCATTTTTGTGTACAGTGTTGTATGCTTCAAATATTAAAGAGACATAGAGTTTTGCTTCTGTTTGAATGTATGTCTTCCCAAATTCAAGTTCAGGGCATGTGATTCCCAATAGAGCTGTGCCAGGATGTGGAGCTTTGGAAACAGAACTCCAGTGAATTGATTAGTGTGGTCACCACACTAGTGGTTGGGTATCTTGAGAAGAGATTGTTATAGAAATGGTTGCTCTCCTCCTCCCTTTCAGGCTTACTCTCATTCTTTCTCCTTCTGCCATGTTATTATGCACCATGCCAGCTGCCAGTGCCAGGCTGTGTACTTCCTAATCTCTATGATGGGGAGACTATATTTCCTTTCTGTATAATTTACTCAGTACTGTGTGTTTTGTGGTAGCAACAAAAAATAGAATAATACAAGTAGAATTGGAAGTTTTTAAAAAATTTTTATGTATTAAACTATAGCACACAGAACTGAAAATTACCTAATATGTAAACATGTGTTACTTGTTCAAAGTGAACCTCTGTATAACAAGTTAAGAAATGACATTTTTATATTTCCATCACATCAGAAATCCCATAATGTTGTCCACATTTCAATATTGCATGTTGAGACTCCATAGGTTATAGCATATAATTGTATTTTGTTTCTTTTCTTTTTGGGGGAGGGGCAGGGTTGAACAGTCCTGAGGATCAAACTTTGAGCCTTACTCTACTTGAGCTGCACATGCCCAGTCTTTCTAGTTTTAACTTGTGTTTGATAGGGTCTTATGCTTTTGCCTGGAGTAGACTAAAACTATAATCCTTTTACCTCTACCTACAAAGATGTAGATTCTTTTGATCCTGTACATAGCATAGTTGTAGTATCCAAGGATATTGGTAGTTACATATCTTCCTTTTAAATGCTAATTAACTTTGTTTTATTGTACAGGCTAGGAATACTGGTGGATGATATTATATTATATTATGCCCAATCTTAAAAGGATGCTTTCAACATCCTACCATTAAGTATATTTTCTATGACACTTAGAAGTATACTTTTATTCCTGCTATACTAAGTGATTTACATATTAAAACTTTTATTCTGATGTCTATCCTAACTGTTCCCTTTTTATTTGATTATAGTGGTGGTTGAGGGTGAGTGGTGTATTTCACTGGTATAGTGGTGGATGATTTTAGAATATCAAATCAAACTTGTAGCCCTGGAATAAATCTAACTTGGTCATCATGCATTGTATTCCTTTATTTAAAAAAAAATCCCATTACCTATATTTGAATTACTACTATTTTTTAATTGAAATTTTATTGATGGACAAACTGTCTTTTATCAAAATTTCTCCAGGACATTATGCTTTTGCTGTGACTTTATTGTTTGGAAATGGTATTCTTTTAAAAAAAGCTCTCTGAGTTTATGTAATTTCACTTTTCCATAAATATTTGGTAATATTTAAATATTTGTAAAAATCCATATGTCTGCATATTTTGTGGTTAAGATTTTTAGTTACAGTTTTATTTATTTTATTTTTATTCATTTATTTTAAAAGTTTTTTATTATTGTTATTGTAAAAGTGATGTACAGAGGGTTACAGTTACAAAGGTCAGGTAATGAATACATTTCTTTTTGAACACTGTCACCTCTTCCCTGATTTTCTCCCAGAGTTTTACCTCCTGTCCCTCTTCCCCCACAAGCTGTATAGTTCATTTTCAACATAATGTCTAGTGGGTATTTTTATACCCTTTGCTACACCCTTTCTCCCACCATTTCTGTGCTCCCCCATGCTCTCCCCAAAATAGATAAACTTGTCTAGAAGACATAAAGTACAGAAATCAAAAACAATGACAAAGGAGAAAAAATTTTAAAATTAAAAAACAAAACAAGAAGCAAAATAACAAAAAAACCCTCTTGTTTCCAGTTCATTTCTATAAACATCATTTCATATGATCATATGCACATAGCTATTGAGCCTTTGTGATCCTCTCCTAAGAATATCCTCCTTTGGTCTGACTGTGTGAATGTTTAGAAACCTGTATAAGTTATTATGTACAGGTGTAATTTTTTGCCTTTTATCATCCATTGTGTTTACTTGTAGATTTATAGGTACATTCTGATTACTACAAATGAGGGAAAGAGTGCAATTTATGTTTCTTTGGGTCTGGCTTACTTACCTTAATATAATTTTACCCAGGTCTTTCCATTTCTTTATGAATGGTAAAATACCATTCTTTCTGATAGACGTATAGAATTCTAATGTGTATATATACCATATATTCTTGATCCATTTGTCTACTGAGAAGCATCTGGGTTGATTCCATATCTTGACTAAGCAATGCTGCAGTGAACATAGCTGTGCTGGTAACTTTAGTGTGGCCTTGTTTGTGGTCTATTGGATAAATGCCCAGGAGCAGAATTGCTGGGTCATAGGGTAATCCTATGTCTAGTCTTTTTTTTTTTTTTTTTTTTGTGGGTCATGAGGCTTGAACTCTGTGCCTGGGCGCTGTCTTTCAGCTCTAGTGTTCTATCAATTGAGCTACAGCACCACTTCCAGTTTTCTGGTAGTTTATTGGAGATAAGAGTCTCATGGACTTTCCTGTCCCAGCTGGCTTTGAACCACAATCCTCAGATCTCAGCCTCCTGAGTAGCTAGGATTACAGGTGTGAGCCACCATTGCCTGGCCTGTCTAGTCTTTTGATGAACCTCCGTACTATTTTGCAGAGTGGTTAAACAAGTTTTCATTCCCACCAACAGTGTAGTAGCTTTTCCTTTTGGCTACATCCCCATCAACATCTGATATTGTTAGTTTTCTGGATAATGATCAATCTAACTAGGGTGAAGTAAACTCTCAATGTCATTTTGATTTGCATTTCTTTTATGATCAGAGTTGTTGAACATTTCTTTTTTTTTTTTAATTTTATTTTATTTTATTTGAGAACATACTATACAGAGGGGTTACAATTACATGGGCAAGTTGAACATTTCTTCATTGTGTCTATTGGACATTCTTACTTATTCTGAGAAGTCTTTCTTTAAGTCTTTAGCCTATGTATTAATTGAGTTTGAGAGTTTATTTTAGGAAGGCTTATTTTATTAGCTTTAAATATATTTTAGATATGAGGCCCTATAAAAATCTTCTTCCATTCTGTGGATAGTTACTCAAATTTTTAATTAAATTAATTCAATTAATTTATATGGACTACTCAGATTTTCTACTTTTATTGTGAATTTTGGTAAATTTCTTAGGCTTTGGGGTTTTTAATATTTTTCTTTCTTTCTTGTGAATATATACACTCAAAACAAAAAATATCATCCTAACATGGTATTAGTTGATTCTCCTAAGTTTTAAAAGTTAGTGTTTCTTTATCAGCCCGAAATAATTTCAATTTCAATTTGTTTTAGGATCCATAGACCATTTATGTTTATATTTTAATTTGTAAATGTATTAGAATCTCTAATTATGTAACTACTGTAACTACTCTGGTTTTATTTATTTATTTATTTATCTTTGTCGGTCATAGGGCTTGAACTCATGCTTTGGGTGCTGTCTCTGAGCTCCTTTGTTCAAGGCTAGTACTATACCACTTTGAGCCACAGTGCCACTTCCACAGTTTTTTTAATAGTTAATTGAAGACAAAGGTCTCATGGGGACCTCTTTGCCTGGGCAATCCTCAGGTCTCAGCCTTCCGAGTAACTAGGATTAAAGGCATGAGCCACCAGCATCTGATGACTATTATGGTTTTAGATCATACTGCACAAAATTTAGATTTTTAAATATTGTTGAAGCATCCATATAACCTAACATGCAGTCAATATTAGCGACTGATCCATGGGTCATCAACATGTCATTCCAATCTGAATTGTTACTGATTTTCTACTAATATGATCACTAAAATAAGTATATTTAAAACTTTTTCACAATGAAGGCTTGTCTACTTTTCCTTTTAGTGTTCCTAACATTTATTTACATACTGTGAAAAGCAATGTTAATTTAACATTTTCATAGATTAGGGTTGAATATCGGCAATATAATAGAATTCAATTTAATATTTTTATGCTGTTTTGTTCAAGTCTGGCTTCAGAATGGGGACAATAACTGGTTCTTGGATATTAAGGGATAGTCATTATCTACAGCTCTCCAAAAATTTTCAGTGAATTCCCATACGTACACACATACATACTGTATATGTGGCATTAAAATTTTCTTGGAGGTTCACAATTAAGAAACAATATCTCAGAAAGCTGACTATACAAAAGACTGAGACTTAGGTGTTATTTTAGATTTGTAGTAATTTCCAATGGAATAGAAATTTTATCATAATAAAACATCCAATTGATTTCTTTTGCCTTTAATTCTACTTTGACCACACTAAACTCTATAAAACAAAATTTCCATTCTGTTTCTTTTAAAATGTCTATGTGCTGTGTTTCAACTGTGTCTCTTTATTGTTAGGTATTCACTTCTATATAATTATATATAATATATAATAATTATTATATTTCAATAATCAGTTAAATAGTAATGATTATTATTATATTATACAATCATGTCTTTTTCATTCCTTCTTACAATCCCTGAGTTTCTGTATAGGGTTTTCTTTTTTTTCTTTTTATTTTTTTTTGGGGGGGGTCTGATCGTGGGGCCTGAATTCTGGGCCTGGGCGCTGTCCCTCAGCTCTTCAGCTCAAGGCTAGCGCTCTACCACTTGAGCCACAGTGCCACTTCTGGCTTTTTTTTTCTGCTTATGTGGTGCTGAGGAATCGAACCCAGGGCCTCATACATGCAAGGCAAGCGCTCTACCACTGAGCCACCTTCCCACCCCTATATAGGGTTTTCTTTAGTATACTTAGATAACTTTATTCAGGTAGATCAAGCTTCCAGCTCTTTTTCACTCTTAATATTTTTGAGATAACATCTCACTTCTTGCTCAGGCATGCACAGGACTACAATTCACCTATTTTAGGCTTCCTGTTGTAGCTGGGATGTCAAGAGTACACCAACCTTCCAGTTTCTTTCCATTGAGATAGAATCTTATGGACTGACCTGGACCACTACTCTCAATCTCAGCCTCTAGTGTGGCTTAGGACAGCAGGGGTATGCCACTGCAACCATCAATGGATTGAGAAAGAGTCATAAACTTTTCTGCCTGGGCTGGCCTCAAACATAATCCTTTCTTCCTCAGCCTCTCAAGTAGCTAGGATTACAGGCATGAGCCACTGGCACCTACGTCAAAGGATGTGTAAATCAAGTTATGGAAGACAGTCTTCAGGAAAATGTCTTCCACTATCCACCAAAAGTAAATTCTCAAATCATGATTTTCTGTTTTATTCTTGTGTATCTGGAATGAATTTTACATAGTAAGTTGTATCCATAAAAATTGCAGCCAAGTAAATCACCTTCTGTGTTTTAATATGTATGTTATAGTTTACAGAGTTTCTAAAGAAAATAATTAAAATCTCATCAGAGAAATTATTTTATAATTGTTATTTGCCTATAGGAATTTGACTAGCACCATTTACAAGATTGTTAATATGCTAAACAGCTCCTAGGTCAAAGAACTGTTCATTGTGGATTGCTTTTCATCTGTACCTCACATTTCCAGTCAAAGATACCCACAAAATATATCACTTCCTGATTTATGACTTTCATGATAATATATTCTAGCATAGTTATTATAAATTAACAAAAAAGACCTCTTAGCAACTTTATTCACTATCTTATTTAACAGTTTATTATAGTCTATGCAGACAAATTTAATGTTACTAGATGAAAATGAGAGTCCATGTGTATTTTAAATACACAAAATATTTTCAGTACTCTACTTGTCCTGTGGAATTAGTGAATTGACTATATAGATAGTTACAAAAACTGGAGTAAATTTAGTTAGGTTAAATTCTGGTTTAGTTATGTAAAACCAGGCCTATAGTATTTTATATAGCTATTGCTTCTCACAATTTGTTATCTTTTCTTGGTTGGTTCTGGTTTAATAGTTCTTTATGAGAGTTTGTCCTGTGCTATTTTCTAGACTTATTCCAGTGTATTTGAGCACAAACAATGTTTATTTTTTAAAATGTGCTAAATCTTTAGAATTTAATCACTAATTACTGTAATATACAAAAGATTAGATATACATGTATTTAAAGGAAAATATCAGTTTGAAAATGCAGTTTATCTTTTTAGGATAATTTACTTTTATAAATTGAGACTTATTTCTAGTTTTCACATACAGACAGATTCTATACTATAAATAGTGCTGCTCTAAACAGGGGTATGCAGCTATCTTAACTCTATGATGATTTGCATTCCTTTAGATACATGGCTAGTAATAGTATAGCAGGATCATATGCTAGTTCTATCTTTAGTTTTTTCCTTTTTTTTCTTTTGTGCCAGTCCTGGGCTTGAACTCGGGGCCTGGGTACTATTCCTACATTTTTATGCTCAAAGTTAGTGCTCCAACCCTTTGAGCCACAGAACCATTTCTGGCATTTTGGTAGTAAAGTGGAGATAAGAGTCTCATGGACTTTCCTGCCTGGGCTGACTTTGAACTGTGGTCTGCAGAGCTCAGCCTTTTGAGTTATTAGAATTACAGATATGAACCACCATACTGGGCATATCTTTATTTTTATTAAAAAATTATTATTTTGAATATATTATCTGCAATTAATTGTACATGCATTTTGTAATTATGGTATACCTTGATCAATGTTATCCCTTTCAACATTCTCACCCACCCCTTCCCTTTTCTTATTTTTAGGTTATATATTGAAGTTTTTGCCATTTAATGAAGCAGTTTATGTGTACAATGCATCTTGATCATGTTACCTCTTCAGCATTTTCACCCCCTGCATGTTGAGCCACTCTTTCCCTTATATTTTCTCAATTCTATGGTACATACAATGAATTCTTGCATGCATTTTCCCCCTTCCCCCTTCATTTTTCCCCCCTCCTCTCTCAGTCCCCATTCCCCTCTTGCAAGTACTCATTTCCTGATACTTATTTTGTTGGATCTTCACTTAGTCTTTTTAAAGATTATACTATTTGTCTTCTCCATTAAGTCTAGCACACTTCAGTTAATTCATTGATTACCACCAAAGTGTGTTTACTTACAGATTTATAGGCACATTCTAGCTACTACAAATGAGGGAAAACATGCAACCTGTGTTTCTCATGCAATTCTTTCTGGTGGATGAGCAGAATTCCATTGTGTGTATGTAGCACATTTTCTTGATCCATTCCTCTATTGAGAGGCATATGGCCTGATTCCATATCTTCACTATGGTGAGTAATATTGCAATGAACATGGTTGTGCTGGTAGCTTTAGTGCGGCCTTGTTTGTGCACTATTAGATGAGCCTCTATTCTGATTTCCAGGGTGGCTGCAGCAAATTACATTTCCACCAACAGTATGTAAAACTCCCCATTTCCTATTTTCTCAGATCATCATTTTCCCCACATCATTACTTATTTCCTTTATGATTGCCATTCTGGCTGGTTGAGATAGAATTTCAGTGACGTTTTGATTTACATTTCCTTTATAGCTAAGACTGTTAAATGTTCCTTTATGTATTCATCAGCCATTTGTAGTTCTTTTGAAAACTGCTTATCTGACCATTTATTTATTGAATTATTTATCCCTTTACTGTTTAATTTTTGAAGCACTTTATATATTCGAGATATTAATCCTTTATCCAATGAGTAACTGGCAAAGTTTTTCTCAAATTGTATAGGTTTTATTCTGATTCTAGTCATTGTTTCTTTTTTTTTTTAACTCAATGCAATCACATTTTTAAATTCCTGTTCTTATTTTCTGAGCAATGGGGCTTCTATTTAGAAAAGTGTTACTTATATCTTGATAAGCAAGATTTGTTCAACTATTTTCGATCAGAGAAATAGTCCCCAAATGATGTCACTTATCACCAAGAGGTCTGAGATCATAGCTTTTTATTTTCCAGTTGGGCTAGGGGAAGTTATTTTGCTGCAGCTAGGATGAGTTTCAAATTCCACATAGCAGAGGGTTCTTTGAGTCCTTGCCCTTGTCCTAGCTCTTGTTCCATGGGTTGAGGCCAAGATGTCATGTCAATCATGTACTTCTCAAGCTAGTGGTGAAATATTTTGACTGTCAACCCCTCTAATTCCTGTAGTTTATCAAACAAAGATGTAACAAATGAGTACATGCAAAGTGTTTTTTTTAAAGTCTATTGGTTGTTGAGCTACCACGAACATTTTGAATTGTGATTTGGTAGATAACTCTAACTTTCTCCACAGTACAGAAATAGCACAGAACTGTGTTCACTATCAACTCCGAGTGAATTTTTAAACATGTTTAACTGAACCC
This sequence comes from Dipodomys spectabilis, assembly GCF_019054845.1. Classification (NCBI taxonomy): domain Eukaryota; kingdom Metazoa; phylum Chordata; class Mammalia; order Rodentia; family Heteromyidae; genus Dipodomys; species Dipodomys spectabilis. The sequence continues at coordinate 22,446,533 of NW_024870678.1, forward strand.
AATATTTTACCTTGTCTTGTTTAGTTCTGTCTGGATGCTTTACGTACACTGACTTGATTTTTTTTCATTGTAAAAGTCTCAGACATTCAAATGCTTTTGTTTCCTGTTGCTTGTGCTTGTGTATGTATGTTTCAATGACTAGATCATTGAATTGCTTTTTTTTAAGTCAGAAACAGTCAAATACCAGAAAATTTAAGATGGAACTATATATGTGTACATGTGAGTATATAACTTGACAACCACTACATACTATCCTAAAAGTTTTTAAACTAGTTAAAGTACTTTAAAAAAAAAACTAGCAAAAGTACTCTTCGAACTAGTACTATAATTATAACAACTTTTAAAAATTACTTATAAAACCACTTTTAAAAGTAGTTGTGATAGACCTTAGAATTGGAATGGATATAGACTTATTTTGATTGATGTGAAATGATGTAAATATTTTAACAAATTATGACTTGATTAGCTCCAATTTTTTGATATTGATTTTCTTAAGTATATGTATAATATACATATACACAGATATGCATTTACATGTATTTTTGTGTATGTATGTATACATATACATTGCCCTATTCATGAATAGATGAATAGTGTGTTATATTTATTTAGTGATGAAAAATTCTAATTTGTTTATGCCTCTCAAACAGCTTCAATGAACTTTCAACATATACACATAATTTCCCTCATTTTTATTAGATCATTGACTCCCATTGATTAGATAATGTCATTGGTTTTAAGTGTCAGAGCCTGATTCATTACTTAATCATTGTATATTTGGGACCTTAATATGGCCTAGAAATTCAGGATATACAAGTAAAGCAGGCCCTGCACCAGTGGCCAATAATCCTAGCTACTCAGAAGGCTGAGATCTGAGGATTGCAGTTCAAAGCCAGCTGGGGCAGGAAAGTCCATGAGTCTCTTTATCTCCAGTAAACCACTAGAAAACCAGAAGTGGCACTGGGGCTCAAGTGGTAGAGCACTCGCCTTGAGCTGAAGAGCACAGGGACAGCACCCAAGCCCAGAGTTCAAGCCCAATGACTGACAAAAAAAAAAAAAAGGAAATAAAGCCAACAAGGTTCCTATCACCATGAAGCTGGGATTCCAGACAATATTGACAGCACATAAATTAGTAGATAGATATAGCAGTTTATTTCAGGTTTTGCTGAGGAAAATAGGGCAGGGTAACAAAAAATGACAAGTCCCTGTAGAGACACAGTTTTAAAACGATCACCCTGCCTGTGAGGAAGATGGCTGGTGTGAGTAGCTCATGGTTATTGCAAGCAAGATGGGAGACAAAGGTGGCTTGGTATGAGGACTAAAGCCATGAAATGAAGCAGTGGATAATGTTCAGATGTGGGTATTTGGCGGGAGAGGAGATGGGATGCGAAGAACAGACAGCAACACATAGCCCTGTGTCCCCAGAGTCTGAAGCTAGGCTTAGGAGCCTAATACCTTTGTCACCTTGGACATGTAATTTCTTCTCATTTTCTTCAATTGTAAAACTAAATATCAACCTCATAGGCTTGTTTTAAGGATTATGTGTGTGTGTGTTATGTACATGTGTGCACACTCACAGATTTAGAAATGTGCTCATGAATAAATACTGCCTATTGTGTACATATCAACTACATAAAACAAATTCATGAATGACTGATAAATTCTGTATTTGGAACTTGTATATCTCAGTGGTTTCATTCATGGAGGTATAGAAGATTGAAGGAGGAAAAGGTTGGTGAATAGAGGGCCGCAGCTAAGAGTTGCATTTAAGATACATTGTTTTGTTTTTTAACATACAATGCCTATTAATGAAACAGATGTAGAAGTCTGGGATTCAGAAGGAAGATCAGAACTGAACTTCAATTTATTGGCCTAGGTGCTATTTAAAGCCTGGCTGTAGTATGAGCTCACCTAGGAAGACAATGTAAAGAGGAAGAGGGTGGAGGGCAGAGGCCCCTCCATTACAGCAAGGTCAGAGAGGAGGAGGAGCCAGGAAATGATTCCAGTGCACACACATCTGGTTTTCACATCATACTGCCTATAGCACTGGAGCTCAGCCAGAGTTCATGCTTTAGAAGGCTCTGCAGACATGAAAGCTTCTTTATACATCGCTAGGAGTGAGGGGTTGTGGCTTCCGGCCTGGACCCTGATGACAGGAATTTTCCATTTATACTTGAGAGGAGCACAAAGAAACAGTGGAATTAATCTGCTGTTCCATGTTAACTCTAAGAAATTTTTAGTGCAGTCATGGTTACAGTGGCCCCAAATACTAGAGCAGTCACTCCAAATTGTGTCATTGTGACTGTCTTCTCTCTTCTTGACAATTTGGACATCTTCAAGTTTATGAAGTTGTTTTTGTTTAGAGTTCTAGGACTGAAGAATGGTTCTATAGATACCATTTGATTCATGGAAGTTTGATTTCCCATCAGTCCTCAAAAGTCTAGCTAGCCTATAAATGAGGCTAGGAAACCAAAGTGCAAAGAATAGGTAGATCTGAAATAACAGAAGCAATGGGATTGGTGGGGTTTGGAGGGTTTTTTCAAAAAAGATTTTTTCTTAAGATTCTAGGAATACATTTTATTCCCTTTTTATTTAGACCTAGCAAACCAAAAACAAAGAGTTACCTTATTCTTGATTATCTCCGTATCAATAAAGTAGTCAGTACTTATGGAAACCACAAGTATATGAATCACAGAAAATATCACCGGGCAAAGACTGGAAATCTAGTCATTTTAAAAAATATATTTTTATTGTAAAAATACTGTACAGAGGAGTTACAGTTACATGAGCAAGGTAATGAGTACATTTCCTATCAAGCCTTGTTGCCTCCTCCTTTGTTTTTCCCCTACCATCCCTTCCGTCCCACCTCCACAACTACACTTCCCCCTCTCCTCCCCTCTGCCTAAATTGTAAAGTTAATTTTTCAACATAGTGTCTTGTATATCTCATTGTTACAAATGGGTCAACCTGTATCCCTATTAAAGTATTTAAGTATTTTGTTTTTTTCCCTTCTGCTCCCCAATTAGAGAAGTGTATATACAAGATGTAGGACACCAACATCAAATACAGTAGGGGAGGAACATACAAAGGAACAAAAAAATCACATGGTATATTATAAATACATTAGAAACAATAGCAAGAAAGAAAAAAAAACCACTTGTGTCCCTCTCTTGGGGTTCATTTTGCTTAACATCATCTTATCTGGTCATATGTACATAGCTTTTGATCTTTTCTGCTTGTCCCAGACATATACCAGTTATTGCAAGTAAAGGAAACCATAGGACCTATGTTTCTTTGGACTTGGCTTACTTCACTTAATATTTTTTCCATGTCTTTCCATTTCCTAACAAATAGGGCAATGTCATTCTTTCTGATGGAGGCATAGAATTCCATTATATATATATATTTTTTTTTTCTTGATACATTCATCTACTGAGGGGCATCTGGGTTGGTTCCATATCTTAGCTATGGTAAATAATGCTGCAATAAACATAGTTGTGCTGGTAGCTTTAGTATGGTCTTATTTGTGATCATTTGGGTAAATGCCCAAAAGTGGGATTACTGGGTCATAGGGGAGCTCTATGTGGAGTCTTTTGAGGAACCTCCATACTGCTTTCCAAAGTGGTTGAACAAGTTTATACTCCCACCAACAATGCAGTAGGGTTCCCTTCTGGCCACATCCCCTGCAGCATTTGTTGTTATTAAAAGTTCTTGATTATAGCCATTCTAACTGGGGTGAGGTGGAACTCAATGTTGTTTTGATTTGCATTTCTTTTTATGGCTAGAGAGGTTGAGCATTTCTTCATATGTCTATTGGCCATTCTTATAGGAAATCTAGTCTTGATGCTGTCTGTCACTCAAAAAATTTACTATGGTTCTGTGACTCATTTTCCTTTCATTTTTAGCAGCTATAATAATCATTTGTAGTTGTCAGAGGATGTTTGTATATAAATATGCATATATGTTCACATTTGAATGTGTGTATATATTCAAATATAAAACTGTAGGTTGTGGGAGGATCTAAGTAACTATATTAATTGCTGCTCGTTATATTATTGTTGTTGCCTCAGAGCCTCATATCATCTCTTTTTTTTAATGAATCATGCTTAGGAAACTGAATGGAACAATGATAACAGAACTGATATTTCAAAGAAAACAACTGATTTCAGCACATCAGAAGTTTTATGCATAGTAACATTGTGATTAGGGCAACAGTTTCTCATTAGCTCTTCCAATTTTCCCTAACAGATGCTTCTGTGAACTGTCAAAAATGGTGCAATTCCAGCTCTCTTTAGGGCTTTGGTGCTTGCACAAGGCAGCCTGCTGTTTTCTATGCAACCAGTAGCATCCTGATCAATTGTCTTAAGAAAGCCATCTAGAATTTCACTGCAAATGGCTATTTACAGTGTTAGCATTGCTACCTGCGCTAAACCAGAATAAACTCCTGGTTAAAGATTTCATAATGGTATTAATAACTTCCGAACATGGCTCATACATTTCTTGTGCAGCATCCTCCATGTTACACTGAACCATGTGGTCCTTATGAGCATAATGACTATTTCCCATAAGATACTGAAAAGCAAAAGTCATATCAAAAAAATCTATCTATCTTTGTAATTAAAGTTTGTTTAGTTTCTTCAAGGAATGCAAGATGTCTGATGCAAGTCTTCAAATGGGAACTGTCAGCTAGTTATTATGGTAGTGCTCATCTATAATCTCAGCTACTTGGAAGGTCAGCCTGGACAAAATTAGCAAGACCCTATCTTAAAAGTGAAATTAAAAGTTGAGGGAATAATATGTAGCTGAAGCAGTAGAGGGCTTGCCTTGTAAACCCAAGGACCTAAGTTCAGTCCTTAGTACTACCCAAAACATCTTCCTCTTTGCTCTGATTAATCATTTTCATTGCAAAATTGGATCAACAGAAACCAGAAATTGTGACTCCTCCCTACATAACAAATGTTTACAAGTCAGTTTCTTCTCTTTGTTAGATGCGAACAGTCAGGAATATGTAGACACATAAAATTAGGTCAGCTGCAGTAGACTCACTTTTCTGCTTAGTTAATGAACATTCCAGTTGGTTAATATACAATAAAATATTCAATGTGCATCTGAACTTTGATAAATATAACCTGTTTTAACACTATAAAATATATATAAATATAACCTGATTTAACGCTATCCATGTACATAGTAGTATTGGGTGAATGTGCTGTATTTATTTCTCATTTTTCCATATTTAAACCTTTCACTTCAACTCTGATTCCAAGAACCTCGGAACTGGTAGAGTAAAATTATCTGGGACTTCATGATGATTTTGTCTATGATCCTCTAAATAGAAACATATCATTTTGTATATCTTGATGTATTGTCTAACAAGCTAGTGTTTTGATCTTCTGATTTCAATTAATATTCTATAATTAGTTCCTTTTTATGAGTATGGAAAAAATTAACCCTGGTCCAGGCATACAATTATTCCTTCAAAAGAAAGTTCCTTATTACAATGCTTTCATCGGAGCTGGGGTCTCAAGCCGAGAGCAAAACTGATCTAATGATCTATCAATATGTGACAATTATTGTTTATCTTTATTTATTCTTCACCACAAACTTGTAGGTTTCCCCTGTCAGTTCCAGGTTCCCCCTGGGACTGGGGGCATGGTTTATGTGGTGGAATACTTGCCTAGCAAATATGAGGCCCTGAGTTCAATCCCCAGTACTGAAGAAGGAAAAGAGAAGATGAGTGTAGCAGAGCCAGAGCAAGAGAGGCAAGGCAAGTGGTCCTATCTGAGCTAGGCATGGAAATACACGCCTAGCACATAGGAAGTTGAGGCAAATGGACAAGTTTAAAATCAGTGTGAGCTACATAACAAGATCCTGCCAAAAGGGCTTCACTGTAATACTTACAGCATACACATCATGTACTTTGATCAAATTTACTCCATCTGTATTACATGTGGGTATGCATACACATGTGTGTGGGCCCACACGTGGACCTGGGAGCTTAAACTCGGGGCATGAGCACTGTCCCATGAGCTTGCTCAAGTTTAGCGCTCTACCACTTGAGCCACCTGCCACAGCTCTGCTTCTGTCATTTTGGTGGTTAACTGGAAGTAAGCGTCTCACAGACTTTCATGCCCAAACTGGCTTTGAACTGCAATCCTCAGATCTGAATAACTAGGATTGCAGGCATGGGCCATCAGGTGTTCAGCTCATATATTACTCTTTCTTAACCTCTCTCCCTTCTCTTGCTTTCATTTTAGCAGTTTTTGGTGGTGTTCCTTGTGTTATTTGTGTGTGTGTGTGTGTGTGTGTGTGTGTGTGTGTGTGTGTGTGTGTGTGTGTATTACACATATATCTATAGAGTAAGAGATTTCTATTTGTGTTTGGTGGGGTTTTTTTTACTCCTTCACATATTCTGCTTTTTACTTGATGGATGAATGTTTCAATTAATTTTCTCTCTACTGGTTTGGAGACTGAGCATTTCATTTTCATGGTCTTATGATTTTTGCATATCACTGTGCAATTAAAATAAATAAGTTTACATGGATTCAGAATCCTCACCACTCTCCAGAATAATAACTCACTTAAGTCATCCTAAAATGAGAATGTGTCCATGCTTATCACTATGTAATTATTGTCCCTTTCTCATCTCTACTGTTTTTTAAACCCAAGGATTTTCTCTTAAGAATTTTTAGTAAATGCTTACATAAATTTAGCTACAGGTTTTCAAATTTGCTTAACATGGCTCCCAACACTTCATTTTTTCCCCTTTTTAGGTTCACATTCAAACTTTGAGAATTTATAAATGGTAAATACATTCAAAGCTTAGACTGAAAATGCTCTTATTTAACCCTCAACTTTGAATGATAATTTAGCATTTGATCGAATTCAGTAAGTTCCAGTCATTTCTTTTCTCCCAAAACTTTGAAAATGATATTCAGTTGCCATTTTATCTCTTGCTGATAAAAAATCCTGTGCAGCCAACTGACGTGACTTCATGGCAATATGTCATTTCTGCTTTTCTCTGTGAAAGTTCAGGTCTTCTCTAAATCAGCGCCAAGACCAAGTATAAATCCCAAAGGCCCCTGAAGGGACATGCCTGTGGAGGACGAAGAAGCAAAGTGGAAATTGAAGGAACAGCCTCAGATCACAGTACAGATTCTCTGACATCATGAAAGGGAAGGGAGAAGAAAGGAGTTTGGTACAGGAAAAGGCTTAGCTGATGCCCAAGAACCACAACTCTACTCAACTCATGGGGTCTCTTAGGGAGAAATGCCTGATAGGAGAGCTTGTCACAGGACAAAAGGGCCACGGTGCAGCCTCCCACCATGTCCTGGGGACAGAGGGGACTCCATGAACACAATGTGGGGCCCATGACTGGAGCCCATTGTCTGCATGCACATCTTGCAGCGTCTGTTTTAAGGGGACAGCTAAGGTGCCACACTCTGGCTTTTCATGTTCTGTAGGTTCATGGAAAGATCTAGATTTATGTGTGTTTATCCTTCTTTATACTCCAATACTTTATCTCTCCTGTTTCCTATGTCTCCTGTGTTACATTTCACTAAACCCAGTGAGATTTCAGGCGTATTTTCTTTGAAAATTGTTATTTCCTACCTAGTGTCACTTTCCTGAATTTCTATTACATGTTTATCCACCAGTTTCATTCCATTAAACATTGTAGCCTCTTTTTTCTTTATGATTTCTTTACATGATCACAAACAATTTTCATGGATTTATCTTTCTGTTCAATAATCTTTTGAGTTATATCTAAAATGTTTAGCTCTGTGTTTGAGTTCTCACTTTCAATCACCATATATGTCATTTCTGGAAGATACATTTGTTTTTCAAAAATATTTAACCCATTCCTCTTTCAGAGTACCACTCTTTTTAAAAATTTACTTTCATTATTGTTAAGCACTTATATAAAAGGGTTTCAATTCAACACATCAATTTATGAGTACAATGCATCTTGTGAATTGATATGCAAATGAATGTGCATCTTGTACACATAAATTGAATACCATTCATACCATACAATTTTAGTCATTTCATTTATCCCCAGCAATTTCTGGCACACTTATTTTGTAGTGTTTTTTTCCTTTTGTAGGGGTGAGGTGGGGTGAGGGGTCAATCCTGGAACTTGAACTCAGAGCCTGGACTCTGTTTGTGAACATTTTTGCTTAAGGATAGCACTCTACCACTTGAGCCATGAAGCTCCACTTCTGGTTTTTTGGTGGTTAATTAGAAATAAGAGTCTCACAGACCTCCCTGCCCAAGTTAGCTTTGAACTGCCATCCTCAAGTCCCAGCTTCTGTTGTGGCTAGATTATAGGTGTAAGCCACTAGCACCTGGCTATATTTTGTGGATTCTTTTCAAATGTTCTGCTTACTTATGTTTTGATTTTCCTATCTGCTAACTAGGTGAATTTGTTTCCTTTGTATTATGTTTTAATTATTTACTTTATATTAAACAGAAATTGCTTTTTTGTCTCTTAGGTACTTTAGGCTTGCTTCCAAATAGTGTCTTAAATATTTTGCCTTTCTAAAACCAATTTACACATTCATGTTTTACACTTAGATTTCAATGCTATTCAGATGCCAGGCTTGGTCTTGGTTTTTAATTTCTCAATTAAGGTGTTTGGTGGATTAAACCTTTTCCCTCTATTCCTATATAAGAGAAAAATGAATTCATTTGTCACTTCCTTAGAACAATAAGCCAGCCCTTTTATTTCTGCAGCCCAGAACTGTGATATTGCAAGGCTCTGGCATTTTGTTTTCTTTACTTTGGCCTTGAGTAGATATGAATACCCTGCTCTTATGCCTGAGATCCCAGAAGTCATTCACTTCTTCCTTTGTTTCGGCTTCCCCAGAAGCAGATTCTGAGGACTCAATAATGCATGGACTCCTTGAGAAGTCCATAGAACTCCATTGGTTCAGAGGGGAAGGAGGAGGAGGAGAAAGAAAAACAATATAATGTGATTGCCAGCCATGGATCTAAGTGGATGAGTGAAACGGGAAGTCAGGTAATAGTATAAAACCTGGTTGGGTATTAACTTGCCCAGGGACGTAAAGGAGCTTCTCTTCTCTTCTAGGAAGTCTTTGGAGGAGGGTTATGGAAATGGTGACATATTTAATGTCATATTTTCAATATGACATCTACAAACCAGAACAGGCTCCTAGCATTCTCAGGAAGGAAAATCCCAAGTTATAGAGAAGTAGATCTTGGCAGTTGAACGTCAATAGAAGAACCCAAAAAGCCTAAGAATGTGGACCAAGAAATCTCACCCTCAGGTGCTGTCCCCTGTTAGTTAAGTTCTCTCACATCTGTGACACTTGGATTTAAGCTCTCTCTTTGCTTTGGTGCTTAGAAATTTTCTTTTCCTTGTTTTGTGCTTAATGGGATATTTACATTTTTTCACATATCTTATTAGTCCTTGAAAAAAAGTATACTTTTAGTTACAAAGAGGCCTACTAAGATAATTATCATGTTGCTGAGAACAAAACTCTAAGGTATTTTAATAGATAGAAATTAAAGTCATAGCTGTGTAATACATGTTTGTAATCCTAGCTACCCTGGAGGTGAAGGCAGGAGGATCGCGTTCAAGGGCAGCTGAGAAAAGTAGTGAGACCTTCTCACACAACCAAACACAAGCAAAAGAACTGGAAATATGTCTCAAAGTGGTTCAGCATGCCAAAGACCTTAGTAATTCCCAGTAAGATCATACTAAATATGTGACACAACTTCAATACTTTTTCCATAACGGTACATCTGATTCTACTGTGTTCTTTTTATTTTTTCAAAATAATATAAGTACTTGTTTCTAGGATATCACTATTACAAAAATGCGCTAAACCTTATTTAACTGAAATATTGTATAATTATACTAGCATATCTATACTAAGCATCGCTATCTTAAAATTTTTGTCCCATGTATAAATTCTTAGTGTTAGAATGAATGAGTAAAAGTTTTATGACATGGAAATTTCAACAGATCTAACTAACTTATTTTTGTTATATTTTATTCCTACCCACCACATGAAGAGTGTATTTTACTTTTACTCTCACCAAAAATCAATCATGTGATTATTTGGTGCTCTTATTGAGTGAAAATTGATAGATGATTTAATTAGCTTTATTTTAATTATCAGGGACAATAAGCTATTTTATATATTTTTGGTCATTTGGTATGCACTTTTGTGATTTTTGCTTATACTCTTATTAACCTGCTTTTAAAATTTGAATCCTAAAACCTTGTGAACACTAGCCCTTAGTCACGTATCTTGTGTATGCCTTTTGAAGTTTATATATATATATTTCATCTTTTAAATTTGTTTATTGTGTTTTATAGTCCATGTAAAAATTGATATAACCAATTTCATCCATTTTTGGCTTTGTGGTTTCTCATTTTCATATCATATATTCAAAGAGCCTACCATAATTTAAGCAGTTATTAAATTTAAGCAGTTATTAAATGCTTACTATGAGTTGGGCATGTCATAGTAAGGGACAAAGATGAATAAGAAACTCTTATTGCTTCAAAGAGTATCATATTAAATATAAAATATTTTGTTCTGTGGAAGGAATGAGGTAAATAGATTTTTCCACTCCACAAACAAACAGAAAACAGATAACAATTTTCCAAAGAAAAACTTAAACTAGTCAAAACATCAACAAGTATAGTAAATAATAATATTTAGAACTAATCAGCAAGAAAGCCAGGCATAGAATTCAAGGTCTGTTTATACAGTGAGTCTGTAAGACTGTCAAACTGTACCACTTCTTTATTAGCTGGAGCCAATTCCGTAGGACTCAGAGAGATATGTTTTTAATGTACTTTTCTAAGTGGTTATCTAATACTCCACTCACTAACATTTTTAAACACTAAGTATAATCAGCAGATTTTGCTAAATGTTGATGTAAGAGCAATAATGTTGAAAATATAGGTTCTCACATCAAGAAAATATAGTTGGAGAATATAGTTGAAGAATATTTTGAAGACAGGGAAAAAAAGCAAGACAGAACTGTGTGTGTACACACTAGCAGAGGTTAGGAAAAGGAGACTTCAGGTCCTCATGACAATTAGTTTTTCCTAACTCAATGTAGAGATTCCTTAAGTTACAATCTTGTAGCTCATCTTGGCATTTGCTGACATAAGGAATGCTTAAACACTGGAAAACTCCAAATACAAATTAAGTTTCATAGACATAAAATTCTGTAAAGACATAAACATATGCTAAGAATTTAAAGAAAAAAGTCAACCCCACCTCTTGTAGATTTCTTTTTCAATCTTAGTGTACGTGGTAAAGCAGAACAGTGAGCAGGTTATGAAGGCAGATGCTCTAGAAAAATCACCTCTCTTTATTTTCATAATAAAGCATCATCCACAAACCATATACCGACATTGCTGATATTCACCCTCTTCCCCACCAACACATGCCAGCCTGATTCTCTATGGCTTGTGTTGTTTAAGAATAAATTGGGTTTCTGATGGAGATCAGAGGTACCTCAGATAATCCACCAAACAAAACATCTGCCTAGGAAATCTCTGCTCTGGGGGCCCTTGTGCAGGAATGTTAGTGAGTGACTTACGGTCTCTCGAGTCTATTCGTCCAGCCAATACTGATTGCATTGCTACCACTAGCCAAGTAGCATATGTTTAAATGGATGGAGCCAAGCAGCATATATTAATGAGTTTAGGAAAGAAATAGCTCAGGCAAGAGTAGGATGAGTTGAGATGGCCGTTGGAGCTCAGGATGACATCACAGCAGTGTTGGGGCTGGAAGGAAGCTTCAGGTTTGAACTAGAAAACCTGAGTGACACAAGATTGGATGCAATGCATGGGACCATGTCCCTGGGCATGGTGAGGTACATTTGTACTTATTCCTTTCTGGGATGTAAGACAGAACTTGGAGGTGATCTGCCACTGGACCCTGAAGTAGGTAGAGGAAGTTAAAACCAAGATTTCTGTATTAAAAGAAAACAAAGCAAAACAAAACAAAGTCTGTTCAGCAAAAGAGGTTTCCAAGTGCTCAGTTGAATGATTCCCATTTGGGATATGGACAAAGTAGGGAAGAAGAAAGCAGTTGCAATCATGATAATACTAGAGCCCAGCAAATGGATCAACAAAATTATAAGCTTGCAAATAGTGCTAATCCCAGAAACAGGGAAGTAGTTACCTTTTATTTTCCAGGCGATAATCATGTGAGGATAAGACTCAGGCCAAGTTCAGTGTCACACATTTACCTCTGTTTGTGTATTTCAGAGCTTGAAATTATAGACAGCCTAGGAGGGGCAGGGAGGGGGGGAGTCTACATCACATGTTTTTATTTGAATATAAGTTCTGTAACATCTAGATGCTCTGCTCTGTGATGTTGTATAAGGCTACTTGGAGGCATATCTCTGAGAATGTCTAAGCTGGAATCACAAAGTTGATTTATACAAAAAATAGTAAGGTCATGGCTGGAGTCTGTATACTAACTGCAAGGTCTTGTAAAGTGCTTTTTTTTTTTTTTAATAACAAATACCTACCACAATGACCTGCTAATCTAGAACAGCCGCAGGCCTAAAAACCTTAAGGGGATATAAACTAATAAAGGCTAGCCAGAGTTTACTATAAATAAAGGAATTTACGCAGACACCAGAACTGAATCCATTTGCAAGTCATTATCATCTCTGTAGATTTTCCCTTGATTTTCTCCACATTCTGTGAGATTTTATTTCAGAAAAACTCCAAATACTCTAGATGAGTACAGTTGAAGTAGTCACACTGGGCAACTGAAATAATTTATTCAATTCTTCCTTAGGCATCATTTTTTTTTCAAACGAATAAATTTGAAAATTTGTCGAAAACAATCCTAAGAGGGGGGGAATGTTTGTTTTGATCTCTCCCATCCTCCAAGTACTTTTTAATCCCAAGTGGACCAGGTTTAAGACAACTATAATCTTTGTTTATAGAGTTAAAAATTATTTTTGCTAAATTTTTATAATACAATTTGAAAGGGTTTTTTAATTCAGACAAATGTGCAAGAATTGATTAGATTTGGAATAAGAAGTGGGGGCGGAAGGAGCGGCTGGCTTGATTTTCTGGGGGAATTACCCATGCTTTTTGGTATCAATCTGTCGCCAGTTCTTCTCCTGATCCACAGCTCAGTTTTTGTTTGTTGGCATGCAATGTGACCACCTAGCAACAAGGACATCAGTTAAATTTCTTCTCTGTGTGCTACAATATTCTGTGTGTCATGTTTAAAGTCCTCAAATGAGCAAAGAGTATTTTCATCTTTCTTTCACTCTGTGTTGTTGCCACTTCTGGCCCTTTTAATTTTTTCCTCAATATCAAATCATAGTCCACACTGTTTCTTTTATTTTAAACATTCTCCAGTTCTCCCTTTGGATTCATCAATTCTTCTGCAACTCTTTCCATGTCTTTTCAATCTAGACTTTATTTAATAAGAAAATATTCTTCATAAGCTGAATGTATCGATTCTAGGCTTTCTCCCCAAATATTTCCATGTATAGTGATTTTCACTTCTCAAACAAAATAACAGTGATGATGATGATAATGATGATGATGATGATGATGATAAAGTACTCACTGCTTGTAGTGTCCATCCAATTTTAAGCAGGATGTTGTTTTTGTTTTTCTTGTATATGCCACTAAGCTTTGGAGACTCTTTATTTCATTTGATTTGTACTTTTTATATTGTTAATGAGATGCAGTTTACAGTGACAAGGCTAAATTATCACATTTTCCTGTGTAAATACTTCTGATGACCAAAGGATACTTCAATAGTTCCCAACATGTGCAATAGTTCAATAATTCCAAACATTGGAAAGCCTGCCCAGAGCTGAAAGCCATGTGCATCTATCATCATCAGTGCATTGGAGAAAAAAAACATGTCCTCACTTTTGCAAGGCAGATGTTGAAATACAAAAGAACAAACTCCTTCTTCTTCAGACTAAGACTCCTCAGTCACTCCAGGCATTTCTCAAATACCAGTGTCCAGGCCCAGTGCATCAGGGAGACTCCAATATGTCGTTTCCTCTCTAAATCTTTAAATTTCTTTAACTACCACTGAAATATTAATACATGTCATATATGCATATAAGAAATCCCCCCACCAAAGACTTGTTAAATACATGGCTCAAAAAATGGTTCATACCAATTAGTCACTAGATCTACCAGGCACCATTCTCTCTCTCTTTATCTTCTTGAATTCAGCTCCAGTTCTTGCTTTTTATCCTCTTCCTCTAGCTGTCCACCTAAAATCAAAATGAGCAAAATGACAAAATTTTGAGTTAGGAGAGACAGGCAGTAGTAACCAATGAAACCATTTGTTGTCCTGAAAATCATACCTGGCAAATTAAGTGCTTCCTTAATACCTCACATCTAGTCAGTGGCAGAGCCCATCCTGACTCCTGTGAGCAGCAGGAGGATTTCTGTTCTCTGAGGTGAGCCTGATGCAGGATATTCTGAAGCCCCAAAATAACTCTCCTCCCAATTTCCTAGTTCGTCATCACATTCCTATTCTTTACTACCTTAGAGTCTTGATTTTAATGGCATATGATATCTCCCATTTCTCCTTTTCCCTGCTGTCAGAGCAAAATATTCTGAGCCTTTCTCCATCATGGTGCCTTGAGAATTTGCTTCTTTGTTTCTCACTGCTATTATCTTAGTCCTGAACCATCAGACTGCATGGTTCCGAGTCTGTCTAATGAATGGTGAGTATCTTTTCAATAGTTCCCTGAAGAATGTCTAGTCTAACAACGATCTGAAATGTCATTTTTATTCCTCCACCCTTTCAAAAATCCAGTGCTTACTTCCATTGATATATTCTAGTCTTTTAATGTTTATAAACATTCAGAAGAAGGAAAAGATAGACCTCTGGAGAGGTTAACATCTGTGACAAAAATAAAATACAGACAACCTAATATTGGTTGTAAAGAACCCCACTCCAAGGGCTCTTGCTTTGAAAGGTTACTTAAAGAAAAGAAATAGCTGGCTACTAAAAGACTAGTTAGAAAGAGAACATGAGAGAACTTGTATAATCCTATGGGATAAGCAGAAGAAAGAACCTGTGATACCAAGTTGGTATCTCCTCAAGTTGGGGAGATTTCTGGCATAGAAGAGCATAGCTAAGTCCAATCAATAGTTGCTCAGGGTTGTTTGGATACAGTACTCTGATGGAACCCTATTTAATTGTAGGCATCCAGGCACAGTTTGATTATGTGTTCAAACTTAGTCTATCATTGAGGATTCTTAGGGTGGATAGTATTATCAGCTCTGAGTTAGCCACATAATCTGACTCAGTGAAGTTTGCTGCTAGTTTCCTGCCTAATCTAACATTAACCTCCACTGTGCTTTATGGACTATGCAAGGGCCTTATATCCATCGAGACTGGCAATGGCTATCTTTGCTAAAGAGTGCACCAGTAAAAAACAAGGAGAGAGGGGCTGGGAAGGTGGCTCAGTGGTAGAGTGCTTGCCTTGCATGCAAGAGGCCCTGGGTTCCATTCCTCAGCACCACATAAACAGAAAAAGCCAAAAGTGGTGCTGTGGCTCAAGTGGTAGAGTACTAGCCTTCAGCTGAAGAACTGGGGACAGCGCCCAGGCCCAGAGCTCAGGCCCCATGACTGACAAAAAAATAAAAAAACAAGGAGAGAATGGGAGCTGTTCTGAGTGTAGAGTTTTGATTCAGTAATACTTCTATTGTGAAGATGTGTAAGAACCCAAGGAGTTTTGCATGATAGTAACAACATTTTAAAACAGTATTTTATTCCTTTTTATCCTTTTCCTTCCTTTCTATGTTCTTTTTCAGACAAATACTTCCTGAGCATTTATACTGTGCCAGACCCTAAACTATGGGTTGGAGATAAAATAAATGATCTTGGCTTCTAGTACTTTTTAATTTTTGTACAGATTAATTGTACAGACTTAAGAGAAAGGAATCCTTCCCTAACCTGGAACTCTACCAGGAAAAGTACAAGAACATAGAAGAATCTGCTTAGAGCAGAAAAGAGTAACTACAAGTTAACAAAGGAAAGATGCTAAATATATACTGATATATATGCAAATGTGGTAAATTTATTCAAATTCAATGTTCTGTATTTTGCTTTCAGAATTATTAAGCAAAGTCCTGCAATTAGTAATTATCTGTTATTTATGGAAAATATTTAATTTAGTCTTTATTGTATATTGAAGTGGTTTAATTATAGGTACTAAGTTACACCTTTTGAATGATCTTATTTGGGGAAAGTTTGTTGGTCTAAATAAGCATAACTATTCACAATTACTTTAGTGCTGTCAAATCTAAATTTATAAACTAAAACACATTCTTACAGGCTCCTTTCTGAATGGATTCTCATTGTTTGTAACACCAATTTTTGTCTTTTGGCTTGATGCTACCATGTCTGTCTTTTAACAGTTCACCTCCTACTGGTCCCTGAGATCTGTGATCCTCATGTCATTCCTCCTCATTCATTTCTCTCCATCTGTAGTACTATTCACGTTTACTGATTCGGACTATACATTAGCTACTGTGCTGAGCGCCCTGCCTGTCTTATCTCAAACAATTCTTGTGGTTAGCACTATGAGCCATTGAATCTCAATGCTAATAATACATTAACTGAGGCTAAGAGAAATTAGCAATCTACTGAAGATCACACCACCATTAGTAAGTGCCAAAACTTGAGCCAGATCTGGGTAGATACAAATGTATATCTAATGGTTATGTTCTGTGGCTTCTTGAGACTTGCAATTATCCTTCTGGATAATTATCTTTGTGATCTCAGATAAATTATCTTATGCCCCACAATTCCAAAAAAGGTTGGATTAGATAGATAGATAGATAGTAGATAGATAGATAGATAGATAGATAGATAGATAGATAGATGAATCTATGTATGTTTTTGCTTATTTATTATTATTGTAGATAGGAAAGAAATGTCACAAGCTTGAATTTTTTAGAATTATATATCAAAGAACAATAATTGATATCAATAGTCAAGTATTGCTAGCTTTATTTTCTAGTGTTGACAAATACTTTTCCAACTATAAAACTTTGAAGCTAAATGAATATGGCCCTCTCAGAGCAAAACATGCTTAAAGAAACAAGTATTAACACTATAAATATATCTAAAGTTGTGTGATTTCCAAAAGCTAAATGTAAACTTTAATAAATACCTAGTATAGGTAATATTATCATTTATGTGTGCATCTTAGAGAGGAATGTGTCTGGCAACAATTTTGGTTTCACACACACACACACACACACACACACACACACACACACACACACACACACACACATACACACACACAGTTGAACCCAGGGTTTTGCACAGGCTAGGCAAATGTTCTGCCACTTGAGTTATGCCTCCATCCCTTTTCTTATGGTTTTGTGTATGTGAGAAGGACTTGTCATTTCCTTTTGCCAAGGCTGGCCTGGAACTCAAAGTGCTTCTGCCTTCACTTGTAGATTTCATTGTGTAATCTATGGGTATTCTTGAAGAACTCTTAGAAACATTAATTTACTTATTAATTCATTTAGACTACATGAGCTAAAAAGTATGATTTCTTTGCCCATAATATTGTTATATGTAATAAGACAGGTTAACAAGAGAAAAGCCTAACTCTATTTAATAAAATTTTATGTGACAGGAGATCCTTCATAATAAAGACTTGAGACCCAGAGAAAACTGTACGTTTTTGCTAAATCTAATAATAAAAGATGTGGCTAGTTGTGGAAAAACATGATTGGACAAAAGGATATGATCTAATGGTCATGAAAGGAGAGAGGAGCCCAGCTAGATTTGTTTGTGCAGATTCTGTATAGCTTTCCTTCCCCTTAGGGTACAGCAGGGCCCCTCGAGAATGAGGTTCCTATGAGCTACGTTTTCAGGCAATGTATGTCAGAGTTTCTTTGTGACTATGCTTCACACCAAAAGCTGGAAGAAGCAAAGAGCCTCCTTCTTGCTTCTGAGACCCTCTCAGTCCTCTTCAATTCAGAGCATTAGACGGCCCCATTTTCTAAACCCTCATGAAACAAATAATATCCATTATCCCCACTTGGAGCTAACTCCTCTGCTCAGCTCAGAAGATACAATGGTGAAGCTTGATAAAGTTCTTGTCCAAAAAAAAAACCCAAAAATAAAAAAAACAACCTCTTGTACTCATGGAGTTTAGAATCAGAAAAATAAGCATTATATCCATTACACATCAATAATCAGGTAAATCACTATTTTCTTGCTATGGAAAAAAGTGTTTAAATGAGGCTATTATATATAATATGTCATATAATATATATGATATAATCTATTATATCATATATCATGATATATATAATGTTATATATATCATGATATATGATATATAATCAGAGTATTTAAGTGCAGAAACAAGTATCAAGTGAGTCAAAAGGTCTTTAAATGGGGATCTAAAAGCTGGCCGGAGCTGACCAGCTGGAACAGGCAAGGCAGAGGCACTACAGAGAGGAAACAATCAAGAGAGGAGGAAAAGTCCAGTTTTGCTGAACACCAAAGGAGAGCCAGAGCTAAAGAGAGGTGATCAAGAATTAAGTGATGGCCTTGTAAGCTATGTTATAGATGTAAGAATTTAATATAAAAAGAAATATATAATGAAAGGATAATGATGTCATAATTTTATTTTAGAAAGAGACCTAGAGGGAAGGAACGGAAGGAAGGAAAGAAGGATGGAGGGGGAGGTAGAAAAGTGAACGGGAGAAGGGAAAAGAGGAAGAGGGAGGAAAGGAAAGAGAAAGGGACAGTATTGGGAAAGTATTGTTTAGATCTGAGCATGATCAGGAATTTAAGGTGTCTATGAAGTAGCCAAGTGAAGTTTTCATGGAAGCAGCCAATATCTTAATTGCAACTCTTTGGAGAAATCAGAGTTACAGAAAAACAATTGGAAAATTAACATAATGAATGTGGCACTTGTAGTAAGATGATATGAGTGAGAACGTATAAATTAAGAAACAAAGAGAATTCAAAACAATATTTGAAATCAAAGTGGAAGAAGAGGTGTCAACAAGGAAGACAGAGTAGCTAGAGAGATAACAAGAAGTAACTAATGTTCAGAAAACAAAAGAACATCTCAAAAAGGAAATGGATGGACTTCCATCTATGGTAATATGAAGAGATCTGTGTATTTCCCTCTTCAAACAGAATATATAGGTATAAGTAGAATGTATAGGTATAAGATGCTCAATATCAATAACCATCAGGAAACAGAATTGAACCACAATGCGATGCCATTACATGCCCATTAAAAACAACTGTAGTCCAAAAACTCTGGCAATACCAAAAGTTGATGAATATAAAGAGATGCTGGACTCTTATTCATAGCTGATGAAAATATAAATTAATTCAGCCACTGTAGGAAACAGATAGACTGTTTTAAAAAAAATGGAAATTGTTGATTTTCATCAGGTGGCCCAGCAATTCCACTTCTTGGCACCTGTGCAAGAAAAATGAAAAGCATGTCCACACCAAGATTTAAATGCAAATGTTCATAAAAGCTTTGTTCACTATATCTAAAAACTAGAAATTTATCAAATGATAATATAACATCCCCATACAATAGAACAGTACTCATCACCAGAAAAAGAGTAACATTAAATACTGATACTTACAATGATATGAATGATCCTCCAAAACCTTAGGCTAAGTGAAATAAACCAGACAAAAGACCATGTGTCCTCTGATTCCGCTATATTGTGTCTATCGAAGAGCAAGTTTACAAAGACAGGAGCTCCATGGCTGTTGACTGGGACAAGAGCAAGGTCTGGCTGAACGATGGCTAAATCAGGAATTGGAGGGTGACAGAAACATGATCAAAGTGGTTTGCAGAGATAGATGCATGACTGGATGAGTTAACTAGCTGCAAGTACACAACAGGTGAAATTTATGGTATGCAAATGCGAATGTAAGTGAACTTTTTATTTAAAACAAGATGCTACTCCTTCTTGATGAACCCCACACCTTTCAGCCATCTTAATTTTTGATGGTCTTTATTATAGTAACAATAAATTCTGCTTATGTTTTGAACTCCACTTCAGCTTTAAGTAAAATTTAGCTCTGGAATTTACCTGGGAATAAAAGCATTTTGATCTTCCATGGATCATACTTCAACTACAAATTCTTAGTTTTCTTTTTTTTTTTTAATAAAGGTACTAATGCAGAGGGCTTACAGTCTTATAGGGCAGGAACTGAGAACATTTCTTTTTTTTTGCCAGGGCCACTCCTTGCCAGGCTCTCTCCCAGTGTGTCCCTCCTGTCCCCACCAATAAGTTGTATAGTTCCTTTTCCACATAGTGTCTAGTGAGTACCACTGCTATATTTATTCACCCTTTGTCCCACCTTTACATTCTCCTTATCCTCCCAAAGACAGATAAACAGACAAGACATGAAGAAAAGAAAACAAAAACAACAAGAAAAGAAACCCTCTTGTTCCATTTCTGGGAGCTCATTTAGATATATTAAATTACAAATTCTTAAGGTTGTCTTTAGGTTCTCTGCAGCAAACTCACTCATTGAAAGAAGCTCCACCCCTGCCTTACCCACACTTGGGTAAGAGTGTAGTCTAACCAGATCAGGTTCTCACTGACCCATGGTCAGCCTGAACCAGGAGGACTCTGATACTGGTTTATACACCAGCCAGTTTACTGCAGCTATTCAATAGTGCTATCTTCTTTTTTTTTTTTTTTTCCAATTTCCATTCCAATGTATAAAGAGGACAGGGACATAAGATACCCATTTTTTGAGTTATAAAATTCGATTTTACTTTGCATTATCCACAACTCAAAATAATTTAGAAACTCACCCTAATGAAACTGACATTTTCAAATATGAAGTTCCCTCGCTGGAGATTTCAGAAGAAATGTAACATCGGGATGTGATAGAGAAGAGTTTCCTTCGAAAATTGTCCTTTACTCTGAATGTGTTTATGACAGTAAATTTATAAGACAGGTTCTAGGCTTCCCTGTGGTGCTTTGAGCTGCAGATCTCCTGTGCACTCACGCAGGTTGAAGTAACAGTTCAGAGCTCCTATTGATTTTTCCCCCACTCCAGTGAATATAAATGATTCATGAGCAGCAGCACTTGTCCTCCTGGAGATAAAACAAGGAATATATGCACGGCTTCAAAGGTGTAGCTTGACTCCATTGGCAATCTAGCATGAAAACCAGCATTAAATATGCATCACAAACTCTCCAAGGAATCAGCACCATCTTCCTCGAGATCATTATGTATCTACAGAAAAAAAATAAAACAAAACAAACAAACAAAAAAGAATAGGAGGAGGAGAACCTGGAGAAGGATCGAAAGAAGTGGTCACAGGACGCTCATCTGCTTCTGTGGATCCAAGATGAGTCACAGCAGGTCCAGAAAAGTACAAGAAAACTTCTCAAAATCCCTAGAAGGAAATGCGGAAAGTGCTGATAAGAAAATGACCACAGCCCCCTAACAACGGCAATATTGGGGGTGCTTCTTCTCCATGTTTGTTGCTCTATTCAGGAGCCAGATCTTCATCAAAAAGCTACTCCTCCCCCCAAAATGAAGTATTTATTCACACGCCATTTTATAAACATCTAGAATATAGAGGAGAGGCCTATTTCTCTCTTCCTGCCTTCACAAGTCACATGCCAAAGAAGTTTCATTTGATGTGCCCCTCAGTGTGCAGTGTTCCTGCTTAGACTGGCTCACACTGGCCTCCTTTGTGGAGAGCCACGTGCCTGGGTTTTCGTGGTCCCCGTGCTACAGCTGGTGTGTTTGCAAGCCAAGGTGGGTTTTCTCTCACACAGACTGAAGAGCAGGAATATTACATATCATGCCTTGTTTGACAACTGAGATTTCAGAGGAAGCAGGATACTTATTTTCAAGATGAGAACTTAAAGAATAATAATAGTAATAGGTAAAAGACAATCAATAAAAGTGAGACTCATGAAGATGAAAATCTTTGTGGAGATGAATGCACATAAAAGTAGTACTTACAGAATCCGCCTTGCTGCTTTATATTCCTGTCATCTTTCTCAGGGAAGAAGGACTCCTTTCAAAGGTTTCCTTTGGTCTATACTCAACTGTTGAGAATAGCTCAGAAATATGGGGATACAAGAGCAACTAATCTAAAGTTACAAAACCAGCAAATTCATTTGGTACCATGACCCCAAGTATCCTCCAAATGATACTGTTGATTGTTGATGTGTCTTAACCCAGAAAAGAGACAGCACATTAATTTTATAACAGATATATCAGAAAAGTATTTGAACTATATAACTTCTAGTACTATAATCCTGACTCTATTATCATGATGCACCTCTTATACTATCTGCTTGATGTGGAAGGGTTGGGGTACATGCCCTTCCTGGGGCTTGAACTAAGAATCTCATACTCTCACTCCACTTCCTTTCTCATGGCTGGCCTTTTACAACTTGAGCCATGCCTCCAGTCTGGCTTTTTGCTGGTTAGCCAGAGGTGTAGTCTCAGGAATGTTTCTGCCTGGGCTGACTTCAAATCATGATCCTCCAGGACTCTGCTTCCTCCCTAGCCAGGATAATAGATGTGAGCCACCCATGCCAGGCTCACTTCTTAGATTTTCCAGAGATGTACAAGGAGTGAAATAAAGCAGTTCTAGTCATTAAATAGTTACTGTAATCAGTACTGGCATAATATCTGGTGAGGGGAATATATTATGATAGCCCAGCTCTTCCATGTTATTTATAAAGTACTAAAGTTAGTTGGCATCAGATGTGGTCTGTTACATATTACAGCCTGTAATAAGTTCACATGTGGAAGATTGGAAGTGTTCAACTAGCCACTCTCTTGTGAATTATAACAAGCTATTTCACAATGTTATTTTGGAAGATACTTTAGGTAATAATTGTATATTTGCAATGGACCAAGCTGAAAAATGTGTGAATCTTCATTCTGTGCTTTGTTTCCATATTCTTATGGAACTTATATTTCATGAAGTCTCACTCCTCTTTTGCATCCACTTGCTGCTTACCGTGGTCTGTATTCTTCTAGATTTCAACCTATCTGTAAATACCTGGAGGGATAGGAGATTCTTTTTTATATCATGTCTCCTTCTATGACAAGTACATAGCAGATACCCAATTATAGGCTCTTTGAATTGATAATCCCTTATCCAGAAATTAATAATGACAATAACTCCTGATCCTAAGAATAACTACACCATTGTCACTGAAGTAAAAGGAACATTTAACTTCAAACTTCGAAGGTTTTTAAAAATAGATAGGTTGATTAAAATGAATCTTTTAAGCTGTCACCAAGATGTTCATTATAGTTAAAATCCTGATCCCTCTCTATATTCATACATAATTTATATACCACCTACTTCCAAAAATTAATTGAAGGGCTATTAAAGTAATAGTAATTAAAGAAACCACTAAAATGTCAGTAGCGAAAACAACCATAAGAAAAACTTTATTCTCAGCTTCAGCTCAATATTTTACATGTTTGTAGGTTAAAGCATTGTCTCTACACTAAACAAAGTTCTGAGAGGCTTATCTGTATGTTAAATGAATTATTAATGAATCAGATAATTTTATTTCAAACATCATTTATGTGATTTTCTTTATTTGACACCATTAATTTACACTGTTATTTTAATAGAACCAAAAAGTAAGTTTAAGTATAGATTTAATAAGTCGGGTGAAAAGCACCTTAACTACCAACTTCAAATGAATTTAAATTACACAGACAAAAAAAAGATTCTAAGGAGCTGAGAAACCCACACCAAAAAAAAAACAAAAAACTGTTCCGACTCAGAATGACAACACTTATAACCTCTTCCTATTTTCCTTAAAATGTGACTTGGAATAAGAGTTTTGTTCTCAGAAAGAAACAGGAGGCAAATGGGAAGCACAAGATAGAAAAACCCAAGGATAAAAGACCCCTGCATTGCTCTCCCCCAAAGCACACTTACAACTCCCACATTGCCAATGAGTTTGGCAAAGTCAAGCTATCTGAAAGGATGTGCAGCTGCTGAACTTTCCACCCAGCTCGATGGCCATGTACAGCGCATCTTGAACAAGTCATTTAAATTGAAAATGAAACATTTGGACACATCAGTATAAGATGGGTCTTGCCAAATATGGGAACATATTTACCCAGGTGGGTTCAATCATAATTTCTACTCTGTAAAATAAAACTTCAAAGTAGCTTTTGATTCCTAACAATTGATTCTAGAATTTTCTTTAAAGAAAAAAATTTGTCATAAAAGAATAGCTTAATTGTAAACATTGGGTGAGATGATTGGATATCTTTATATCTAATGTAAAAAAAATTGAGATGGGCTTTCCTATAAGAATTTATTAATAAATTCCTACCAGAAGTCACACATTAAGTGGTCAAATCAGAAAAAGCAGGCAAATTCCCTTTATCTAATATATAATAAAATTCAAGTAAAAGAGGTAGAATTGACAATTATATGCAGATTGGCTTTAGCTTTTTAAAAGTCAGACTTGTTAATGTCATCCAAAAGAAATCCATAATAACCAGGGTACCAACAGTGGTTGTTTTTAGTGAAAACTAATGAATCCATGTTCAAAGTTACTGTTGTTGATTCAAGCTCTGGAAAATAAACTCATATTTACTCCTGACACACCAGATGTAGTGTGTCAAACTCCCCAACACGGAGTACTATGATAGTTTGGAATAGGGAGGAAAGATTTTGCTCATGAACCAGAAAGTGGCCCTGTACCCTGGCTTCTCTGATAGACGCCAACATGTTCTTTCTCAGCCATCCCCCTCCCCCAAAAGACCTGTATCCAATGTGAGTTCAGTGTTCGCCTGCCTGTAAAAGTTTGAACAAAACTTAAAATTAAATGTGGTCGCAAGATGCTCCAGGGTTATTATGGGCAGCAATGTTTTGAAACTATTTGCTACCAAGTCAACTCATTGTGACCTGGGAATGGAAATAAAACCTCATGAAAACATTTCAAACATTAAGACCAAGAAGAGTTTTCTGTACTTGTAAATGAAGGCTTCAGTTACATCCTGTGAGGCCATTCGTGTCTGTGCTCTTTGAGAGGCCAAAGGAAAAAGGGAAGAGGACACAAGAGGGATTTTGGAGAAGGAAGTGGAGGAGGAGGAGAAGGAGGAGGGGAGAAGAAAAAGGAAGAGAAGAAGAGGGGGAGGAGGAGGATAAGAGAAGGAGGAAAGAGGAAGAAGAGGAGAGGAGGGGAGGAAGAGGAGGAACAGGAGAGGAAGAGGAGGAGGAGGAGAGAAAGGCGAGGAGGAGGGAGGAGAAGAGGGAGGAGAGGAGAGGAGGAAGAGAAGGAAAGTGGGAGGGGAGGAGAAGGAAGAGGAGGAGGAGGGAGAAGGAGGAGAGGAAGGGGAGGAGGAGGGAGGAGGAGGAGGGAGAAAAAGAAGAAACCTTCACCTTGGATTTACTACTTCCCCTTAAACAAGGACTTGCTCCTTCACCTTTTGCATCCTACACAGGGTCTCCTGAACCCACCTTCCCTGTCTGCTTCAGTGGTCTGATCTTCTTATTGTCTGTGAATGATGTCTTAGGAATGTCTCACTTGTCTTTGTCGCCAGCTAGAATATTTTGCCATGTGACTAGCCTCAACTCTAGTAGCCATTTGCTACTAGACTAATAGAGGATCTCCTGAGAGATCTGAAAATAGCTATGTGAGAAAATGGGAGAGGACAGCCCATTCTCCTTGTGCAGAGGAAGTCACAATCTGCTGAAGACTAGAGTGGGAGGATGGATTAGAGCCGTGCAGCTTCCATGTGCAAACCTTGATTCACATGAACCTGTTTATACAGGAACCAATCAGCCCAGTCCTTGGGTTACTGCCATTAAAAAACAAAAATTATCTCGCCATGGATCCTGAGGAAACTAAGCTCTTCAATATATCTATATCTATATGCACATATGTATGTCTATGAATAATGATTTATAAATATAAATTATGTGATATGTACCTGCTGTCTTCAAAATTGATCAACTTTTACTGTTGCAACTCTAATGTATGTAACACTAGTCTCATTTTACAGATAAAGAGAGAAACAGAGAGCTCTAAAAAATTACCCAAGTGTGCAAAACAAAATTGCCTAAGTTGGACACAGATAAGAATCAAACCAAATCCAGCTGGCTCCAAAGTCAATGTTGACTGCACCAAATCTCCACATACCGCCTAAAGCCCCCACAATCTACTGCCTGAATTACAGCTCCAACTCTGGACTTCATAAAATACTTTATTGTTTTCATAAGCGAAAGCCTCTGCTATGAGTGTATCAGCCCAAATACTTCTCTTTCTTAGTTTTAAGTTTTAATTTCTTGAATATAGTCAGCATGTTTAATATAGAAATATAATTCACTATATCTCAGCATTGCTCCTTAATTATTTCTTTGCTAGGATCATGAATAAACTTTAGGCTGGATTTTTAAGATCCATTTATCATATTTGCCATTTTTGACCTCAAGTCTCTGTTCCTTCAGCTGTTTTCTTCATTGCATTTGATTTGCCTATGTGTCGGATTAAGCTTTAGATAGGACTAATTCTGATCTTTATTCTTTCCAGCAGAATTCTTGTAATTCTGTGGTACTTATCATTTTCTTCCAAGCCTAGCCTATTTTATCCAGTTCTTTCCCATTCCACTTACGATTATTTCTTTCCGAACCAACTGTTTGGTTATTCATTGGTCTATTTTTTTCATCTTCTCTGTCTCTTCATGTCTCTCTGCTTCTATTGCCAGGGAGGTATGTGTACTTGCTGCCTACTTCAGATGCCAAATGTTTAAACATCTTCTCTTAGCTCAAACAAACACTATTTTTCCACAGTATCATTAAGATGACTTCCTGACCTTGTAATTCTTTCAAAATTCTCACATGTAAGAGAGTCTACCATACCCAGTTTTTACAATTACTAGGATTTCTGAACTCAGACCTTCTCAGCTATGTCATTGTGGATAACAGCAGGTTCTTCTAGCCCCGTGTATAGCATCTAGGTCATAGCCAACTGGAATAGTTAGACTGGTTAAGGAAGGAAAGCATCTTCTATCCCAGTAGTGAATTCTTTGAGTCCAAACACCATTGGTCTTCCTAAAAGCCTTCTTAGGTCTTTTTCCCAAGGAATTTTGAATACCACAGATGCTACAAGTCAAACTAGCTGGCTACAGGTGACCTCCTCCAATGAAAGATGTCTTTGTTTAGGAAAAAAAGCAGAATGAAATAAGATAGAAATAGAAATGTAAAAATAGTGCATTCCTATATGACTTTTCCCATGGATGTAAGTTTATGCAGCTAGTTAAATAATGTAATGATCCATACTTAAGACCATAGTAAACCTCTGTACTCCACTATGGGAGATGAGTGCCTGCTGGGATTCATTATGGTGGATGTAAAGTCTGTTATTTGATGGGGGAAACAGTGTTGCCCCTTATTAAATGGTTCTTTAAAGTATTGACTTGACAATGTTCCTGTCCCAAGAGGCAGCCTTCCTGAGCTGTGGGATGTAGAGCTCAAGGAGTTGAGAAGATCTGCGGGGAAGTATCAAGCTCCAAATTGAGAGGTAGCACCACATTCCATTGTACAGACAGCCAACTCCTCCACAGTCCCTTCAATTCCAACAGACTATGGACAGCTTATTGTATCTTCTACCATAAACCAAAGTCCTCATCTTCATGCGTAGGCACTTCAGTGCTCCGGATTTACACGATGAGAGAGAAGTATGGAGACCTTTTTCACCTGTTACATCACCCTGAATGATCAAGGAACTAGAAAATAGAATAGGTCCTCCTCCTCCAGCCTTGGGCACTCTAACCTGGGCACGTGTCTCAATCTGTCTGCATTTCAGGATCCATATCTGATTAAGCAAGGGCATTTCTGAAGACAGTTTGGTGTTTATACCTTATGTCCTCTTTTTTTTTTCAGACAGAAAGGACTTCATTCCCCCTCTCTGGACATTATAGAGTTTCGTTCTGCGTATGTAGCACCCAGATAGGTGTTTGGATATCAACAGGAGAACGGTTTATGGTGCTCCTCTCCCCTACTGTTGTTTGAGATTAAAGAGTGCTTTTTTCCCCCTTTTTCAATATGTTCAGCTTTCAAAAGACATGCTGGAGGAAGTCAGCCAATTTCTGCCCACACAACCTCCGAGTGACGTCAATAGCAGTTGAGCACACAGATCTCTAAGCAAGTTTTGGCTCTTTATGTGAAGGGTTTTTTTTCCTCTCTCTCTCTTTAAAAGAACAACTGCAAAAAAATGATTGCTCTCAACTCAAATTACACAATTTGTTCTTTTTTGTGCACTGAGTCAGCAACAGACATAATGTGGAAAATAAAGCAAGATCGCCTCTTTACACATCAAGTAAAACAGGGCAGTTATGTGAAGCACAGAGTTTCTAAGCTTCCTAAGCACTCTCTAAGCAGTGTTCTTGAAACAGCCTCCTCTCAGACTCATTATTAAAAGTTCATAAAGGACCCATATGACAAATGGAAAACATAACGATTTTATTTGAATCTTAGTTTTGTCCCCTTCCTTTTTCAATCAATAGTGTACATCTTGAGGACAGTATATACCTCAGAAGTATTTTAAGTAACTCTCCAGACAAGAAAATATAACTTGTATTATATTTGTGCTTTTTCAGGATACAGTTAAATCAAACAAAATTACTACGATTTAGGAAGTATAATTGCTAGTCATCGTGGAGCTTTTAATATGATTGGCACATAAGGAAGGAAGCTAGCCTGTTTCTGGCCACACAGATGGCTTTAAAGCAAACCTGTAAAGCAGTAGTATTATTCCCTTCATTCCACCCGCTAGAAAACAGAATCAGAGAGGTTAAGTGATTTGTCCAAAACTGCATAAGTAACATTTGGTTTACAAATCAGGCCCTCTGACTCCAAGATCTATATTCCTAACCATTTTGATATTCAGATAATAATTTATTTTTTTATTCCCAAAGCAATTCTTGATGCCGCATTATTCAAGGCTTGTGAGCATAATCAATTACTAGGTAATGTGAAATGACATAGAAAACAATGTCAAAACTGGGGTTTATATTTCACTTCTGACTATACTGCACTAGTCACTATCAGATGACTGATATCTACTTTATTTTTCTTTTCTTTCTTTGTGATTAGCATCAGTAAGGTGTGCAAAAGGATTTCATTTTAACATACCCATTTATGTATATAATACATCCTGGTCATAATCACCCCTCCATCTTTCTCTCTCCTCTCCTTTCCCCTTCCTAAACCAGTCTCATCAGCTTTCCTTCTTATACACGTACATGAAGGATTTTGACTGCATTCACTCTAACTCTCCTCTACATTCATGTCCCCCCTTCCCACTAGGGTACCTAGACTCCAAACAAGATTTGTTTCAATTTCCTGGTATTCCTTATTAAAGTGAATATTAATTCTTCAGCATGGTATCTTAAACATACATATGCCATATTTTAGACCATCTTAGCTCATCAGTATAAAAATTATCATCTGAGGGGAAAAAACTGTATCCATGAAATTTTACTGATGATAAGCTTGAGTTCTTAAAACTCACAGGTGCTTGTGACTCACCAAAGTGGAGACGGCTGAAAATGCTTGGTTCCAAAGCCGCTGGTAAATTTTTTTCATCCAAGTACACTGGCTCTGCCCAGGTTTCTCTGTTCTTCCAATATCTGGATAACTCTCAGCGTGTTTTTTAGGAGCAATGTCAACCAAAGGAATTTCTAGATATTTAGAACAATTCTAGAAGAGCTACATTCATGTCTAAGCCCAAAGAAGACCATGAACAAATTGGGATATAATTTTGACTAAGAGAGCATATTTGAATTAAAACACCATCAGAACATTCTTCTGCTTCTTTAGAGCAAGTATAAGTGAGTTAGTCATGTTGCATAGAAGTCTGATTTTTTTTTTTGGAAAAAATAGTAGAAGATTTTAAATGATACTATAGTGTTTGTGAATATGCGTGAAAAGAAAAACCTAGTATCACATATATGATACCCATAGAAGGGTTATTCTATTAAGTATTTAAAAATGAACATATGAAAAATATGTGAGAACACACCAGAAGATTTTCCAAAGCAAACTGTACTGTCAATATAAAGTTATTTTATTACTCCATTTTTGTATTTGAATTGCTTTTGTTTAGCAGAGCTGGGGGATTAAACTCCTGACCTAGTGCATGCCAGGCAAGCACAGTACCACTGAGCCAGCCCCAGCCCGCTTTAAATCACTTTTTTACAAATTAAATAAGATGCAATGGGGGTTTAAGTTGTCCGCCTTTCAGAGTTTGTGCACATCACACCAAATGTCTTATTTATATTCGAATACCACAGGGAATGGGCAAGAAATTGTATGTTTAAACTGGACTTTCTCAGGGCTGCTAAGGCCAGAATTTGCTTTGCCCAAGTTTGAATTATTGCAAAGTGGAGCAAGCACCTGACTCCATGGTGAGTCAGAATAAGTAAATGTCTCCACCTGGAAATAGGAGCAAATGTTCCTATGCTTCCAGCAAGTCACTTATTAGACAGGGGACAGCTCTCTGCTCATTGATGGCAAAACCTGATTATACATACTTAAAGTATGGGGAGATTCTGTCTTCATAACACATGCCCACAGCATTAAAGTATTTGACCTTGCAATTTCTCCTTCTGCGCTACTACAGTTCTAAAATAAAACAAGAAATGCTTATAAACAACAGATTACCTTGATCCATATGTTATTCTCATGTCATGTCCAACCAACTTCCCTCCAAAAGAATCTTAATGATCTTCATAATAGCATGGTACTAGATGTATTCTAACATTACATCCAACACCATGTATAAAGTAACCTTGACATGTGTAGGAACATGGTACTATTTTCAATCATAACATCAGTACAACTTTAATACACGCCTTAACATCTCTATCTTTTGTGGGCTGTATCTATGGAGGTCTATGGTTGCTGAACATCAACAACTGTCATTCCTATCCATCCTACATATGCGACACAAGATTAACCTCACAAAGTTAACTTCCTTCTATGATGCAAAATTCACTTGCCACATCAGTCAGCTTTCATCACCAACACAAACCATGGAGATAATTAAATTCTAAAGAGGAAAGTTTTCCTTTGTCTCATGGTTTTAGAGGTTCCAGTTCATTATGGGAGGATCTATTGCTTTCAGATCCCTGCTGGGGGTGACAGTTTGTTAACAGTGGAGAGCCTGTGACAGAGAAAACTGCCCAACTCATGGCTAGGAAGCAGAAAAGGAAAGAGGAAGGGGACAGTGTGTTATAATCCCCTTTATGGACCATCCCCAGTGACCTGAGAACCTCTCATAAGGCCCCTCCTCCCGAAGATCAACACCTCCCAATGATGCTACTAGGGAACTGAGCTCTCTACACAAATATATCTGGGAAACATGCAACATGCTATAGGGTTTTGTAAAGCCAGGTGACAAAACTTCTGTGACATCCGAAAGTTTCATTCAGGGCTACTTCTTGAGTATAACCAGAGAAATAGAGTTTGCACAAGGCCCTGCATTCCAAAGGGCTAGTATTTCATTTAATACTCTGCTTTCACCATCTTGAAATCCGTAATCATTTTTAAACAAGGGGCCTTGCATTTTCACTTTGTACTAAGACCTAGAAATTATATAGGCATCCTTAATCAGATTATATTACAAATATAGAAAATATGATTTAAATTATGAAATAAAAAATTAACCAAAGTGCTGCTAATATAGTTGAGAATTGTTTTTCTCAACTAAGACATTGCCTTTAGTAAATGTACCTGGATATTACATTATGTTGGTAAAATAATTTTGTAAAAGGATGGTTTAGACTTAGCTCTCTACTTAGACAAATAATGTAGAATACATATGCATATGTGCATATACATTGTAAAAATCCATGCATATGTGTATATGTATATAGGGTTTGGGGGAAAAGTCTTATTTTTCATGGCTGATAAGTGAAAATAAATTGAGTATAAGTGAAAAAAGAGAAAAATCAGCCAGCTTCCAAAATCTCTTTGGCTTAGTTGTAGCTAAACACAGCAATCAGTTGTTTTCACTGTACTGGTTACATTATCTCCCTCACGTTCTGGGAATTTATTGTCCTTTCTTACATATCTTTAGATCATTGTATTCTATAAAAATATTGTAGATGTTCAAAGTATCACCAAAGTTGAGATTGAAACATGGCAGATAAACAGCTCAGAAACCTGGGACCTGGACAACTTCTTAACAGCCAGTATAACCAGTCTTCCCATGTTTCTCTTTCTTTCTCTGTGTGGGTGCATGGGTATGGGGGGTGGGCCAACGTGACGCTAACTGTGCTCTGCAGAAGCCAGCATGAATCCCAGGCCTTTCTGCAGACAGAAAGAACTGATTGTGTGGTGAGCAGCTGGAATGCATGCGGGTCACTTTTTGGAGTGGTGTTAGCAGGCATCATTTTGCTAGATTGTTCAAGGAGAAGGGGAAGAAGGACAGAAAGGAACTTGCCTGCCCTGGGCTTTGGGGGCCCTGGAATTTTCCTCCACTTCTTTGTTCAAATTAGAAAGAATAATCTCAGACATTCAGAAAACATCCACCTTGTTTTCTCAATTAGATGCGATAGTTTCCAAAGCACAATCTTCACTGGGTCTTCAGGAAGTGTGCCCAGAATGCCATGAGCTGGGACATTGAGCAGAACAGGCCTACAGGGAGATTTGGAGTATTAGTCAGGGCCTATGGATCAAGCCCAGGCTACGACTGCAAAGAGCTTGTACTGAATAGTGTTTTATGGAACTTCTTAAATAAATGTTCAGGGGGAAAAAAAAGGCCAGAGTGATTTTTTTGATGGTATCTTAAAGATTATCAAGCAATTTTTTAAAATCTTTACTAAACAATAACCAAGGGCTTTACCCATTGGACTACTGGCTCCAGTCTTGCGAACTTGGAGGCGCTCCAAGCTCTGCCTTTATCCTGCTGTTCAGTGTGTAGCTCTCACTCTGCCGGCATGGCTGTCTGTGTGCTAAACATTCATCATTTTTAACCAGACCACTCCACAGTAATACCTACAGCTCTTGCTCAGGATAGGCCTGTGCTCAGGATAAAACTGTGCTAGAGGAAATGATTCGAATGCCATCCCTATTTTGCAAAGTTTGTCACAAAATGAATATATTTACATTCCTTATTTTGACTCAAAATATAGTGAGCCTCTTTTTCTTTCCTTTTTCTTCAGTCTTCTATACTTTTCCCAGGATGTCATTATACAAATGTGGTTAATGGGATTTCACTTGAGTCCACATGCATTCTTAACCTCCGTGTCACAGTTGTTAGGGTAACCAAACTGAATCACTTAAATTGATTCCTAGTGGCTCACCTACCTCTTCTTCCCAGCTTATAAACTCTTGACAAAGATGTAGCTGAATAACAATGTTCAAAAGAGTATTGTGACAGCCCTTTTTAAAAAGCTGGAAGCAAGTCAAACGTCTATCAATGATGTCAGAGCTGGTGGGAACAAAGTAGCAGGTACTGCAACTCAAGTCACAGCACTAGGACCCTCAACAGATGTGCAGTTGTGCTTATGGGATGGATCTAGGCTGAGAAGCTTAAACCTTGGCCTCTAACACTTACAAACTGTACCAGGTACTGGTTATCCTTTAATAGCGTCCTCTGCTGCTTACATATGAAAAGTAACTTTCTATTGGATTGGGACCCCAAACCTGACAGATAGGATTGCTTCAGAAGTGCGTGTGGGACGGTAGGGACCAGTAAGGCCGCTAGAAAGATACATTTGAAATTTAGGACTGTTTCTGACCTTGAATGCTACCAGTGCATGGTGGTCTGTGATTATAGACCAGTTCATCAGAGAGTAATGCTCAGTATGTGGACTCCAAAAAGGATCCACTGCAAAATCCAACAGGGCTTGCAACTTACCAGTCACTGATACCTTGAGTTAAGATGGCCTTGGGACAATCTTAGAAACCATAAGTTTTAGTTATTAGGGTATCCAAACTGAACCCATTCAACTGATTCCTAATTCTTACTTACCTACTCTTCCCAGCTTCTGAAAAGCTGATTTTTCCCCACAGCTTTTTTCTAGGAGCTGTACAAAGAAATACTTGAAAGTGTTGCGATCTTGTTTTAAAGGTGGAAACAACTCAGATACCTGTCAACAATGGCAGGGATGGCGGGGGCAAGAATATAAGGCACAGCATCCAAGGTCTGTAACACACAGCACTGAGATCCTCCACAAATGTGCAGTGGGAACATCAGAATGGCTTGTAATTACTACTCAGTAACTCCTGTGGAAACATCTAGACACTGTTTGGTTTTGTTGTTTTTTACTTTAAAAGTCTATTTTAGAGACATTGGAGGCTTATAGAAAAATTGGGCAATAGGGAAAGAGAGTTTCTCTAGACCGACTGTGGCTACGGTTTGGTTGTGGTGTCTGTGTGGGAGGAAGGGCTCCAGTGTGGTGGTGTTGAGAAGCAGGCTGACCTTTCAGAGGTGGAAAGCAGGAAGAGTTGTTCAAGTATCTGAGGCTGCTGTCCTCAAAGGGGATTAAGAAGCTCTTGTGGGATCCTGAGTTAGTTTTTGCAAGAGTGCGTTGTTGTAAGAGGGCAAGCCTAACCCCGAAGCTCTCCCTGCCTGCCTGTCTTACCACGCGCTGTCTTCCTCTCCCACGTGCGCCTACCATTGCTATGCCATATGAAGGTGCCAGTGCCAGCACCATGCCCTTGAATCTTCAGAACCATGAGCTAAATCAACTATTTTTCCTATAATAAATACCCAGCCTCGGGTATTTCTTCATAGAATCATAAAATAGTAGATATAAAATTACAGGTAGAGTTTCATTTATTCTTTACATCTCCCACTGCAGTGGTACATTTATTATCATTGAATTTATATTGTCCCTTCATGGTCACCCAAAGTGTGTAGTTTAACTTAGATGTTAATGTACATTGCATAAATCTGGACAACTGTATAAAGATACAAATCCTCCATTCTAGTGACACTCAGAGTACTCTCACTACCCTAAAAAATTCTATGCTCTGCCTATTTATTCTTTTCCCCTTCTTCCTCTAAACTCCCCATTCCCCCTAACACCTGCAAACTTGTAAAGCTTTCTCTGATTACCTTACCTCATAACCAAAGATATTATTAAATAATGTGAAGAAAATGGTGTTAAAATGACTCCATATCCTTAAAGTACATCTGACCATTACTCTGTATGTACATTCAAATATCAGCATGACTATGAAAGAGTTAAAACTAGATCAGACGGCAGAAATTATGATGTTGATAGCACAAATTTCTATCTCCTGTGCATGTAAATCTTTCACAGAAGGAAAGTATTTGAGATATAAGAGTAAAAAGGCAAAAACATTTGGCTATGAACAATGATTCAGTGATTATAGTGAACATCTCATTAAACACAATCTTTCTTTGTAAGAAGGCTGGGAGAACTCTAATTAAGTCGTTTACTATCCCTATGAATAATTAGCTGTGACAGGAAAATTCTAGGTGGTCTATTAAATCTCTACACCCACAGCTGTTCAAGAAAAAATATAAGCAAATCCTCAGTGCCCTAATTTTTGTAGGAGTGATGGACTTTCTCCAGTGACCAACTGGGCCAACTTACCCACCACAGATCATGTATTTCCTTTCCCCAAGGGAAAGGAAAGTTCTCTTTTTCTATAAACAAAAGTAGTATTTCTCAATACTCAACCAGCAGCTTCTCTATCTTTGACCTAACTTTTTAACCGATATAACATAAACAACCCACATTTAGATAGATTCAGGAATATTGTACTGCTTTATCATATAATTTCCTAAGTCTATATTTGAATATGATTTTTTTTTTACCATGCTATCTGCGTCTTTTGTGTTTCTGTGTTTGCTGTATATGAGGGGCTCTAATCTGGCAGAGGCCTAGACACTTGGAATTTTTGCAGAAAACCACAAAAGTCCACACCTACACAGCCTGATAAGTTAGCCACAGACTTTGGTGGGTTTTGAGCATTTGCTCTGGGGCCTTGAATTAGGATTTACTGAAAAAAACTTCTCAAATAACTGGTAAAAAATAAATTATTAATAATTTTGCATTGTTTGTACATTGAAGTGATCACTTTTGACCACCAGAAATACTTGGCTACTAGATTTTTTTTTTCATTTTGTATGTGCCTTGCATTTTTAATTTGCCTAATATTTATATTGGATCATACTGATAAAAGTGTTCTTGAATTTGTGGACTAAAAGACACATGTGGAAATATTTTCTAAAAGACATGGAGAGACCAAGAACTATTAAATTTCCTTGCTGAAAGAAATTTCTGACAGTAAATGGTGTGAATGTGTTTAGAAGTATCTAATATCAACCCAGCGCCCACCACACACACACACTCTAGGCACCTACAACTGTGATCAGAAGAGGTGAGGAGCTATTTGACATCACTTGTAAAATCTCCAGCATCCTGTTTCTTTTTTTTTTTTAAATGTGAAAATACTGTACAGAGGAGTTACAATTACATGGGCAAGATAATGAATATATTTCTTATCAAGCATTGTAGCCTCCTCCTTTGTTTCCCCTTCCCATCCCTTCCCATCCTCCCCCCACCCAAACTTCCCCGCCCCCCGCCCAGCACAAAAGTTGCAATGTTCGTTTTTGACATAACGACTTGTACATCTCATTGTTGCGATGAGTCCACCTGTATCCCTATTTAAACGATTTGTTTTTCCCCTTCCCCTCCACAAATGATACGGACATCAAATACAGTGAAAGCATGGGTTATACTGTCGGGGAGGGACATACAAAGCAACAAAGAAATAATCTTATAAATGTGTTTGAAACAATCGCATGAAAGAAAAAAAAAATTGAATACATATCTTAGGATTCATTTCCCTAAAATCACCTTATCTGACCTTTTCTGCTTGACTCAGACATATACTAAATAGTGCAAATAAGGGAAACCATGGGACCTATGTTTCTTTGGGCCTGGCTTACTTCACTTAATATAATTTTTCCCAAGTCTTTCCATTTCCTAACAATTGGGGCAATGTCATTCTTTCTGATGGAGGCATAGAATTCCATTGTGTATATATACCACATATTCTTGATCTATTCATCTCCTGAGGGGCATCCGGGTTGGTTCCATATCTTACCTATAGTAAATAATGCTGCAATAAACATAGTTGTGCTGGTAGCTTTAGTGTGGTCTTGTTTGTAAACATTTGGGTAAATGATCAAAATCCAGCGTCCTATTTCTGAGTGTTCTGTTAGTCTGCTAGCTGAGCAGCTAAGAGAAGAAGAAACTCGTGGAACAAGCAGAGTCAACAGAGTGGACAGGAAGGTGAAAAGGCATTGCAGCAAAGGAAAAGAAAATGAACAAAAGCCATGAAGAAAAATGAGTGAGGGTCTCCAAGATATAGTAATTTCTTCTCAAGCATTATTTTAAGTGTCATCAGCATCTATTTTCTTTTTTTTCATCATTCTTGTTTTACAGATAAGGACTTGAGGCTCACATTTAAAGAACCTAGAAAGAAATAAGATCACACAATTGGTTGATGGTAGTGCCAGAACTTAGGGAACCATTATTTTACCTGGCTATAAAGTTGCACAGCACACAGGACTTCTCAGTACTATAAGTGAGAATGTCTGAGAAACACCGGGTCCTGCCATAACCCTTCATGATGCATTTATCTTCTAACTCTAAATCCCATTCACTTTATATGAATCATAGTGCCAAATATTCACTGAATGCTTTCTATGTGCCAAGAAGTCTATAGGACTTGCCATCATTACCTGTCTCATCTATAAAACAATTCCATAAATTAAATATTGATTTCCTTTTAACTTCTCTTCTCCAACCACCTCATACTGAATTGAAGGAAAAACAAACATACTTTAAGTCTCCAGATCAAGTGTAGATGTTCCTAGTTTTTGTCATCATCTTGGATGTCGTTTGCTTTTCTTAACTGGTCTTTGAAAGAAGATACATTATTTACATCACAGCAGGACTTGTTGGCACCATTGAAAAGTATGAGAACAGATGTATGCCTTCCCTTTACGCCACTGTTCTCATAAAGAGGGGGAAAACATGTCAGTTTCCTAAGGCTGAAACTCCTGCAAGAAGATGATCATGGCACTTTTCTTTTACTGTAACACACACATTACTGCTATGAGAATCCATGTTTTCCAGAAATGCAGAGGAGACTGCAATACAGTATTGGCACTCTATGGCTCAGAAGAGGCTTGAGGACTTATCTGATTTTCCTGTAGCTTAAGCTTTAAGCCTTACCACTTCTTCCTCATAGCTCAACCTTCTACAGTGGCCTGTTTAAAAAAGGTTTGGAATAGTCTTTGTTTCTGCACTCAGGGACTGAACCAATCGAAAAGATTAAAAATAGTTGGGAAAAAATGGTTCTGTGCTACATGTGTAAGTGTTTCTCCCCCTTGCTTTATTCCTTAACTAGTAGAATATAGCAACTATTTATATAATACTTGCTCTGTATTAGGAATTACAAGTATCTGAAGACTATTTTAAATATGTGGGAATTCAAAGGTAAATATTGTACCAGATTTGCACATCTGTAGACTCTGGAATCCTTGGGGGTCCTGGGATCAATCCCTCCATGGTTACAAAGATGACCCTAGATAGTTACTCCATCAGAAGGAAAAACTGATATTCAACTTGGACC
Organism: Dipodomys spectabilis; assembly: GCF_019054845.1. Taxonomy (NCBI): domain Eukaryota; kingdom Metazoa; phylum Chordata; class Mammalia; order Rodentia; family Heteromyidae; genus Dipodomys; species Dipodomys spectabilis. Next base: position 22,485,194 of record NW_024870678.1, read on the forward strand.
ATTTACCAACTACCTGAAGTAGAATGGGCATACACTGGCATTTGCCTCTTTTGAATTCTTTAAATTCTGATCAACATACGCAACGGTGCAGGAAGCATGATCTGCATGTAGAGCATTCTCACTCTCCATGACATTCCCTGTTCTGCTGCCAACCATTTCCCAGTAATCTGCTTGCTGCCTGCACAGATCTGCTTTTCTGAGACCAGGAGCCATCCAGCAGCTAGCCTTGACCTGGCTTCTTTTACCTTGGAGATTTTCCCTCTTTTGGTGTGGCTGTGGATGCTGTCTACATCCACTTTCATTCTCTTTGTTCCTGATCATTATTTTAATATATAGACATCAGAATGTAGCTCTTTCACCAGTCAATAGGCATGTAGGGCTTTGTCTTCCAAAGAATAAAAGTAAATACAACATGGCTATAAAAAAAAAAGCTATGACAGCCTTCATGTGGCTATATGTTTTTATTTCTCTTGAAATTGCTGGGTCATAGATTGGGTGTATGTTTACCTTTATTAGAAACTTCCAAAACTGCTTTCAAAGACTTCGCAACACTTTACATCCTGTGAACAAGATGTGAGACTTACAGATGCTTCACATCATTGCCAGAACATAGTATCATCAATCTTCTGAATTTCAGTTGTCCTTGTGTCCAGTAAGTGTGTCTCATTTGGTTTTCATTTTCATTCTTGCAATGGAAATGTCATTGCTAGACCTTGTTGCGGGAAGGCATATAATTTGCATATAGTACAATGATCTTATGTGTTTAGAGTTGGATGTGCTTTTGAGAAATGCTCACGCCTTTCATAGCACACAGCACATTAAGGAATGGGCTACAGACATCTCCCCCAAATCCCTTTGGACTTTGTCTAATCTCCTTCCACTGTAAACAAAATCTGTTGCAATTTTTTCTTTCTTTTCTTTTAAATTTTTGCACATAGATGAGTTTCACCTGTTGTGGAACTTATGTGGATTTCAACAGAATGTGCTGGGAGGGGAGGGGTTGTGTGTGTGGCTCCTTTCATACAGCCTGATATAATCTGAAGGTCATCTGAGTTGAAGTGTGTATTTTGTTTCACATTTCCTTGGTGGTACAACTTTCACTGTATGGATGAAGTTATCTGTTCTGCTCATAGACATGTTGGTTGTTCTCAGTGTTTGTCTAGGATGAGTAAAGATCCTACAAACATTGTTGTACAAGTAGTTTTGTAAAGACACATTTTGCTTCTTCTGAGTAAACAGCGAGGAGTTGAATTACTAGGTCATGGAGTAGATAAATATTTACCTTTGTAAGAAGTTGCCCAGCTGTTTTCCAAAGTGGCTTTTCCATTTTGCATTTGCAGCCACAACATAAAAGAGTTGCAGTTGCTTTGCATCCTTGCCAAAGTTTGTTAGGTTTTTCATATTTTTTAAGTTAAGGCTTTCTAATGGGTGTGTGATGATAAATTGTTGTGGTATAAATTTGCATTTCTCTGGTGACTGATCACAGGAACATTACCATGTTTCCTTATGCAGTGCACTTACCCAACTCCCTTGTCCTTTTGTATCAGGTAATCTGGTTAATACTGAACTGCAATTAACTGGTAGTATCTTTTCGCTATTCTATATACAATTCCTTTGTCACATTTTTTTCTATTTCAATTTTTATTGCTATTGTAAAAGTGATGTACAGAGGGATTACAGTTACATAAGTCAGGTAATGCGTACGTTTCTTTTTGAACAGTATTATAAAATGTTTTATTGAGGATATTTTTCCTTATTGCATGTCTAGGACAAATGATAACCTCCTGAAGTATTTATAACATATAGTTCATCTAACATAATACCTAGTTAATTTAGAACAAATTTTATAAGCTACAAATACATGCTTAAACAGCAAATTTTAATTTGATGGTCTAATTTATCTTTAAAAAGTAACTTTTTTGTATTCCATCCAAGAAATCTTTGCATACCCTAAGACTGCAAAGATAGTCTGTGTTTTTCTCTTCCTTCATTTTTCACTTTTACATTTAGGTCTAAGATAGATAAAATTACTGTGGGCATGCGTATGTGTGTATGTGCAAATATATATAGTAAAATAATATTGTGCAGGTCTCTCACCTTTCCATGTACACTTTAGAATTACACTTTAGAATTGCACTTATTTATAAAAAAAATCTACAAGGATTTTCAACCCTTTTTGGCTTACTTTCTACAATTTTTATTTTTATTATTTTTATTTTATTTTAATTTTAATTTTTTCTAACTTCTTCAGTGCCTTACCTTCTATTATACTCTACTCAACATCTTTATTCTCTCTTTATTTTCAAATTGTTATTGTAAACGTGATGTACAGAGGGGTTACATAAGGCAGGTAATGAGTATGTCTTTTTTAACTGTGTCACCTCTTCCCTCATTTTCTCCCAATTTTCCCCTCCCAACTTCCCACCATTAGTTATATAGTTCATTTTTAACACAGTGTCTAGTGAATATCATTGCTGCATTTGTTCACTCTTTGTCCTTACTCTCTTTTATATTTAGAATTTTTATACTCTAGAATTTTTAGCACCTATTAATTGTACAAAAGGAGTTATATTTCCATATATGTATATAATATACTATAGTCATTTATTATTCTCTTATTCTTATTTTATTGGGTTTTATTGTTCTCTTTTATACATGTATGCAAAATATTTTGATCATAATCACCCCCCTCCAGAAGCCTCACCTTTTGCCTTTACCACCTCTTATTTTTCATCACTTGTTTTACATTTGTGTCATGCAAAGTTTGTCTGGGTCTGGCTTATTTCACTTAATATGATGATCTGCAGTTCCACATATTTTCCTACAAAGCAAGCAACATAATTGCATTGTTTAGGGCAGAATAATACTCCAGTGTGTGTGTGTGTGTGTGTGTGTGTGTGTGTGTGTGTGTGTGCAGATGACTTGGAGTCCTTATGATACATGTCCAGAGCATTATAGCAAGATCATAAAGCAGTTTTACTTTTTACTTTTAGTTTCTTGAGAAATCTTCATACTGGTTTCCATAGTGGCCCTATTAAGTTACATTCCCACCAACAGATATAAGGGTCATCTCTGTCCTCCCTCACCTGCCTCCTTGTCAGCATTTATTATTTTCTTGATGATGGACCTTCTGACTGGGGTGAGAGGGAATCTCAATATTGGTGTGGTTTACATTTCCTTTTTAGCTAAGGATGGTGAACGTTTCTTTATGTATTTATTGGCCATTTACACTTCTTTTGAAAACTGAATTTAATTCAATTTTCCATTTATATTATTTTTCATTTTTTATCTCTCATCTTGAGGTTATCTCTTGATTCTGGTGAGTATTTGCTTTGCTATGCAGAAGCTTTTTAATTTGATGCAATTCCATTTTTCAATTCTTGCTCTTATTTCCTAAGCACTTGGAATACTATTCAGAAATTTCCTTGCCATTACCTAGATTTTCAAATGCTTTCCTTTATGTTTTCCTTTAGGAATTTTCCATTTTTCAGGTCATAAATTAAGAACTTTCATCTGTTTTGAGTTGGTTTTTGTTCACAGATGTCTAGTATTATTTTTCTCCAAGTGAATATTCTGTTTTCCCAACAACATTTGTGATTTCCCCAGTGTATGTTTTTGGCTTCTTTGTCAAAATTCAGATGGTTGTAGCTGTCTAGCCTTATTTCTCAATCTTCTATTCCATTTGTCTAAGTGTCTTTTTTTTGCTATAACTATGATATTTTTGATACTGTGGTTCTGTAATAAGTAATCAGTTATTATGACACCACTAGCATTGCTCTTTTTGCTCAAATTTGCTCTGACTATTGGGTTCATTAGAAGTGACTTGTATTTTTGCTAGAAACAACAGTGGAATATTGATAAGAGTTGCATTGAATCTATAGCCTCCTTTCAGTACTACACTCATTCACATAATATTAATTCTGCCAGTCTGTGAACATTAAAGGTCTTTCTTTTAGTGTCTAATATTTTTTAGCATTTCGGTTTTTACTATACAGGTCTTTTACTACCTTAGGTTTATTCCTGTGTTTTATTTTCTTGAGGCTATGATGAATGTAATTGTAGTCCTGACTTCTTCCTCAGCCTGCTCAGTATACAAAAAGCTATTGACTTTTGCAAGTTGATTTTTGAATCTTGCTATTTTGCTCAAATTGTTTACTAGTTCTAAGAGTTTTCTGGTAGAATCTTTAGGGTCTTTAAATACAGAACCATTTCATTTACAAATAGGGATAATTTAATTTCTTCCTTGCATAAGCAAATTGCCTTATTAATCTGGCTAACTTCAAGCTTCATACTGAATTTTATTATGAAAAGTTGTTGAATTTTGTCCACATTTTGTCAATGTTGTCAATTCTCCATCTGCTAGGATGATCATGTAATTTTTTTGTTCTTTACTTTGTCCCTGTGCTAGATTACATGTATCAATTCTCATATATTGACCCATCCTGAATTTCTGAATAAAACCAACTTGATCACGGTATACTGTGTTTTTTTTTAAGGTGTTGCTATATTTGATTTGCAAGTATTTTGATCATTTTTTACATCTATGTTCATCAAGGAAATTGGTCCTTTAATTTCTTTGATGGCTCTGTCCTTATCTGGCTTTGTTCTTGAGATAATATTGACTTCACAGAATGAAGTTGGTCATCGTCTTCCATGTCTGTTTGATGGACTGTTTTGTCATCTTCATTGCAGTCAATAGTTCCATCACAGCCCCTCAATACTATACTTCACATCTTTCCTGGACACATGGAGGTTAGGAAGGAACTTTCTGCAAAACTTTGAAATTCATCTTTTTGTAGTTCCTACTTCTTGTCTTCTCCAAAGTCCTCGTTATTCTAGCAGCCCCAAACTCTAGTATCTGCCTCCTCTGCTCATCAAGATTACTGCTCACTGTCCTGGTTCAATGTAGCTTACCAATTAGCCATCCATCTCTGTCTACCCTAGGCCTAGACAGAGAGCTGGGGCATTAGGAACTTCTACTGTGGGATCCCTGTTTCTCAGGGACCACATTATCTGTTGTGTCTTTTACAGCTGAAGCATTGTTTCAAATGTTTTATCAAGTTTTTTCAGTAATTTATGGTTGGAGACACTCATTGTGACCAATTACTTCATTGTGGCTGAGAGTAGAAACTACCTACACTTTTTCTGAGTCTCGTAGTGAAAGAAATGTGTATGAGACCTCAGACATTTTTTAATCTCCCACATTCGGTATCATTTCTGAAGCCAGGAGACGTGAAGCTCTGAGGCAGTAAAGGAAAGTACAAAGGATGACATATGTTTTACTAAAGTCAGATAGTACTCCTGCAAGATGAAATGCCATATTAAAATGTAGTTTATGGGAAGCTTTAAAACTATTTGGAATTTTAAATTTCATTTGAAGCAAGTTACTTTATTTGCCATAAAATTAGTTTTTGGATACAACTTAGGGAAATAGACGTCACAAGGTATTTAGGCAGAAACACAATGGCTTTGATTTTTTTTTTTTTTTTTGGTCAGTCATGGGGCTTGAATTCTGGGTCTGGTCACTGTCCCTGAGCTAGCACTCTACCACTTGAGCCACAGCACCACTGCTGGTTTTCTGGTGGTTTATTGGAAATAAGAGTCTCACAGACTTTCCTGCCCGGGCTGGCTCTGAACTTCGATCTTCAGATCTCAGCCTCCTGAGTAGCTAGGATTATAGGCATGAGCCACTGGTGCCCGGCTGGTTTTGATATTTTTAAATGTTCATTTATGCTTAGATGAAGAATAAGTACAGTCTCTCATCCCATACATATGGGTAATACAGTAACTCCCATCCCATACAGTGACATAAATAACAAATAAAGCATTTCTAATCAGATTATTTCTCTTAAGTCTGCAGCTATGTTTGTACATGAGGATTGTTTTATGTTATGTTTATTTTCTCTGTGGTCTTCTGGGAACTTAAAAAAAGAGCTGACTGCTTTGTGTATTCATTTAAAATTCTCCCCAAATTATTACTTCTAATAGGGAGAAATATGAAAGTATCAAAATATCATATCACATTTTCAGGTCAACTGAGTCTGAAAGTCATTCCCCAGGGTAAATATGTGTTCAGCTCATAGACTCACAAATGTCTTCTCAAGATAAAAGAACTCCTCTGGCTATAATATGAGAAGAGAACAATCTGAGCCAATCTTTCCACTCATGCTACCCAACGCCTCCTTTTTTTGCAAGTCTTCAATTTCCATTGAAAAAATAAGGGCAGCAGATAATGAGTGCTTTGTTCATTTTGCTCTAACAAGGGACATCTTAAGAGGTTCACCTAAGGATCCATTCTTTTACTTGTTATAGATGCTTTTCTGAATCCTTTTTGACTTCTTGAAACTTATTTAGCAATATTTATATATTTAATATAGCCACTTAAAATTTTTGACTAAAATTATTAAAAGTACATTCATTCATAGTCGTGTCCTTCTTGTGAATTGCTGTCTCACTCTCCATGAATTTTCCTTAGCATGATAGTTATATGTCCTAAACCCCCTTAGATTATGCGTGTTATATATTACAGAGGAGGTCTTTCGGCAAAGCACAATATATTTTGTCTTCCCTAATATTTCAAGATATACTGTGTAGGCAGAAGCTATTCTAGACTGAGAACTGAGAGTTTAAGTTCTGACAGTACCAGTGATGAGTTGAATGACCTTGAGTCAATTAACCTTTCCATGACTTCCTTACATGTAAATGGTTTTTGAGATAGTATCCACTTCACAGAAGAATTGTGAGAATGAAAAGGTTAATGCGGACAGAACAGTGTCTGGCACAAAATTAACCTCACTTATTGCTGCTGCTGTTATTGCTTCTACTGCTGCTTACAAAGCTCTTTAAAATTTAATTCCTTCAGTCTTTACAATAGATCTTTAAAGTATATATCTCTGATCCCTATTTTATAGACAAGCAAATCAAAGTTTAGCTCTTTTACTTCTGAAGGCTGTATATATTGTAGTCTCCATTGTCCTAGATAATACAAAAAAAAAAAGAAAGTTCTTTAATGCTGATGATGAGACTATGTTAACCTTTCACTTGATCCTCTGCGATCAAATAAAAATTTCATGAAGACATTTAAACATCTTTCAAGCTTTTTCTTGGAAAAAGCTTAAGATTATCACCTATCTCTCCTACTAGAAAATGCTTATATCTGTTTTATTTTCCTATTAGAATGCAAAACCACAGAAAAAGATTGTTTCCCATACTGACTGCCACATAGCAAGCAAATAAATTCCCTTCCAAGCTCTTTTATCTTTCTGAATACACATATCCTAAATTTTTGATCACTTAATCTTTTGAGAAGCAATCATTTTTATCCTGGTTTTCCACTTCCAAGCGTCTATACGGACAATGGACAATTTGCTTTTCAAATCATTGGCAGCTCCTTCTCCTTGGAACTTGCTTCCACTCCATAGTAGGGCTGCCCTAGCCTAAGGCTGTTTCAGAAAGTCTGTCACCTAAATATCAGTAATTATAGTTAATTTATCAACCCATAGAAAAATAACCACCGCATTCAAAGTTCTTCTGGAATCCTTTTAAGTACAGATTTAGCCTGGGTCTGTGATTTAGGTTACTTTCCATTTCTTTTAAAGAGCTAAACACAACCTAGTAAAGAGAAGACTTTGAAGTGCAAGCTGGTTGACCATTTCCGGTACAGAATACCCAGTCCCCATGAAACAGCCTTGGAAATGTCTCCAGCTTCATCAGCAAGTGCTGAGCAATGACGTCACTGTGGGATTTCAACCGAACTTTGTGTTCTGATAAACAGTTTGCGGCTGGAGTTGCCACTAGTGACTTCTTTTTCTCGTGGGAGGTGCCAGCACTGGTGGCTTCTTTATCTCGTGGGAGGTGCCAGCACTGGTGGCTTCTTTTTCTCTTCAGAAGTGTCAGCGCAGTTCCTTGTTCATGTGGAAGCTTTGAAGAATGTGAATGGGTAAGAGAGAAAGGGTGACCAGATGCCAAGGCCAGCACTTGAGTGTGGAGAACAATATTTTGGCTTAACTCCACTCCTCTATGAGGAGAATATCAAGAGATAACTAGAGCTTATTGAAAAATAAGATGTTTCTCCCTTCCCACAACTGGCCTCTTGTTTCAGCGGTCATCCTAATACTGCAGATGGCAGATGGATCTGATTCTCTAAATTTGAATACTTTTCTTAGATGAATGATGGCTTCTGAAGGCTGTAGGTTGTAATAGTAGTGGTTTAAAAAAAAAATCCCTCTCTCAGAAATGAAGGAGCTCAATAGTTAGCAAGCTTTCCCCTACATAACATCCATGAGAGAATTGTTTGTCACCAAACTAGAATATAAATACCAGTGTTATTACAGAAATTTCCTGTTTGTCACGCTGACTCCATAATAGATTGCCTTATATTAAAACTTCAGTAGCAAAAACGCACCCCATCATCTGGCATTCTGACCTTTCTTTTCGCCTTTTGTTTTTCTCTTTTGGTCTTTGTTTGGAACTTTGTTACTTTTCTTAGTGTTTAAAGCTACACGACCTAGATAATTGTTGTTTACAAGAAGGAGTTTTTATTCTCTCCAAGTAAACAAAGCTGATTTGTCACTGAAAATAAAGGAATAAAAGATAGCTCACAATTGTATTCCAACAGGTTAGATAAAAACCAGGTTCTAAAAACAAAACCCAAAACCATACTGACTGTGTAAGTTGCAAGTGCTTCAGAGGGATATTATCACACCCCAAATGATTACAACCTGTTAGACCTGTTCTCCAATTCCTACCTTCTTACTAAAAGAACCCCAGCCCAGCGGGGCGCCAGTGGCTCAGGCTTGTAATCCTAGCTACTCAGGAGGCTGAAGTCTGAGGATCGCAGTTCAAAGCCAGCCGGGGCATGAAAGTCCGTGAAACTTTTCTCTCCAATAAACTACCAGAAAACCAGAAGCGGCGCTGTAGCTCAAGTGGTAGAGCGCTAGCCTTGAGCTGAAGAGCTGAGGGACAGCACCCAGGCCCAGAGTTCAAGCCCCACGACCGATAAATAAAAAAGAACCCCAAAATTTCAGATCTCCTTCTATTCTCCTTAGCATCTCCACTCCTACTCTTCCCCCAAACAATAAAAAGCATTTTTACAGACACAGAGTAACCACTCTAGAGCTTTCTCCCATCTACACTTCAATGCACCTAGAGTGAGCATTGGGACTAGAACTCACTTTATGAGGGGTTGTTATCACTATAGTTTAGACAACTTGAGAAAATGTAAGAAAAGACAAGGCCAGAGTGATGTCTGATCTAGGTCATAAGGCTTTGCCCTCATCTCAAGTGACAGAGGGAAAGATTCAGAAGTTGTAAGGTTCAGGAGTGAAACTCTGTAGCTTTCTTGGCCCTTATAAAAACCAGGTCACAGCTGCCTGGCTTCCTAATTTGGTTTGATGTACTGTGAATTCCCAAGGGGATGAGTCACCCTCTTATTCATATGTAAGTGCAGGAACCATTCCAAAACAAAAATGAGACTGAGTTTACTTGTGATTTTAAATGCCTTCTTCCACCCCACTGTGCAGTTAATCTAGCTTGACTCTAATTATTCATCATTTTACAGAGCAAAGGTAGGGCATCTTTCATCTTTTGAGGTTATTTGATTTCATCACTAAGCACTGACACGGTATTCCCAGGGGATTCTTTACCTACTGGAGGAATTTTTCACTGAAGATGAGTATCTATTACAGAACATGAACACCAAACAAAATTACTTATAAACTGTCTTAAGAAAGTCTTCAGGTACTAGGGTATTTGTACTTTTTTTGTTGTGATCTATTAAGCTCACAAGAACCCCATAGGTACCTTGCTGGACAAGGTTCGATGACGTAGAAAAGCTTTTCCTGTTGGTCATCAAAGTAATATGCTGTATGATTTTACAATTTGTTCCATCTTAGAATTTGGCTCCATTCTATGTCTCACAGCCAACCCTTTCTGGCTCTCAGCCAGATTCCATGCCATAGCACAGATGCTTTTAATAAAGGGAGGTAACTATCTCCTGCAAAACCTCCTTCTACCATGCTTTACTAGAACGTTTGAGAGCTATCCGTCCTGTTTTATTAGTGTTTATTAATAAAAAGAAGAAAAAAGAAACAAGTAGCCAACACAGTCTAGGTAGTGAACTTCATGCCCCTTCTTTTGCTACATAGACATATTTCTCATGAAAAATTTTCATGCCATTCCACAACCATAGGTTGAATGCGTACTTTATAACAAAATCTGCAGTAGGCATGGGCAACACCAACGAGGCGCATGCCCGGCCCTGGAGGATTCACACAGATGAATCAAGCAAGGAACCAGCGGCTCATGCCTGTAATCCTAGCTACTCAGGAGGCTGCGATCCTAGGATCATGGTTCAAAGCCAGCCTGGGCAAGAAAGTCCATGAGACTCTTACCTCCAATGAACCACAAGAAAACGCAAGTTGCACGATGGCTCAAGTGGTAGAGCACTAGCCTGAGCTGAAGACCTCAGGGACAGTGGCCAGGACCAGAGTTCAAGACCCACAACCAACCAAAAAACAAAACAAAACAACAACAACAACAACAAAAAGTTGAATTAAAGGTTCAAAATTCATTTGTGAAATATGCAGAGATCCTTGTACAGACTGCCTGAAAGTATATAAAATGGAGCCAGATGCGGTTGTATATGCCTGTAATCCCAACTGCACCGAAGTATAGACTGGAAGATGAGAGTCCAGTCTGGCCCAGGGAAAAATTGCGCAATGCCATCTGAAAACTAAAGCAAAACAAGTGTTGGAGGCATGACCCAAGTGGTAGAGTACCTGCCTCCAAAACGTAAGACTGAGTTCAAACCTCAGTATGGCTAAAAAGGAGGAGAAGGAGAAAGGAGAAGTAGAAAGAGAAAGAGACAAAGGAGTAGGAAGAAGAGGTGGAGAAGAATATACAAGACAAATGCTACATAAAGAAGATGAATAACTATTTGTTTTAAGAACCATAGAAAATAGATGCATTATTGTGTCTATGCAGTGGTCCCAGGATAAAGGAGGAGGGCCTAAATTCAGAAGTTACTGATGAGAGAATAGATGTCAGATTTGGCAACATAAAAACTTAAGCTTACACACAAAAATTTTATAAAATTAGAACACAACAAGAACTTGATGTAATACCAACCACATAGGATACTAGTTAATATCTGTAATAAGGGACTCTTCTTATTCTAATATTCCCAACCATACATGGAAAAAACATAATAGTGTGGTTAGAAATGCACATTGAGTAATGGAAATGGACATGAATATTATTTGTAAGCTAGACAATTTAATTCAAATTATATATTTATATATATATATGTATACACACATACATATATATAAATATAAAACCTTATTTTTCTGATCCTGGTTCTTGAACTCTGTGCACTATCCCTGAGTTTCTTTTGCTGAAGTCTCTACCACTTGAACCACAGCACTACTTTGGATTTTTTAGTAGTTTATTGGAGATGAGTCCCACAGACTTTCCTGCCCATGCCAGCTTCGAACTACGATCCTCAGATCTCAGCCTCTTGAGTAGCTAGGATTACAGACATGAGCCACCAGTGTCTGGCTTTAAGTAATTTTTTTTGCTTATTAAATTAGCTAATGTTTTTAACATAACAATAATTAGTGATACAGATATACAAGCAATCTCATGTAATGCTGTCCCAAACTATAACAAACTTTTAAGAATGTGTTTCATGGCAGTATTAAAGAAACATGTTGTTATCCTTGCATCCAATAAATCCAGGTCTAGAAAAAATCCTAAACTCAAAAAAATTTTATGTAAAATACATCATCACAATAGTTTTAATTATTGAAATCGAATGTCATTGTTTTTTATAGAGAAATATATATAGATAGAATTTTTTGAAAGTAATTTGGTTACAAGAAGGAAACCCCTTGAAATACTGATGAGTACAAATCATAGGTACACTAAAATGTGTATTTTCATTCAACAAATAAAATTAAATATTTAATACTTGGCAGGCATTGTTCTTAGTGTACTATACAGAACTTCTTATCTTTTAATATCCACAAGACCCCTAGGAAGGAGTTGGTATTTCTGTCCTCATCATAAATGTGGGAAAACTGAGATTCTTGCTTAAAAATTCTCTACTATCATCCAGTAACTATAGGAACAAATAAACTTCTGCATATCATAAAAGTTATAATTTAAAAGATTCAAGCTAAAGCCATTGCCAGTGGTTCATGCCTGTAACCCTAGGTACTCAGGAGACTGAGATCTGAGGGTTGAAGTTAGAAATCAGCCCAACCAAGAGAGTCAATGAGACTCTTACCTCTAATAAACCACCAAAAAGCTAGAAGTAGAGCTGTGGTTCAAGTGGTAGAGTCCTAGCCTTGAGCACAAAAGCTCAGGGACAGCATTCAAGCTCAAGCCCCTAGACCTGCACAAAGACAGAGAGGTGGAAAGAAGGTAATCAATACATGACCAAAATAAATAGCAACATAAATAGCAGCAATAATAACCCATGATGTAGAGGTCCATTCTAGGGACGGTGAGGAGCAGCTGAATGAATGTTTCTTTTGGCGGATAATAATTGAGTTGATAATTTAACAACAATAAGAGTTCACTGAAAAGGCAAGCTTATTTGAGATGGAGGGAGAGACCACTTTCTTGGTGGCAGGGTAACCAGTGTTCTGGGAGAATCCATGAACCTAAGGCCAAGATGGAGCCAAGAGAGGAGGCATGCAGAAGCATGATGAGTATGGCCTCAAAGCCCAGTACAAGTACAGAGACACCCATGTAGAGATGAGCCATCCGAGACTGTAGAGGAGAGGTGTCTGGTTGAGAATCATACCATTGTTTCACCATGATTGGAATTGCTTTACCACATGGCATGCACTTAGGACAACAGATTTCACACTTTTTGAGAGGCAGGATCTTATTCTAAATTTGCAACAAATGAAATCGCTCCAACTATTGGAATAGTATATAGTTTTTGTTTTTTATATGAAATCAAAGTAGAATGTTTACTTATAATGTCAGTCAGTGAAAGGCATTGGAAAACACAGGGAATATTTATTAAAGTCTAGTTACACCATGAAGTGATTAGGTTGAGTGAGTAGGTGAGGTTTTCACACATCACCAAACAGAAAGAGGTGGTTTTAGTAGCACAGAAATGCAAAGTCTGAGTGAAGTGATGGGTGATATTTGTAGTTTTATATCAAATTCAGTATTTAATGTTTCTCTGTTTTCTTGTAACACATGGAAGAATCTGTTTTATATAAGTAAGTAGCTGCTACAAATGTTATTGTTTGGCATCTCCTGATATTATTTTATTAAATCAAAACATATGCTGAAAAAACACAAGATCTCGTATTTTAAAATACATCATTTAAAACTCTAAAATGTTGTATTTTTCTTTTTTTTTCAATACCAAGGATTGAACTCAAGGCCTCACATTTTCCAAGCAGGAAAATTACCACTTGAGCCACCTACCCAGCTAGCCCTTCTGTGTTTGTAATTTGTTTATCAGATAGAGGTCACACTAATTATGGCACACTAATCTTGAATTGTGATCCCCTTACCTTCGCCTTTCAAGTAGCTGGGACCAGTAGTATTTGCCACCAGGACTAAGATCTTGCTATCTCTGCCTTCTGAGTAGCTGAGATTATAGGTGAGCACCACCAAGCTTGGAGAAATATTACATTCCTTGACTGCTAAGAATTTAGTTTGAAAAAAAAAACAATATCAATAAGGTCCTGAAAAAGTTTAGTGACTATAGGAACTGTTATTTGTCCATTGTGAGCTATTCAAATGTCATTTCAAAACCCTCAGATTTTCCAATAAGGTGATATCTCAGTCGACCTCAGTTACTTTACTGACTTTCATATTTGCTTCATTGGTGACCTTTCATTAGCAGTATTAGTGAGATTGTGATGTGATCTTGCATTGCCAGATTGAGTTTGTTTGGTTTACAAAGAAAAAAAAAATTAAATAGGCACAAAAATTAGTGAGACCAACTATTTGAGAAGTATTTCACTAAGGAAGACTCAGCAAAAATGCGTTTTACCATTACCTTACCCCAAACACACCAGGGGTTCAGAATAAAAGAAATTAATTCTGGAACTAATGGTGCACAGATTGTTAAAATTACAAAAATAGAAATAATAACAAAAGTGCATCTGCAATTTCTAAAAAAACAATGGTTTAATAACACTTTAGAATAATAATAGGATAAGCTTAAAACATTACTTGGAAAGTTCTTTGGGGCAGCTTATATTCTACTATCTCACTTAAGGAGGTTTCCTGAAATAGCATTTATGGGCTAGAAACAGTGGCTCATACCTGTAACCTCAGCTACATGGAGACAAAGTATAAGAGTATCATAGTTTAAATAAGCCTAGGCAAAAAGTTAGCGATGCTTCATGTCAACCAACAAGTGGGGCATGATGGTATATGGCTATAGCCTCACAAGACAGAAGATAGAGATAGAAAGATGATGGCTTGAGGCTGGCCTTGGGTGGGCTGGGGGGGTCACTTAAGACCCTATCCAAAAAAAAAAAAGGCAAAAGGCCTTATAGGATCTGTCTCAACTGGTTAAGTGCTTAAGTTCTTGAATTCAAACTCCAAAATAGTATTTATCTCCTTAGTATTTATCTTCCTGGTATTCTCATGTTTCTGTATTTAACTGTTTTGCCCTTTTGTTTTTTGGTGTGTTAAAAATTGCAGGGAAACAGAAATATCTTTTCCTAACCTCTTACTTGGTGTATAGCTGAGACCTCTATGACAAAAGCCTTTGAACTTGTTTAATATGCCTTTTACCTGGCACAGATTCTTCCTATGAAAATGAAGACCCAGAGAATCAGGTCAACCTGTGTATTTGTAGGTTGTAGGTTTGAATGCACGAAGCAGTCCTACAGGACAGTAAGTAGCCTAATGGTCCATAATGGGGAAACTATGTAATACTGTAGATCTAGCCTCTTCCTTGTATCTCTGTCTTTGATTCCTTTCCTCTAGGAACAGGAAGGGGTGAATATATTGTGAGCTGTTTCATGGAGGGTCAGGAAATCCCTTCTACATATAACTCTCTTTAGAGAAGGAAAGTGGGGAATAAGGTCAGAGAGACCTCCCTGTTTCAACATTCCCACTGATGCCACAGGACTATTTCGGATTATTATGTTCAGAACATCATCAAATCCAACCTACTCACGCCAACTCTGGGACCAGTTTTAGTACATTTTCCTCCTATTTTTCCCTCACAAACCTATTGAACAAAGAGAGAAAATCAACAGCAGTGACTTTCTCAAAACACTGAATTTATAATGATTGTACACAATCTTTGTCTTTGAGCTAATTTGTATCTTCTACTGAATTCATGTTCTTATTCCCTGGTCTCCAACACCCTGGTTCTAATTGTTTTTTAGTAACAGCCAACACACATAAAATACTTGTTAGCATACAGCTTAATGAGCTATTCCTGAAAAAAAATGTTTCTCCTCACAAACAATACTTTCCTCATGGCTTTAAAGCACACAGGCCAAAATAACCTGACAATCTTATCTTTATGCTCTTTACATTTTCTCTTAAACTAACAAACCTGGCAGAAAGTATAGAGCTACTGTTCAAAAATTCTACAGCCTAGAATATTGTGAGGTCTTGGATGGTTTTTACTACCATTAAAAAGTGATTCCCAAGCCAGGTGCCACTGGCTCACACCTGTAATCCTAGCTCCTCAGGAGGTTGAGTTCTAATGATCATGTTCCAAGCTGGCCTTGGGAATGAATGCCTGTGAAATGGCGCTGTGGCTCAATAGAGTGCTAGTCTTGAGCACAAAGAGGCTCAGAGACAACACCCAAGCCTTGAATTCAAGCCCCAGCATGGCAAAAAAAAATGATCTCCATATAACTAAAAAAAAGCAGTTCTAAGCTGCTTTCAGACTGATGCATCTGAACGTTGCTTTTGCTATGAACGCAGCTGCCACAGTGAATGATGGTGAAGAAACCGTCAGGGCCAGCATACCCAGGCTCTGCTTCATTTGCATCCTTCTGACCAACGCATTATCAAATATTCTTTTCAAGTTTCCAGTATTAATGGTGATCTATTTCTAATTTAGGAGCACTCTCACCTGTTTTAAAATTACACATGCAAAAAAAAAGAATAGGAGAATATTCATAACCAACAATGAGCTGACTGGAAATTTAAAAAGGAAGGCCAAAGGGCCTAATATTTCATGCAAAAGCTTTTGATCTAAAACTCTGTTGTCTGGATGTAGTTATGGAGTACAAGAAATGAACCTAAGGCCAAAGTTGCTTTTCTTTTTTTTGTACGATTTTATTGCAAAAATACTGTACAGAGGGGTGCAGTTACATGAGTAAGGTAATGAGTACATTTCCTATTGAGCATTGTTGCCTCCTCCTTTGTTTTCCCTCTACCATCCCTTCCCTCCCACCTCCACAATTACCCCCACCCCCCACCGAAGTTGTAAAGTTCATTTTCAACATGGTATTTTGTACATCTCATTGTTACAAGGGGTCAACCTGTATTCTTATTTAAGCATTTTGTTTTTCCCTCCCCCTCCCCAAATTAGAGAAGTGTATATTGCCGCATTATTTACCATAGCTAAGATATGGAACCAACCCAGATGCCCCTCAGTAGATGAATGGATCAAGAAAATGGGTATATATATATATATATATAATTTCGTATTATATATATATATATATGCTCAATGGAATTCTATGCCTCCATCAGAAAGAATGACATTGCCCCATTTGTTAGGAAATGGAAAGACTTGGAAAAAATTATATGAAGTAAAGTAAGCCAGGCCCAAAGAAACATAGGTCCCATGGTTTCCCTTATTTTCAATAACTAGTACATGTGTAGCACAAGCAGAAAAGGCCAAAAGCTATGTGCATATGGCCATGTAAGATGATGTTAACCAAAGTTGCTTTACTCAGTGAGTATAAATATATTCCAGATTTCAAAAACCATCAAGTATCTCAACATTAACCTAATGCTGAGGTGATAATATTTTAGATATCCTTGGTTTAGTGAAATATGGTAACAAATTCCATACTTTTTTAGTTTTTGCTTTTATCTTTTTTTAAAAGTCTGTTTCCTTTTCCTCCCTATTTTGTGGCTGCCAGAAAATTTTAAATTGCTTATGTGGCTTATATTCTATTTCTAATGGACAGCTTTGTCTCTGTTACATCATCAATATGAAGCATGTACCTAATTCATGCCATGGGCAGGTTGAGTCAAGGTGCCTGGTTTCACCAGGTAGTTAACTGACTGAAGTACTGAGAATATGTCCTACTATACCCGCTGTCTTTCATGTTAGCACACTCACATAGGTCTACAGAACTGTAATTTCTCCAACCTGGGAAATAGTCACATTGAAGTTCAACTATAAGATAACCAATGGCAGGAGGTGGCACGCTCTAAATGTACACTGGACTAAGTCCATTCAAAAAACCTTAAAAACCACTTATCTGTACCTAGTAGTTCTATTTCATCCCTTTATAGTCTTAAAATAGTTTAGCAGAAAATTTAGTCAAATATATACCCCATCTGAACTCACATCTAATAAACCATATGGTTCCACAAAACTCATCTAAAGATTACTGCTCTTAAAAGAATTTTCACGCATACTTTAATGAATAGGTTTGTCTGACTTAGTCTTCTCTTCCTTCTGTGATTTAGAGTAGCGATTCTCCACTGACCTGTGCATGGATGGCACTGAGCACTTGCTATGAACACAGATTACAGTGCCCACCAGAGTCACATTCTGCTTGCTGCATTCAGCAAGTCTCTGGTGGTAGCTGGAGCCTGACCACCAGAGACTTGTTGACCCAATGACTACTCTGACCCAGTGATCCTTGTCCCATTGAGATGCCCACGGAGGAAAATATGCCTAGTCAACCCTGACATCCAATCCTTATTATCTCAAAGACCTCTTCAGATGCTGTATTTAGATTAAGAAAGTGGATCTTGCAACAGATGGTAGGGTCTGAGAAAGAATAGTCAATGACTTAAAAGGATAGCAATTGACTTCCATTCATTGCTATTTGGAGTGAATTCTTAAATTGTTGCATTTAATTGTGAATTTTAGAATCCATGTATGCAGATCAACCACTCTAAGTACTGGGAAAAAGCTCTTAGGTCAGTGTGAAACCATGTATACAGTGAATAGAGAGTGGATCAGGGAGAAAGTACCACCTTCCCCGGGGGTGGAGGGGAATAGATACCTCTGTGTATACATACACTCCCATCCTGAGGAGGGATTCTTTGTCAACAATCCTGCTCTTCCAGATGTGCATAGAAACTAGGAAACTGTCTAACCAGGCACAACACAGGTTACAGATTTCTAAATATGATACCAAGCTTAGCCTAACATTTGGTAGACTGTTCACAGAGACAGCCTAAATAATCTTTGTCTTCCCAAGGACTACAAATCCTATTGCTTTCTAATATTGAGCCACATGGCAAAAAGATCCAAGTTTCTATTTTCAAGAAGCAAGCTACTAATAAGATTGCTTTAATGGTGAATTGAATATCAACATGGAGATTTCTTAATAGACTAACAAGAGTCCTCATAGGGCAGTAAAATACCACATAAAACATACAAAAAGGTATTATTCCACTGTACTGCATTATATCCAGATGGAGAGACTGAGCTTATTGGACTTCAGTGGTTTATGTGTGCCAATCAATTTTTAGCTAGAGACTATCTGACAAGTTGCTATCTTATAAGGTATAAGAAGACTTGAGTTGCATATCATATCTTTAGCACCTACAGTCTGGAAGAGGGCAAATAGGAATATATATATATGTATATGTATATTATAAAATGTGTGGTGTGTGCCAAGTACCAGAGCTTCAACTCAGATCCTTATGTTCATGATCAGTTCTCTCACGGCCAGTATTCTACTTTGGGAGCCTCACTTCCAGTTGGCATTTAATTGGAGACAGGTTTAAGGACATTTTTGTCTAGGTTAGCTTTGAACCATGACTCTCAGATCTCAGTCTCCAGTGTAGCCATGATTATAGACATGAGCCACCAGGACCGGAGTTCTGTTATATTTTTTTTAGCAACTCTTTTCAGTATATTATAAAAGTATAGTAGTTTTATTGTTAGGGAAAATGATTGGCTGTATTTTATACTCATTTTGGAGAAGAAATTTGATAGTATCTTTCTAAGGTCCAATTTTCTTGGATGGAGATAACTTTGTTTAAAAAAATAACACAAGTATGTCTCATTTAAGGGCTTACACCCATGGTCCCATGCTTCTAGACAAGTTTTTTAGACATTTGACTTCCCTTGCTTGTGGTCAGGTCTACAAAATTGGACAAATGAGAACTGCTGGAATAAATTCAAATAATTGTAGAAATTGAAGGAGTGTGTTCAGGAAATAATACCTAAGTCAAAGATCGAGGCTTGGGACTCAGGTTTCTAGATTCCTGAGACTTAGGGCAGTGTGACGAATCTGTCTTTGCTTGTTATCAGGCTACATTCATCAGGAAATCACTAAAGAACAAACATTTAGGCCCAAAAGAACTTAAGAAACACCTGGTTTAAGTCATCTTGCCAGGAAGAGGAGAGGCTCACAAAGGCTAAGGCCTTTACCCAAAATCAAAGCTGTTTCCGACTCTCTCTCAGTAGAATCCAGGTCTCCTCTTTCTTGGCAAACGTATGCCCCTTCACCAGCATTTCAGAGACACCGGTGCCATCCTCCCCAGTCCATCTCATCTGTCCAAATTCCTGGGTCCTCTCCGTTCTCTCTCTTTCTCTCTCATTATAGAGCCCAGGAACATCCATTTTAATAAACATATTAGAAATGGAGTTAGACAATCAATGTACTCTATGCTTCCTTTAAAAAAACTTTTTTTTTGTCATTCATTGGGCTTGAACTCAGGGTTTGGGCACTGTCCCTGAGCTCTTTTGTTTCAAGGCTAACACTCGACTACTTTGAGCCGCAGCTCCAGTTTTTGAGTAACTAATTGGAGATAAGAGTCTCACGGGGACTTTTCTGCCTGATTTGGCTTTGAACCGTGATCCTCAGATCTCAGCCTTCTGACTAGCTAGATGTAAAGATGTGAGCCATCAGCGATCAGCAGTACTTTTTGTTTTTAAAAAGAAATTCACATCATCCCCTTTTTAAAATGCTGCTCTTTTACAATTGTACTCTTTTGGCACTAATTACAATATAGTAGATAGGATACACAGGTCATCTGATTAACATTACACTCAGTTTTCTTTTTTTTTTTTTAAATTTTATTTTATTTTATTTGAGAACATACTGTACAGAGGGGTTACAATTACATGGTCAGGATAATGCATACATTTCTTACCAAGCATTGCAGCCTCCTCCTTTGTTTACCCTTCACCTCCCTTCCCAGCCTCCCCCCTCCCCCCCACCCAATCATACCCCCCCTTCCCCCCCCTCCGACATTGTAAAGCTGGTTTTGACATGACATTTTGTACTTCTCATTGTTGCAACAGGTCCACCTGAATCCTTAAACGACTTGTTTGTCCCCATCTCCTCCACATGTTATACTGACATCAAATATAGTGAAAGCAGGGGTTACACTGTGGGGGAGGGACATACAAAGCAACCAAGAAATAATCTTATAAATGCGTTAGAAACACATGCATGAAAGAAACAAAAACATTAAAATACATATTTGAGGGTTCGTTTTCCTAACATCACATTCTCTGACTTTTTCCGCTTGACTCATACCTATACTAGATATTGCAAATAAGGGAAACCATGGGACCTATGTTTCTTTGGGCCTGGCTTACTTCACTTAATATAATTTTTTCCAAGCCTTTCCATTTCCTAACAAATGGGGAAATGTCATTCTTTCTGATGGAGGCATAGAATTCCATTGTGTATATATACCACATTTTCTTGATCCATTCATCTATTGAGGGGCATCTGGGTTGGTTCCATATCTTAGCTATGGTAAATAATGCTGCAATAAACATAGTTGTGCTGGTAGCTTTAGTGTGGTCTTTTTTGTAAACATTAGGGTAAATGCCCAAAAGTGGGATTGCTGGGTCATAGGGGAGCTCTATGTGGAGTCCTTTGAGGAACCTCCATACTGCTTTCCAAAGTGGTTGAACAAGTTTACATTCCCACCAACAATGAAGTAAGGTTCCTTTCTGTCCACATCCCCTCCAGCATCTGTTGTTGTTAGAGTTCTTGATTTTTGCTGTTCTAACTGGAGTGAGGTGATATCTCAATGTTGTTTTGATTTGCATTTCTTTTATGGCTAGGGATGTTGAACATTTCTTCATTACACTCAGTTTTCTAAACACCTTTATTTTCTGATGATCTAAAACCTCTGGTATCAAAAGAAAATAGGCAAAATTTGACTGATTCTAGAAATAGAAATAGGATACAAAATGCATTAAGTTGAGGTCGTAGAGGGAGGAAAAAAGGGAAAAATCAAGCAAACCACTAAGGATTTTGGCTTACAAAGCTGAGTGGTAAAAATTAACTAAAATATTATGGAAGTTATTTTCAAAGAATTCACCTTTGGATATATTAGGAGTATACTAAGAGTAAAACCATGGCATTTATTTGCTTTATAATTCAACATAAGATTTCTGAAGCTACTTGGAGTTATATGTGTGAATGATAGCTTGTGTCAGATTTCATTTTTAAGCGTACCATTTGCCAGAGCCCTTTGATAAAATTATTCTGATCATCAAATAATTTCCTTATGAGAAAGCATTTTTCACAAAATTCCTAACCATGTATTTAAAGGATTCAGTTAAGCAGTTGATACATTACCATTGCTTTACATTAAGGGTTTTACACTAATGGTCAGAAAAGATCCTTTTTCCTTTTTAGCAAATAAAAGCCACATACAAGTCTAAAATTTTTTAATGACAAGACTAACAATTATTTCACACAATGAACACATATCTCAACGAGTAAAGATATTCATAGCCAGATCCTGCTTTTCACTCTTTATTTTGAACTATTCCATAATTTTACTTCCTTATTTATTAATTTCAACTAACTTTGGTTCTCTGAAAAAGTCCTTTTTAATCATCTGATGTGAATGGAATATGAATGACTTATTTGTATAGATCACACTGAGCATGTTATCCAATATAAGAATCATTTGTTTGGGGGGAAAAAGGAAAAAGAATTACTCTTGCAATTTAGCTGGAGCAATGCTTCACTTGAGATTTAGCTGGAGAAAGGCCCTGAGAGAGTGAAGTCATCAATAAAAGCAAAGGTCTGAGTAGCAATGGGCCAGGAAAGTGACTAAATATTACTTCCTAATTCCAAGAGTTTAATATGTTCATTTATAATAAATAAGTAACCATAGTCACATTTTTTTCCTGGAATTATAATAAGAAAATGTATTGCAGAAAATGTGACAGGGAAATGTCTCCTCTCTTAGAAACCTGAAAAATAAGTAAGAGATTCCATCACAAACACAATTGCACAATGAACTCAGTACTATGTAACATACCATTTGAGGGGAATGGTTTGAGATTTTAAAGCTTTGACAGTTTTTAAAGGTTTAATAATCCTTGCAATGTGTGAATGTGTAGGTGTACAGGCATATGTGAATGGCAGATGATGTGACCTGTATATAAGAGACAGAGAGAAACATCACAAAGAGAAATATCCATCAACCACAAAATTCTTCGTAAAATAAAGTAACATGAATTTAAAAGCAGATGCCTGATGCTTGTTAAGTATTTTTTGTTATCATACACAAACATGGATACATGTATTACTTATATAGAGATATTTCAGAGGCAGTGCAGAATGTATAAATAAATCAGGCCTGGATTCAATTCTTAAGAACCTCATAAAGGTGGCTGAAAGAATGACAAGATTACCATAGCTAAGATATAGAACCAACCAGATACCCCTCAGTGGTGAATGGATCAAGAAAATATGGTGTATGTACACAATGGAATTCTATGCTTCCATCAGAAAGAATTGACATTGCCCCATTCGTATAGTGGAAAAACTTGGAAGCAATTATATTAAGTGAAGTGAGCCACCCATTTGTAATAACTAGAATATGTCTAGGATATTCTTAACAAAGGATCACAGTGGCTTAATAGCAAAATGGATATGACCATATAAAATGATGCTTATCAAAATGAACTCCAGGAAATGGAAGCAGGAGGTTTTTTTCATTGTACTGTTGCTAGTTATTTCTCTTTTTTTCTTCTTATTTTCCCTTTGTTTTATTCCCCATTGTCACTGTTTCCAATTACTTATATATATGCATATACGTTTATATATACATATAAGTTTATCTGATTTGGGGAAGGGAAAGGGAAATGGTGGGACAAAGGGTGAACCAATGCAACAGTGATATTCACTAGACACTGTGTTGGAAATGAACTTTACAGCTTGGGGGAAGGGGAGTCATGGAGGGGAAAGCAGGAGAAAATGGAGTAGGGGTAATAGTGTTCAAAAAGAAATATACTCATTACCTCACTTATGTAACTGTATTCCCTCTGTACGTCACCTTTACAATAAAATTTAAAATTAAAAAAATAATTACAAGAAATTTGGAAAACTAAAAGATCAATTTAGGCTAAAAGAAATCAGGAAAGATCAAAAATACCCTTATTATATTGGGCCTTTGAGTACTGGGGAAAATTTGAACCTGTGGTGAAAAGAAATATAGACATTAAAATTAAAGAGATGGAGAAGAAAGGAGAGAGAGAGAGACAGAGAGAAACATACCACCACACATACACATACAGTCAAACTATTGAACCAGGAACTTTTCTGCTAACGTTTGGACTTAGAACAGGCTTGTGAGGTAGACAGGGTTTCTGTCATGCTAGAGATGAGGAAGTAAATTCAAGTTCAGGTCAGTGCCACACATAAGCTGCTGAACTCTAAGGCTAACTCCCTGTCTCTCCTGTATACTTCCCCAAAGATCAGGAGACATGATCTTCTAGGACAAAGGGAAAAGCCAAGGGTCACTTTGACTAGAAGGAAAGGGAGTACAATGCCCAGAGGGAAAAGTCTTTTTTCTGAGCACTGTGCTCAGAGCTTAATATGTGTTCTCTCTTGACCTCCTGGCAACTCCTCAACTCCTCTCTGTATCGTGTGTGTGTGTGTGTGTGTGTGTGTGTGCGCGCGCGCGCGCGTGTGTGTGTGTGTGTGTGTGTGTGTGTGTGTGTGTGTGTGTGTGAAAACAGAGACCTAGAGATAAAGAATAAGTAAGTCAATTTCCAGGTCAAAGAACTGAATAATGGAGGAGCTGAAATTCATACTAATTGTTATTAGACTTCAGATAAAAGCCTAAACTTTAAATCACTGTGCTTTCAGAATACCAGAAACAATTATATCACAGACATCGTATGTGTACAGATATATATATATGAAAATATACTTTGCATGCAAACACAATCATTTCATACCAACAGTGATCTCTATAAATGCTTTAGTTGGTATGTCTAAATTTAATACACCTTGTTAAACTGATAGTCACATTTCTTAGTATGCAATTATTTTCCTTTAGCCTTACACTAATGCGCATTTATGAGGTACCTGATTTATGTTAAACATTCTTTAGGTATCACTACACATACTAGTACAAAGTTGAGACATAGTCTTCATGCTAAGATAGCTTAGGCTTTTCAATTTTAACACTAGTAAATTAATAAAATAGGATTTGTGTGCCTTCTTGTATTTCTATTGCTTGTTATGATTGTGTTCCATGTTTTACTGTGCTAAGATTGCATTTCCATATGCAAAATGCTACTAGTTTTCTAAGTAGGTACCAGTAAATAAATATCATCAGGTCATATTAAAAGTTTCACACAGTGACCTACTGGAAAGCTCATGAAGCATGATTCTTTATCAAGACTCCTCCACTTTACTGACACTTCACAAGCCTCTTCTTAATTTTGTGCCCATTTGTTAATATTCCTTTTTTTAAAAAAAATAATTCCCATAAACTTTGCAGTTCTTATGATCACAAAGGATTCAATTCATCCCACCTAGTTTTAATAATTTAAAAATAACTCAGTGATTTGGGGCTGATGATCAATAGACTAAAAATAAAGAACTCTTACCTTGCTGGTGCCTCCTTCTCTGGTGTTTTCATTTTAATTATTTCACTAAGTGTTTCTAGGATAGTATACATACTAATAAAAACAAACCTCAAAGAAGTACTCATCTCTTATTTCTAAGATGGTCTTCAAGCAACGACTAGAAGGAGAACTCAATACATGGCAGTACAACACCTACTACTACAAGGAATTCCCAAGTGACCCTTACAGTTTTTCTACTCAGACACTTGAAACACTGCTATTTTAATTTTTAAGCTTATGCCAGTGAGACAGAGTATAGACAATAGAACCCCTGTTGTCCTGCTATGGGGCATGAAGCCTGACCATTTAAAACAAAATTTGTTTACTTCTTTGTTTAATCCTGGTAAAATTTCACACACACAAGCACATATGTAAAAGAGAGATAGATAGATAGATAGATAGATAGATAGATAGATAGATAGATAGATAGATAGATAGATAGATAGATGATTGACAATCTTAATTTTCTTGGAGAATTCTTTCAAAACTATAATCCTTGTAGAAACCTTTCCTTAAATGTGGCACTCTTCCTAAACCATTTGCAGGAGATTTACTACATAGCCCAAGTGGTAACTTCTTAGAAGAATGTGACATCAAATGTATGTCTAAACTTGTTGAAAATACAACCTTGCTGCTGTTACAAATAAGTGGTAGCGTGCTTGGCTAGCATGTACAGGGTTCTGGGTTCCATCCCCCATACCACAATAAAATGAAGTAAAGTATAGCCTTATTCATCGTTTAAGCATTTCACCATCTTACAGGGTTTTATTTTGTTGTCGTTGTTTTTGTTTGTTTGTTGTCATTGTGAGGCTTGAACTCAGGGCTTGGACACTGTCCCTGAACTCTTTTTGCTCAAGACTGGCACTCTATCACTTTGAACCAAGGCTCTATTTCTATTTTTCTGGTGGTTGAAAAGATAAGAGTCCAGGGGCTGGGAAGGTGGCTCAGTGGTAGAGCACTTGCCTTGCATGCATGAGGCCCTGGGTTTGATTCCTCAGCACCACATAAGCAAAAAGAAAAAAAGCCGGAAGTGGTGCTGTGGCTCAAGTGGTAGAGCACTAGTCTTGAGCTGAAGAGCTGAGGGACAGCGCCCAGGCCCAGAGTTCAGGCCCCACGACCAGACCCCCCCCCAAAAAAAAAAAGATGAGTCCAATAGACTTTCCTGCCCTGGCTGGTTTTGAACCATAATCCTCAGATCTAAGACTTTGGGTCACTAGGATTATATAGGTGTTAGCCACCAGCACCTGGCCTTACAGGTTTGTGTGTGTGTGTGTGTTTTTACTTATCTGCCATGAAGTAATGAATAATTTAGGTATATTTTCATCCTAGATTATTCATTCATTCTTTCTACCAAGCAATATTTATAGAGAACTTACAATGTGATGGCTGTTGTTTGCATATTGGGGAATGGTTATAAATTAAACAGACAATTCCTACCTTGAAAAGAGGAAGACCCAAGAGGTCTTTCAAATAGCACTCTTGTCCAAGTATATTTTGCCATTTAATAAACTGATACCAAAGCAGAACACATGACTAGCAAAATATATCTGATTCCGTTTTCACTGATAGCTCATAAAACCTGTCAGTCATTTCCCTAAGATAATACTGGATTTCCTAACACTAACCTCACTTAGCGTTATCAGTGATTGCCAGTAGAATTTACAGAAGGCTCTGTTCAGAGACCAAATCCATGTCTCAGAGCTGTCCATATGGACACTTTGGCCAGGCATAGTTTTTTGATTGTGTATGGGAACATTGGGATCTTTGACCTCACAAGTAGTTACACAGCAAGCCTTATCCCTGTGGAAAAGTATTTGTTCCTTTGTGGCTCAGAGACCCTGTGTTTCCATGTCGGGCTTGATGTTCTGGAAGTCATTTTCTCTAGCACTGGGGTTATTTAATTCCAAGGACCGGTTTGAATTTCTTTTCAAACTCTTAAGTATATAGGATTACATTTAATTGTTGGTTTACGTACAGGAGGATTGCTGTACTGAACTGCAAGGAGCCCTTTATAAATACTTCTTTGTCTTGAGTAAATATTCATTCAGTGACAAGCTGGGTAAGATCCCTGAATCTCTAAATCATGACACCTTTACAAAGATTAGAATACAAGGCTCATATTACCTATGAAGCTTTTGCTGTCTGCCATGTCTTATAACATAGCTTGAAAATTACAGTGTAAATCAGGAAAACCAATTTCTATAGCTTGGAAACATTGGCCAGATTGCTAAACAACAATTGTGAATACATATGTGTTGACAACACACTGGATAAAGCCAGAATGTAGATTGTTGCAAGCTGAGTTGGTGTTCCCAGGGTGGCAGGGTCTCAGGCTGAAGCATTGCTACCTATCTGCAGGCGTAGAAGTAGCAATGTAGAGTCCTGTTCTAGTTCAGACCATACTCTGAAGGTGACAGTTGATATAGCAACCATGCATTCCTAGAAGTTTCTCAGAGGAGGCTGCCCTTCAGAGCACTGGGAAGGGATTCTTGTCCTCAGATTCTAATTCCTCCATCTTTTAGGACGATGGAGGGACTTTGTCCGATCATCACTTTTATTTAATGCATTCTCAACCTTCACTCCATGCGTGGGTTAGAAGGTCATGGTCTTCACAATATAGCCATACTAGACTTGAAAGTATGACAAGTGTCATTCTCATATCTACTATCTACTCTTTATAATGACCACACAGATGATACTTCACCTAAAGAAACCTGGTTCTGAACACCTGTGTAAGGTCATACTATGTGGGAGTCTGAAGGGGCAAGTAGTTCTGGTAGCATTCCCCAACCTTGCTGATTGTCAACCCTATGAGCATTAAGAAGAGAGATGATAGCTTTAAACTCACTAACCAGGTGGTACCCCAATTCACAGAACCTTTGTTCTACCTAAGACTATGTCGAGAAAGTAACGAAAAGCTTTGATCATCATCAAATGTACTCTCATTACAAAAGATCCTGAACATTTTGTGGATCTACTCTCCAACTGAGTGGGTCTGTGACCTGCAGTGACTCCACTCAGATCCATAGCCTACAGCACCTAGGCCTGTGTCAGTCACCCCATGGAGTAGTCTTGCAAGGTCGTGATCTTGTCTCTGTAACCTCTCCCAGCCTCACGTCTCTCCACTTCCCTTCTCTCCTGTGATCTGTAGCCCCTCTTCGTGATGCCATTCTTAAGTCCTTTCATTTTCTCATTTTGCCTTTTGAATTTTTGCCTTTACATTTTTATGGTACTAAGAATAAACAGCCACCCAGTTTATCTTGTGCTTCAGCTTCCAGCGAGGAGTATGTGGGGGAGGGAGTGTTATTATTGTCAGTTCCTTTCTCCTTCATCTAGGAAGAATACATTATTCAGAAATGTTTCCATGCTTATCAAAATGTGACAAATTATTCTGATCATCCATAAGGGAACTTCTTTCTTAGCCATTTGGGTCCTTCCTTTCTCAGTGCCAATGACAAGGGTTCATTAGTAAGTGTTTCCATCCTCATCATGCCCCACAAAGCTCTGTTCTCTGAACTGTTGGCTTCTCAAGGTCCCTCCTCTCTGAAGTACCAGTACTTTTTGTTGTAGGAGGAAGAATATTTTTTCTTTCTTAACATCCTATGACTTAGTTGGAAGAACTGTGCTTTGTGTTTTGTACAGGGACCCACCAAATGGTCATATCCTACTTACAACCCTTTCCTTCCACAAAACCACCAGCATATAGACTACAGAGTATCCAAGAGGATTCTTTCTATACGACACTATTCAGTAGAGAGGTAGGTGTTGTAACCCCTCAGCAGCTCTACAAGGAGGTTAAAAAATAAGTAAAATGAACCAAAGATAACACAACTGATAAGGAAAAGGTTTGAGATTTTAACCTCCATATGCTAAATGTTTTCCAGTATATGCACCACTTCCTATTTTCTCTATTACTAAGCATCCATGGGAATCACCTTAAAAAACTCACTATCTATACATTAAACATTGTTTTTTTACTGTAGCTACTTGTCAGTTCTTGGAACTCTGAATTGCTAAATAAAAGATGAAGTTGCATTGTGAAATTCTCGAAAATAATTGCCGTTAATCAGATATGTGGCATATATTGGCATGCAGTATAGGGTGATTCTCTGAGTCATACCAGAATTCTTCCCAAGTTCCTGCTTCCCAATGCTTTCCCAGCTCTTATAACTGGGTGCATTGGTGATCTTCCCATCCATGAAGTTTTCAGGTACAGATTTTGCTAAAATGATGCTTGCTCAGGGGCTCGAGTCATTGTACTGTATAGTGAAAAATGCAATCTTTGATATTCACCTCAGTGTGTATAAGGAAATGAACATGGTGACTGAACTTGTGTGCCATGTGACTCCACGATCACGCTAATGGGGAGGTCAACCAGATGCCAGATGCAAGCCTCACAACTTTTCCAGTGCCCTCTATTGTCTGGAATTGGAATAACAGAAGATACAGTTCTGCCTTCTGGATCTTCTCTTCCAAACTTAAAAAAAAAAGAAAAAAATACTCCAGCCGAAACCAGGTTTTCCAAGTTTTGGTTCGTAATAAGTAGTTTTTAAACATTTAAAAATAGGGGTCTGTAATAAAATGCTGAGAGAATCTCTGGAGATTGCTGCTGTTGGCTCTTTTCTAATAGAAAGCATACGCATTGAGCTAACATTTTGTTCTTTGAAGAAGAAAACAAAGCTGTTAAAAGCTAGTAGGCTCATTTTCCAATAGCAATAGCATTAATATCTTTCAAGTCATTCCTAACCATAGCTAATGAGAGGTTTAGGAAGGATGGTTCTTCCTGAAGGGTCATACCAGGGAATGGAGACCACAGAACTGCTGTTGACTATTGGCAACAATGGGTTTGTTAAGAATTTCTGCTTAGCTTGAGGTGATTATCTTATTTTCTTTTTTTCTCTTGCTGGTATGCCTCTTATTTTGACTGGCTGAGTTTGGGTTGGACCATGAGGCAGTGCCAGGTTGTTGCCGAAGATCTGCACTGACAGATCGTTGAAAACTTATTAGGCTGACGTTTTAACAGCCTGCAATAGGATGGAAATCTGCTCTTTCACTGGAAAAGCTTAGGAAGGAAAATACAAGCTTGAGCTGAAATCAGGCCCCTGTTCCAAATCTGTCGTCCTCTGGCACCAGCGGGCTGAGGGCTGCCACAGTGTTTAGAGAGGAAGGCCTGACTCTGCCACCCACGCGGTAGACAGGGCTGCAGAACACACTGTGGATTTGGGCCGCAGTAAAGAAGGAGAACTTGGAAATGCTTGTTTCGGGAGCAGAGAAAGTGTGATGTGTGCCACGGGAGGTGCTAATGGCTTCCGCAGTCACACAAGTCAGCCTCTCCCGAGGTTTCTGCTGGTGGCTGGGGGGATTCTTTCAGTCATAGCCATTCTTTGGAATCATTGAAGAGAAAGGAGTAAGGAACATCTCGGACTTTGTGCATTCTTTGAGACAGAAATGGGCAAGGAAAAAAGAAGATTCCAGGCCATACCCTTGATGAGCACTATCTTCTGCCATCCAATTGTAATTCCAGTGTTAATTCATTAAGCATCTGTCTCCAGGAGCCCTCTCTTTTTCCAGCCAACCCTCCCCTATCCTCCAGACTGAAGCTTTACTTTCATCTCTTTTTGGAAGCTTTGTGTATGGCCCATCACAGAAGGGGCAGGTTCCCACCATTGACCGATTCCTTAGTTTTCTATATTCTGACTTCAGACTATGCTATAAGTTTCTCTTGAGGACATAACCTAGCCTGAATCGCAATCTCATTTGGGTTTATAACCACACTCACAGTATAGTGCATAGCTGCATAGACTGGGCACTCAATACTTTTTCTGAATATTCCTTTGGTCACTCAGTTATTTGATTAAAAATTAATAGGATTCCAAAGTTGGAGGCCTTGCTAAATGTGGGGGTGTTCAGTCTCACCAGAAGCAGCATTTTGTACTGTACAGATCAAAACCATTTACCCTCCACATTTATCTTGTAAGGAGCGGAATCTGATTAGTGCCATTCAGTTCTGAGCTCCATCAGTGCTGCCATTTTGAAACATCCTCCCACTGGTAGTTTTCGTCTGTTATAACTCCACTGAAGCCACACACACTGTAGCTACATCCTATGTCCTGACAGTGCTTACTGGTGTGTAAGCATAAATGTCAGGAAAATATCTCTTCTCATGCTAACACAGTATCAGTATGTCCCACAGTGTGCCGGCAAGGAATCTGTCTTTTCCTTGGTTTAGTAAACATGGAGAGCACCCATTACACATTAGTCATCATCCTAGACATTGAGGGATTCCAGGGTGAGCAAATCAAACAGATGCAATCCCAACGAACACGTCAGCATGCAGGCATTTGTCTTGTTTTCTCCAAATCTCACTTGAGAAATGTGTACTATGTGGCAAACTTGCGGGATCTCAGTTCTCTTGTGAGAAAGGGAATTTGATTGGGGTGAAGGCAGCCCAGGCTAAAGATTTTTTCATACTCCTCATTGTCTCCAGCAATTTCCCAATGGTCTGAATGATAGCTCTTTCTTTGGCTGAGAAAATTGTACTTTGATGATTTTTTTTTCAAACTGAATCTAGTCATATGTCAAGGATTCTTCATCTTCTGTTTTAATGAGTTCTCAAGTTATGAGATGTTGGTGTTCTGCATCTCAGCAGTAATACACACTGTTCAGTCACCAGCTTCATGGATCCCAAGACACAATCCAGCCTAAAGCTTTTTAAGCCCTGAATCACTGTCATGTGCTGTTCATTGAATCAACAGTTCAGTGATTTCTCCTGGTTTCCCACTTTTCCAGCTGTGGGCCACCTGACTAATAAGCTCACAGTTTGCTAGACCAGTTTTGAACATTTGTTCTAACAGTCATTTCAGGGCAGAGTTGGACAGGAGGGGGAAAAGAAGGGAGAGAGTCTAGCCTGGTCCTCCAATAATTTTATAAGCACCTAATTACCTTCATCAGATTCCTTTCTGCTTTTCAAAAGAAAATCCTGTAAGTGTGGAAAGAACAAAAATCATAACCTATTAATTATTTGTATAGCAACATTATGTACTTAGAAAAAAAACTGTTATTGTCTAACTGATGCTGGGCAAAATTCTAAGCAATAATGGAGTTCTATCTTGTATTTGGTTTTATTTGTTTGCTGATGTTTCTTTAGCTCTGAAGAGATCAAGGGACTTTCTCTGAAAGGATTAGTCCCCTATGGTCTAGGAGAGGCCTGAACATTCCAGTGATAGTAGCTACTCCCAAAAAATAAAAAGGCTGGTTTACTTTACTTAATTTTTTCCAAGTCTTTCAATTTCCTTACAAATGGTGCAATATTATTCTTTCTGATGGAAGCATAGAATTCCACTGTGTATATATACCACATTTTCTTGATCCATTCATCCACTTAGGGGAATCTAGGTTGATATCTTGGCTATGGTAAACAATGCTGCACTGAACATGGTTGTGCTGATAGCTTTAGTGTGGACTTGTTGTGGTCTATTGGAAAATGCCCAGGAATGGAATTGCTGGGTCATAGGGAAGCTCTATGTTTAGTCTTTTGGGGAACCTCCATACTGCTTTCCAGAGTGGTTGAACAAGTTTACATCCCCACCAACAGTGTAGTAGCCTTCCCTTTTGGCCACATTCCCACCAGCATCTATTATTGTTAGTTTTCTTGATAATGACCATTGTAAGTGGGATGAGAATCTCACTGTTGTTTTGGAAAAAATATTAAGTGAAGTAAGCCAGACCCAAAGAAACAAAGGTGGATGGCTTTCCCCATTTGTAGTAATTGCAAATCTACAAGTAAACACAATGGATGGTAAAAGAAAAAAAGTTATACTTGGGCATGATAAATTAAAAAGGACTCTAAACATTCACTCAGTGAGACCAAAGGAGTATATTCTTAGGAGAGGATCACAAGGTTCAAAAGCTACATGTATATGATCATATCAAAATGAACTCCAAGATAGGGAAAGAAGAAGTTCTTTATTATTCTGCTTTTTGGTCTTTTTTGCCTTTGTCTCTCTTTTATTTCTGTACCTTTTGTCTTATTTGTAAGTTTATCTGTTTGGGGACGGTAAGGAGAAGCACAGAAAATGGGGGCACAAAGGTTGAAGTAATTCAGCAGTGATACTCACTAGACACTACAATGAACTACACAACTCATTGAGGGGGAAGGGTCAGGAAGGAACCAACTTGGAGAACACAAAGGAAGGGGTGACACTGTTCAAAAAGAAATGTACTTATTACTTGATTTATGTAACTGTAACCCCTTTCTACATCAACTTTAAAATAAAAATTAATTAATCAATTAATTTTGGGGGGGGGGGGTTTGACCTCTGGCACTGGGCACTGTCCCTGAGCTCTTCAGCTCAAAGCGAGCACTCTACCACTTAAGCCACAGCACCACTTCCAGTTTTCTGGTGGCTAACTGAAAATGAGTCTCACGGACATTCCTGCCTGGGCTGGCTTTGAGCCATGATCCTCAGATCTCAGCCTCCTGAGTAGCTAGGATCACAAGCATGAGCCATCAGTGCTCAGCAATTAATTAATTTTAAAAAAAAGACTGGGAGAGCAGCAACTGGTTTAAGAAACCTAAAGAGCTGTCAGTTAAGCAATGAAGATGAAATTAATTTGTCACTATCTTTAAGAACTTCATTTGAGTAGCTTACTAATATTACCATACCAGGTGTCATTATAAAGGTTAAAAAGTATAGTTTTTCCAGCTTTTTAAAAAATTGTACATTTAGTTTATTGTGTATTTACTTTTGTCTACTTTATTGTACATTTCCCTTTTGTTCAGTGTAATTTTTTAAATTCATTAGAAAGCACTTTTCTAACATGGGCAAAGCTTTGGATTCCATACCTAGCACTACACACATACAGACACACACACACACACACACACACACAAACACACATACACACATTACACCAAATATCAATTTTTATAACCAAATTTATAATGAGAAGTTGAGTGCTGATGGCTCATGTCTGTAATCCTAGCAAAGGAGGATTGTGGTTTGAAGCCAGCCAGGGCAGCAAAGTCTATGAAACTTTTACCTCCAATTAACCAGCAAGCTACAAGTGGTACTATGACTCAAGTGGCAGAATACCAATCTTGAATGGAAAAACCTAAGGGAGAGCACTTGACCCTGAGTTCAAGTACTGGTACAAAAATAAATTAATAAACTGCTTAAAATAAAATGAAGGTATTGAAAAATGCAGTGTATTTAAGAGAGCTTTTTTTAAAAAAAAATGTGAAAATACCATACAGAGGGGTTACAATTACATGAGCAAGGTAATGAGTACATTTCTTATCAATCATTGTTGCCTCCTTCTTTGTTTCCCTTCCCATCCCTTCCCACCTCCCCCTCCCACGCCCTCCCTGCCCCCACGCCAAACTTGTAAAGTTTGTTTTTTGACATAACGTCTTGTACATCTCATTGTTGCAATGGGTCCACCTGTATCCCTATTTAAACAATTTGTTTTTTCCCTTCCCCTCCACAAATTATACCAACATCAAATACAGTGAAAACAGGGGTTATACTATGGGGGAGGGACATACAAAGCAACAAAGAAATCATCTTTTTTTTGTGAAAATACTGTACAGAGGGGTTATGATTACATGGGCAAGATAATGAGTACATTTCTTATCAAGCATTTTAGCCTCCTCCTTTGTTTCCCCTTCCCATCCTCCTCCCCCACTCCCCATTCAATCCTCCCCGCCCCCCCCCCCCCCCCCACCAAAGTTGTAAAGTTTGTTTTCGACATAACAACTTGTACATCTCATTGTTGCAATGGGTCCACCTGTATCCCTATTTAAAAGATTTGTTTTTCCCCTTCCTCTCCACAAATTATACCAGCATCAAATACAGTGAAAGCAGGGGTTTACTGTGGGGGAGGGACATACAAAGCAACAAAGAAATAATCTTATAAATGTGTTAGAAACAATCGCATGAAAGAAAAAAAACATTTGAATACATATCTTAGGGTTCATTTCCTTAACATCACCTTATCTGACCTTTTCTGCTTGACTCAGACATTTACTAGATAATACAAATAAGGGAAACCATGGGACCTATGTTTCTTTGGGCCTGGCTTACTTCACTTAATATAATTTTTCCAAGTCTTTCCATTTCCTAACAAATGGGGCAATATCATTCTTTCTGATGGAGGTATAGAATTCCATTGTGTATATATATACCACATTTTCTTGATCTATTCATCTACTGAGGGGCATCTGGGTTGGTTCCATATCTTAGCTATGGTAAATAAGGCTGCAGTAAACATAGTTGTGCTGGTAGCTTTAGTATGGTCTTGTTTGTGATCATTTGGGTAAATGCCCAAAAGTGGGATTGCTGGGTCATAGGGGAGCTCTATGTGGAGTCCTTTGAGGAACCTCCATACTACTTTCCAAAGTGGTTGAACAAGTTTACACTCCCACCAACAATGCAGTAGGGTTCCCTTTTGTCCACATCCCCTCCAGCATCTGTTGTTATTAGAGTTCTTGATTATAGCCATTCTAACTGGGGTGAGGTGGTATCTCAATGTTGTTTTGATTTGCATATCTTTTATGGCTAGGGAGGTTGAGCATTTCTTCATGCGTCTATTGGCCATCCTTCTTTCCTCTTCAGAGAAGTTTCTCCTTAAGTCTTTAGCCCACTTATTTATTGGGCAGTTGTTTAAGAGAGCTTTTTGATTGTCTTTAAGTCACGTACAAAGCAGTTTATGAATGCAGTAGATCTTGATCCTTGTCACCTTTTCAACATGCTCACCCCTTCCTTTTCTACCTACCACTTCCCCATTTTCAATTTTGTAATTCTTGTCTGCATTCTCCTGTTGTTCATGGAAATTATATAGTTTTAACTTTAGACTGCTAACAGCTTTAGAAAATCAGTATTTCCATTTTTATTTAAGTCGACAAAATATAAATAGTATGCATTTGTGTGATATGCTGGAACACTTAGAAATGTCTACACTATGGAATGACTGCCCAAGCCAATTATCACACGTATTATCTCTCATACTTGCCAGTTTTCAAGGTGACAGCACTGAAATGTACTCTCTCAAATTTTCACCTGTACAATGTGTTGTGATTACTGTAGCTACAATAATATATGATATAACTTTTGAATTTACGCTCCCTATCTGAGAATTTTATGTCCATTAACAAAAAATTCCTAACTGCTCCTCTTCTCCAACCATGT
Source organism: Dipodomys spectabilis (assembly GCF_019054845.1). Taxonomy (NCBI): domain Eukaryota; kingdom Metazoa; phylum Chordata; class Mammalia; order Rodentia; family Heteromyidae; genus Dipodomys; species Dipodomys spectabilis. Next base: position 22,521,434 of record NW_024870678.1, read on the forward strand.
ATAAGCAGTTGCCATTGCACCCTCTGCTTCTATGAAGGCGACGTTTTTAGATGTCTCATATAGGTGAGGTCATATGGCATTTGCTTTTCTGTGCCTGGATTATTTCATTCAGGATATTCTCCATGTTCATTTGTATTATAGAAAATGCCAATGTCCTTCCTTTCTTCCTTTCTTCCGTCTCTCCTGCCCTCTTGCCTTCCTTCCTCTTTTCCCTTCTTTCTTTCTTCTTTTCTTTCTCTTTCTGTCTCTCCTTTCTTCTTTCTTCCTTCCTCTCTTCCTTTCTTTTTCCACATTGTGGGTTGAGTAGGCAGCACTCTACCATTTGAGTCATAGTGCCTGATCCTTTTGCTTTTAGTTTGTTTTGTAGAGAAAATCTGGCACTAACTTTCTTGGGCTAGCCTTAGATAATGATCTTCTGTACTTCTACCTCCCAAGTAGCTGAGATTACAGATATTGCTACCGTGTGCCACCCAGAATTTTACTTTTTATGGCTGAATAATTGTCATTTTGTATTTATGCCACTGTCTACCCCTTGAACCACCAATGAACACTGAGGTTGATAATGTACATTGGTTATCTGACAAATAGATGCAGTATTTTTCTTTCCTGGTCCTAGAGCTTGAACTCTGGGCCTGGGCCTTTTTCCTGAGCTCCTTTTGAACAAGGCTAGTGCTCTACTACTTGAGTCACATTGTCATTTCTGGCTTTTTCTCTGATTAATTGGAGATAAGACTCTTATGGACTTTGCTACTCAGATTGGCTTCGAACCATGATCCTCAGATCTCCTCCTCCATAGTAGCTAGGATTATTGGCATGAGCCATTGGTGCCTAGCTGAATTCTAAATGTAATATAAAAAAATGTTGGCCAAGGGATTAATAACCAATTCATTAGATAGATAGACAGACAGACAGATAGGTGTGTGTACATGTGTGTAAGTACATATACATATATGTATATAAGCATATAAGTATATATTATAATGAGAGTATGAAATAGTAAATATACAACATTTAGAATAATGCTTAGCCCATAGTGTGGATGCAGCAAATGTTAAAAATCAACAAATATTTAGTCTATGTAGTCTTCCAAGGCAGCTATAAAGCAATGAGGCATCTTGGGAACATCGATGATGAACGTGATTTGATTCTTCATGTTCTGTACAGGAACTGGGTTATATACCTGAATTCATATGCAGCTTATTCTATGTGCTACAGAAGGGCAGCATGAGCCAGGATGATGTCTCTGTTGCTAGAGAGGCCACAGCCCCTTGGATGGACACTGCAAAAGCTACCGCCTGACTTTAGGAGTCAATGTTCTCTGGCAGAGATGGACAGGAACAAGGTAGTCTCCGTGCTTCAGGTATAGAAGACATAACAATGATAAAGTCCCTAATGATAAATGAGAACCTAAGAATTAGAATACTGATGAACAGAACCAGGCACAAACTCGAGGTCCCTCAGTCAGAGGGTACTAGGCCAGGAAGTCCCAGCAAACATTAGGACATGTAAGGAGAAGGGATGCAATACCTCAGACCTCAGAAAGACCCATAGGTATCTTCCTCTGTGCAGAAACTACAGTTTTCTGAGACCAAGACCCTCTGGCTTAGCCTAATTAATCACTTAAATTGAGTTATCATCATGGGTAGCACAGAAAGCAGGAGACTGGCAGCAAAACCCAAGTAAACACTGGCATCAATGAGAAAAATCACTGGAAAGAATCTGGTTTCTTGCAAGTCCGAAGAATAATCAGATTCCCTTCTGGGCACTGCTTTAAAAAAAAAATCTGCTCCATCAACAGGTAACTTTACAAAGCAGGGCAATTAGAGAGCTGCTTAAAGGTGTCTCAGCTGTTTCCCACACCCAGAGAGACGAAGACCAGGAAGGAGACTGGGCTGTCCTCATTGGAAAGGCCACTGCACCTGCCCTTGCTGCTTGATAATGAACTTGTCTAGCCAATGAACCCAGGCAGGCCAGGACTGTTCAGGAATGCGTGCTTCACGGGAGCTGCAGAAAGTACTCCTAGCTGTATGTATGTACACACAGGGACAAGAGCAAGACCCTAAAGGACCATACAGACACAACCTTGGCCTACTGTAGCCATAGCTGCCAACCCTGCCCTCAGGAAGGTCATGCAGTTAAGGAACAGCTCTTCCAGGCTAGCACACTGGGGAGCGGTGTTGTTAACCAAGGGTAAGAGACCACTCCCAAGTAATGTCCTTGTGGGACCCAGAGTGTACAGGAAAAGAGCCTCCTAGCTCTTGGTTCTGCAAAAGCTTGGAAGCTTAAGAAACCACTGACCCTCCACTTTAAAATAATTATTAACTCTTTCGGGTCATAAAAATACCACTTTAAAAAGTAGGTGAGGCAGAAAATAGATCCTGGTTATTTGAACAGACTTACCCTCTGCCAAATACAAACTGATCAGGAACAGTCGGATTAGTTCCATGGGCCATTAATCCATGCATTTGCTCCCTGACCCAACTGGGTAGCACATAATCAACAACCCCATGTTACTTACAAGGAAATGAAGTCCAGAGAGATTAAGTGTCATGATAAAAATCACCCTAGGTCTGCAGAGTAGCTGGGAAAAGCTCTTGTGCTAGGAGCTCTCTCTTTAGACCTCAACAAACCCCTCTTGCATTCAGATTTCCATGCATCTGCACAATCCATCCTCTTCAGAATTCCAGGCTTCTGCACAGGCCATCTTCTTGACCCACAGTAGTGTCTTCTTTGGATCCCGGAGCCAATTGTTCATCTCCTTGCACACAATGTGGATCAGCCTTAGAAATGGGATGACTTGGAAATGATGGAATCATCTACTCTTCTCTCAACTCACCCCTCTTAGGGTAACAGATCCTTGTAATTAGGTGTGAAAACCAGAAGTTCTTACATCCAGGAAATTTATTTCCTTTCAAATTACTTTGTCTTATATGAAGAATAGTTATAACAAAGGTTGATGGAAATGGAACTAGCCAAGCTGTGAACTGTGAAAGAAAGAGGGACACGAGTCTCCCCAAAAGCAGTTATATAAGGCTATTGGTACATTCATGCTTCATGCCATGACCTTTTTTTTTTTTTGGTCAGTTGTGGGGCCTGAATTCTGGGCCTGGGCACTGTCTCTGAATTCTTCAGCTCAAGGCAGCACTCTACCACTTGACCCACATCACGACTTCCAGTTTTCTGGTGGCTAATTGTATATAAGAGCCTCACAGATGTTCCTGACCAGGCTGGCTTTGAACCGAGATCCTCAGATGTCAGCCTCCTGAATAGCTAGGATTACAGGCCTGAGCCACCAGTGCCTGGTGCCTTGAGACATTTTTATATTCAAAGGATTATATATGGGGGCATATTATGAAATGGTTTTGCATAGAAAGAAGTTGAGAGAGTAACTCAAGGCAAAAGTAATGATGGACTCCTGCCCATAATCCCATAATATTTGGGAGGAGATGATCAGGAGGCTTGTGATTTGAGACCAGTCCAGGAGGAAGACAGGAAGTTCCCATCTCAACTGGTGGCATGTGTTTCTTATCTCAACTACACAAGAGGAATAGGTAAGAAGATTGTGGTCCATGCAAAACCATGAGATCATGTCTTAAAAGTAACTAAGATTAAAAAAAAAAAAAAACTGCTGGGCTCAATTGATAAAACACCTGCCTAGCAAATACAAAGCCCTGAGTTCAAAACCCCAGGACCATAAAAAATATTATTATGGAAAAAGCTAGAAATCCTTGTATTTCTTCTCTATATTTCAATTTCTTCAATTCCTTCTTTCCTTCCTTCCTTTCTTCCTCCCTTCTACCTTCCTCTCTCCCTCCCTCTCTTCCTTCCTTCCTTCCATCCTTTCCTTCTTTCCTTCCTTCCTCTGACCTTCCTTCCTTCCTTCCTCTGACCTTCCTTCCTTCCTTCCTTCCTTCCTTTCCTTTCCTTTCTTCTGCCAGTCCTGGGGCTTAAACTCAGGACCTGGAGGCTAGCCCTGAGCTTTTTTGTTCAGGACTAACATCCTATCACTTAAGCCACAAGCCCACTTCCAGCCTTCCTTTTTATTTTTTTGGGGGGAGAGGGTGGTGATTAACTGGAGACCTCATGGACTTTCCTGCCTGAGCTGGCTTTGAACCACAATCCTCAGACCTCAGCCTCCTGAGTAGCTAGGATTACAGGTGTGAGCCACACTCATTTTCCATTCCTCTTTCTCCTACTGTATAATTGATGCTTTATTAATGTTATTATTTTCATTTTGCTTTTTCTATAAATTAATATATTTATAAATATTTTAGATACTTTTAGATACTTCAAGCTCATATAAAGTGGAGATCTTTTCCTGGTTTAACTTTCATGTGGCTTGCATACAACATATGTTTTATATAAAACTGAAAATCACATATTGTGATTTAAATACTTTACAATTTGAATGCTATAGGTTTTATATATTTCATGCTATAAGTTTTATATGTTTCATGTCATTTTAACTGTCAAATAGCATTCTAATTTTGAATGGTATCTACATTTTGTTAATCAGAATATTAAAGTTGTAGATCAAAAATTCTCTAGTTAAAACTTTAGAAAATTACTTGTTATAGTGTGTCAGATTTCACCAGTGATTTTATAGTTTTGTACTCTAACTCACTAAGTGTGAAAGTTTCACCTTTCTCTACTTTCTTGGAAACATTTTATAATAATGAAACCTAAATTTTGTCAAAATGCTTACCTCAAAAGAAACCCCATTTTATATATAATTTGCTCAATCCTGATTGTGGGCATTGCCACATATAATTTCTGTATTTATTAATTATTCAAATCCCCTGTGAGTCCTTTATCATTTGCTTGCGTCCTTTATCATTTTTTTCTAACTGGATTATTTTTCTGGCTTTTATTTATATGTTTTATTTATAGATTCAGGAATTAAATATGCCAATTACATTCATTACCCAAATATAGCCTATCTTTTCATAACTTATTGGTTCTCTAAAGCTTGCTTTGTACCTACATCTTAACAAGCAAGTTTACACTAAAATGTAGATAACAAAGTTGACATTTCTATGAGTTGTGGACGCAGAAAAACATTATAAACACCACTATTTCATTCCGTTGTTTTTATTCTTGAATGAATTTAAAAAGCTAAGAATTGGCCACCTAGATATATGTTGGCTACTCTGTGTGTTGATTGCAGAGTGAGTCGCTTAAAAATTATAGAAGTGAATAGAACCAACTTGGAGAGCGATTAGCCTCTGATCCTTTGGCCCAATGCATTGTGTGTCTTCCATGGCAATAGAAACTATTAGCACAAAATCACCTGTAGGCAGGAACAGGCAACAGGCAGCAATGGTCTATCCCAACTTACCTCCCAAATACTTTACTACTAGAGAAGTCTCTTCTTACGACAAAAGGTTCTAGCACCAGATGGCTGAACAAAACAAGAGTAGAGTGGACTATGGTCATCTATATTTACATGGACATATTTCCTTGGGAATCCCGACTCGAAATTTTAAAATAATTACATCTATTTTTCTATTTCAGAGGTGTGGCGAAATCTTGTTTGAGAGCCCTGACCAGAATGCCAAATGTGTTTGCATGCTAGGTAAGAAGGCTTCTCATTTTGCATTTATTAAGCATGTTGATGTCCTGTGGAGTCACTATTCTGTTGCCCTAATGTCTCTTGCTCTATTTTCAAGAGAATTGGAGGTTGTGTGGGTTTATACAGTGCTATAACACATTTGTGGAATGTTACATAACAACAACAATGAAAAAAATATTTTGGTCCACTAAGTGTGGACCCGCGCTTCAGAGTCATTCAAAATTTTTTTGGATCATCAATATAAACAGAGAGTTGAGTATTGTGGATTAAGAAGACTCTGGTCAAAAGGCAAGAAGAATCACATTGTTCCCAAGTCAGAAATGTTTAGATTGATCTTAAGCTATGAAGTATTTACAACACATAAAAGCTGTGGGAGAAATACACATTTGAACTAATCTGAAGCCAGCACAATTACCCACAATGCATTTGTAACAAATAGCAATGCTGTCGTAAATAATCATTTGCTCTTATGAGAGGGTACCTCATCATTGCCTTTTGAGACCTCTTCATTTTTTATTTTGCTAAGAAATAAAGGTGGTATTATTTTCCTCATTTTGTAGGTTAGAATAAGTAGATAATACTTCTCTACTAGCGTCAGTGTGAGGAATGGTCAAATTATGGTCAAAATGGTCAAGTCATGATAGGAAAGTTTCTAAAGTATAAAATTTTAGTTCTAACATTCAGAATTCAGATAAGGCACTGAAGTGTGTTGAATGAACTTGACATTGGCTATAGCAATAAAACAAATACTAGAGACAAGGAATGATCTCAGTTATTTATAATTCAAGATTTTCACACAAACAATCCAAGAATGCTCATTATTTAAAAGACAAAAGATAAATCCAGGTACAGTGGTTTACATCTAAAAAGCCCAGCTACTTGGGAGGCAGAGATCATGCACATCAAAGTTCAATGCCAAACCAGGAAAAAGTTAGCAATACTCCATCCCAATAAATAAGCTGATCCAATTAATAATTGCTTTTAATCCCGCCTATGTGGAAGGTATACATGGGAGGATTACAGCATCAAGCTATTCCTGGACCCACCCCCCCAATCCCCAAAAAAGACACTACCCGCAAAAGAACTAAAGAAAAAGGATAAGAGACGAAAACATGGCTAAAAACATGTGGTATCTTTATTTTCTTTTTGGTGGGAATGAGGTTTGAACTCAGAACCTTATGCTTAATCTGACTGATTGCACAAGATTTCAAAATAGGAAAGTGGCTATATAAATTATTTTTGTTTTACCACTACTGTCTATCAATTGCAATTGAGCACTCACCTGACAAGTAAAAATCCATCCTACGAGTCTTCTATAATTAGATCCCTTATTCTAAGCAAATTAAAAGATGTCTGCCTTTTCATTCTTGTTTGGCAAGAACTGTACATTGTCTAAGCAAACATTCATCATTACCCTTGTGGATTTCATTCATTTATCAGATTTTTGTTTCTTTATAATATAGAATTAAAGAATATAGATATATATATATATATATATACACATAGAAGCATGAGAATGGAAATTTTATTCATTTGAGGACATATAAGAAGAATACATGTTCATTTTTACTTTTAAATATTACCTGTTTACAATCTATAATGCTGGAAGCTAAAGCTATGCATAGTGAAAACTACCTGTGCCCTCAAGGAACTTACATCTAAGAAGGCTTAGACTGTTCCTACTTAATCGTTCTAAGAGGATTTCTGAGACCTTTTCAAGATTTATAAAGCCCTTTGAATTAGTAGATGAAATAATACCAAAATAAAATTATTTGCGGCATCAATAGATGTGGATCATCCCACGATTAGCAAGTATGCTCCTGAGGGCGGGTGTTTAACATCAATGTGGTACATAGTGATAAGAAGAGACGCTGAGTGGCTCAGTCACTTGAAATCCACAGGAACAGTTCACATGATAAATAACTGCAGCACTAAAACTGAGACATCTTCTATTTTCTTCAAGAAAGAATATCTGTATCAACACCCTCCACATACACACACACACAGACACAGACACACACACACACACACACACACACACAGACACACACACACAAATCTCTTCTACATTTTCTGTCTTAGTAGTTCATGGCTTCCTTTAAGACAGACCTGACATGGTATTCTTAGGACTTCTTAGAGCGTTTCTTCAGAAAACTTTCTATCTCCAATGGCAGAGGATTCGAGGTCTGATAGTTAAAAGGAGAATTATGTTTTTCAAGTGTTGACAGGTATAAGTGTATTTTGTATTTTTACACATAATTTTCTGACACTTTTATGAGTTAAAGTTTCCAAGCAATAACACCAAATATATGCAACCTGCATGTCTACAAATACTTTTTGGTATTTAGTCTGCTCCAATATCGAGATCCCTGTTAGAATCTACCCGAGCCATCCTTGTCATTAAATTGTCAAAGTCTTGGCTCTCTCCCTCCAGCCAATTCATCTCTGCCCATCCATACTTCAGGTTTGAGAGACTGCCAGGATCCCAACTGTGCCCTGGTTCCAGAACAGTTGGAGATGGAATACACTAGTCTAGCTGGGGTCATATTTGCAGGTCTTTTCTCTCAGTCTTCAATCCTCAGATCATTCTGAAAAATGCAGTTTATGCTTTGAATTGTCTACCTCATGACTTCCATGCATCCTCACTGAAAATTATGTGTCTGGCTTATTACATTCAATGACAAGTAAGTGTAAAATTCACCTTGAAGTTGCTCCAAAACACTGCATTCAGTGCAATATTAAGTGAGAACAAATAACTGTTACATATGTTCCTTACAGAGACTTATTTCTGGTTCCAGGAGAATAATTTGTGTTACATATGAATGTAATGGGTTGTATGTGGAGCTGGCTGCACTAATCATTAGTGTTTTCTATTCCTTAATATTGTCCTGAGAAGGATAATAACCAAATTCAGCACCAAAGTGTAATAAATCATTGTTTTTCTTCTTTTCTTCAGGATTACGTTAGTGGGTTTCAAGTTCACATTTCCTCAAACCAGTCCCCTCTTTTTTTAAAATTTAGCTAAATGAATACTCTTAAATTCAAAGTGGCCTCCAAAATCTGTACAAGTATAACCACGTATATACAAGACATATACCTTAATTAAGTGTAGTGAGCTGAAACTAAAAGAAAAAGAAAGTGGACAAGCAATTCTCTCTCGTCATATAATCAATGTATACTGTATAGTAAATTATAAAATAATGTTTTCAAAAGTATAAGAAAAATATTGGTTAAAAGAGTCAGGTATATTTACGGAAACTATGAACAATGAATAATGTCAACTCAATTCTTACTTAATTTGTTAACCTGTTCTGGGAAATGACCCATCTTGGGAAAAGAAATCTCACAAAAGAGAATTTTGGGTCAAACTTGGTGCGTCTTTCTGCTTCTTTGTGTCCCTCATTCTCAGAGAGAGATTCTCTAAAACAGAAACTCTTAATTTATAACTTATGATGCTTTTGGCTCAGTTTCTCTATCCTCTTTATCAAGGTTACTTTTTTTTTGGGGGGGGGGTCCGGTCATGGGGCTTGAACTCTGGGCCTGGGTGCTGTCCCTCAGATCTTCAGCTCAAGGCTAGCGCTCTACCAGTTAAGCCACAGTGCCACTTCCAGCTTTTTTGTTCTTTTTGCTTATGTGGTGCTGAGGAATCGAACCCAGGGCCTCAGGCATGCAAGGCAAGCGCTCTACCACTGAGCTACCTTCCCAGCCCCTCAAGGTTACTTTTGTTTTCTAATTGGGAATATTCTGGAGCTCTGCCTCTGTTTCACACCTGACCCCAATCCTGCTGAGTGGTGTGGCCACTTGAAGGTACTCAAAGAACCCGTTTTCCTTCCTGGCTCAGGTGGCGATATTCATACTACTCAGATTTGGGTTGAGATTTATTATAAATTATTAAACTAGATTTATAATTTTCAGAGTAATGGAATGGTAAATTAATCCTTTGAAATCACTTTACAAGAGCATAGGCATCTTTCTAGCCCTGGATCTGGAAGGAAAAGAAGCTGTGCATTTGAAAAATCTGCTTCTTTGTTTTAAGCTCCCACTGATAGTTTTCCTACAACATGGAAATAATAACATCAGTCCCTCATAGCCTCAGGGTTTTTCCAGTGATAGAAGGAAATGTTCTGTGAGGAGATACCTGTTAGGAAGCCACCCCTGAATATCATTACCCCATCAATACGTTGATGGATACATAATAAATCATGGAACATTTTACATTCAGAAACAGATTAATTATTGATTATGACATTGGTAGTTTTTAGAAAGGCAACTGAAAAGCAGTATTATTTATATCATTATAAATACAATATGAAAGCAATTTTAAAAAATAAGAAACCTATTCTTCAAAGTTACGTGATATGTTGACAGCAAAACCCAACATTCAGTTAAACTTTGTTAATCAAATTATATCAAGTTCCATCCATCTTCAAGGTAGTGAGCTAAACACTAGGAATCCAAAGACCAATGGGGCACAGATTATATGCCAAAGGTTTCCAAACCGTCAAAAGATTCAAATCTTACTTTGAGGCATGGAGTAGTAGCTCATGAGTGAAAGGCTGAAGGAAGTGCACATATCTGGGATATAAAGACACATGGATTCAGATACAAAAGTGAAGCAAGTAGCAGTATTTTCAGGGATCCAAGACCAAATATCAGGAATCTGGGAACTATAAAAACAATAGTAAGTGATTCTGTTCATAAAGAAGAAAAAAGAACATACTGGAAAGAAATTTGAGAACTGAGTGTAGAGTACTTGACTATTATCATAAGCTCCAAAAAGAACAGAAGTTTTTTGTTGTTGTTGTTGTTTTATTTTTTAAAAAAAGCTCTGGCTTCATTCATTTAGTAAGATAGCATTTTTTAAATTTTAGTTATAAGTATTATAGAATATGCTATTAATTCATTTTGGATAGGTACTAATAAGTACAGACATTAACTACGTACTTGAGAATTCAAATAATTTTAATCAAATGTGTTCTTGCCTCTGATTACCTGAACTCTAGGTTTGATTTTATTAAATACATGTTGAGTCTATCTTCTCCCATTAGTATATGATATCATAGAATCTCAGTTAAGAAGCAAGACAGAGAAAAATTATACCTTTCTTTTTTTTTAAGGTTTTTTGGAACCTCAACACCTAATAAAATTAGGAAGCTTTAGCCGGGCGCTGGTGGCTCACACCTGTAATCCTAGCTACTCAGGAGGCTGAGATCTGAGGATCGCAGTTCAAAGCCAGCCCAGGCAGGAAAGACCGTGAGACTCCTATCTCCAATAAACCACTAGAAAAACAGAAGTGGCACTGTAGCTCAAGTGGTAGAGCGCTCGCCTTGAGCTGAAGAGCTGAGGGACAGCGCCCAGGCCCAGAGTTCAAGCCCCATGACTGACCAAAAAAAAAAAAAAAAAATTAGGAAGCTTTTTATATTAATACTTTGTTCTCATTTCTGGCCCCAGTTTATGAGTTTTATATGTGGACATTTTTGTGGTCAATAGATAGCTTCTTAAATTCATACATAATCTATTCTAAGGCAAAATTAGATATACACCATAGTAGAAAGAATAGTTCCATTGAAAGGCTTAGTACCAGCTAACTACTGTGCAGTTATGGGCAAGTCACCTAAGGTCTTTACTTTTTTCTAAAATGGAGTAGTAAGTACTAGCAACAATTTTATCTAAATCTGTTGAGAGTAAAATGACAATAAAAAATAAAACAGTCAGCAAACTTAGAAATTCTGTAAATATAATTTTATTAATACGATAGCATTTTTGTAAACCCTTGCATTTCATTTCATATTACTTACAGTGTTTTTTCTTTACACAATTGACTTCTTTGGTACGTTTTTGATAGAAAACTATTTCGATGGGTTTGAGTATTTTCAAGTGTTTACAATTTAGAAATAATATTAGAAATAACATAAATATAAATATAACCAGAATTATTACCTGAAAATAGTATGAAAGTTTTAATAGTTGACATAATAGTATTAACATATGATAGTAACAATCATAGGTTATTAAATAAAGCTTATTGTAAGCACTTTTTTTTATACACTTGATTTTAAAAATAAGGTTTCTGTTGAAAGACAAACATTTTTAAGTTATTTACTTTGAATTCATCAAGGATAGAAAATATCAGAAGTTTGAATTATGTTTAACTTGTACATAGAAAGTACTTCACTCATAAACCTTAGATATATTAACTCATTCTTCCTGTAGGCATGTTGAAATAATAAAACCTTTGGAGAGTATTTCCATAAACAGTGGAGACACCTTCCCCCTACCTGCCCATAACTCTCCCAAGCCTTGATTTATCTTTTCATTGTACTTTTTTTTCTTTACCAAATGGCATATTTTATATTTGTCTGCTTGTTCCATGCTGTTCTCCAGCTTCACACCAAAGCATACTTATAGACACAGAATGTGTTCATTACATGATGAAAGGAAGGACATTGTTTTACTCCCACTGAGTATCAACTAGAGCATCTAGCTAATAAGAATTTAACTTTTGCCCAGTGGGCATATGCTGATGCATTTATGAGGACCATATAAACCTGTAGGGCATAACTGAGTCAGGTTGATCCAACATTTACAACTCGCCTGTAACACAGCCAAGGCCAAGGGTCAGCCCCTGCATGGATGTGGGCAGTTCCCTAAGCCAATTGATGTATATCCCTGGATAAGAAAAACATAGGTCACAAGTAAGCCATCAGAACCTATCCTAAGAGTAAAGAGATGAGCAAATATGCCTGAGCACCATTGCATGTCCGGCTTTCTACTTGTGTGTGCTATAAACATTCATAGAATAATGAGGAAGGCAGAATCGGTTGCCCCAGTAGATTCTTGGGTAGGTAGAAGAGCGTGTCCAGAAGGCAGAAGGCGATCCATTATTTTTGTCTTTTCTGGATTTATACAATACACATTTTTTTCATCCTGAGGATTATGGTTGAAAAGTTCTAGGTAATCTTGCTGCCTTCTAAAAATGTATATTTGGAAATCAATATTACTTTCATGGGGGAAACAACTTCCTACTGTACAGTTGGTTTCTGTGGAATGTTGTTCCATTTCCACAGCAACAAAATGCCACACTTTTGAACACAGCTGAGCACCAGGGCTCAGGTGAGAGCTAGCTGAAAAATAACACCACAAGCAAAGGTCAAACTATTAGAAGGGAAGCTGTCAAACCCCGAAGTGCAAGACGTTTTGATCTTAAACTCCCTTCATTTTCAGCCTAACGGTAGAGCAAGGGTCTTTCAGTGATATCTATTACCCTTCGTACAAAACTGTGTTTCAGAAGTTTGTGTAATCAGCAAATATTTATAGGCACATGCTGTGTACTTGTTCTGGTTTCTGCCCTTGGAAGGCAGAGTTAAAAGGAACTCATTCTATTCAACAAGAGAATAATTAGCAGGACAGCAGAGGGCAAAAAGTGTCATGGATCCAAGTGGCAGAGACCTGAGGTAGGGCATTCTCCTGAAAAGAGGCTTCTCTGAGAAAGGGAGGCACAGATAGAATGGTACCTGTCAAAATCCCGACTGAAGAAGGACTTCGTGGGATGTTCTGATGGGGGGAAAAGGAAGTGGTAGAAACTGATAACGTTTCTGAATAGACAAGAGAGTCATTGCGAACCTTCAACCTGTATGTAAGAAAAAGTGGTCAAGAGAGACTGGGAAGAATAGAGACAGAGTGGAGCAGCCATCTAATCACTTCCATTTTTAAAAAGAAAAAGAAAGTGTGATACTTTGAGGGGAACAAGGAGAGGAGGAATAGAAGCAAGCATCAAGGTTAGTTTGAAACTAATAAGTAATGTCGCATGAAACGAAGAGATCAGAGGGGTGTGTGTGTGTGTGTGTGTGTGTGTGTGTGTGTGTGTGTGTGTGTGTGTGTGTGTGTGTGTGTGTGTGTACATACCCACACTGTTCAGAGGGCTGAGGGCCAAGGTTAGCAACTGTGAACCAACCATTGCAACATAGCCCATGCTTTAAAACTAAAAATGCAGAAAATTCAAACTATAGCTATTGCCTAGTATACATATCAGAAAGTGACTGCTCTCTGCTCATAAAGGCCCTCCCCTCTCTTTTCTCCCTAGCTGCCTCCTTTCCTCCTCCTCCTCCTTCCTTTCCCTTCTCCTCCTCCTCCTCCACCACCAATGGCTGGACAAGGTAACCTGCATGGGGATGCTTCCTCACCCCCATACTACAAGTACTGAATCCCTTCTCTGTGCTCCAGCCAGCTAGGGTGTTCTCTTATTTATCTTTCTACCTTAGCACCCACCATTGACTTCCAATTCCAAAGAAGGGCCAAAAATTTCCTACTGAAGATATGAGAAACTTCTAAAACTGTGTATTCATCCCTAACCCTCTCCCACCAGCTGATGGTGCTCTAGAAAACTCTTTCCTTGCCTGTCTTGGCCTACAGAAGAACTCCTATATAGAGTGTTCCCAAGTAGTATGAAGTTATTTGAAATTTAAAATTGCCAATGTATCCATTCACCTTTGACCACTCCCATCAATACAATCTCTCATTCCCCAGCTGCTTACCCCATGCCCAGACAGTTTCCCTATCCCCTGATACCTCCACCTAGACATTACCTCCCAAGATTCTATCCTGACTAGTTTTTATCACTAGTCCTTAATTTAAAGTTTACACTAAAGAATTTGAAGAGTGTCTGCTCTCTCTCCCCCAGTTCTGTCTGTGAGGTCTCACCACACTGTCACACACAGTGTTCTTCATCCTTTTGGTTTGTTCACTCTATAGCAAGACCCACCAATTATAACTCACAAACTAAATCTGACCTGTCATCTGTCCTATCAGAACATAGACATCTCATTCTATAGAGTTGAGTGGTAATCTCCAAAGCCTGATATGTTTACTGGGTGTTCCTTTATAGAAAAAGATTATTGATGACAGCCATAGATTATTCCACTGTGTGTATGCATATGCATATTTGCACGCCTACCTTTGCACACCTGTATGACTAGCCATTTATTCAATATCTCTGTAAATTTAGGGATTGCTACAAATAGTGCTGTTATTAAGATCTTAGCACGTGTCATTTTGTGCACAAAATGCTATCTTTTCTCAAATATCTACCCAGAACTGCAACTGTAGGGTCATACACGATATCTTCTCAGCTTTAACTGCTTTTCTCAAATGTTTTCCAAAGTAGCTTTGCCAGTTTCCCCTCCCAACCAGCTGCGTGTGAAGAGCCCAAAAAACAATTTACTGCTCAGTAATTATCCTAGAGTAAAAGTTAGGATGCATAATTCATCATTCAACTCAACACAAACAACATTTTATGTAATAGCCTCTAGTGAAGATTATGATTATCTTTTAGGTAAACAAATCATCAGCTTGATGGTAGCAATAAAGCAGGTAAGTTTTATTTGCTGATTATCAATGAGCATTTGAGTTGAGAGAGTTCAATGAGTTTATAGCCTAAATCAAAGTAATAGTTTGCCCACAAATAATCCTAGTAAGGATCACCTATCCACAGTGGAATATAAGCAAAACCCTAGATCATAAGTAAAGCATCTCTCTACTGGGCCAGTTGGTTTTTCATTTTTTTATTTCACTACAAAATATACAATTTTTACAGATCTGAAGTAATAGTATTAATATGGGAAGTTATAATATGAATATGGGAAGTCAGCATGAAAAGCAACAGAGAATTTGGAGAACAGTAAAAATATTTGGTACAATACTACAATGGTGACTATGTCAAAACCCAGTCTATGAACCAATACCAGGAGTGAGCACTAATATAAATTATAGGCTCTGGGCAATTCTGATGTGTCAATGTTTGCATTTATTCATTGTGTCAATTTGTTCATGGTAACAAATATTCTATCCTGGTAGGGGATTAGGATAATATGTCTGTATATATGTGAGGGTAGGTGGCCCATTTTCAGACTCCCTCTCAATTATGCTCTTAAAAGTGCAAAACTACAGCTGGGCACCAATGGCCCACACCCGTAATTCTAGCTACTCAGGAAGCTGAAGTCTGAGGATCACAGTTCAAAGCCAGCTTGGGCAGGGAAATCCCTGAGGTTTTATCTCCAATTAACCACCAAAAGGCTGGAAGTGGAGCTGTGCCTCAAGCACTAGGGCACTAACCTTGAGCACAAAAACTCAGAGACAGTGCCCAGGCCTTAAGTTCAAGCGCCAGGGCCAGCACACACACACACACACACACACACACACACACACACACACACACACACACACACACACAAACAATGTCAAAGACTTTCCTGTGGCATATCTACATCCAGAAGACAAACACTATTTTTGACTACTTCAACATTGCAGTTAATAAATCTAATTCTAAGAAATCAATAGTCTAGACACTTATTATGAAATCATATAAGCATTTACAGACTCAAGCCCTGCATGTTTTTATTAGCATATATCAATTGTAAAAAAGACTTCATTCTGATATTTCCATAAATGCACATAATATACTTTGATCCAATTCACCCTTCTTTTGCTCTTTCTCATCCCTCCCCCCACAGGTTGTTTTCATGGACTTTACACACACTTACTCTAGGAATGAAGCAGCAAAGTACTTTCATTTCACTCTTTATCAGTATTGGATATAGGCTTGTAGGGATAAGAGATCTACATTTAGGCAAAAATATCACCACTGAGCTGAAGGAGAGAATTATAATTTACCAATAAAAATATTTCAAGAAATGCATTTGTCTTTCCAGGTGGTAGAATGAGGCATGATTGTAATTTCCTTTTTTGATCTCTTTACAATAGCCAAATGTTCATCAAATAGTAGTTGTCTTATAATAAAAGAGAGTTCAGGTTATTTCTCTCATTTCTAAGGAAACAAAGATTATTTCACACAACTTGTTTGTGCTACTAAAACCCACACATGACAAGTGTCAAAGCCCTGATAACTCTCTCCAGTGGAAGGATATAGAGTATATGAATGGAAATGTGGTATAAAACAGGACTTGGGCTGTTTTATAACCAGTGGGCTACTTACTATATCCTAGTGATAGAAAGCTTAACTTATAAATAAGGCACAGTAAGAAAACAGTAATAACTAGTAATAACATAGAACCATTCTAACAAGAAGTGTTAATAAAATTGCCAGCACCACCAATTTGTATGAGAGCCATTATTAAATAAAATAAGGGTTACTTGTACACTATACCCTGTTTCTATTACAGTTGACCTGATATTTAGGCTACCTACTGTGTGACTACTGGATGGGTACTATATGTAATATGAATACACTGGACAAAAAGATGCTTTTACCTTCTGGATGGAATAAGAAAGGCATGGCATGGTATTTTATTATGCTACTCAGAATGGCATGCAATTGTTAAGGATTATTTCTGGAATTGCCCATTTAATGTTTCTAGACCATGAATAAATGAAACTTCAAAAAGTAAAGCCACAGATAAAGGGGAAATCAGATGCAGGGGCAGGTCCTGTAAAGAATGTAGTAATGGGGAAAGGGATAGAAGTAGTATTTCAAATTTCCAATAGATAACCAATCTTTTCCTGAGGTAAGCATAGGTATGCTCACCTTGCTTGAGCATAGCAACCATGCTGAGAAGAAGGATACATAAACAGACCCAGAAAGCACCAAGAAGAACAAGAGAAGTAAGGAACAGAAGATAGATTTTAATGTCATTAGAGATGAGGATCCCGAGAACATTTTTTTAGCCTAGATATCACATGATCTGACTACCACTTAAAAATGCCTGATGTATTATCATTTTTAAAAATTGACAACACAAGGAAAAGCAATTGTCCTGAAGTGAATATCAAAGGATACAATCAAGGAAATTGTGATAAACAGATTGAATACCATGTGTTCTATATGCTCCAGATAAATAGTGATTACTGTTCATTTAACTTACAAAGCTCACTAAGGACAGCTCACTTTTCAGTGGTTAGGCCTCAAAAAGGAAAAGTGATTGGCCAACTTTCCCCTAGAATGCTTTCCTCCATGAGAAATTCCTTCTTGATTAAATCAATGTTTAGCATAGCTTTTATTTATTTTATTTATTTTTATTGAAAATGTGATGTACAAAGGCACTGCAGTTACCTACATCAGGTAATGAGTACATTTCTTTTTTAATAGTGTGACATGTCCCCTCATTTTCTCCCAGTGTTTTCCCCCAACCGCTCTCCCACACAAGTTGTATAGTTCATTTTCAACGTAGGCTCTACAGATAAACTTACATACAAGACAAAAGGTACAGAATTCAAAAACAGTGACAAAGGAGAAAAAAAAAAACAGAAAACAAAACCAAAAAGCAAAATAACAAAAACCTCTTGTTTCCATTCCTTGGAGTTCATTTTCATTAAAAAATCATTTTATATGATTATATGCATAAAGCCATTGAACTGTTGTGATCTTCTAAGAATATCCTCCTTTGGGCTCAATGTGTGAACTAAAGAAAGACTGAATGAATGGGATTGCATGAAACTGAAAAGTTTCTGTATAGCAAAGGACAAGATAAATAGAAAACTCACACAATGGAAGATTTTTACTAGTTGTGCATCATACATGGGCCTCATATAGTTGGCACTCAAAAAATTAAATCCCCCAAAACAAACACTCAAAGAAACAACAACCCAACTAATAAGCCTCAGTGGACTAAAGACTTAAATTAAGACTTCTCAGAAGAAGTAAGAATGGCCAATAGACACATGAAGAAATGTTCAACATCTCTGGCCATAAAAGAAGTACAAATCAAAACAACATTGAGATCCGACCTCACCCATTAGAATGGCCATTATCAAGAAAACTAACAATAACAGATGTTGGCATGGATGTGGCCAGAGAGTACTATTGCACTGTTGGTGGGAATGCAAACTTGTTCAGCCACTCTGGAAAGCAGTATGGAGGTTCCTCAGACTAAATATATAGCTTCCCCATGACCCAGCAATTCCACTCCTGGGCATTTATACAATAGACCACAAACAAGGCCACATTAAAGCTACCAGCACAACAGTGTTCAGCACAGCATTTTTTTTACCATAGCCAAATTATGGAAGATACCACTCAGTAGATGAATGTGGTATATATACACAATAGAATTATATCCTTCATCAAAAGAATGACATTGCACCATTCGTAAGGAAATGGAAAGACTTGGGGGGAAAATTATACTAAGCAAAGTAAGCCAGACACAAAGAAACATAGGTTGCATGGTTTCCCTTATTTGAATGTGCCTATGAATCTTCAAGTAAACACAATGGGTGGTAAAAGACAAAAAAAATTATACTTGGAAATGATAAATTAGACAGGACTCCAGCTTAGCTTTTATTTTAATGAAGAGGAGGCTCTCTGTGTTTCTATTTTTCCCTTTATGACTACCTATCTTCCCTAAATAGTAGCACAGAGTCACAGTCAATGCTTGAGGAGATTAGTTTTATTTTAAAAGAGAGAGAGAGAGAGTGAGCCTGAATTCTTGGGAATTTGTGCACCACAGCCCCACAGATGCCCTTAACTTAAACAAGCATCATTTGGGGTTGTATCTATCATGGAGTGACTAGGTGGTTCATTGTAGGCTTGGGGTGATGACATCTCTGAAATCCACATTGAATGCCCTGGTGTTAAGGTTCACACAGAAAATGTTTCCCAAAAGGTTTATGTTCTAGGCGATTGGTCCCTAGCTGGTGTGCTAATTTGGGAAGTTCTACAAATTCTAGAAGATGGGAGTGAGCTGGAGGAAATAAGTCACTGAGGGTGGGTCCTTGGGTGCATCTTGTTTTTGATCCCTTCTTGTCGGTCTCTTGGTCTCCTGTCCCTCATAATTAAAGAACTTTCTTCTACCATGATGTTTCCCTCAATCTTATAAAATCAACCAAGCATGGATTGAGCCCAATAAAATTGAGCAAGATAAATCCTTTCTGTCCAATATTTTGTCTCAACGATGCAAGTAGCAGACTGGCCTAAAAGCCCTTTGGTGGGTGCTTTCAGTTAGGAAGTGAAAATGCATTTCCCTCCTCTCATCTCACTTCATTTTAACTCTGAGGAAAATTTTGAAGCAATTTCTTTTTTATATTAATGTTTTTTATTGTGAAAATACCATACAGAGGGGTTACAATTACATGAGCAAGGTAATAAGTACATTTCTTATCAAGCATTGTTGCCTCCTCTTTGTTTCCCCTTCCCATCCCTGCCCTCCCACCACCCTCCCCCAAATTTGTAAAGTTCATTTTTCCACATAGTATCTTGTACATTTCATTGTTGCAATGGGTCCACCTATATCCCTATTTAAACAATTTGTTTTTTCCCTTCCCCTCCCCAACATCAAATACAGTGAAAACAAGGGTTTTACCGTGGAGGAAAGACATACAAAGCCACAAAAAAAACCTTATAAATATGTTAGAAACAATAGCAAGAAAGAAAAACTATTTGAGTCCTTATCTTGGGGTTCATTTCGCCTAACATCAACTTATCTGACCTTTTCTTCTTGTCTCAGACATATACTAGTTATTGCAAATAGGAGAAACTATGGGACCTATGTTTCTTTGGGCCTGGCTTACTTCACTTAATATAATTTTTTCCAAGTCTTTCCATTTCCTAACAAATGGGGCAAAGTCATTCTTTCTGATGGAGGCATAGAATTCCATTGTGTATATATACCACATTTTCTTGATTCATTCATCTACTGAGGGGCATCTGGGTTGGTTCCATATCTTAGCTATGGTAAATAATGCTGCAATAAACATAGTTGTGCTGGTAACTTTATGGCCTTGTTTGTGATCATTTGGGTAAATGCCCACAAGTGGGATTGCTGGGTCATAGGGGAGCTCTATGTGGAGTCTTTTGAGGAACCTCAAAAGACTGCTTTCCAAAGTGGTTGAACAAGTTTACACTCCCACCAACAATGAAGCAATTCTTAAGAAAGTCGAATTTGTTCAGAGTTTACAAAGAGAAACTTAGCCCCAAAACACAGTGCATGATTCTCCATCCATCAACTATAATCCTAGAACTATGCTTGGTAATAGAAATAGGAAGAAATTAGTGATGTCCCATCCCCCAGCATTCCTACTTTCTAGTCTTTTGTAGCTAGCCTCCTGAGCGTTCTAAGCTAAAGTGGTAGCAGAGAAAAGACTATGACTCCTTCTTTCCCTGCAGTGGCATTTTTCTTAAAAATGTGTTGATATTCTAGGACACATGTCAGCCTGGGGCCTGGTCTTCCTCTCAGAGTTGTTTTATTCTTGTCCTGGTTAAAATATTGACAGTTCAGAAAATTTCCTAACCAGTAGATTCTATGGAGAATCTAGAGGTCTAATTTTGTATCCTATCTCTCCCCTTAGATTGTATGCCATAACTTCCCAGTGTCTCAAGTTCCTTCCTTCCAACACATCCAAAAACCCCACAAGTAGCCCCAACAACGAATTTGAATAAAGTAAGGTGAAGTAAATAAAGCGCCAGGAGTAGGTAGATATTGTCTAGACCAAGGCCAGCTGTTTGTGAGCACCGTTCACTCTCTGCAGAAACCCTGGTAATTTAGTAAACTAGCTTTGCCTTCATTGAAAGGTATCTAAGTCAATAGAATTTCTAGCACTAGAATTATAGCTTTCAAATTGCTAAAATATTGCATAAAGGAGTTAGCCCTAAACACTGTGAGCTCAGAGCAAATGCAGCAACATCTCTGCAACTAGATGCCAAGATCAGACATGAATAGCAAACGCCCTTGCCATTTGCTTCCTAATAAGCTGCTGACAGTCAATGTCCATAATTGTCCTTTTTCATAATTAGAAATGCTTAATTTTATATGAGCCCAAATGGTTTGGCTTATCTGCTTTCCCCAAAGTATATCCTGTGGTAAATCTCCTGACAGGATAAAGACTGGGTGTGACAAAGAGATTGAAAAGGTCTTGGGAGAAAGAACAGAAAGAACAATTAAAAGGATCTAGTGTGCTTGGGCAAGACCTGAAGGCCCACAAAGACTGTAAATTTCCAGACCAAGGAGGCTAAGAGCAGAGAAAGTCAATGACTCCTATAAAAGTAGTTTCCTCTTCTCTTCTAAAGACTTCGAAAGAGTTACATGTGTTGTGAGGAAAGTCTTGCCTTTTGGCAACACTGAAATGGATTCAAATTCATATACAAACTCAATTTAAACAGGTTTTCCATATACTGTGTGTGTGTGTGTGTATGTGTGTGTGTGTGTGTGTGAGAGAGAGAGAGAGAGTGAGTGAGAGAGAGAGAGAGAGAGAGAGAGAGAGGGAGAGAGAGAGGGAGAGAGGGGGGAGGGAGGGAGACAGAGAGCTTTGAAAAGAAATTTCTCTTAAGGAGGAAACTGATTCAGGTTCATTGGCATGTAATCATATTCCAGAGTCTTCCTTGGTTCATTAGAGAGCACAAGGCCTCAACGATGAAGAGATAAGATGACTAGTTCCTAAGCAAAGCTTGAAATGTTGCCACCATCTGGACAGAGTTTGCTGCCAAACTTTTATAGTAAGGTTGAAGTACTTCCATTTTCTTTGATTTCATGAACTTCAAGACCAGTAGCTCTAGCAGGTATCTGCAATTCCATAAAAACCTTATTAAATATACTGCATATAATTTCATGCTGCTCATTGGCTTATCCTGATTCATTCTTAATGGGGAAAAGCCCAGGAAAGAAAGAGGAAGAAGGAATGAGCAGGGAAAATAACCCAGGTGAAACAATGAAGACAACATTGAACTAGTAAAATGACATTTGATAGTCAGCAGTAGACTGAGTATTCTCTAGAGGAAACAATGGAGTCAGCAGAAAACAATGGCCAATTTTATAGCAAAGTGTAACTGTTTAATATTTCAATAAATATTGCACCTACTAAATGCCAGCCTGCTTTTCTGCTTGGGAAGAAATAGCAATGAATGAAATAAACTAGATCTCTTGGATATCATAAAGGGTTACATGTCACCGGCAGAGATAAGTAAAATTAAAAAATACACATACTGAATTTCAGGTAGGAATACAGGCTATGAAGAAAAAAATAGTGTCGAGGGGTAAAGGATGATGTATTGGTGGTGGAGGGTAGCTTTTTTTCAAAGAAGGTCTCTAAGAATCATTGAGAGGCAGAAACAGCTCAGAATAACAATAGCATAGAGCTCAGAGCATGGAGAGGGATGAAATAATGGAAGAGAGGTAGGAAAGAAATGAGTCCAAAGATGGGAGCAAATCATGCAGGCAAGGTTTTCTAAGCAAGCACTTCACACTTTAGTATTCGTACAAATTTCCTGGAGTTATTAATAAACGCTGATGTGGGTTCAATAAGTCTAAAATGGGGCTCAGGGTTTCGTTATGTGTATATCTTAATAAACAGCTTGTGATCTGATATTTCTGGTCCCAGAATAGACTTTGAATATTAAGTCCTTAATGAATGTCATAAGAGTTCAGATTTTGTTCTAAATTCAGTGTTTGAAAGAGGAAGATGGAATGACATAACTTATCTTTTAAACACATCAAACTGACTTCTGTGTGGAAAATAGATTCAGTGTGGGCACTTAGAAGGAATGATGACATTAATCTGAACAGGAAATTAATGGTTTGGACTAGGAAGGCTGTAAGAGATCAGTGAGAAGCTTGGAGTCAGGCGATACTTTGAAGGTAGAACTGGTCATTCTTTCCTCTGGATTGGATGCAGGAAACAGAGGAAGAGACAATGCTGTGAATTTTTTACTTAAGCAATTGACTGGATGGAGTTGCACTGAACTGAGACGGTGGCAGGGAGATGAGAGGTAGAGGTTGACATTGTTGTAGATTAAATTGTGTCCCCTTGAGACACATACACTGAATTCCTAATCCCTAGTATGGCAGAATGTGATCTCATTTGGACTTGTTGCAGAGCTAATCAAGTTAAAATGAGACCATTAGTGTAGGCCCTAATCTAATATTATTAGGGTGATTATTTTAAAAAGGGAAATTTGGACATATTGACACAGTATCTTTTGGGAACCGCAAAGATACCAATCTTCACAGATGCTCAAGCCCCCCGATATAAAATGGTATTTATATATGACCTATACATATTCTTTTTTTTTTGGGGGGGGGGTCTGGTCGTGGGGCCTGAACTCTGGGCCTGGGCACTGACCCTCAGCTCTTCAGCTCAAGGCTAGCACTCTACCACTTGAGCCACAGCACCACTTCTGGCTTTTTTCTTTTTGCTTATGTGGTGCTGAGGAATCAAACCCAGGGCCTCAGGCATGCAAGGCAAGCGCTCTACCACTGAGCCACCTTCCCAGCCCTACATATTCTTATATATATATATATATATATATATATATATATATATATATATATATATATATATACATATATATATATATATATATATTCAAAATCATTTTCTAGATTGTTTATAACATAAAATACAATGTACATGCTAGGGAAGTAGATGTTCAATTATATTGTTTAACAAATAATGACAAGGAAAACATGTATGCATGGGTTTAGTATGGATTCAAATTGCTTTTTCCTAATACTTTTTATCCATGGCTAATTGAATCAAAGGATGTGGAAAAGCCACTGTATAGTAGTTTGGGATTGCTCTTTTAGGCAGAATTAACTTAGCAGAATTAACTTCACAGGTCTGGATAAAAAGAGGCTCTTAGAAAGAGAAAATAGCACATGAACAGAGATAGAATCTATGATAAGGGAATAGATGCTGTAGAATCAAGTGTGTGTGTGTGTGTGTGTGTGTGTGTGTGTGTGTGTGTGTGTGTGTTATCCAGTCCCAGGCCTGAACTTCAGGTCTCCCATTCTCGCTTGGCTTTTTTTGCTCATGACTGGCACTCTACCACGCCTCCAACCTAGCTTCTTTGCTCGTTTAATTGCAGCTGGAATCTTACAGACTATTCTGTCGAGGTTTGGCTTTGAACTACAACCCTTAGATCTCAACCTCCTAAAAAGCTTAGAATTACTGGTGAGATCCATGGACATCCAATAGAATCAAATTTTAGTACAGATCCAGAAACTAGTCACATTGTTGAATTAAAGTGTTAGAGTGAATATGTTCTTGGATTCGAATTCAAAGATATAGCCTGGCATTCTAGCTCTGCCACTTGTTAGCTGCATGTTATAGAGTAAATCTCTCCATGGTCTGAGTCTGCTTCCTCATGGTAAGCAGAAATAACAGTCCCCATGGCACCTACCCTACTAGGCCGGCTTCTGTAAAGGCTAATAAAAGTACAACTAAAACTACTTTTCATTAGCTTGTTGCCATTGTTACTATTGTTATTGTCTAGGCTAGAATAGGTAAAACACTATAAGGTAGTAAAGGGCATAAGAGGACGTGTGGACCCGGACATACAACTCAGAGACCATGAGCCTTGCTGCCATGAAGATGCTTGAGAAGCTGTTTTGTTCATCATTGAGCCATCCATGTTCGTCTTTAGAAGCTAAAGCATCCAAGTTCATGTGATCGTAATTATAACCATACTTGTATTTAAAGTGGAAAGCAACGGAAGATTGTGGTAGCATAAATCACCAAGTCATCTAATCTCATTTAGATTGTATGAAAACAAGATGGAAGCCTTTGAAGTGAGTGTGTTTATTTGCTAATCCTCCTCCTCCCTCTCCACACACATCTCGTTACGTTTCTTAGAACTGTTTGGACAGGAAGTACTGTTTTTTCCAGGAATTTTGATTTTAAAAATAATTTCAGTGACTGTGCTATAAATCACCATTCAGTTGGTCAACAGCAAACCATCTTAACTACCACGATTGCCTCAAATTCTGTAACACTGAAATGAGCAAGATGTTTTTCTGACTGTTGATGATAGACCAGTAAGAAAGGAAACCTTAGACAGCGACACTGCTTTTAGCACAGCTGAGAGGGTATAGGAATGGCTATAGAAAAAAAAGGGGCAGAATTTGTCTTCAAAACAATCTACTACCTCCTAAAAGCCTGGGTGTTATGTGTGTATTGTATTTTTGTAGCAGATTCTAATTTGTTTCCTTTTATTTCGTGTAGTAAGAATACTTTAGAAGTGATCTGTTCTTTAAAAATTAAGTACACAACAGAGTACTGTTGACTATGCTGTGTAGCAAATCGCCAGAGCTTATTCATCTTGCTTGACTGAAATTTCATTCCCATTTCCCCCTTCTCCTAGACTGTAAACCACCATTCTATCCTCTGATTCTAAAACTTGGGCTATTTTAGGCATCTCATTTAGCCAAAATTGTGCAATATTTGTCTTTCTGTGTCTAGCTTATTTCACTTAACACAATGTCCTCAAGATTCTTTTGCATTGCGAAATTCCCTTTTTTTTAAAGAAAAAAAAAAAACCAGAAACTGGGATTTACATTTAGGGCTTCATACTTGCTAAGCCAGAGCTCTGTCATTTGAGCCATGCTCTAGACCTTTTTGCTTTAGTTTATTTCTTATTAAATATAATTTCACTCTTTCCTTCATTTTCCCCACTGGAGCCAGCCCCAGACTCTGATTCTTCCATCTCTGCCTCCTAAGTAGCTGTGTTTACAGATGTCACCCCCACACCCAGGCAGAGCTGAGGGTGTAGCTCAGATGGTAGAGTGTTTGCCAAAAGCCTTGAATTCCAAACGTAGTACCACCAAAAATCAAGTAAAAAAAAATAAAGACTGATTATCAGTCCATTATTTGTATATATGACATTTTCTTTATCCATTCCCTTGTCAGTAGATAGGAGGTAATTTCCACATCTTGAGGATGACAGTTAGTGCTTCAACAAACACAGCAGGGCTAATATATCATAATATGTCATAGAATCCTGACTTCAGTTCTGTTGGCTAAATACCCAAGGAAGGATTGCTGGATCCTATAATGGTTATATTTTTATTATTTTGAGAAACTTTCCCACTGTTTTCTATAGCAGCTTCACCATATTTCCAGTCCCATGAATATACAGGATTCCAAACACATGAACTTTCTTTTTGGATGTCCACTAACCATTTGTGTGTACATTGTATCTTATTTCCATGCATTTAGTATTGCCCTCTATTTTTTTATAATAAATTATGTTAGAAGATGCCCACTAGGATCGTGACAGTTTAGGTGGCAAGTGGAGAGTAATTACTGACTGCATATGTCATGTTGGCTGTTCCTCCTCTCAGAGAAGCACGAAAACAACTCATTCTTCACAACATGTCTGATAAGATGTACAGGCACTTAAATTCCAGGACACGTCTTCTCCACGTGTCAGGAGTATGTAACAGATACTGTTTGTACTTGCAATAAAATCAAGGATTGTAGCAACCTAGACAGCTATACAGTCACCATTACCTTAAGATTTATCCTCTTCCTGGTTCTCATCTAACCTTCTCTGGTACGGATTCAAAATAACATCAATTCAGTATGTGCCAAGTACTTATTGTGTCCAAGATGATGCTGGTGTTTTTATGAGTAAATTTTCAAATCTTTAATTGTCCTATTCCAATGTTTCTCCTGAAGACAAGGCATTCAGATACCTCCAGGAAGCAGAAAGGGGATGTGCAAGATTGAAGCTGGCTGTTTCAGAACAGGAGATAGTGGCATTGAGGCCATGCAGAGGGTGTGAACCCAGCGTTATGAGGCAGCGAACAGCCACTGTCTCATAGTGCTATAAGAGAACGCAGGTTCCCTAGGGTCAACTCCATTTTTTTCCAAGAACTTGAAATTCAGATATATGTATAAAATATTTTAAGTATTAGCAGCTAAAAAATAGTTTTCCTTACTTTTAAATACAATATGGCCATGTCTACCAGACCGCCATCTGCAATGCTTTAGAGACTGTAAAAATGCCTGCCCCCTCCTATGGATAACCAGTCTCCCACTCCATGATACTCAGAAAGACTTCACCAGAAGAATCTCCCTTCTGCTAGGAAGAGTCTGAGCTTTGGAGAAAGTGGAGAGAGACTAGGCCCTTCAAAGAAAATCTTGGACTCCCAAATCCAGACCCTTCCCTCCCTTTGGATAGAACCCTATGGAACTGGGAGAAAGAGAGGGGAAAGGTGGCACTGCTTGAAAAGAAATGAACTCATTACCTGAAGAATGTAGCTGTAACCCCTTTGTACATCACCCTTACAATAAAAATAAATACATAAATAAAATAAAAATAAAAATGAACCCTACTGAACTCAGGAACATTGCAGATGAGAGTGTGTGCACATTTGTATTTCCCCAAGGAAGGACAGCCTTTCAGCATTTTCTTCCAGAGCACTTTGGAGCACTGGACTAATATAAAGGAGTAGGGAAAGTGACAAGAAGGCTTCTGTTTTCTGTGGGCTCAAGAGAACAAGACTTCCAAATTAAAATAGCTTAAGAAATTTAAATGAGATTCAAGACTAAAAATTATGAATATGGAAGGTATGAGAATAGAGAGAACAACTGAACCCACAGGAGCTGACATCATCAAGCCTGGGTGCCAGGCTTGGTGCCAGGCACGGGACTGAGAAACTGAGAACGGATCTCACCCCAGTGGTGGTGGAAGAGATCGAGTTCATGACCTAGATAGCAGGAAAAGAAAAGACTATCCTCAGGGACCCCAGAAATGGCGATATTCTCCTCTTCAGACCTGTAGCACACACCAGAAAAATCTACTTCTGGAAGGTTTTGGGAAACAGCCCATTTACTAGATGCCAGCCAATCAAAGTAGTTAAAAATATAACTAGCATACTCGTAGAAGGCAGTGAATTATGAATTCCCTGGAATCAAGTCCCTTAGAAGGAACTTTATTAAGGATGACTAGATATTTGAAATAAATTTCTTCTGAACTACTTTTTTGCAATTATTACATTTTAATCAAAGGCTTTTTTGACTAGTTTAAGTAGTTGTACAAAGGAGTTGCCATTTAACAAAGCATCTTGACCGGAGTCACGCCTTTCAACATTCTCACCCATCCCTCCCCTCCCCACCCCTTAGCTTCTTAATTTTGTAGAATATACATTGAACTCTTAACTACATTTTCCCCCCTCTCTGCCTCTTTATTTGTCCACCCTTTTCCTCTTGACTCCAAGTACCTGCCTCCTGGTATTTATTTTGCTGAACTTTGACTTTGCCTGTCTAAGGAATTACACCATTTGAGTTCTCCCTTGCATCTACCCTATTTCAGTCAATACATGTGTATATATTTGCATACCACCCAACACATTTACTTATAAGTTTATAAGCTAAATCTACTTTTCACATATAAGGTGAAACGTGAGCATGCATGTTTGTCCCTCTGGGCCTGATTTAACCTCACTTAACATAATACTTTTTCTTCATTAAGGATCATTCTCCACAATTCAACTTTTGCTTTCTTGGCCACCTGGGGATGTAGCAGGAGCAGAGAGAGTTGTGAGGGTCCTTCAGTCGTCACAGAAGGCTCTCAGTCCTCATAACTGCCCCGGGGGGCCAATTTTCCTGTTCTCTCAATGACAGCCACTGGGGCCTCTCTGGGGAATTGCTGGATTCTCACTGGAGAATCTATGCGCTGAAGACACCTGTGAACAGGGCCGAACAGAAGCAGCTGCAAGGAAAATGGAGAGACAGCTTTCCAGTCTTTTTTGCTGTTGTTAATTCCAGGTCCCTAGAACTTACTCGTTACACTTTTCTCTAGAACGTTCTGTGAAAAGGCATTTTTAGAGTTTAAATTATATAAAATGTAAAGATTGCGGAGCCCATGTTTTAAACTGCGGGCAAATGCCAAAACATACTTCAGAGATCTTGTGTGAGGCCTTCACCTGGGGCTATTTCTCCAAATTTTTTTCGTCTTTCTTTTTTTTTCTTTCCTTCCTTTTCTCCTCCTTCTTGGCAGTTGGGTTCCTGGAGATAGCCAAATATTCAGAGATCTCAGATAATAAGGTAATAACTTTGGGGATAGGAGTCTCGACATTCCATTTATTTGGACTTCTGTCAGGCCTTCTAACTTCAGGCCTTAATAACATATACTTCCCATGCACTCATTGCCATGTACAAGCAGCAGTGAATGGGCACAGATAGCTTTACCTAGCCCTGGACCTCTGCTCGGATGTTCAGACATGAGGGAAGAAAAGTCCATCCTTCAGAGTCGGTGTATTCTGAGAAAGCTTGCCGTCTGCGTGTTTGCAACTGCCAATATTATGATGGGCATAGAGAGGGGGATAAATTCAGGCTGGCTAGGACAGGGCTGAAGCCCTTGAAATCCACTACATCTAGTCCATGAAGGTCAAATCATCCTGCTTCTCATTAAGACAACCACCATGGCTGCTGCTGGAGCAGACATGGGTAGAAGGGTTTTGTTGATATCTAGAAGCATTATAGATCTAAGGATACAACCCTGATACTGGTATAGCAAAAAGATCTGTGTTCCTCACAACTTTCTTCATTCCCATTTCTCTAGAAGGAAGTTGTGAGAAAAGCTAGGATCTTTTTGCCATCTTTTGGGATTCAGATTAAGCTCCAGCTCCACCACAGGAGTCTTGAATAAACTCTAGAACCCAAACTAGCAAAATGGGCTGACTTTTCTTGGCATGAAGAACAACACCTTGCCCTCACCCACAGCCTAGTTATGATCTTTGCGGACACTTTGAAGACAAGGCAATGGTAGCCTAGCTCCCAGATCCTGGGTGGGGGTAAGTAGGTCTTCCAATTTGGCAGGCCCAGATATTACCACTAAGTTGATCATTCCAAGAAGCTGAGCAGTGAACAGGATGAAGTAGGAAAAGGAGAGGGAAAAAGGAGATGGGTTTGTATTTAAAACTGAACAATTTAGATAACCATCCCCAAAGTGGCCCCAGTTTGAAGTGAGATTGCATGAGACAGCATAAAAGTACAATCCAACAGACCGAGAACAATACTTCACCTATTAAGAATGAGTATATTATTACTTGTGTCTACTTGGACTAAATCAGGAAAAATTCTATAGATTGAGGTCCCTACCTGCATCTTCTTTCAATATCCAATTCATGGCACCCACTTTTGCTAGAACAATCAGTTCCAGCTATCAAAAAACATATTGCTAGGCTGGCTTAAGCATAACAGAAGGATTTGAATAGGGACTCTGAGGTGCTTGTGTAACTCAGGTTTGATCAATCTCTTGCCCAGACTTAGAAAGTTGCTGAAAAAAAAAGAACTAGAGAGCCAAGTGCTATTTCCTTGAAATCTGCTTTATTTTCTTTTTTCTTTCTGCAGACAGGCTTCTTTGGCTCTGAAGTCTACATATCTCCATCTCTGTCTCTCTGTCCCTCCTCATTTCTTCCCTAAATTACAAATGCAGGGAAAGAATCTGATTGGCCGAAGGTAAATCCAGCATGCTTACCTCATCCAATCAATCGCAACTAAGAGGGTCAGAGGAGTTCAGTCTTAGACACCTGTGTTTCTCAGACTGTAACATGCATACAAATTACCTGATTATGCTGTTTAAATGAAAAAAAAAAACTGAAGTCTGGGATGAAGGTTGAAAGATTACATTTTTAATAAGTCTGCAGTTGATACTACTGCTGCTTGTCTACAATCATATGGATCAAAATTCTGGGCTGGGGCATTCCCCAAACTTGGAAAGGCTTTTAAAAAAATCCATGCCCTTTTTCTAGCTCTTCGATACTCATTGATCCTTTTAATTAAAAAATACAATCAAAACTATTAATAAATTATTGTTGCATAGTTCACTTTTTCTTTAAGATAATGTTGTATACCTAAAGAAACAAATATTGTAAAGAGAAATTTTTCAAGACACACTAGACAAACACTACTGATTGCAAAATTAGTTAAAAGCACCCACGTCAGTTGCAATCTGGAGACACCATGAATTCTGGCACAATTTTCTGTTCATTGCTGGTTCAGGTATAACCACCATGGGCTGAACTGACTTCAGAACCAAGGATGGCGATCAAAGATATCTGTTCACACTCCAGCTAAACTCGTCCAAGTAAGTTGGGCGAAGGAAGCCCCTTAATTTAAAATGACATTTTTGATCTACGAGATATCAGATATCAAGTTTGTTTTGAGGTATACGTCTTTATTTTGAAATCCAATTTAAGTAAATTCATCATAGCACTAAAGTTTTCTAAGCAGGAACTGCTTTTCTTGTCTCATCTATGAAGCATTTTAAGGAAAATACTTCCTAAATACCCTGTAGACATTTCTCTAAGCCTTCCCAAGCAAGTGACTCTCCGTAGCTTTTGTAAGGCTTCACTGATTCCCAAAGATAACAAGGTATTGATTTTCAATATAAACACCCCGAATCCATTTCTAAATATTTCAGGACGTGGTTGCCTCTTGCATGGAAGTTTTGGAAGCTGTTGTTGCTGCCAGGGAAGATCAATGCTTACTTGGATTTTTTTTTTTTTTCATTTCCCATATGTGTGTGCTTTCACGCCAAGCCAGGAGCATTTACACCCCTCATTAGTAACCTCTTACAAAATACACTTCCTCGATGTAACGCAAAGTCTGAAGCTGAACCAGCCTGTTGCATGGCTAAGAGCCTGGAGCTGCTCCTACCGGGTGGACTTGGCAACTCTTTCTCTACCTATTAGATCAGCTGGAATGGGGGAAAGAGGAATGCTTTGAATAAGAACACAACAATTGCAGGAAGGTTTTTCATCAGCCAGGCTGTTGATACAACAGTCAGCTTAAGTGAAGAATGACGCATGTTGGAAAACCGGCCTGACACATCAAAGTTATTCATCACAGGACCTGGAAATAAATTGTAGTCTCCCAATATTCCTTTAAAAACAGCTAATGTCATTCCAGTGAGAACATATATTAGGCAACTGCTAACTTTGAGTTTCCCACCTCATGTTCATATTCATCCCTCAAAAGATTTTCATCGAACCAAAGAAGTACAGACATGTTCAATTTGAGCAGTTAATTCGATTAGTTACAGAAACCGATTGGCAAATGATTCATTTTGCAATTCAAAGGGCCTGGTTGATGACCAATAGAGTCCCACATGGCACATGATATCGCTCATTTAGAGTTTACCAATGGCTATTCTGAGCAAAAATAGGCAAATATTGAATTTTCACATAGAAAATAAAATTTAGACGGGGTCTTCCTATGGGAAAGATGAGGAGAGGAAAGAAAATTCCTTATTGTGGTTATTGGCTTGGGTTTGTGTTCTGGAATCAGTCATGAACTTACATTGCTATGAATAACCTCTCTGCTTGCAATGTGTGTGAGTTCCTGACCCGCAATATGGGAATGGTCGTTAGGAGGATCCACTGAGATCAGATGTCTGATCTCCTTAATACAGAGCCTACACTACGGCAGTGCTCAGAGCTTTGGAGCCTGAGTCCTATGACTGCATGCCGGTCCACTTCACTCAGTCTTCAGTCACCCAGTGGAAAAAGAAAAGAAAGGGAATACATGCAAAGCCTAGGTAAGAAGTAGGATGGAAGGAACTTTGGAGAACTTCTAGAAACACTACTATCCCTTACACATAATGGAATGAACGGAAAGCCTCTCTTTCACCTGTCCTTTTGCAATGAGGCTAACTCAGTTTAAGCACCAGACTTCATACTTGGATTATGATTGCATTCCTCTCTCTAGTGACTGTTCTCCAAAGGAAAGGGAGTGTCATGTGTCTGTATTTTCCGCAAACTCAGAGGAAAATCCACTTGGAAGAAAACAGAATAGTTCCAAATAGCTCCATTTCCCCTATTCAACCCTGTCTTGTACAGCCATCCGCCCTTAGAAGTAAGCCGAGCAGGGCAGATGGCAGTGCCAGGCCATGTCCTGAAGCTTTCTGAAACTGGACAACCCAAGGTGAGGAGAGGCCTCTGTGCTCTCCCAGAAATACTGCTTCTGCAGGGTCCAAAGGGGATTTTTTGCCCCTATACACATAGAAAAATGAAATTAGGTAGGAAGACAGGGACTGAGGATGAACAGGAAGATTAGCTTTGAAAAATAAATCACACTTCTTATCTTGAAAGGGAATGATGTCTTTGGAAATCAACTCCATTTTGGCTAAGTTGCTATATCAGAATGCTACACTGTTGATAACTTTAATTCATCTAGCCGCATGTCTTGACTGGTCACAAAAGATGACAGACCTCCATGGTTGAGAAAACTCAAAATTATTTCTAGTCTTTGGGATAATCTTAAATATGAGAAAAATAGATCCAATAATCTTTTTGTATCTGGCTGTGTTCACCTTAATTCCAGGCATTGTCAATTCAGAATGACTGGAACCTTCCTCGGTGTCCTGGTAGCTAAGCAGCTTAGAGAAGGACAAGCTTTGATGGTCCCATCCACAGTGGCAGCAGATGGAGGCCACTGAGCCCTTGAGAACATTTTCTTTTCCAACTCCAGATCCCTTACAGCAAGGTGTTTGTGAAACTGGTTGCTTAGACACCTGGTGATGCTCTCTCTTCCCCCCCATCCCACTGCTAATAGAACCCCTGGGATCCAATTACAGTGCAGTTGCTTCTTAGTGGGGATTTCAGCCCTGCATTATAAAAAGTACCCAGAGACAGTAGAATCAAGGCTCTGTTCAGCATCTGCTCCTCGTCATGGGTGCTTTCACATTCCTAGATCTGTAGAGAACGGGAGTGAGTCTCATTGTTGACAGGTGTGAGCTGCTTAACTTGTTTATCATAGCATCTTTGAAATTTGAGAATTTCTAGTATTGAGGTAATGGCATTTTTCCTTTTGGCTCTCCTCTTCCCAGTGCAGTGTGGGAAGATATCTACACAAACAAAAATGTTCTTTCAAAACATTCCAGAAGGTAGGCCTTTAGAACAACTCAGTATTTATTCAGAGAGAATCATAGAGAAATTTGTAATAGCCACGCAATGAAGCAAAGCTTTTTCATATCTGGACACTTAAAGGAAACTCCATCCAGCCTGGCTTCCAGAACCAGAACAGGATGGAGAGTAGGAAGTTAAACTATGACACAAGCAAGATGACACGGGTCCTTCATTCATACCATGACACCAAATCTGTACTAGAAAGGCCATCTGCCCGGTCTGAAAAATACAGGTGTAAGGAAAGAAGAAACAATCCTAGTTCTTAGTATGTGATGAAATTGTATTAGTGTCATGTTTTTCCAAGTTTTCTCAAGTGATAAATATTGAATGCTAGACATGCTCACCTTGATTTGAACATTATACAATAGGCATTTGTACCAAAACATCACATAGTGCCCCCCAAATACATAGTTTCTGTGTCAATGTGCACATGCACATGCACATGCACACAAACACACATACACATACACACACAGTTTTTCTTACAGAAATGGCTATTAAGAAAAAAATAACTCCTCCAAATCTCCAACATATCCCAAATCAAGCATCTGATGAGGTTTGTATGCTGTTGTAAGAAGAGACTAGAGTATCCCACTGTGTGAGTGGTCCAAGCCTCAAATCAGTATAGTAAAAAGAGACAGGATTGTCTTTATAGGATTCCTTACAAAGAGTTTTGAAACCTGCCCTAGAAAGAACTATGCTAATTCTGCATATCATGGAAACATGAGAATAGATAGTGCTGGATAGAATTTAACCCTTTTTAAACCATTCAACATCATCTTGACTAAGATAAAATCCAGTCCAAATTTCAGAGATTACCTCTAGGACATAGTAAGGTGCTACCAATTCATAAGATTTTCTTAGACTGAATGTCAAATATGGAAGCTCCCCTGGCTCTTGACTCTGATTTTTGAGATGAATGGTATAGCTACTAGATTTGGTGAGCAGGAAATTTCTTGCATAGTTAATGGAAGACTTGGGCACTGCAAACATTCACATTTAATTGAGAGTGGGCTACATCAAATGGACATCACCAGATCTGAGACTTCTTTACTCAGTAACTCCCAAAGTAATAGTAGTTAGCTCGCACAGACAGATTCCACTTATCACTAAAGATGTTTATCTGCTCACCCCCAACAGAGCACCTACTACATCTTTCCTCCAAAGAAGAAAAAAAAAAGCAAGGCCTTGACAATTTTCCAAATAGTGTAGCTCATCTTTGTGCTTTTATTCACTAAGTACACAAGAAGACAAATATTTGCTGAACAAGAAGCCCAACAAAAAAGATGATATAAATATGTGTGTATGATACAGGCACATATTTGCACGTGTGTATATATGCACAATATAAATGCACATATCATACGTGTCTCTACATGGGAGAGAGACAGAGACAGAGAGAGAAACAAAGAAAACTATCACTCTGGTATCTCCTCCTGAAACAATATTTAGCCAGTTATAAGGGTCACACCTTCGTGACCCATCTCACCCTAATTCCTTCCTAAAGGGTTATCTTCAAGTACCATCATATTGCAGGGCACAGCATCAATATATGAATTTTAGGTGGATATAGACATTCAGCCCATAACACGTGCTTATCCTATTTGTGTGTTACAGAAACTTCCCCTGTAACATTATGTCTTTTGTATTCTGAGCTGTTTATTTTATACGAAAGTGAAAAACAGAACTGTATCAATAGGAAAGTAACTGGACTAAGTTACAGAAACTATATCATAGGAGAAAGTGAAGTTACAGAAAACAGATCTCTTAATTACAAAAGACAAAGTGAGGCAGAGGACAGTGTCAAAAAACAAAAAAAAAATTCAGATTCTTGGAGACTTGCATATTTAA
Source organism: Dipodomys spectabilis (assembly GCF_019054845.1). NCBI lineage: Eukaryota > Metazoa > Chordata > Mammalia > Rodentia > Heteromyidae > Dipodomys > Dipodomys spectabilis. Next base: position 22,557,491 of record NW_024870678.1, read on the forward strand.
AAAGGAATTGGCTTCCTTTTGGTTTCAGCAGTTGGAATAAAGAGCGGTTATAAGGCAAATTTTAGAAAATTACAAAGCATAACTTTCTAATAAAAAGAGCTACCTGTAAAGAGAGAGAAGCACATTTAAATGCTTCATTTGAAATCTGGGATGGATCTCCACAGTCCCTTCTGACTCTAAGATAGTATGTTTTAAGAGCTCACTCTATAATAATCATTAGTTAAATGGTTTGCACGTGAGTAGGTGGATGAACCTAAAGACTAAAGCAATCCACAGTATTATCTTTGTGTTAAATGAAGGATAATAAAGGAGATGTAAAAATATGTTCTTTCCTTGAGATGTAATCCAGATGAAGCATTCATACATAAATGTTCTGATCAAATGGGTAGAGTTTTCTTCCTATGAATTAGTTGGTAATTAGAAAAATCTTATCTCAGGAGAATCTTAAGAGTTTGTTATTACCAATTTGTGGGTTTTTTTTTTTGTTAAGGGCACATATTTGGTTTATTGCATGACTATGTATCTTCTACGAAGTAAAAGCATATTCTTCTGCAAGTCTAACCCTGGACCTTTTCAATCAGAACCTGGAATTGAGACCCAGCAATCTGGTTTGACAATCATCCAGGTGTCTTAAGATGAGAAAATTATATATATACATATACAATTTCATTACATGAAATCATTTAAAAACACACTGCCTTGATTAGGAGCCTTAGATCATTAGTGTAATATCTTGGACTCCAGTTAATTCCTTGAGAAGATGGTGGAGGGAAAGCAAAACCAATAGTTTTCAAAGGGTTTTCCTTCTGCATTACTTGACAATACATCTGAAATGCCAAGTTTGAAAAGGGCTGCTTCTCCATTTCTTCCCACAAATGTTACTACAGAATTCTTGACTAAAGCAGCCTTTGAGAATCATTCAATCTCATCTTCAGTTTAAGGCAATAATTCTAGATCATTTTAGATTGCAAATATGTGTCCAAGCTTTGCATTTTGGATTACTTTTAGCTTGAAATTAAGTTTGTAATCTTAAAGTTCAAATCAAAACAGAACAGCACAAGACCTAGCATGGTGTTTTCAAATAAGCATTTAACAGCAATTGTGATGATATTGAATTCTCTATGTCTGAACTTCAGAATACTAGAATAAACAAATCAGCTTTCTTTTTTACTTAATTTTTCCCTGTAGCTAGAGTTTGTGGTTAGTTTGTAATCAAGGTAAATAAAAAACAAATGAAGGAAAATATGACTCAAAATATGTGCTACATGTCTATTCATGTTTCATCCATAGATATTAAAATATTATTTTCCAATGTTTGGCTCATAAAAAGAACATACTTAAGAAACTTCAAAATAACTCTGTTACACAAGTGAGAAAGTAATTTCTGTGAAGTTGAAAACTTTATAGTTTATAAAACTGTTCTCAAGTATACAATCCTCTAACCCTCCTCATAGCCCTATAAAGAAAGCATGGCATTTTTACCTCTTACTTGGCTAAAGAAAAGGGTGTAGGAAAACTTGATGACTCGTCCAATGTCATAGTGAATTGTGAAACCTACTGTTAGCTAAATGTTCCTGTCACTATGTTGACTTCTCCCTCTGTCCTCTTATGAGCTGAGCTCCCCTTCTTCTCGAGTCTGGACAACCTCTGTTATATTGAGTTGTCAATTTCAGCAAGCAAAAGGAAAGGAAAGGGGAAAAAAGGAAGGATGAAGGCAAGGCAAGGCAATGCAAAGAATTCTTTGATGGCTAGACTCTTGATTGGAAAGAATCAGAAGCTACTTGATTTCTAATTCAAAAGGCAAGCATCAAAAATCTAGTCTTAGGGGCTGGGAAGGTGGCCCAGTGGTAGAGCACTTGCCATGCATGCATGAGGCCCTGGGTTCGATTCCTCAGCACCACATAAGCAAAAAGAAAAAAAGCTGGACGTGGCGCTGTGGCTCAAGTGGTAGAGCGCTAGCCTTTTTAGGGAAACTATTAGTTAGGTCCTAAACTAAATGTGTTTCAATACTGGCTAGCCCTTAGAAATTATCTGGGGAGAGAATTTTAAGGATTCAAATGTCCCCATCTCCTCCCCTGGTAAACCTAGCTCATGCTAGACAATGGGATTCATGCATTAATACTTGTAAAATTGCCCCCAAGGAATTGAAGTTAGGTTGAACTCCTCTATAGGGCTGAAATGGGAGCGAGAGTATTAAAACCAAGCCTAGAAGTAGCCTAATATACCACCTCAAACTAGTTTTCTTTTTTTAAATAAAAAAAAGCATGTCTGTTGAAAGTCCTAAACATTTCTATGTGGAGGCCTTGTGTAACTTCAAGGGAAGCCAGGGAGTTGTGTCTACTGGGGAATTCCTGTGGCATATTATTAAAGGGTTTATGGTTTACTGATGCACTAAATTAATGGTGAGTATTAAGACAGATTCAACCTCAGAAGTTGGGCAGATTAACAAAGTGACCGATGTGGAGGTACAGATTTCAAGTTCAACTTTGAGTCTCCTATCTTTCACAAGACAAGGACTGGTGAGAATAAATGATGCTTTCTTTCCTTTACTGGCTAGGAGTGAATGGAATAACCCTTGTAAAAACTTGGGGCTATCCAGCGAGACATAAGAGGAGAGGTAAAATTAGCTTGAGTAAGCAAAAGGATAAACAGCAGCCTGAAAAACAGCTTCTAGAAATCTAAGAGGGACCAAGTTCTGTCCTCAAACTACCCCTTCCTTGAATAGTCTCCTGCACACAACACCCCAAAAATTACAGCAATGACTAAAATGGTCTCTCCTTGTATTGGACCCATGGATTAGAAGACAATAATGTTTACCTGTCCTGTAAATCCTATTAAAGAAACACAAGGATAAATAAATTTGTTAAAGTACCTATGTATTTCACACTTCATATAAAAATGAGAAGTTGAATATTATCATTCAAAGTCACATATCTAGGGATGGGAAAACAAAAAAATGGACAGTGGTCCCCAATACTGTTAGTTATATAAATTTAATCTGAAAGTTTTATTTCTCCAAATATATTTCTTTGACCTTCTTCTACTATTACACTGTTGGTGGGAGTGTAAACTTGTTCAGCCACTCTGGAAATCAGTATGGCAGTTCCTCAAAAGACTAAACATAGAGCTCCTCTATGATACAGCAATCCAACCCCAAGGCATTTACCCAAATGACCACAAACAAGACCACACTAAAGCTATCAGCCCAACCATGTCCATTGCAACATTATTTACCATAGCTGAGAAAAGAAATATCTAATGGTTGATTCATTGTTTGTAATTCCACACAGGCATATGTGAATTCATAATCAGAATGTTAATACTCTACTCAAATCCAACTGGAATGTTCAATTTAATGCCACAAGGACAAATAAAACCATAATTTGCTCAATAAGCCAAATGGATGAGACTTTTTCACACTCAAACCCTTACTGTGATTGTATTCGAAGGGTTAAAGAAACTCAATTCTTAAACTAGTACTTATTAAGGATCTAGCACGATCACATCCTAACTACCAGACATATGAAATGACCACAGTGCTAAGAATTCTTACATAAAATAGAATGTATTAAAAACAGCTCACCTAAATCTGTGCTACTACAAAAAAGAAATAGAAAAAGTGAGTCCTATCAGGCACAAAAAGGACAGGGAAAAAAAAGATAGCCAGAGCACTAGGGCTCCATTTTGGTCTATCCTCATTCTAACAGATCTTTCTAAAGCAGCATTAGTATCAGTAGTAGCTAAATCTGCTTCTGCAGATAAAGGGTAAGAGAATTAGACCTATCTGGTCCTCATACTCATGTTCCCACTCAACTTTATGGTTTGGTGGTTATTCTGGCTCTTTATGATGTTTTGTAATCCTACTGCTCTGTCCTTGGATAGCATAAAGACTTCCTTAAGCCCTCAAGGCCCCAAACTTTATCCTTTTCCATGCCCCTACCCTCTATACACACTTACCAACCCCCCCCCAACTTTGTTTCTACTTGTTCCTTCAAATCTAGCAACAGACAAGAGACTTCCTCTGAAAAGCTTCTTTCAGCACAGTTTTCATTGATGTGTCTGAATCCCACCAAAATGTCTGAGTTTCTAAGAGCTACCCAAAGTTTTTATTTGTTTGTGCTTGATTTTTGTCAGGACAAATAGCTAGCTCTTGCTTAATTAGCTAGTAAAGATACTAAAGATGAGCCACTTCAGGTACAGCAACAGAAAAGGAAAGTCATTAAATAATGTACAAATAGAACTTCACCCTTTTCTGAGGAGACTAGAAAAATATTCCATGATGAAATTCTTAAAAACTACCACTATACTGGTGACCTCAGGTATGGACAAAGTAAATAAGCTGACTGGTCTAAGGCAGAAATACTTAACAGTCGAGAACAAGCTCAGACTTGAACATATCTATAATTTCTAAACGCAGTTTACAATAAGACAATTTGAGTGCTCCATTAAAAAAAAAAGTTTATACCAGGAAAGGTAAATGCAAAACTGTTATGTGCATGTATGGAAATGTTAGAATGAACCCCAATGCACAATTAGTATACATTAATAATTATAATAATAAAATTCACAAATCTTTCTGCACAAAAAATCCAAACATATTTGTCAGAGGAATAATTAAAATAAAATAAAAATTAAGGTTCAGAAGGTCAACCTAAACCAACTTAACTGAGAACAGTAGCATAGAGTTACTAAATAGAGTTTACTGATTTCAAAATCATGACTTTATGCTTTGGCATTTTGTAAATAATCAAGTATCAAACTGGTTTTTCTAGATTTTTAAATTTATCTATTCAAATAAATACTTGCTCTTTTTTAGGTCATAAATATTTTTGAGCAAAATTTGATCTCACTTGGAAGCCCACTGATTTATCAAATGTAATAGTTAGATTCTCCTTAATTTATATATTATACACACTTCCAATAAGCAGAAACGGAGTGAAACCCTATGAGTTCTCTATCACTACAAAAGGCAAATGACAGACAGTACAGATTTTTATCAATACAGGACAAAGAGGAGTGGGGGGGGGGCTTTCTAGGTTCATTCTCTGTGTGTGAGCCCACTTGAACAATCTAGCTTTGTTGCTGTAAGTATCCTCTCCCTTTTCCTCTCTCCTCATCCTCTGTCCCATTGTAGAATATTAAACAGAAGAAATATGCCCATTTGATCCAAAATGTAGTCTTTTATCTTGGCCTGGTTGTTTTGATCTGATACCAAAAAGTATTTTTAAACACTTCATTCAGTTACCCTACTTCTATTTTTTTTTCAAGATAAGAAGTCTTGTGTGATGAAGTTGAAGGCTCCAGGGTATTCTATCGTAAATATACTGATTGGAGTTTTCCCTCTCTGAGCATGGGATGCTGGGAAAATAAGCAACATTAAATTCAGATTGTAGTCAAATGGAAATATGCTACTGTGATTAATTCTTAAAGTCCGATAAGAAAGTCTGAGGCCATGAGCTGTTCATGAGAAGTGACCACTTTCAAATGCTGGAAGACACCATTCTCTTTATGACTATGACTCTATTTCAAAGACAGTCCAAGTTTTCTTTCTACTGTTTAGTGTTTTGGTTTCCTGCCAATTAGGTAAAAATTTCAGGGAAGCAGTTTTTATAGTGAAAAGAGCATGTATGTTCACTTGTTCTTTTTTTTTTTAGAAATTCCATAACAAAGACTCTTCCCAAGAATATAATCTTTATGTTATTGGTGGTGGTGGTGGTGGTGGTGGTGGTGGTGGTAGTGGTTGTGAGGCTTGAAATCCGGGTCTAGGCTCTGTTGCTGAGCTCTTCAGCTTAAGGCAAGGGCTCTACCACTTGAGCCACAGCATCACTTCCAATTTTCTGGTGGTTAATTGGAGATAAGAGTCTCACAGATTTTCCTGTCCCAGCTGGCTTTGAACCATGATTATCAGATCTCAGCCTCCAGAGTAGCTAGGATTACAGCATGAGCCACCAGTACCTGGCAAGAATATAATCTAAAATACAAAAAAAGTTGTTTGAACACAGATGTTTCTGCAGCACTATTTATATGAACTAAAATTTTAATAACACTCTACATGCCTAAGAATAGAGAAGAGACAATTTTAATTACTATGGAAACATATGTTGAGACATCATGTAGCCATTAAAAACTGTATTTTGCAAAGTTTTAATGGTAAGAACTGTTTCCTTATAATGTTGAATGAAAACAGAACACAAAATGATATAAATGATAAAATAAGAAATTGTCAGTGAGTGAAGACTGTACACGATTCTTTTCTTAACACTGTCTTTTTATCCTCAACTTATTCGAGGATGCAATTGTTATATTTCATATAACCAACACACACTACACACATACACACACACACACACACACACACACACACAAACCATTTACATCCCATTGGAAATAGAATCATAAAACTCATTTTCCAAGCTATTCTATATATTCTTAACTTCTACTATAAAAGTTATAACAAATGTCTCTAATTCAGTGTATGGGTTAATAATGTCATCTTTCAATAGAGAAAAGCATGTCTAATAAAGACTGAGTCAACTGATATAGTTTAATTGCTTCTTAATAGAAAGTGCCATATAATTATGTAACAATACTATTCAAAGGAGAAGCAGCTAGCTTTTCCATATTTTTTTAGGTCAGCCTACACAGTAAAAATGTCCTTTTATTGTCATGTTTTCTGCCACCTAGAATCCTAACAACCACAAAAGAAATGGTGGCATATACCATAACACATTGTACTTTCCCATTCCTTGATACCAATTTTAAAAATGCAAATTATTTCTGTTGTAGACAACATGTTTTAATTGATTTAAACACCTTGAATTATTTTCAATCCTGTCTTCAAATGAACACCTATAGCTTTAAAACCATGAAGTGTTTCTAGGCTGTCACAATTCTCATTCTGACTCAATCCATTATGTTCACTGACTTACTTGAAGAAGGGAGGAAAGGAAGGGAAAGAAGACAAAAAGGAAAGAAGGAAGGAAAGAGGAAGAAGGGAGTGAGAAATAATGGAAGGATAAAAGGAGGGAATGAAAGATGTGGGGGGAAAATGTGTCTCCAAACTTTACTGAAAGGGAGATTGGGTATCATAATTTCTATATATGCTGAGGAAGAGGAAACTGACTGGTGAACCTATCCTTTTTCTCTGCATAGACTCTTAAGTGAAGAGAGAAGCAATGTGTCTTTAGACCCCCAAGATTCAGATGATCTTAACCAATAAGCTGTCTGTTTGAGGCCAGGCACCAGTGGCTCACGTCTGTAATCCTAGCTACTCAGGAGGCTGAGATCTGAGGATCGCAGTTCCAAGCCAGCCAGCATAGAAAAGCCAGCCTGCATAGGAAAGTATGTGAGGCGCTTATCTCCAATAAATCACTAGAAAACTGGAAGTGGCACTGTGGCTCAAGTGGTAGAACACTGGCCTTGAGCTCTTCAGCTCAGGAACAGCATCCAGGCCCAGAGTTCAAGCCCCACGACCAAAAAACAAACACACAAAAAATGTATTTTGAGGACATAAATATTATATATACTGAGAGATTTCTGAACACTTTCACAATCAGGTAATACTTTTTTCAAAAATGGACTTGTAAACAATAGAATCTCAGATTGACTTTGGGAAGTCAACCCTTTAAATAATCTATACCAACACTGAGGATCTTCTAACCCCAGGGGCATGGCTTAGCATTAGACCTAATAGCAGTACTAGATCCTCCCCATCTTTCAATTCATATTCCAGCTTTTTCTTGTAGTGTTCTAGAAGAAACATGCCAGGCATGGCAGAGACTTTGACAAAGTTCATCAGCCTTTAAGTCAGTTTCTCATGTGTAAGCTGAAGCAGAGGAAGCCAGAAGCTGCAAATGGAAAATAAGATCTGAAGCACAGGGATGAGAATTGGATTCCCTACCTGAGATCACAAATGCAGAGGAGGTGAAGCGGAAATGATGCCAGTCCTGACTCCAGGGACAGAACAAGTTAGGACAGAGAAACAAGTTTGTGAGGGAAACCTCTTAACATGAGCCCCAGAGGCTGCGTATGGCGCTCCCAGGTTTACTACCCAGAGATTCATTCACCCAGGGGGATCCCAGGTCCCACTGTGTGGCCAGTCTGCCTTCCAACCAAAGGCTGACATTTTGAAGTTTACATTCAATTTGTACCAGACACAAGGTAGGATTCACCTGTTTAGTTTAATGTCTTAGATAATTTATGGAGAATGAATTCGTTTAGAAATGATAATAGTTTAGAATATAGTTATTTCATGCCTTGGAAGAAACTAACTAGTCTTTGTTTTGTGTATGCCTACTTCATGAGTTGAAAGATTCAATTCTAAGTCTGGAGCATACTTGTGACAGTTTAATAAAAGAAAATACACCCCCCCCCCCAAGTACTTTGACAACTCCTTTGATTTCCTTCCCTGTTTTACTTTCTATCTTAACGTCCCTTCCCAGCCTACCTTCACAGATCACCTACCCACCATTTGACTTTGGTAGAGGAACCTCTGGCATGGCCCCTCAGGGGGCTGAGAAGGTGGCTCAGTGGTAGAGTGCTTGCCTTGCATGCATGAGGCCCTGGGTTCGATTCCTCAGCACCACATAAGCAGAAAAAAAATGAAGTGGTGGTGTGGCTCAAGTGGTAGAGCACTAGCCTAGAGCTGAAGAGCTGAGGGACAGCGCCCAGGCCCAGAGTTCAGGCTCCACAACTGACAAAAAAAAATGGTGCCTCAGGGCTCATCTTTTCCTGGAGTTGTTTGCTTGTTTGCTCTTGTTTTCAACTGGATATGACCCCATAGTGAAATTTAGATCCTACTCATTAACCACAACATCTAGAAAAGAGAAGTCAAGATTCCTACGGAGAGTGATGTGTTGACTCAGCCTAGAGTAATAGAAACTGCCTGGTTTAGATAATTTTGTCCTTACTTATTAATTTTATTAATATGTACACTGATAAGCACAGTCCAGGGGAATGGGTCGTACAGCATCCTAAGGATATTAAAATCCATTGATGCTCAAGTCCATTATAGAACCATAACCTCTGTACATCCTCCCCCAAACTGGAAATAATCTCTACATTATTTGTACTGAATACAATGATGCATAAATAATTATTCTATCATATTGTTTCAAGGATATTAAGAAAATATATGTTCATCTTAGACAAATATTGTGTTTTTAATCCAAAGTTGGTTGAAACCACAGCTGTGAAACTAGCAGATACAGAGGGCTGAAAATAGTTTTAGAGTAATGACAGGGGTAAGTTAGGGAATGAGGGGTGTCCGTTAATATGCCTCCCATTTCGAGGAGTTCTTATAATTTCACCTTTAATAATACCCAGTCATTTTAGCTGTGAGTTGAGGAAGAGATATGTTAGTCTATGTAGAAAGAGGTTATTAAACATATAAAATGAAAAGGGATAGAATTCTTTCAGTTAAAGAGAGTATCCTGGTTAATAAGGTACAACATGAAAATAATTTCCCCCACGTTAATTAGTAGGCAGTCATCATCTAGATTGTGGACATCAGAATTAGCTCCATTCTACAGCTAGAAAGATGGAGACATAAAGTATTCAAGGATCTCTTCCAATATAACTGAAGAGAAAGACAAAAGCTAATAGCTCACAGATGTAGGGTCTGTTTCAAAGAAGAAGCACAAATCATGTTATCTTTGATGTAACATGTGTAGAACTAACACAAATGTTTGCCTTTGAGAATTACAATAGTCAGCGTGGAAAAAAATCTTTTTCATCTTTTTATTATTTTAAAATTCCAATGTGTGTGTAGTCACTTCTCTAAGGCAAGCCAAGGTATTTTTTTTATGAATAACAAATTTGACTAAGTAAATTGTGCAATAAGTTAAAATTTCCTTGTAATAAATCTTAAAAGGTTCTTCCTCTTTTCATCAGTTCTTTTATGGGAGAAAAACACTGGCATTATGATGATGGCCAAAACAATAGTCTTCCCAAATCCTGTAGAACAGAGTTTTTGACTGACAGAAGTCAGAGAAGTCCTTGTCCTACTTACTCCAGGCCAGGCACGAACATCTGTTTCACATGGCCTTCCAATCAGAGGTGGCGCATGAGGGAGCTGTGATTGGTGAACGTGGATGGTTGCTGTAGCACATTGAAGGCCATCACAGTTGGTGCTGGGAACCAAGAAGGGACTTAGGAAAGAGCCAAATTCATCCCTACAATAAGTGTAGGAATTCTCCTGGTAGGAGTATTTTAGACACATGCTAGAAGACCAGAACTGAGAACGCTTGCAACAGTTAATAATAATCAGAAGGAATCCAGCAATAGTGGAAAATAGGGGTAACTCGCTTCTCTTCTTTTTGTGCTTTGTGGATGCATTAAATTTATTGACACATAATCCATTGTCAGATGGAATAACCAAGACTAGAACTAACTGCCAATATACTGTGCAAACTGGTGGACAAATGTAAAGACTTTAGATATGGGCAAAGGCTGAATAGTCTTAAATGATACATTTTGCCTATGTGGTTCTTCTTATTACAAACTGGTTTAAAACTCTAGAACTGGCACTAAAATGCACCAGTTCCAAACTCACTCATTTTAAGTTCAGAGTAATGTTTTCTTCAAAGGTTGGACATTGAAGGCTGGGAAGGTGGTTCAGTGGTAGTGTGCATGCATGAGGCCCTGGGTTCGATTCCTCAGCATCACATAAACAGAAAAAGCCGGAAGTGGTGCTGTGGCTCAAGTGGTAGAGTGTTAGCCTTGAGCTGAGGGACAGTGCCGGCCCAGAGTTCAGGCCCCATGATCGACAAAAAAAAAAAAAAAATTTGGACATTTACATTGCATCTGAGTAATTTCGCCCTTGTAACTTCTTAAAAGCTATTGATTGAAATTATTTTCCTTTTTTTGAGAAGACCTACATATTCATTTTAGAAAACTTGAACTATAAACTAAAACTACATATAAAGAAAAAATAGTCATTTAACAATACCATCATTGGCAATAAACAGTATTAACTTGCACACAGTATACATACTATTTCCTAATATGTATATACATATGATACATTCCACTCATTTTTGCTCATCCATTTTAATAAACATAAAGAACTTAGCCAACTGATGAATCAGAGGGCTTTTAGCAGAAGTATAAGAGCTCAGGAAGGGAATGGCAGTATAATATAAGGAGAAAGAGAGTGGATTTTGATTATATAATTTATGACTATGCTCTTAGTTTGCAGGTTTTCATGCTCTTATCTAGGATGCAACTATTTTCCCTGTTAAAAATCTTTTGCCTGTTGTGTCTCAGAGAACTTGGGCCTAATGCAGTCCTCTGGTTGCTAGTTTCGAACACTTATGGCATGATGAAAGTGGCAAAGTCAACAATGTCTGTATAACTGAGACAGGGCTGGAAACAAGTGAGGGTTATTCTGAAGATAAGTAAAATAAAAATCACAGACAAACTTAAATATTAGTGATTTGTATTTCTACCCAAGCCTTGTCTCTTTGAAATGATAATGCATAAAACACATTGGCCCTCTGTTGTTTTTCCATGAATTAAGAACCAAATCTGACCATTGGGAGCCCAAGTGGATGCCAATGGAAAGTTAAGCCAGTTGCTGCCAGCATTTTGCCTGGAAGCTTAAATAAACATGGAATTCAAGCTCTAAGGCATTCTAAAATGGATCCTGGAGTTCAAATATACATGTGTGTGCATGTATGCAGAGAAAGACATACCAGCAGAATTTTAAGACCAAAGGTAACAACAGAACCTATTTCACTGTATTTGTGTTTGTAATCTTTTCTTGGGCTCAATTTTGCTAGAAAGTGGTAGGATTCTTTTTCCTGACAAGTCTGCAAAATCCAGCCTGCTGGGAGTCAGCAAACCACAACAAACGTCATCAGATCTCTCCTGCTTCAGGATATATACACTGATCCCTGCAGGGGTCGAGGGAGAATTTTATTTTTGCTGGTGCAGGCTTATACAATTGTCAGCGGATAGAACCCTTGCCTTCCTTTGAAGTGCCAGCTATCAAAAACTAAAAAAAAAAAAAAGATGGAGCCATTTTCTGATTCAAGGTGACAGAGCAGACCAATGCCTGAATTGTATTTCTTTTTTTAAGATGGAAATGGAATTACAAATTTGTTACATCTAATTGACACCTTCCTTTGAAAATGTAGAGGCCCTCCCAAACAAATTTTTCTTAAGTGCCTTTTACTCCAAAGAATAAGTGGTAACAGTGACAATAAGAAATGCAGAAAGATTGGCCATATAATATGTACAGTTAGCAAGAGAATGGGAGGGAAAATTGTGAACTATGAGACAATGTGACAAAGGTTGAGCCTCTTGCATTCAGATGATTCTTCTTTCCCTTGTGACCAGATAAATATACATTGTTGATGCCCAGATTCCTTCCATTCTTGGTGCAATACTTGAAAAAAAATTGACCAGGTTTTTGGCATTTTCATCTTTTCTGGGAATACTTCTAAATGACCTAGGGGAAATTTTCTAAACCAAAGAACAATTTTGGCAGGAAAAAACAAGCCTCAGTATATATTATGATTGAAACAAAGTAATTTAGTCTTTAACTCATGCAAAGTTTTCTATGGAACACTTCTTTAAGCAGAATGAAATGAATTTGATATAGCTATTTTTAATGTGTGGACAAAGATGTTTTTCACTTTACCATTTTAACTCTATAAAAGAAAGACATGATTGATGCTTTGTTACTAGATACTAGGCCCACTAGATTATTGCTGTAGAGGATTAAGAATTAAGTTCCCAATTGTACTACATGTTTTCTATTCATCTCATTCTTTTCTCCGTATGTATATAACAGTATCTCTTGGCCTTTATTTTCTCACTTACACAATGAGGAAAATAGGTCCTATTGTTACAATCAGATGATATAAGACACAAATGTCTACAACAGTATCTGTATCAGATAAAGTATTTCTGATTCCTTCTCTTCCCTTTATGTTGTTTTCTATTTGAAGAATGTGTGAGAACTTCAGTAAACCAAAAGAATAAAGCCTAACTAAATAAGCTACAAAGCAGTAGGACCTGCTGTTTACGAGTGGGAATTGTGCACCTGGCACATAATAGATGCTCAGCAAACAAGGAACTATCTCACACACTTCACCCTAACCGCTGGAGAGCACTGGTTTGAATTCTGAGTTTCCAGTTGATGAAACTCAGGCTTGGGAGGTAAGGCAGTCAGACAGAGGATGATGACAGAGCCCACAGAGCACCCGAGGATCTGCTCCAGACCTGGCCTTGCCCCTACAGTGTGCCCTAGCTCTACCTAAGTCTGGGACAAGCAGGCCTTGAGCCAATTCAATTATCCACAACAGGCCTTAGGACAAAAATAGCTATTGTTTCCATCTGTGTATTTTAAAAGAAATTCTCCTAGTGAGATACTATAATTTCTAACTTAGCTGTAGCTGAGAAAGTAGCTAACTCTGAACCTGTTTCTTTACAAGAACACTGACACTATTATCAGAGGTTTTGAGCTTATACTACCTCCAGAAGATTTGAAATATGGAACTGAATATGGAGAAAGATTACCACAGCCAATTACCCTGAAAATAGTAAGTGTGAACTGAAAACCCTCCAAATGCTGACATAAAAACCTTAAAAAATAGTACAATCTTAGGGCCATGTAGCATAAGAGCAAATAGCCTAATAGTCATTTGCAGTGTAATAATTGATACCCATCAGAGTCATTTAAATGGTCCAAATAGGAGTAAAATACACATATTGTTATAAAACAAATTTCATCAGTAATCTTTTTTCTCAAGTTCAGTGTCAAAGGAAGAAGGATAAATGAAAAATAAAATCATTTCAGTAAAATACCTCCCCTATTTGTAGTAGCTGAGGCACACAAGGATGTAAATATCACTGATTAGAATGACCAATGTGCTCTTGCTTGGCTTAAGAAGAAGCCAGCATCTTTTTATTTTACCAATAAAATTTCAATCTAACTAGGGTTGAAAAGAAAAGCAGCATCTTTCCTGGAAATACACACACACACACACACACACACACACACATGCACACACACTACCCCCTGACCATTGTGCATTGGTTGTGTTGTGTTTCAGCATTTCTTTACAGCATTCCTTGCACAACCCTAGGAAGCAAGAGATGGGGGCAGTGGTCAATATGGAGCCAGGAAAGTTTTCAGCAGGATTAAACGGTAATTTGGAATTTAAAAAGTTGTGGGAGCCTTCAGACCCACATCTCTACCATGCCACGTAGCTTGGGAGAAATCAGGTGACTCCCACTGGAATCTCATGACAGCATAATCGACAGGATGGAATGGTGAGACAGAGGATACTGAGTCTCAGGGAGAAGTTAGTTAATCCCGTATAAATCAGGGAGACACATTTCCACTTTCACAGATCTGGCCAGCCCTTGAGCAGTCCATAAAATAAGAGCCAGGCAAAGTTGCCACTGAGAAATGGATTGATTTTCTTCTATAATTTGACTTCTTTGTGTATATGTACCTATGTAGGGTGTGTTTGTGTGTGTGAATAGAGAGACAGAGACAGAGACAGACAGACAGACACAAACAGAGAGATACTGAGGTTTGCAGTCAGGGCCCCATGGTTGCTAGTCAGGCTCTCTATACCAACAAACCAGCCACACCTTCAGCCTTTTTGTGCACTGATTATGTTTTAGATGGAGCATCACTTGCCTTTCAGTTATGTGCCTATTTACTGTAGGTTTCCAATCATAGCTGAGATGACAGGTATATACTACTAGACCCAGCTTCTACTGCTGAGACAGTTTCATGGATTTTCCTTCTTGGGAGGGCCTAGAACTACCAGCCTCCTGATCTCGTCTTCCCATGAAACTAGAATAAAAGATGCATACCACCAAGCCAAGCTATGGGCTGAGAAAGGATCTTGTGAGCTTTTTCTAGTGAGGCTGGCCTCACACCATGATCCTCCCATTCTTAGCCTCCTAAGTATCTAGAATTACAGGTATAAGCTGATATGAAGCTTGATTTACTACTTTGTTTCCTTCTGAGTAGTCTTGGATAGATATAGGAATATCATTCAGTGGTCCTAGCACATAGACATTATGGGTAACCTGAATAGAAATGAAATCAATTCTCCAACATTGTAATATACCTGAACCTATCATATGTCTTCACCATCATGTAAAGGAGAGTTTCTGAACACCCTATGCTATGAAAACAGACTGGTACTTCATGTATACCACAAGTAAGTAAAAGCAGAACAATAGAAAAAATCTTAACTACTGAAGATAGTTACTTACAGTTATACAAAACTATATATCTCAAAGGCTAAATCCTTATATATCCTTAAGTAGTTGTACAAATGAACTGCCATTTGTTTATTAAGGCAGTATATGAATACACTATATCTTGATCAATGTCATCCCACATCACCCATCCCTCCTTTACTGACCCTTTGCCTCACTCTTCTTAATTTTGTAGGATATACATTGAATTCTTGACTTCATTCTCCCTCACTTCTCCTCTTCATTCATCTACACCTTTTCCCTTGGCCCCACCCCACCAACATATTTACTTATAAGTTTATAAGCTAATTCTAGCTCCTACATCTGAGGGAAAATATGAAACTTTTGTCTTTCTGGACCCAACTTACTTCACTAAACATAATTTTTTCCAGGTCTTTCCATTTTTTTTTTTTTTACAAATGATACCAGTACCTCTACTCCTGGTCATTTTATCCAAAACATTACAAACCATGATAGAGTTAAGCTCCCAGCACAACCATGTTCATTTCAGCACTATTTACCATAGCCAATGTATGGAATCAGTCCATATGCCCCTCAATGGATTAATGGATCAAGAAAATGTGGTGTATATACACAATGGAATTTTACTCATCTATTAGAAAGAATGCTACTGTATTATTTATAAAGAAATGGAAAGACCTGCTAAATCCATACTTTTAATTTTTTGTTGATTCTGCTTTGTTGCTCTCTTAACTATGAGCTTATAGCTAGTATCCATTTTTACAAAAATTTTTTAAGCTGTTTGATAGAGTCATTGTGTACATTAATAAGTGGATTTTTAAAATATAGTTATGAAAATAAAAACTACAGAAGTGCAAAGCCACTGTTGTTAAAATTGACCTGCTCCTGAGGTTAATAAATGATCCTCAATAATAAATGGTTCAACCAATATAGGAATGAATAAATGCAAAAACATTTAGCCAGCTTTCTTCTAGTAAATCACAAAATGCCTTGTAAAAGTTGCATTGTTTCCTGTGAATAATGAATTGATTCCCCAAAAGCAAATTTTTACATAATTTTACAAATAATGGAAATAAATAATAAAGACATTGAGCCAGTAGTACAGCTAAGATGGATGAAAAAAAGAATAAGAAGAGGTATCAATCTATTGAAGCGTATCTACTAGGGCTGATGTTCATCCAATAGATATTCAGAAAACACCAAATATGCTTATAACTATTTTCCCCTTGTGTATCTTATAAATAGATATTCAGAAAACACCAAATATGCTTATAACTATTTTCCCGTTGTGTATCTTATAATTTGAAATACTTGTCTATGAAGCTGCATAAATAGTAATTACCATACTGGCTATCATTATTTTGTTTTTATTCCTCTTTTTTATTAACCATAATTAAAGAATGACAATACTACTTCACAGAGAATATAATTACTCTCTTCAAAGTGTCTTTTCCTATTATCATGCAAGAACTAGGTGCTATAATCCCTCCTTTACTTTCCTTAACTCTTATGAAAGTATTTTTGTGTATATTTTTATTGTAAAAATATTGTACAGAGGAGTTACAGTTACATGAGTAAGATAATGAGTACATTTCCTATTGAGCATTGTTACCTCCTCCTTTGTTTTTCCCCCACCATCCCTTCCCTCCCTGCCTCTCCAAGTCCTCCCCAGCCTCCGCCCCAGCCAAAATTGTAAAGTTTGTTTCAACATAGTGTCTTGTACATCTCATTGTTACAATGGATCAACCTGTATCCTTGTTTCAGCATTTTCTTATTTCCCTTCCCCTCCCCAAATTAGAAATATATATATATACAAGATGCAGGACACCAGAATCAAATACAGTGAAAACAGGGCTATACTATGGGGGAAGAACATACAAAAGAAACAAAAAAAAAATCACACAGTACATTTTAAGTACATTAAAAAACAATAGCAAGAAAGATAAAAACCACATGTGTCCCTATCTTGGGGTTCATTTCACTTAGTATCAACTTACATGATCATGTGTACATAGTTCTTTACCTTTTCTGCTTGTCTTGGACATATACTAGTTATTGCAGATAAGGGAAACCTGGCTTACTTCACTTAATATAATTTTTCCAAGTCTTTATGAAAGTATGTTCGTGTGTAAGCAATTATTTTTAAACATTTATGTAGAAGTGGGGGAGATCTCCGAAGAGTCCTATCCACCATCTTGCTCTAATTAATGTAATTAAAACTAACCCAAAGGCCAGGCACCAGTGCCTCACACCTGTTATCTTCACTACACAGGAGGCTGAGATCTGGCCAGCTCAGACAGGAAAGTCCATGAAACGCATATTTCCAATTAGCCACCAAAAAAAAGCTGGAAGTGGAACTGTGGCTCAATTAGTAGAGTGCTAGCATTGAGCTAAAAAGCTTAAGGACCCAGACCCAGAGCTAAAGCTCCAGGACATACACCCAGAATATTTTTTTAATTTCAAAGAACCTAAAATTTTTGGCACTCTACATAGTCTTTTCAAAGCGAAGTATTTGATTTTTATTAGCAATTTGGATATATGTAGATCTATTTATGTTTGAAAACATTTATGTATATATATAGTAAGCCATTCCATATATTGAAAATATTATACTACAGCCTTTAACTATATTGAAAAAACTATGCTTATGGGTCTTGATTCCTTAGCATAGTTTCCTTTCTGCAGCAGAAGACTGCAGATCAAATCCAACCTCTGTCTTCAATGGGAAGAAGACTGAGTTCCAGAATTTTATTGCTTTTCCCCAGATCAAACAGTGTCTAAACTCTGCAATGTTTTTATCCATATAATATCTGCAACCCCATCAACTTGTTATAGTCTCTAATTAAACTCCTTATTAAGGGACTTACAAGAAATTGTTCCTATCAGATGACCCTCTTTCAAGTTGTCTCTGCTGTCTGATAATTCAAAGCAAAGCAACTTGTTATCATTTCCATTATCTGAATATCCACCTCTGTTTTACAGCTTCATTAAAGCGATAGTAATATGATCTGCCTCTCCTCTAGGAATGAGGAGTAGGAATGCCTGAGTAGAAGGGCTTTGTCTATTCAATCTCCTTATTCTTAGCCCCTAAATAGTGATTTGGAGGAAGATGAGATTGGCCTGGATTAGCACAAGGTTTTGTTTCCTCCTCTTTAAACATCGTGTGCCAAGAATTCTCCTATTAATATCTAGGGATGGACTTTTATACTTCTTACTCAGATACCTACCAGCCATCTATTTGATTATCTAAAATCATTCCAAAGTATCCAACCCAATGTTTGATATGTGAATCTATTTCCTCCCAGCTCACAAATGGGAAGAAATGGGAAGCGTCTCCCTTCCCCAAGCTCCCCGCCCAACACACATACTATTCCATGGGTATGACCTAGAGACCCTACCTCCAAAATATTTTCTCAAACTGTTTAACTTTCCTTAAGTCTCACTGCTACTGCCCTAGCCAAGGTGTCATCCTTTCTTCCTTGAATTTTATCATCTCTTGGTTCATTTCTGCCTCCAATCTGACTGATATGCAAGCACTTCCCAGAGCTACCACTGAGGATTTCTGAAAACTACCTTAGATTGTGCCACTCTCCTAAAAACCTCCGAATGGCTGGTCATCACACATCAAATGATATCCAAAGTCATTCTGTACTTTATACAGCCCAACATTGTCTGGCTGGAATTTTATCCCATGCAATCCTCTCCTTCCTCACTCTGCACTGCTTTGTTTTTAAAACATAATGTAAGTTCTTCCTTTGGGTTTTTTGCCACTCATTTAACCTTTGTCTCTCATTTAACCCGGCGAGCAGGGTGATTCTGAACCCTTCCTTCATCTAGTTATTTGATAGTGCAGTTCTACACTGACTGAGTTTCCACGAGGCCATGTTGAGACGACTGCTTGTTTTCCAAAGAATGGGTTTGCTCTGCAGGGCCTAATGAGTCCCTCCTCCCCTGGCACATGGTCATTTGTTGAGCAAGTATACACTGTATCCAATAAGCAACCTGCTGAGGTTTGCAGCTGTGATAGTCTCATCACTGTTGGTCCTGACTTGTGTTTCAGTTCAAAAGGCCCATGACACAGTCCAGAATGCAGGACATGACCAGTCCCAGCAAGCTTAGGGATAGCCTATAAGCAAAGGAGAATCTTGCCTCTTTGAGCTGGACAGGATCTTAAAGAGAAGAGAGTGCTTCAGACCATGCTATCTCAACCCTTGTCATGGCAGAAGGCACCAAAGCTGATTGTCCCCTGGACCACACCACTAACCTCACTCTTCAACAAGGAGACCAAGAAAGAAAGTACAGAGTGGCTCCTTAAGGCAGGCTCCCCTCTGCCCTTAAGTAGAATGATTTTCTTCCACAGTCTGCTTTCTGGCCATGGGAAGAAAGCTATTTTTCACTGCCTTTTGACATAGCCTCTACAATCAAGTCTAGCATCCCCAAACTTCTGAGTTCTCTCACAGAAGCCATCCCATGGCAAAGGGAGAAAAAGGAGGGAAAAAAGGAAGGAAAGGAGGAAGGGAGGGAAAGAAAGTGAAAGAAAGAAAGAAAGAAAGAAGGGAGGGAGGGAGGGAGGGAGGAAGGAAGGAAAGGAAGGAAGGGAGGAAGGAAGAAAAGGAAGGAAGGAAGGAAAGAAAGAGAGAGAGGGAGGGAGGGAGAGAGGCAGGGGGGAAGGAAGGATGCAGGGAGGAAGGGAGGGAGAGAAATGGAGAAAGGGAGAGAAGGAGAAGGAGGAAGGGAAGGAGGAAGGAAGCAAGCAAGCAAAGAAGGAAGGGAGTTACTCGTTTATTTGCTTTATATTTCTCAGGCCACAAAGACATCACTCAGAAACTTGCTATTATAATGCTCTAAATAATGTTCTTAAAGTCTGAAAAGTAAAGAGCTTTCCAGAGGTTTTATTTACCAACCAGGGGTAGAGTTTTTACAATATTCTTAAGGGACTTGCTTATAAGAGATAATATCTCACCAGGAAAGCCCTTGACAATTCAGTACACTCATCTTTGGATGGAGAGCTATAGGCTATGAAAGAATGACATTTCTAACCATTCCTCTGGGGGAATAATTACATTGTAATGGAGTTCTAGAGATTTAGAGATAAACTAGCTCAGTTTTCACTGTGTTTGAGTATCTAGCTTGCGCTAGAAAATTTGCAAATAATATTTAAACCCTGCTTTTTATATAATTGGATCTGGAGGAGTTTCTAAATAATCTGAAGTCCATGTTCAAAGGTAGACCATGAGGAAAAGAACTTGCAGTAGCCCAATATTGAGATGAAAGGGCCAGCAATGTCATGGAGCAACCTTCAAGATCATTGCTAGTGAAAAATCTGGACTCCTTTTTTTCTCTATTTTCTTTTATATCTTTATCTGTTTTTTCTTCCAGCTCCTTGACAACTCCACACTAAATATATACCCTTTATTTTTTTCCTCACTTACCTGTCCTGTCTTTGCCCTTCCATCCATCACCTTCGTCTCACTCCTGCTGTTCTACTGATGGCACCTGGGGCTAGAAGGGTTATTGATGCCAGCTCCATGGAGAAGAGAGCAGGTAATCTGCAGGAGATGATAACGGCTGGATTTTATTGAATGCCTGCTTTGTGCTTGGCCTTACTCTGTATACTTCCCACGTGTGTTCTCATTTAATCTTCCAAAGTGCCCTAAGAACTCAGCTTATCCAAACCCTAGTTCTACTAGGGATACAAGCAGTTTCGTTTTGTTATGTTTTGTTGCATTGCTGAAAACTATCTCCAAAGGGTCTAGAGAAAAAGCTCTCCCCCTAAAAAAAATGACATCTTGGAGAAAATAGATAGAATGGCATGTTTGGCTCAACAAGCTAGAAATAAGAAAGATATGACAATGGAGGTGCATCCTGAGTGAAACCCTGCATTGATTTCTGTAAGCAATTCCTTTCATTTGCACGTTTGTACTTTGGGGGGAAAACGTGACTTTTCAATCCATGTTAATGGAGGGAAAGTTCTAACCCTTCAATAATTTCAAGAAAACCAGAATATGGTTTAAGTCGAAAGGAGTACTTGATTTTGCAACACCAAATATCCCTTCTGAGGTTTCCCAAAAATGCTGTGGCTGTCCCACACAGAACTCTCTCCATATTTCTATCACAGGCACAGCAGTGCTAATTCAGCGTCCACTATAATTGCGACCACTTGGGCAATCCTTTATAGAAGAAAGCAGAGGACAGATACCTGCTCTCTCAAAATCGAATGTCATCAAATCAAAGGTTGAATTCCCAGACTATAAACAATTACAAAGAACAAGGCATGAAATTATAATGTTTTATACATGTAGAATATCAGAGAGAATGATTAGGCTTGATTGGATTTAGTTAGAAAATGAGTTCAAGAATTGAGTTATTATTTCATATACGTAAATGGATTTATGAATAAATTATTACAGGGGACGAGGAGGAAGAATACAGAAGCCCTTCATTTCTTCTTTTCTTTCAATGGAGACATGAAAGGCTCCTGAGGTAAAACTTTCACATGCAAAAAAGTTGCTCTATAAAAGTGATGGAGAAGTGATAGGTTTATAGTTGCCTAGAAAAGGAGGCTGTTAGAATAAATGACTAGCCAGATGATGGTGGCTCACTCCTGTAATACTAGCTACTCAGGATCTAGCTCTAAGGATCACAGAAGAGAGCTTAGGCAAAAAAAAAAGTCCATGAGACTCTTATCTCCAATAAGCCAACAAGTTGGAGGTATGACTCAAATGATACAGTGCCAACCAACCTTGAAGGAAAAGGCCGAGTGAGAGACCATGAGCATCAAGACCCTGAATTCAAGCCCTAGTTCTGGCACAAATATATATGAGACTAGTTTTGCCATAAGAAAGTAAAGCCAATGTATCTGAGGCAGAAAGCTGATGTCTTGTGCACTGGACACGTGTCTGTCCCCAGCTTCAGCCTTCGTCTATATTCCAGGTCAGACTTCAGCTGGGTGCCAGATCGGAATGGCCACATGGACTGTTGTCCATGCAAAAAGTGACCCAAGTTATTTCCTTAACACTTGGAAACATTTAAGGCTCTGTTTCTTTCCATTTCTGGTCAAGCTGTTTAGAAACAGATGCAGCTGGCACTGTGGTGTGGTAAGCAGCTTACTAACTGGCTCCAAAAGGAAAATATCTGTTCAATATCTTGGGTGAGTCTGTAGAGCCAATCGATGACCAATTCCACAATGTCATTTTCTGGTGCTTCAGAGACTGGAATTAAGGTCAGAGACAACAGAATCACGGCTGCAATTTTATTTACCTATTATTTCATCTGCTCGGATGATCTTCCACTGCTAAGCCCAACAGGTTCAGTACACAGCAGTGGTCATCACAGTGATGGTCCAAGGTCAGTCCATGAGGAATACAGTCACCTTTACCATAACCTTCATCAAGAAAGTATTGAAGTGAGCCAGGCCTGGAACACTGCCTGTAATCCCAGCACTCAGGAGCCTGAGTCAAAAGGATCTAGAGGCCAGCCTGGGCTATGCAATGAGACCCTGGTTCAAAAGGAAAGAGATGGAGATAGAAAGACAGATTGGAAAGAAGAGGGAAGAAGGAGAGAGAAAAATAATTTTCTTGACGTTTTTGTGCATGAACTGTAAGTGCGGCTGAGTTCATAAGACAAGGTGAGTGGGAGCCTGTTTTTGAAAGCATTGAATTTCCCATAAAGGGATTTGGACTACTTTTGCATTCTCCATGTGTCAAATTAATATAAATAGTTGGCATCACTTTTCATATGTTATGTATCTGAAAATAACCTGATTATATGTCAAAGCCATGATACAACTTTTAAAGATAAACAAGATTTGATTGAGTTTTTAATGGCTAGTGAGAGGTTTCAGGAACGCAGTAGGAGTTCAATTAACTACCTCCTCAAAGTTTGAAAGCAGGAGAAAAGAATGACAGCATTAAAAGATATTGACTAAAAGCCTATTTTTTAAGCTGGATGTGGTGTGATATACTATAATCTCTGATACTTGGGATATGGAGGTAAGAAGATTGTAAGATGGAGACCAGTCTGAACAACTTGGTAAACTCTGTCTTAAAAAATAATAATAAAATAAAGGCCTAGTTTTGTGATTCTGAAGTTGAGCCCCCATATGCTCATTAAGAAGAAACATGAACATTTTTTAACAGACCGGTATACTTTACCGTGCATTTTAATGAGCAAAGGAATGTAAAAAGTAGCAGACCACAGAATGAATTCGAGGAGGTGATCATGAAAGACAAAGAATAGATAGCTCAAGAGATCAAATAAGAGTAGAGGAACACCAATTAGTATATCCTAGAGACAAAAAGACACACAAGCACCCAGGCGCTGGTGGCTCACACCTGTAATCCTAGCTTCTCAGGAGACTGAGATATGAGGATTGCGGTTCAAAGCTAGCCCAGGCAGGAAAAGACTGTGAGACTCTTATCTCCAATAAACCACTCAGAAAACCAAAAGTGGTGCTGTGGCTCAAGTGGTAGAGTGCTAGCCTTGAACTGAAGAGCTGAGGGATAGTACACAGGCCGAGTTCAAGCCCCACGACTGACAAAAGAAAAAAGAAAAAAAGATACATAACATTTTAGGTAACTTACAGGATGAAAGAAACAAATTATCACTAGAGTTTTGAGTGGGAAATGGGGAAAAAAAGAAAAACTCTTAGGGAATCTTGAATTGCTATCAACTTTTGTAGTGTGGAGGAGTTTTTCTTGCTTTATTTCTTTGGATATGATACTATTGTTGCTGCAGCAACACCTTACAACAATAAAGAAGAAGGATTTGGTAGGAATCCCTACATAGTATTATGTAGAGTTTGTTGAATATAGTATATAGTAAATGTGTTCCCTTTATTCTTACCCTCAATTCTCCTGCCATTAAAGAGGACAACTTCTAAAACCCTGTAACTGAATAGGGATGCTATTAATTGTTAATATGATATCTTCCAACTTTCTCTGTCTTCTTTTCTAAATATTCCTCCTGAATAAGAGAAAATATAGGTGTACATCACCATAGAGAAGCACTTAGGCTTAGAAAGAACCAAGAAAGATAATGGAAAAAAAATAAACAGCAAACTGTGTTTCCAATTATCAACAGATGCTTTCATTTATTCTAAGCGTTCTTGTTTAGTTAACTGTACAAATTTTTAATCATATAAATGTGGTGGCATTCTAGCCTCCTGCTCTTTGTTACCCATATCTTCCAGCTGATTTCACATGCCTCTAGCTTCTGGCATGACTTTCTCATAAATACTATGACTGGAACTGCATGGTACCTGTTAAAATGTGCAGTTAGTGGTACAGTTTATTTGACTTTGTGTGTGTGTTGTGTGTGTTGTGTGTGTTGTATGTGTGTGTGTGTGTGTGTGTGTGTGTGTGTTTTGCTAAGACAAAAATGAGAGATGGCACTGCGGTACATTTATCTGAGTCAGCAGCATGGTTGGCCACTAGCTATAATGCCATGAATGCCTCTTTTCGTTTTTTCCATCGTTATTTCTTTGTGGAATCATCTGCTCACCATTCATTCATGCTTAGACTATTACAGTGGGAAAGATTACCAGACTCCATTTCGAAGTCCACTTTGCATAAAACTTTAAAAACTTAAATGAAGGAACTAGTCTTGGTGAGAATATCCCCAGTGAAGGAAACCCAAGACTCAGAGCTTTTCCTATATTCTAATCATTCTGAGTAGAGTAATCTTAATCAGGGAGTAAGAAAATGCCAGAAAGGAGAGGTGGCAAATTTTATTTTTTTATTATGCTTATACTGGGGCTTGAACTCAGGGCCTGGGTACTTCCCATTAGCTGTTTCACTTAAGGCTAGGGCTCTATTACTTGAACCATAGCTTTTCTATGAGAATTTTGCTAGTTCACTGGAGTTAAGAGTCCCATGAACTTTTCTGCTGAACTGGTTGTGAACAGTGATCCTCAGCTCCCAGTCTCCTGAGTAGTTAGGATTATAGGTGTGAGCCACTGGCACGGGTGGAATGACAAATATTGGCTGAAGTTTTGTTAGATATCTGATGAAAAGTGACTTTTTCCATATATTTTTTATTATAAAAATACTGTACAGTGGAGTTACATTAGTAGGGTAATGAGTACATTTCCTATCAAGCAGTGTTACCTCCTCCTTTGTTTTTCCCCTACCATTCCTTCCCCCCCGCCTCCTAAGTCCTCCCTCCCCCCCCTCAAAATTGTAAAGTTTGTTTTCAACATAGTGTCTTGTACATCTCATTGTTACACTGGGTCAACCTGTATCCTTATTTAAGCATTTTGTTATATCACTTCCTCTCCCCCAAATTATAAAAATGTATATACAAGATGCAGGACACTGGAATCAGATACAGTGAAAACAGGGATTATACCTTGGGGGAAGAACATACAAAAGAAATAAAAGACTCACACAGTGCATTATAAGTACATTAAAAACAATAGCAAGAAAGAAAAAACCACTTGTATTCCTATCTTGGGGTTCATTTCTCTTAACATCATCTTATATGGTCATATGTACATAGCTTTTGACCTTTTGGGCTTGTCCTAGCCATGTACTAGTTATTGCAAATAAGGGAAGCCATGGGACCTATGTTTCTTTGAGCCTGACTTACTTCACTTAATATATTTGTTTCTAAGTCTTTCCATTTCCTAACAAATGGGTAGATGTCATTCTTTCTGATGGAGGCATATAATTCCATTTTATATATATATATATATATATATATATATATATATATATATATATATATATATATCACATTTTCTTGATACATTCATCTACTGAGGGGCAGGCATCTGGGTTGGCTCCATATCTTGGCGCTATGGTGAATAATGCTGCAATAAACATGGTTGTGCTGGTAGCTTTGGTATGATCTTGTTTGTGTTCATTCAGGTAAATGCCCAAAAGTGGGGTGCTGAGTCATAGGGGAGCTCTATGAGGACTCTTTTGAGGAACCTCCATACTGCTTTCCAAAGTGGTTGAACAAGTTTACACTCCCATCAACAATGCATAGGGTTCCCTTTTGGCCACATCCTCTCCAGCGTCTGTTGTTACTAGATTTCTTGATTATAGCCATTCTAACTGGGGTGAAGTGGAATCTCAATGTTGTTTTGATTTGCATTTCTTTTATGGCTAGAGAGGTTGAGCATTTCTTCATGTCTATTGGCCATTCCTATTTCCTCTTCAGAGAAGTCTCTCTTTAAGTCTTTAGCCCATTTATTTATTGGGATGTTGTTTCTTTGAGGATTTGTTGTTGAGAGCTTTAATTTTTTGAGTTCTAAGGATATTTTAGATATGAGACCCTTGTCCATTGTATGGCTAGTGAAGATCTTCTCTAAATCCATAGGCTTCCTATTGATCTTGCTAGCTAGTCCTTTGCCATGCAGAAGCTCTGCAGCTTCATGCAATCCCATTTGTCCAACCTTTCTTTGATTTGTTGTGTTTCTGGGTCTCTATTAAGAAAACTTCAGCCTGTGCTAAGGAGCCCTAGAGTTTCTCCTATTCCTTCCTGTAATGTTTTCAGGCTGTCTGTTTTTATTTTGAGGTCTTTGATCCATTTGGAGTTGATTTTGGTAAAGGGGAAAAGTGACTTTTTAAAATAGCATTTAGTTAGAAATTTCTTTTAGACTCTATCATAAGCGTTGATCATAATGGCTTATACCTAATAGTTGACCTTGTCTTTAAAGTTAACCCATAGGGGAAAAGAAATAAATGAAACCAAATTAAAAAGGCAAGCAATGTTAAGTTGAATGTCATGAAAATCTCTGAACACAACCTTGGTTCTTTCCCAGAAATTCCTGTTGCTCATTTCTCTAGAGAGTACTTGACCTCAGCCAACATGATTGTTTTTAAAAGTTTTAATTGACTTACCTGTAAAGAATGGGACATTTGCTCCAATTCTTTCCTGAATTCCTGATACAAAATGAACAGAAAATAGCTGTCACTTGTGAGAGCTATGGTCTTGTCATTCAGTGTGGTCACAAGATCATATCCCTGTGTCCTCAGGGAACTTGCTAGAAATGCAGTCTCGGATCAATCCCTAAACAGACCTACCAAGTCACAATCAACTTTCATGTACACATTAACATGTACCATTCAGAGATACTTTTTGCTATAATATATCATAACTGCCAGCAAGTTATAGGTGAAAGAGAGAAGAGGAAATAATAAAGAACCCTTAAAAAGGTTGGCAAGATTAGATTCTAAACATGTAGGGCAGTTGAAACTTTCTCCTTCCAAATTGACTTTGAACTCCATAAATGAATATTATCAAGGGTGAAGATTGTTGGAGGGCTTTATTCCTTACTTTTCTTTCCTTTTGTGGTATTGTTTTATATCAATAATCTTTCTATATCTTTTTGGAGAGCTCGTTTATTTTTACTATACTAAGGGGGAAGCCTCCTTCCTGGTGTTTTCCAGCAGTTCTTTGAGAATAATCTCCCTTCTACCCTCCTTAGAGTCTTCTGAGCCCTTCCTAATTATTAAGAGCTTTTAGAAGTTATGCACAATATCTACACAGAAAGGAAAATGTCAATATATATTTCTGGCTTTGATTGGACTACTTTTTAAGTTGTATATTTGGTTTAATAAATGCACTTCTTTAAAAAAAAAAAAAAAAAAAAACTTACCTCTGTGCATGGTGGACTGTGCTTGTAATCCCAGCAATTTGGAGGCAGAGACAGTGAGGATTATGAGTTCGAAGCCAGCCTGGGCTACATAGTAAGATCCTGTCTCAGAGAAGAAGAAGGAGCAGGAGGAGGAGAAGACTAAAATAGAGATTAGTTAAGATCATCTGAAATTCTAAAATTCTTTGAAGAATAAAGAACCCCAGGCCAAAAATTAAAAAGAGTGAGACTCTCATAAGTTTGTCTAGGGAAATGAGGCCAGTAGGCAGGCTGAAGACACATGCTCACTACCAGAGCATATGTCACAAAGCTGTGTAACTCACAAACATCAAACATACCCATTAGTTATTGTGGAAACTCGATTCCCCATCAAGAGAACGTGCGCAGTAGAACTTCAGCACTAAAGAAGCCACGATAACCATCTCACAAGCTTCGCCCTAGATATGAATTCTAGATTTCTGCACCTCCAAAATACAGTTGCAATTTCTATGATCACGTTTCTATGATCACACATTGTTCTTTATCTATCTGCTCATTCACACACCAATGTTTTTGCTTGCCTTTGTCTGCTTTCCTTCATTAAAATCTCTTACTATTTTCCCATGGGTCACTCTCACATTTCTCTGTTCACTACTTCTGCCTTTGCTTTCATGGGGAACGGGAACTTCCGAAGAGACTTACTTCAAGTTTGGTTGGATTTGGCTTTTCTACTTCCTAATCAATTCCTTAAAGAGTGTAGCCAAACTTTGCATTTAGATAAATTATCAAGTAAGATGTCTTAGAAGAATTTAAAATAATAATATTAAATTCATAGTGTATTATCATTTTAAAAAGAGCTCATGTTTCAATCTTACCCTAATTCCTGTATGACCCCAGTGTGGTGGAAAAAATTCTTATTTCTCTCATACCCATTTATAGATAAGGCATTAGGCTTAAGGCAAAGCTTGGTGCTGACTACAGATTGAAACCTGGCCTTTATAAACATAAAGCCAATAGTCTTAGAGGGTTACCTTGGAGATTTCATTGCTGTAGCTGTTTAGAAACAAACAAACAGGTAACCCAACTATGAGATGTGTCCTCTACCACCACTTAAGATTCTTCACAGTCAGAAAACCCCACAAAGCCTGAAGTTAGAGGCCATTTGTCACATGCCATGACATCAAATGTTCAGTTACGGGGGAGAACAGGAACCCATCCATGTTCACCAGCAGCGGAGAGCCAGGGGAGGAAAGTAAGTCTGCTTGCCATGTTGATCTCAAAGCTTGTGACATTGGACTCACTTGCTGCTGGAAAATCCTCAGAGATAGTAAACTTAGCATTAGACAAGATATACAAAGCCAGGATAGAGGTCTGATGCAAGCTGTAATCCTAGTTTTTTCCCTTTAGATAGATAGATAAATAGATAGATAGATAGATAGATAGATAGATAGATATATTATTATTATTATTAACAATAGCAGCAACAATAACAGAAGAGATTACTGGCAACAAAACCCTGGATCTAGGCAATGGAGTCCAGCAGGTCCCAGAACATGAGGAAGTGCTGTCACAGGAGAGTCTCCCTGATGATCCTGTCCTCTCAGTGAAGTTAATGCATGTTTTCAGAGTGAGTTAGAGTTAGAGATCCATTGGGTATCATTTAGACATCTGCTGTGACATGAAATTATGACTATCAGGTCAACCCATCTGCTTCTCCCCACCTTGTCTTTCCTCATCTTGCCCTACCTTCTCTTCCCATTCCCTATGTGACAATGGAAATGTGCACTGCCATGTATGGTCAGTCTGGAGACCAAATCCTTTTCCCTACTTGCTGGCATTGTTCCTTGAGATTAACTAAGGCTAAAGCTATTACATTTCTATTTCTCCTGAAAGACACTGTAAATTATTTGAGCTTCTTCTACTCAGACTACATTAAACAAAGTCGAAAGACCTGTTTTTCTTCCCCTGCTCATTTTAGATTGCATTTGGAATTACATTTGTGAAAACAAGGTGGTCCTAATTGTGTAGGGTTTTTTTTTTGGGGGGGGGCAGAGAGAGAGAGAGCATATGTTTATGCATTTATATCTGAACTGAATTGATGGAAAGTCCAGAAGAAAATGACTAAACTCCCTCAATGGCCTGCACTATTTTCTTTAAAAATGAATAAATAAATAAGAGAGATGAGAGTCAATAAGAAAGTAAGCATACTTCTGAAATAACTGGAGTGAGATTTTCATTAAGATGAACTTTTAAGATTCTACAGATAGATTCAAAAGAGGCAATGAATACAGGTTTCTAAGTTCGTGTTATAAACCTACCTTCCCTGAAAGGCATATAAGTATTTCACATTGTTAAGATGTTATTTTTTAAATCCTATCTAATCTCAGTTTCCATTACGAACAAGCTATTTTGACTTGGCAAATATTCGTTCCCTTTTCTTTCGCTGAAGAAGAGAGAACTCTGTTTTCCACTTAATGGGATGTTAGATTGACTCACAATGCCGAAACAAAGAACTTGCTTATGTTAGAGACTTAATCTTAACATTTCTTGTCTATAGCACATTAATTACTGATATTAACATTTATAAGAAGTCTTACACTTCAGATAAATGAGACTTTGCTTCATGATTCCTCTGAGCATAGAATGCCTCCACCTTTTTCCCCCATGCCTAGTAATCCAGACTTCTGGCTGTAGAGAAAAATAGAGCAAGATAAACAATCAAGTAAAGGGAAGATCAGAGCTTTATTAGCTTTCTTTTTCAAGGTAACTAGCTGGAAGACCAAGGAGAGCAGGCCTATGAGAAGCGAGGTAAAAATGTAGTAAAACATAGTGGCATAGTGTGGCAGAGATTTGTGTGTGTGTGTCCAGTAAATACTAATATCTCAACAGTCCGTCTCAGTCTCCTAAGCCTCCAGTTGAGCCAAAAATCTGAGCCAAGCTTTCTCGCAAGATTTCCTGTACTTCCTGTTTCTATGTGAGCCAGAAATACCATGAGAACGACCTTTCTTGTGGTATTTTTGCACTTCTACTCTGGGATGAAGATAATCCCATATTGGGGAAAAACTTTTAAATTATGCAAACATTTTCACCTTTCAAGCCTTCTAAAGTGGGTTACTCCTTAGCAATGAAAAGTTGAAATAGTGTTTGCTTGGCCCTAACTCCTATCCCATAGGAAGTAGTCAAGTTCGATGATCCAACATTTTGTAACGTTTCCTGAATATTTATATAAGGGAATATGTAAAACAGTATAGTGGATACAGTTGAAATTTATACCCTTGGATTATGTTTAAAATCAGTACTAAAGAAATGTGCAGTTCTTAATGCAGTCATGCGTGTGATATGTTATATCATATGGTTGTTTTCTTTGTTGTTCCTCACCCCTTTGTTCCAAGGGTCAGGATATCCTGGTGCTATTGCAAAATAACTGAACAAAAATAAAAATAGTCCAACACTTAGGGAACTCTTCAGTTGTTTTGTCAAGGAAGTTTGTGACTGAGGAGTGAGTTTAAGACATTTTTCAGGAAACATGGTGATGGGATACAGCAGCTTACATGTGATTATTAAATAAAATTGTCTCCATCCTAGACAGCCTTGGATGGGAAAGGCTGTCAAACTGTGAGGAGGAATGTGTCGCTGCAGAAATCCTTTCAATCCTCACAAAGAGGGAAATAAAGAAGGTACATCCTCCTGAGAAAGCAGATCACAGATTCCTCTCTCGTTGAGTTAGACGATTAGCTGCTAGTTACAAGAATTAGTCACTCCAAACTGCCATGTTAAAAGTTCACAGAAAGTAGTGTCTTCAAATGTTTTTCATTATTGTTTTGCACCCTCAAAGGGATTTGGTCTTTTTTGCACTTATTAGGAAAGAAAATAATTTTGCTAGTATATGTTCCCAACCAGAACCAAAAGAAAAAAGAAAATTCACTTAATTCAGTGTGGAAAACCAAGCTTATTAATGATGGGTTGAGAGGAATAATAAGATTATTGTAGGCTTTCCTACTTTCAATGTTTTAAAAATAATGAAGTGAGAGCAATGAAAACAAAATACACTCTCCAGGTTTTCCTCTCCTTTCTCCAAACCTCCTTCATGCTCCCCTAAAGAAACATCAAATGATTGTGTGATCAACCAGGCCTGAAAGGAATGTAGAACAGGAGCAACAGATTGTACGTCGACAAAATAGAGTGCCAAACAAAACAAAGCCCTGTGCAAGGCAGAGATGTGAAGAAAGCACTAAGATGGGCTTGTTACAATGTCCTTGGAGAAAACAGGGGCTATCCACATGAATGGCCAAGTTCAAATCACTCCTACAAACCCAATTTGTTGACAAAAGTACCAAGCATAATACTACCCACTTTCGTTGATGTCCAAGGCCTTTCACATAAGCGACAGGGGGCATGTCTTGCTGCTGTGTTGCTTCTGACTTCCAGGGTTAGTGCCTTCATCTCAGAGCTCCAGGAAACAAGAGGCTGACCCACTGTTGTCCTCAATTCCCCACTCTCAGATGGGGACACAGTAGTCAGTGGCCCAGATATTAAGTTCACAATGATCGCTCTCTCTCTCTCTCTCTCTCTCTCTCTCTCTCGCTCACTCTCTCTCTCTCTGTAAAATGACTTCCACACTTTCTTCCCTGTCTTTTCACTACCAGTTATGCCCCCTTAGGAATATGCTTTAAAATGATGACTTTTCTTTAAACCAAGCTTTTTACCATCTCTAGGCCAAGTGTCCAGAGTATACAAACCCACTGCACATATACACGGGGACCTTGACACTTCCCTAATGCACTTCTTTCAAGTTAGCTTTGGAATGTGATTCAGTGTTATTTCCCTTCCAGCTCAAGGGCAGCTGAGGTTACAAAGGGATTTGACTAAGAGGCCAAAACTTGGTTAGTTTGCTGAGAACCAAATGACAGCAAAGTGGGAGGAGTGTGGAGAAGGAGGGAGAATGTTTGAACTGGGTCCTGAGGATCTCAGTCTGGATACAGTGGCTGGGCAAGGTGCCCCCCTCCACATACACACCAGGCCTTCCTCCACTGAAGCAGCTGCCCACTGGTGCCGTGGATGCTTAGCTCTTTTATTGTTTAGTTTTTTTCTGGGAGCTTCTTGGGGCTTGCAGCATTCCAGCCTGAAAGGCTGCACCCCAAGCAGTGGCTTTGCCTGACATCTCGGGGAGGGGGGGAGCTCCACTTCTGAGCCTGAAGCCCTTCAGAGCTCAGCCACCTGACAAACTCTGACAAGCACGAAAAGCCAACTGAACACAAACAAATCCAGAGGAAGAGGAGGGAGAAGCAAAGGCTACCATCTCAGTGGCTTTCCTCTTTCCCCCTGCTGTCGTTCCAGCTGTAGCCTGGGATTAATTAAGTGCTGTGAACTCAGTGCCTGGGAGAGGAAGCGGGAAAGCACTCTCTCTCTAAGGAGGGAGTAGAGCCATAGCTCCTCACCCGCGAGCCCCTAGCCAGCGTGGGTGCAGGTTCTGGCGAGCCCAGAGAGGCTATGCCAGGCTGGAGGAAGCTTGGCTTTCCAGAGCTGCAGAGGGTTTCACCGGGGGCTGCCTACCCCTGCCCAGGAAGAATTTCCCGTCTGGTGGCAGCAGCCCGGGCCCCAGCAGCGGCAGCCCGAGCTACAGCGGCGGCGGCGGCGGCGGCGGCGGCAGCGGCAGCCCTACCTCCTTTTCTGGGGAACAGGGCAGAATGCCTGTGCTAGAGCGGTATTTCCACTCGGCAGAGCTAGGCAGGAGGTGGCCGGCCCCAGAAGGTGTGCTGCCCTCCACCCTCTGCGGCCGGCCCGGGTGCCAGCAGGGGCCGCTGCCCGGGGACTTGCCAGAGATGATCAGAATGGTAAAGCTGGTTTGGAAATCCAAAAGTGAACTACAGGCAAGCAAGCAGAGAGGCATTCTGGAACACGAAGATGCTCTTCAGAGCTTTGCAGGTAAACGGACCGTGCGGTGTGGAAGGTGCAGGGGCTGCTTCTGATCACTTTTGATCCCTACTTTGCAGAATCCTAAAGGTCATCGAAAGGGGGAAAGGAAGCTAAGTGGTACAAAGAGTACAAGGGCTGGGACTTGCCAACGATTGCGCTGGGTTAGAAGTGCATGTTAGGATGAAGAGTGATACGGTAGGAGGGGCATTGCATTGGAAATTGAGAAACCCGATTTCTGGGCTCCGTGTGCAGCAGGTCTGGTCCAAGCTTCGATCAGTCAGATTTCCTGAGGTCCAGTCCCCAAGAGGAGAGGTGAAATAGGGTGATGCTTCTTAATGCTCATCCTGACTCTGACATTTTTTGTCAACAAGTTAGAGATATGTTTCCAACAGAAGATTTTCTTGGAGCTGCTTTTTTTTTCTTCCAAAATGATATTTCAGATATATATATAGATAGATAGAGAAATATATATTTCAGATATCTATATATCTATAGATATCTGATATTTCAGATATCTATATATCTGAAATATATCTATCTATCTATATAGATATTCAGATATTCCAATTGTTAAGTAGGTAACTACGGCATGGCTGATGTTCCCAGACCTTAGTTTTGTCTGCATGCCCCATATGTCCTAAGCAAGTTGGTAAACTTTCTTGCCTCAGTTTCCCCTTTGAGAAGTGATAATAATCGAAACAGCCCCGTTGAAGTGAGGAGAAAGAGCTCACCCACAAATGTGGAAATGATGAATCATAGGGGTTCTGTCATATTATAAGAATGTGCAGTGTGGGGGACAGTTGTGGGGAAAGCCTGCTATGTTTCTCCCAGTGGGTGCAGGGCAGAAAGATGCCTGGGAGCTCTGTAAAAGACCCCCACGGGCTCTGTAAGCCACACAATGCCATCGCTGACTGCAAGATGCTCTCTTCTTTTGGAGAAAATATTGGTAAACATTTGGAAAGCAGTGGGTTCACTTGAGAAGGACAAGAGTACATTTCAAGACAGCATTGAAGATGAGGGATGGAGAGATAGACCAGACACACAGAGACTAAGCTATAAAAACTTTACAAAAACTTATGACAGAAACCTCTGTGCAGTTAAGTTGCCTAAAATATCTGAACAAGTACTATTTAAAAAGTAAAACTCTAGACCTGAAAAGACATGAAGAGGAGAGATAAATGTTGGTCTCTAGTAAACAATGAGGACTTGAGGACTTAGAAAAGCGAAGGAAACCAATCAGACTGAGGTTTGTGTAGAATTTGGAAGATGGGAGCCCATAGAAATGGGTCTTGGTCAGAAGATATGGGGCAATGCAAAAGCCATTGCATATTTCATGTGAATAGGGCAAGAAAAATGGAGAAAGCCACCTGGGAAGAAAATGGAACTATGACACTTCAACTGTTAACCATATTGGTTTGTTTCATGAAATTAAGTGATTAAAACTCCTATTTCCTATGGCACCCTTTGATGAAACTACCTAATTCAACAAATGTTGTCATATCTGTAGGGATATGTGTATATTACTATTTCCATCATGTATTATTAATATCACATACTCGCACAAATTACTATTGTCTAGCTCAGAGATGAGGGGGTCAGCTTTCAGGTATGAACATGAAACTCTCTCATCCAGCAGCAGAAGGCTCGACGATGAGCCCTGGAGATGAAATGCTTTACTTTCCAAATTGCCTCTTGTTCCTCATTCATTGTGTCCTCCCAACACAGGTGCTCCAACTGTGCCACTTCCACCACTCAAGTATGGCAGTGAGGCCCAGGAGCATCTATAGTGTATTTCAAAAACAGTCTAGCATTTTTCTCTGTCTGAAAGCGATGTTTTGTCAGTTTTCAGTTATGTATGGAGGCTTATGGTAGACTTCAAAAATAAACACAAAATCTCTCTTTCTCTCTCTCTCTCTGTCTCTCTCTCTCTCTCTCTCTCTCTCTCTCTCTCTCTCTCTCTCTCTCTCTCCCCCCTCCTTCCTTCTCCTTCTCTCCACTCCTCTGAATCTCACCTTTGCTTCCATCTCCTCAGAAACAACTTTAATGAAATAACTTACCAGGCATCAGGTGTTGCCTCTCTCCAAGCATTGCCATGCACTTAGAGTGCTTCTAGTTGGCTCAGCCAACTGAGCACTATAAAATCTAATTCAATCATCCCTGGGCTCATCTTCCTCAATAGTCACATTTTCCTTCAGCTTTGCTGTCTTTATTACACAGGTGTCTAATATGTTGCATATATAGCATACAACATTTTAGCCAGGCTTATAACTGAAAACAGTAAAAATGAAATAGTATAAATTCTGTGTATATTTGGACTGCCTATGATAACAAATGAAGAGGTTTCAGTGCTTAGAAGCCATGAAATTGCAGAAAATCTGAATTGGACCAATAGCGCTTCATAGGCCCCTAGAGAACATTGTTGCTGATTCTTACTATATTTAACATAACCTTAAATTTTTCTTTTATTTTCCCCCATGAGGGGCATGATTATTTTGCTCCTGCTTCTTAGACAACACTGAAACTTTGTTCTTCACAAGTGAAATACAAAAATATTTTGAGGTATTTTTTTAGGTAATAAAGGGAGAGAGCAAAAGAAGTTATGGTGAAATAAATATGTAAATATATATTTATGAGAGACTTTAAAATGAAATACACTGAATAATAAGTAATGGAAGGCAAAGGAGGGAAGTGGGCTAGAGAGAGCTAAGTGGCAAGAATGAAGTGATCAGGTGAGGGACAGGGTTAGTCCACTCTATCTTAAGATTAACATTTAGGGGAGACTATTAGATGACTGTTCTATCAGTAGACAGAGGAGGGCAGGGGGAAAAGAAGACTGGTCACTTTCATATTGGAGTTCCTGGCATTGGGCATTGGTCAAGGCTCTGTGTGCTCTAGAAGGGAGTTCTGGCCATTGTTGGCATATTTGAGGTGATAATGTCAATCAGCTCATTGATTGGACCCTATTATTTAACTACATCAAAATTCATATTTTTTTCTCTTCTGATACAAAAGATTTTCAAGTAACCCAAGCTCTATAATTTAGAAATAAGGTGAATCAGAGAGACTTAAACAAGGGAGTCACACTGAAATTGTGTCAGAACCAGAGACATATCTCCATTGGTGACTCTATTGGGCCACAAAACTCCCACAGTCCAAGCAGGTCCAAGGTCATTCAAATTTACATTTAAAGTAGGCTGTGGCTTTCTTAATTGTACGGGGATGGGCAAACATGAGAAGTCATAATGCAAACCTGACAAAATAAGTCAAAGAACTGAGTCTTTTTGACATTTTTCTGCTTGTTTTGAGAGTCTTAGTTTTAGATCCAATGTTCAAAGGCTGGGAAGATCCAGAGTATGGTCTTCTTGATCAACAGGAAGTAACTTACAGCACAGTGATGAGCAAGTGCACCAAGGTGGGGGTGGGGAGAAGGAAAAAGGCTGAGAAGGAACAGGTGGTTTCTCACATGCTGTAAGTACAAATATTACTCCAATTATGATTCTAGTCAGCAATCAGTTTAAGACCAGACATCCCCCAGCAGGAGTTGTTCTTCCTTGAATAAATAATCTGATTTTTGAAATTCAACCGAATGACTGCAAACTCTGCAGCTATGGAACTTGCTTTGCTTTTTGGTGCCTCTGGTCTAAATTTTACATTTTATCTTATTTATTTATTAAGCTTGTTTGCATTTCAATAGCTTCTGGTTCCAGGAAAATGTAAGACATACAACTTTCTCTTAAGAAAAGAAAAAATACAACTCATTTCCCTAGAGCCATTGCAACTTATCCTATACTTCAAGGAGAATAGAAAGAGCCAAAATTTGCTTTCCATCCCTGAATATCAATGTTAGACAACAAAATCTCCAAAAGAGTTCTGCTCCTGAACGCTACAGTTCAAACTTACATATAAAGTACATTTTTTAAATGTTTTCAATTATCAAACATAAATTTAAAATGTTGAAGACTGAACACTGATATTCAATTCAAGGAAAATTGATTTTTATACAGCATAGATTGTGCTATGCAACATAAACTCAGACAATCTATGAATCAAGGGTTTCATGAGAAAAGAACAATTGTGAATTTATGTGAATTTATGCTGTCCACAGCATAGGTGTGAAAATGAGCACTTGTTCATTTAAACTTTTC
The DNA here is from genome assembly GCF_019054845.1 of Dipodomys spectabilis. NCBI lineage: Eukaryota > Metazoa > Chordata > Mammalia > Rodentia > Heteromyidae > Dipodomys > Dipodomys spectabilis. The sequence goes on from NW_024870678.1 coordinate 22,595,342, forward strand.
TATCCACTCAAAATATTGACTATAAACCAGTGAGATTGAAAAACACTTGTAAAAAATCATATAAACTTCAAATATTCATCAGTTCTTAATGATCTCATTCAAAGTAAAATAAATTGCCTTTAGAAAAGACTCAATTAGTCTCAACAGCAGATAATCTGATATGTGTTCCTAATATATTTCTAAAACAACTACTCATAAACAATAGTCTGTTGCTATACTGGATAATAATTACTGATGACTTAATTCATCATCTAAATGGGAATTCAAAATTAAATAAAAACTGGAACACATCATCTCACCTTGACCCAAATCTTTCTTTCACTTGATTTTGTTCTGTGAATGATAGAAACACAGGTTTAAAATGCCATTCTCCAGTTCCCAATACCATAAGAGAGACTCAGAGAGCCAGAATATATTTGCATAACTGAGATTTTAAAGTTTTTCCATCTGGATGATTTGATCATAGTCAAGTTGCTCTGTTGGCACTTTGGTTTCTCCTTTACAAAAAGGTAATGACAATAATAGCATTTTAATATAAGGTTACTATAAGCATCAAGGGAGCTAATACCTAAAACAGTCTAGAAGGAGCTCAGACACTACTACATTCTCAGTAATGGTAAGGAAATAAGAATTCTGAGTGTTCATGTTAGTTTCTCAATACCTTTTCCCTCCTCTCTATTCAGTAACAAGATTCTTGGTCAAGCCTTACATTGTTTTATCTATTATCTGTGGTAGCCTCCAATTCCAGTCCTTCTCTACCCCTGTCCCTCTTCTGTCTATTCTGCAATTAGAGGTATCAATAATGTTGCAATTAAAAAACAAAACAATGTTCTCAACCCTCCAATGATTTCTCAGTATTTGCAAAGAGAAGCCAAATTCTTCCGCCCTGCATTCAAAGCTCTCCCCACTTTGCTAATCATATTTGTCATTATGATGCTCTGAGCACTCGTATTCTACCCAGACAAGCATTCCACTACTTCCTATTTTGTTCTCTACTCAATGTTCCTAATGCTTAAAATTACTTCCCTCCATGTTCCCAATTTCTCCAGATTCCTTAATGTTATTCCCGAATGCCAGTCCCTTTAAAAAGCCTTCCTGAGGTCACTGAAGAAAAATACAGCTGGACCTCCATACCTGTGGGTTCTGAATTGTGAAGGGAAAATAAGAATAATTTGTTGGGCTGGGAAGGTGGCTCAGTGGTAGAGTGCTTGCCTTACATGCCTGAGGCCCTGGGTTCGATTCCTCAGCACCACATAAGCAAAAAGAAAAAAGCCGGAACTGGTAGAGTGCTAGCCTTGAGCTGAAGAGCTGAGGGACAGCGTGCAGGCCCAGAGTTCAGGCCCCACGACCAGACCCCACCCCAAAAAAAGAATAATTTGTTAAATGTCTACATAGCAAGAAAAAATGTTTGGCATTATTCCCTAAGCAATAGTATAATGACTGCACAGCTTTGACATTGCATGAGGAATTACCTATAATGTAGACATGAAAGAAGGTATGGGAGGGTTTGCATGGCCTATGTACAAACAGAGCCATTTTCCAGAAAGGACATAAAGCATCAAAGGACTTGGGGTCTCTGTAGGAGGAGGGGATCCTAGAGCTGATGTCCTCTGGGTGACCAGGAGCGACACTCGTCTGTGTCTTCCTTTCTTGTATTCTCTCCAGACTTTCTTTGTATTTATTTTATAGAAAATCACTTTATTTTGCTGTCATTAGTGTACATTTCCTTCTGCTCCTCCTCAACTCCCTGTTCTTTGGGAATCTGGAGAACATTCTTTGTATTCTTCTTTTCATCCTACATGTCAGTCACTCGTACATTTTCATATGTGAAAGAAAAAAAAATAAAGGAAATTATCCGAAGGAATAAAATCACTTACAAGCTGCCATTAAGTGAGTGCACGAATGATTTTTTTTTTCCCCTTGGAACAGATTATTCAGGAAACATGAATTCTAGTTCTCCCTTTTCACGGAATCGTTTTTAAACATATAGCAGAAAATCGGGATTAGTCATTATTGATTTTTAAAATAAAAGAATATACTAGGTGAACTTCAGAACTCAAAACTAATATGAGATAGTTCTTTCTTATGGAGAAGTTTGATTTACTGATAAAGACAAAACTAAAGTTTTGCTCTAAAAGAGTAAATGCATACATTTCAAATTATACATGCATTTCTACACTTCTAAAAGAATTGCTCTGTTCGTGCATTTTGGAGTACTTTACCTACACTAAGAAGCCAAGGCTGTGTCTTTTATAGACAATAAGTCTGTCTATTCTTCGACATAATACAAAAATAGAGTACAGGAGGTAGTGTTCACAGTGTCCTACAGATGAGTTGCGAGGGGATGAAGCTTAATAGAAGGTGCTATTTGCACCTTCTCTGCTGCAATTTATTTGGAAGTAGTTTTTTGTTTTCTTTATTCTTTCCTTTCTTTTTTGTTTTATTCCTTGCTTGCCTTTTTCCTTCCTTTCTCTTTTTCTACATCGTCTGATGTACATGAATAGTAAAACCCTGCCTTCTGCATATTCCCAAAGGAAAAGCATTAGGAACTTTATCATGAAAAGGCCAATTTACTTTCACAGAAGCAATTGAAAGTGTACTCTTTTCTACTACTCATCTTTCTTTAGCTATCAATGTATTTCTAATACGTAGGAAGTATATCACATCTGAAATAGTAAGCAAAACTCCACAGGAAATTTTATCCTTTTTCCCCTCCCTTTCCCCCCCTCCCTTCCTTCCTTTTTTCCTATCTCTTTGTGTCTCTCTGTGTCTCTGTTTCTTTCTCTTGCTCTCCTTCCATAAGTTTCTCTTTAGAATTGACATCTCTAAAATTCTGAGAGGTCACTGCAAAAGATGAGTATTATCCCTTTGAACTTTTCTTAAATCTCCTCAAAATTATCATACACCCCTTCCTTCAAAATCTTTCTCATCTAAGCAGCAAGTATGGAATATAGTACATATTTTATGCATTATAAACTAAGCTGTTATTGTGAGCATTTCTTTATTTCATTGGCTCTCACACAGGTGCTGTGGGTATTCTAGAGTCAATAGATTGAATATCCTTTACAGCAACAAAAGAAAACTTAAAATCACCTTTGTGTGCGAGTAGAAGGCATGGTTGACAAAGACAAAGCAGAGGTCAGCTGCAGATGGCCTGAGTCCAAGGGTCCCCACTGACTGCAGAAAAGCAAAAACACTAGAGAGGAAAAACAGAACAAATTCAACAGAGATTGAGTGGTAATTGCTCCAACTCAGTAATAGAAACAGAAAGATATAAGAGATAAAAACTATAAAATAAAATCAAGAAGGGAGTTTCAATTGGGGATGAGTATAAATCTTTAGTAAAACACTAAAAATGAAAATTAAATAGCCATGGGTTACAAAACTTTGCTAGCTGGATCCTTAGATATTTCTCTGCTTCTAGAATTAAAGCCAAAGGACAAGATTGCATTTCATGCCTCTTTCTCCAAATCTTTAGGGATGGTCCTGAGTATCTCACATAAATCTCTGTACATAATAAGGGGCACTTAAGAAAATCCAAACACACATCCACCTTCAGGGTCTCTAACTGTAACTGATTCATTGGGCTTGCTGAAGGATGTGATTTAGAAAGAGAGGGAAAGAAATAGAAAATCAAGTGGAATAGATGGGGCTGTGACATGGCTCAAGTGGTAGAGCACCTGCTAGCAAGTACAAGGCTCTCAGTTCAACCCCAGATCCACCAAATAGGAAAAAAAAGAAAAGGAAAGGAAAAGGGAAATGAAAGATATAAAACACACACATAAATGAGGAAACAACTGGTATCTAGAACATTGATGTCAGAGATTTCAAATGTCCACAAGGAACCATGTAATAAAATATACTGTTTTCCTTTCCCAACTAATCAAATCCTGCTATTTTACTCATCCTCATGGACAATAAGAAAAATGTAAACTTTCTTAGTATTGTGCTCAGTCTCTTCTGGTTAAATTACTTCTTCTGAATAAACTTTTCTACAAGATGACATTGAGGCGCATGTGGGCCTCAGGATCGCACATACAAATCTACCTGTTTCCTCCACACATCTGCAAGGTGCCATTGGCTCTACCTCTGAGTAGCTCCCCATACTTCCACGGTGTAGACTCCACCTCTCACCTTCTTGAACACACCTTTCTCCTATGCCTTCATCTCTTTTCCATAGGAGAAGGAATTCTCCATCTGGAACTCTATCCACTGGCCAACCTCTCAATATGTTAAAGAGATCTTTACTGTATTACATAATAAAAGAATGAAGAGAATCCCATTGTCTTCCTACAAAGGCTGGTTAATAAGGGTAATAACCCTTATTGTAATAAGGGTTATAACTGCAAGCACACAGTCGTTGTTGCTGCAAACACACACAAAACAATCAAACTGGAAGAAGAAGAAAAAACAATTCGGAATTGTTGTCATTGTTGCTATAATATTCCTAACCTACTAGAGAATCCACTAGGGTACAAAATAATTGACTAAAACACAGCTAATCTTGCCGCGGACCGGGTTCTGTCGGGACGACGAAGGATACCTAGAAGGAACCTGGAATAGGATGGGGAGATGGCAAACAGACAACTCACACACATTAGGAGTGGATACTGAGTGCTGAGTGCTGAGTGCGATTTAATGCAGAGGATAACAAACTTTTATAACAGAAGTCTTCATAAGAAAGGGGCAAAAGGTTACACAATCTTGCTGCAAGGCTTCGTTCTTGGATGGTCACCAGCTGGTCGCCTGAAAGGGCAAAAGTTTACACAATCTTGCTGCAGGGCTTCATTCTTAGGTGGTCACCAGCTGGTCGCCTGAAAGGCACTTGTTTCCGGCTTATCTCTAAGAAATATAATGGGTTTCGACGTTTGTCACCAACTAACCATTACCTTATTTCTTTAGAGGCCTTAATTATCCCATAAGATTTTTCCTGTTCCTTCTTTAATAGTAAGGTCACGGAGGCCTAGATCTAGCAAGTCTCAGTAAATGAGAGTACCAGGAAGTTCTTTCTCCTAAGTAGTTATCTCAGCAATTGCCATAAATTCCTTCTATTCTAGCCGCGCCTACAGCTTCTTGTAAATTTCTTACTAACAATTCCTTCTGCTGAAGTGACTTTGTGAAACCCCCAATATTTACTTATGACTTGTCTACTAGCCTCCATAAGAGGGGTTTTAGGTTAGCACTTAACTCTGGTGAGTTAGTCATATTTTTTAAGACACTCATCAGATATTGGAGTCGTCAACACTCTTAAGAAAGAACTTTGAATAAGGGAATGTTGACAATGAGCAAGTACAATGAACAGCAGAAACAGTAAAAGATTAATAGGCATTCTTATACAGTGAGGAAAAGAAAGGCAGAAACACATCTTTCCCAGGGGCTTGCCAGCCTTTTTCCAGGAGTAGGCCTCTTAGAAGCCTTATTCTCCAAGGTAGACTTCGGTGAAGTCCCAAAACTTGGAGATAGGTTTCTGTAAAGCCCCATTCTCTGAGGTAGACTTCGGTGAAGTCCCAGAACTCAGAGATAGGTCTCTGAAGCCCCTATCTTGGTCTGATAGATGGTTTCCCATGCTAAGCAGACTCCACTGGAGTTGGCGTGGCATAATCTATCATCAAGCTTTATTGCCAGGACATATTCTGTTGACCAACTGTGTTTCCCATACCTGAGTATGGGATATTACTTATTTATCACCTAGTATATGATGACTCCATTGTTTACACTTTTGCTTTCTTCCTTTTCTCTTCCTCTTCCCTTTCTTCTTCCTCTTTCCTCTCTTTTTCTCTTCCCCCTCCCTCCCTTTCAAAATGTATGCATGTGTTTCAACAACTACCTTAGGACTTGGGCATTGGTGGATTCTACTGCTTAAGTGTAATGAAATAGGAAGGGTTTCTTATCTTTCTGGTCAGTTCCCACATTGAAAGCTGAGGTTTTGTCAATGCTACTAATTGGAATTGTGATCATAACACAGCTCATTTTTTCTGAGCAGGTCTGACATGTTTTCAGTCCTTGAATGTGCTAACTGGTTATTTCTGAGAGATTTTCTCCTTTCTGGTCCCAGCTCTTAGGATGGAAAGCACTGACAGGATAGGTTCCCTATGTTATTCTAGCATTGAAACAGAAATAATGCTTTCCTTTTCCAAAGTAGCTGATATGAGAGAGACATCTGCTTCTTCTCTTTTCTCCTCTCTTTAACTCACTCCAGGTGTAGAGTTACCTGTCTCCTCTGAACTTGTGTCCATATGGCTTTTCCTAAGTCAGTTTCCAAAGAAAACACTTTTGTTGTCAATAAAATTAGGAAATGCTTAGTTCACCAAATTTGTAAGCTCTAAGTAAATCCTACCCTCTTTATAATAGATACATTTACTTGATTTGGTGAATATTCATTGTAGAATGTGAATAAAAAATTTTGCACTAAAATTTTGTGTTAAAAATTTTTTTGAAAATGTTTCAAATCCTCCAAAAATAATTGGGCCATCCCAGAAAATCACAGAATGGAAAATATTTTTAATATTTTATGAAAATATTCTTAAATACTATATATGATCATTAAACAAGTACATATTTATTTCTAACTTAGAAATTTAAAAAATTGAGATTTAAATTTACTGGTTATTTATATAAGATATGCAGAAAAAGAAATTAAAATACAAATCCTGTTTCTCTTCTAAAACAACTCAATTATTCAGTTGAGATAACTGAATAACTAATTAGTTCAATAATTAATAATCAAGATTAATAATTATCTAAGATAAATAATTATGATGGATAATTATCTACCTCATTGTTTATTCAGTACATTGCATTATACTATCATCCTAGAAAGGAAGCTGAAAGAAGGGAGAGTATGCCTTGTTAGAAGATATAGATACGAGCAATTCAATGACAAGAAGAATGACATATGTTTTACAAAAATAACATACTCTCTGGGGCCAGGAGGAAGGATCAAGAGTATTTATTCAACTAAGTTTATTTAGTGGCTATCGTATGCTAGACATTATTTTTAGTTCCTTAGAAAATAAAAATATTTGAACCCAAAAATGTTAAGATGGATCATGGATGGATGGATAGATACGTGAATGGTAGAAGGCAATAATGATGGTGGAGGAAGAAAGAAAAAGAGAGAATTAGCAGTAAAAGTCTGTGACAACTGCCAACACATGATAGAGTCATCAATTTAGACTCTACAATTGGTAGTAAAGGATCAACAATGAGGTGATTATTTTGAGATATTATTCAAGGTAAACTGCATTTCTCCAAATATAATTAATTGGGAAACATCAAAGGAGAAAAAATAATTGTACTAAAAGCAATAAATGCTAAGGAATAACAAATTACAGCATATGGTTAGGGGCTAGAGACGACACTAGAAAAATACACTGGAGATCAATTGCCTACCAACGACCTCACTTACATTTCCAAAAGGTACATCCAACATCTAGACAATGAGAAAATTTAATGGGAAGTGATAAGATAAATTTCCTACTTTACAAAGGTCATTCTAACAACAGTGGTTGATTTTTAAAAAGAAATAGGCATGGAGTGAAGATGCAGATTAATTTTATAACTGTGTTTGGTGTTTAGTGACCATTTTTAGTAGATGTTGAGAATTTTGAGAAGATGAATTTTTTTTCACCTTTAGTCCACAATCTGTAATTCCTGGATTACATAGTAATTTACACAAAACTCCATGAAAGTTTACATAATTCATCAACCAAAATCTTTCAACACAATGTATTCTGTGGTGATGATTAATAGAATAATATTATTTTTTGGCAGTACTATGGTTTGAACTCAGGGCTTTGTGATTGGTAGGCAGGAACTGTACCACCTGAACCATGCCAAACCCTCCAAAAGATTTCTGGTTTTGATTCTTCCATTCCACGCTGACATTTTAGACATGCTCATCTTCCTCAAATTCAAGGCATAATCCTGAATCTTTGTCGCATAACCTAAGGCACTCTTCCTCGATTTCTGGTGTTTAATTGAAGACTAGTGTCTCACAGATTTTTCTTCCCAGACTGACTTTGAACTATGATCCTCAGATTTCAGCCTCCTGAGAGCTAAGATTACAGATGTAAGCTACCAGTGACCAGTTGAGACAGCCATTTTGCAAGCAAACAAATCTTTCAAAGATAGGAGCCATAAAATAGATTAGAAAATGTGTACTAAGAACACATTTTCCTGCAGCTTATAAAGTAGCAAGTGACATAAAACCATGTATTTATAAACAAACCAAGTATTGTAGATATTCCATTAAGACTAGACATTAACTAGGCCTTTCTAGAGTGATCAAGGAAGATTTATATTTTGGAATGTCCCTTACAACCATGTATTTAAGTGGACTAAACAAAGTATCAATAACATGTGAGCAAGTTCTATCTTTGGTGGAGGGATTAATGATAGTAAAGATACAAAGATAAGATAGCACATAAAATGGTTAGGAATGGAAATTTAGTCATTTAGCTTTGCAGTGTTTAGAGTGAAGAGTATCAGGCAACAAAAAGATTTTAGAGAGACCATATATCATGAGAACAAAAAAAGTCTTAACTTTTTTAGAACTTTGGAAAATGATTCAATGCTGAGCACCAGTGACTCATGCCTGTCATCCTTAACTACTCAAGACGCTGAGTCTGAGAATTGTAGCTCAAAGACAGCCCAGACAGCAAAGTCTGTGAAACTCTTACCTCCAATTAACCACCAAAAAGCATGGAAGCAGAGTAGATTAAGTGGTAAAGTGTGAACCTTGACCAAACAACTCCAAAGGATACAGCTCACAGGCCCTAAATTCAAGTCCTAATATTGACACACACACACACACACACACACACACACACACACACACACACACAGAGAGGATTCAGTGGAAAATTAAAGATTACTCTGAATCATCTGATGAAACCACTGTATTTTTTAAGTGAAAAAACTGAGAGCCCCTCCACAGAGATTTACAACATAGGGCCACAGAGCTACACAAGGGCCAGCCAGCTCAGGGTCCCTGGATATCTCTCCATGACATTAACTCAATCACATTGCCTGCTATAGCCAAGCCCCAAGCATCTAAACATACACACACACACACACACACACACACACACACACACACACACACACACAGAGGATTCAGTGGAAAATTAAAGATTACTCTGAATCATCTGATGAAACCACTGTATTTTTTAAGTGAAAAAACTGAGAGCCCCTCCACAGAGATTTACAACATAGGGCCACAGAGCTACACAAGGGCCAGCCAGCTCAGGGTCCCTGGATATCTCTCCATGACATTAACTCAATCACATTGCCTGCTATAGCCAAGCCCCAAGCATCTAAACATACACACACACACACACACACACACACACACACACACACACACACACACACACACACACACACACTGCTATTCTGCACAATAGTCCCTCGAAATCTCATCTTTTTCTTTCCAAGTACCTCACAGCTCCACATCTGTGTTCAGGGGTGGTGCTGATCTCTTCATAAGCAAAAATTATACATTTACAGGTTAAGCATCTCAAATTGGAAAACGACCAAATCTAGACTGGAGGTGTGGTTAAAGTGGGGAAGCACTTGCCTATCAGTTCAAAACACCAGTAGAGGAAGTGAAGATGTGGCTCAAGTGGTAGGAGAGTACTAGCCTTGAGCAGAACAGCTCAAGGATAGCACCCAGGCCCTGAGTTAAAACCCTACAACTGATGGGGAAAGAAGGTACAAAAACAAAACAAAACCTCCTAAATCTGAAACTTTTTGAGCACCATCATCACAACTATAAAATAAACAAACACCATAAAATAAACAATTTCACACCTGGACCTCATATAACAGATAGACACACCCAAACACTATATAAAATTACCTTCAGGCTATGTATATTAGGAGTATATGAAGCATAAACAAATTTCATGTTTAGACTTAAGTTCCATCCCCAGGACATCTTATCATGGATATGAAAATATTCCACAAACAGAAAACATTTGAAATACTCAGATCCCAAGCGTTTCCAGTTATATATAATGCAAACATATTCTTATACTGTAAACATTTACTTTTTTTCTCGTTTTCCAAATTTGATTATAAACAATCTGGGCAAGTTCCAAATCGCCTGCAAATTTTCCTCTCTAGGTTGTCTGCAGTGTATTAGAAGGGTTCTCATCCACTAAAGAGAATGTCACGATGCAAACTGAACCAGGACTGTGAGGGTAAAGGAACAGTGTGTGCCAGAGAAGCCCAGCATAGTGGCTGTAGCAGTGAGGCTATAGAATGCTTACCCGTAAACCACTGCGACTCACCTCAACTCTGCAGCATCCCTGCAATCAGAGCCCGAGCACATCCAGTGGCCTGGGCCCAGTCATTTAGTGAGCACTTAACAACATGCAGATAAGGTTGTATGACCTGGACAGGCCCATCCTCAGTCATTTGTTTTTCTTTTCCACTTCTATAAAGTGTTTATGGAAAAATGTGGCCTTCAGTGGCTACTTTTTCCTCTAAAATTCTCCCTCCGTGCAGCTTTCTTGGCTTCCTGCGTAATGTCATTCCCAGCCTGCCTGCCACCCAGTAAGCTAACAGCAACACAATTGAGATGGCTTCTTCTCTTTCATGAACAATAAATCTGGCTCCATTGAAAACAAGATTCTACTGTGAACTCTGCGACAACGTTTGTTGATGCATTAGAAGAGAAATGCCAGTGAGTGAGGGGAGAGGGGGAGGGGGACACTAGGGCTCTCTGATGTTATTAATTATTTCAACTTCGTGTTCTCTGTGCCTCTGGCTCTAACTGAGACAGAAACACTGAAATACCATAAAATAACCCTCTCTCGAAGTATATTTGGCCTGACAGGAAACAGGAAATACCAGAAAAGATCACAAGAAAAGCTGTAATCATAAGATTTCTAGCCTAATTCTTTTGACGTCAGCAGTTTAGATAAGTCAGATAAGCAATCACAAGCATCCGCCAGGTCCCAGTGCCAACCCAAATACCCAACGTGCATCTTCAACCCTTTTGAACTCACATTGTTGTTCAGCCCCTGCCCTTTTCTCTTTCCTCAAGAAGCACATCCTGAAATTGTGAGTGATGAATTTAGTGGTAAGGTGTTCAGAGACATGACACAGGGCTTCTAAATCAGTCCTAGAGCTAATTCATCTAGCTTGGTTGCACTATAAATCCTGGATGAAGCGGACTGTTTATGAGAGATAGGAAAACTAAGTCTGGTTCTTTTCAAAAGGAGTTTGCTTCCTCAAGTTTAATTTTACTGCCTATGTAATGTCTTAGGTAATATACTTTAAAAAAAAAAAACAACACTAACCAGTGCATTACCGTATCTAATATATTTGGTCATATCTTCACTATTTTCACCTTTCCTTGGTTTTTACCCTCTTCCATTGCCTCTCACAACAAGATAGTAATGGAATGATTAAGAATAAGTGATATGAGAAGTAGGATTCCCTCTGAGAAGTTTTCTTAGCTTCAGAACCAGATGATCAAACTCAAGCATTCTAGAGAAACCAGAGACCTAGGTGTGATCTGTTCAGATGTAAGGGCTTAGGTGAATATTTACGTAAATATTACATGGAAATTTCAAGTTTAAAAAAAAAGATTGAAGAGAAGAGCTTATTTGTACAACATCTACCTATGTCCAAAAGTATTTTTAAGTTTGTAAAAAGTTTACAACAAAACCTACATACACAAAGACATAAAATGATTGTGTCAGGAGTGACAGAAGCCATGTGTAAATATCACTGCCACAGTGATATTCACAAGACATTATGTTGGAAATTATCTGTACAACTTTGGGGGGGGTTGGCAGGGGAGGGAAGGTAGGATAAAAATGAGGGAAGGGTTAACATGTTTGACAAGAAATGTACTTATTACCTTACTTAAGTAACTGTAACCCCTTTGTACATCACTTTGACAATAAAAAAAGAAAAGAAATAAAGAAGCCATGTGTAAAATAGGAGAAAAAGAACAGAATTATAAAGAGTTGAGGAAAGTGAGATCTGAATTTCTTAGCAGATAGGGCAAAGAAAAACTGAAATGATGGCAGCACGTACTGTTTCCAGGAAGATTTCTTAGGAAAGAAAGCATTTTTCCCTGGCTTTGGGTGTGTGGAACAATTTTTGATGAGAACTCTTTGTATGGAGATGGAGGATGTTCTTCCAAGGAATTTAATCAGATGTGGAGACGTGCTACCTAGGGGGAGCCTTACAGATCCCCTCACAGGAAGATGGTTCCATAGAGACCCCGTCGTGAGGAGCTAAAGAGATTGTGACCCCAGTTCATAGCCTTGGGTTGCCTTGCTTATGGGATGGAGCACATGCACGCAGTTGTGGGAATTGGAATGGAAACATACAGCCCTGAGAGGGAAATTCAAATCTCCACAAGCAGTTCAACTCTGGAGTGTGCAGAACTGAACAGCGCAGCTCTCTGAAATGCCTGCCTCATGTCCTCTTGTTAATGCCATAATGGGTATGACTGCCATTCGAATCTTTAAAGTTAAAGAAAGAAGGAGTGAGAGAGAAAGAGGGAAGGAAGGGAGGAGGAAGGAAGGAAGGAAGGAAGAAAAGAAGGAAGGAAGGAAGGAAGGGAGGGAGGGAGGGAGGGAGGGAGGGAGGGAGGACAAAAAGACTAAGAAGCAAATGCTTTCTTTTAGGTGGTATAAATGTTTATATGTTTATGTGTTTATCTTTGGTCTGAGATAGACATTTGAATCCACTTGTATGTACACTGTAAGGTCTAATGAGCTCAGAGATGTGTCTTAAGTATTTACCTGGCTTCTCCGTCTTTTACTCTTTACCTTGACTCTAAGCACCAAGTCCTTTGCATCACTGGTGTGTCCCAGTGACTGTTCTATTCAAAGTTCAGATGAAATAGCTGAGTGAGTTTTCTCTTTACAGCACTTGGGATTAAACTCAAGGCCTCATACATCCTAGGCAAAGTCTCTAACACTTGAGCCATGACTCCACTCCCTTTGCTTTTAATTTGCTTTTCAGGATATCTTTTATGTGTTGTTTCTGGGTAAGCAGATGTTATATATGTTTCCCATTTAAAAAAAAATATCCAAACTCTGAAATCTCCTAAAGAAATTTAATGGCTTTAATTAAACATCACTAGAAGACAGACCCCCTTCCAGACTCATTTGAAAATAAGCCATTGTGTTGATCATCTTACAGAATTTCTTGTTGCTGAGAAGTTTCTCCCTTTATCATACTTTGGAACAGCTTGCTCAAGGACTTGCACTAAACTTTGCCTGGCTGGCCTCCACTCACAATCCTTCTGTTTCTGCCTCCTGTGTAGTTGGAATTATAGGCCTGTTCCACCATGCCCAGCCAGAATGTATTTTTCATCTTCCTTGAGCCCATTTATCACATTCTGCTCAATAAAAACCCTTTTAATATTTCCAAGGATACCTAATATTCTGCTCAATAAAAACCCTTTTAATAGTTCCAAGGATTCAGAAAAAATGGAAAGAATGTATGTGTTCATGTTGAAAGGTAAATATTTTACTGAAGAGAACATCACAAATACAAAAATGAATGGATTTCTTCCAATGCAGTAAAAAATTGATGGGTGGCTGAATGTCAAATGTATTGAGGCCTGTAAATTCAGACATCTTTTCTGAGTGTATTTCCAAGTAAACTCAGAAAGGAAAGTTACCGTGTGACATGAAATACAAAAAACACATACTCAGTTTAAATTCCCTCATCTGAGCTTCATTACTCTGAGTCACAGTAGAAAGAAGTTATTTGTAAATCTAGTGATAAATATTGAAAGTGACTTTTACTTCTATTTTTTTATTAAGTTTTAACCCAATATACATCAACATGTACAGTGAAAGAAGAATAGCTCTAATCATGCAAGTGACAAGATGTCCCAAAGGCATTAGGATAGAAAGACAGAAGTTAAACCTAGCTTGGGTCAAATTACATATAGGGGTAAATTTTCTAAGAGCATATAGAATTTGTCAGTAATTTGTAGTTAACTAAATCCTGGATTAAAATAATAAATAAATATGAAGGTCTTCTGTTTTTATTTTTGAATAGTTAATGATTCATGATCTATTTAATCACAAAGATTTTTCTCGAATTGAGTCTCTAGATTACCATTTCATTGGGACAATACCCACTTAAGACTTATTAATACAAAAGGCCAATTAGTACTTTGCTATTGATTTCCATCCACAGCTTTTTAGGAATTAAGACTGGCAAATCGCTGGCTTTTTCCAAAGAACCATAATCGGAGAAACTTCTCAGAAACCAGGAATTTTGTAAGAAGATCAACACAATAGCTTATTTCCTAATGAACCTGGCAGGGGTCAATGTCTTCTAGTGATGTCTAATTGAAGCCTATGAGATTTACAGTTTGGATGTTCTCAAACTGAGAAAAATGACACCTTGAAAACATATAATATATGCTTACCCAAAAGTGTCCAAAGAACCCTAAAAATATTCAGAATTACCAGTATGCTCGCTGGACAAAGACTATATCCCCATCTTGCCTCTAAGACATATTTCCAGAAAATTCTGAGTATAGTGGAAACAATAATCAAAGAGAAATAATAAGAAAAAGGGATATGGTTAATTGCTTTTAGAAGAAAATGACTAATAAAAAAATAGCCCAGTTCTAAATGTACTTACCATTTGTTTGAGGCCCTAGTTTGGGATATTCTTATATTTTAATCAATGGTGGATCTGGGGTGGGGTGGGGTATGTCCCTAACTTCTTATAGGCACAGATATTGTCCACTATCTTCTATGCTGTAAACCAAGTAGATTTCAGAAAGATGGGGTTGAGGAAAGGGGAATTTTAACATATGTTGTTCTACAGAATTAAGAAAAAATATATCCTATGCCAATTTACTTTCAATGACTATGAGGCCAAAGGAATTTCATTGAAAATACTGATAGAAAAGGAGAAGAACAGTGATTTATTATAGAAATAATTTAGCAGAAAGCAAGACATCTAGGTTCTGCTATGGAAAAATCAAACAGGATTGGAAAGTTAGTAACCTAAACATACAATCTGCTTTTTTAGATGCATGAATTATGAATGAGCCATTCTGAAATCATTCAGCAATGAGCAGAGTTGACATGTCACATTGACCTGTAGTTTGGACCAGTGTGATCAACAGTGATTTTTACAGGGGAGGAGTTAAAAGTGACTCATTTTTTGAAGGCAGGGAAAAGGGAAAAGGATGAATGCAGACTCCATCCTTGGCTCCAATTGCTCAGTAGCTCCTGAAAGCAATTATACAGAATTAATCAACTCCCCAGACATCAAATCAAAAGGTACCTTCCTACTTGTTATGCAGATGTAAACTTTCCTTCTCTCTGCTTGAGAGCCAGCCAAACTAGGAGTTGTGGAGCTCCAAGCAAGGGCGAAACCCTGCTAGGAAAGCTCAGACATTTGATATCTAGTTCACATTTGATTTAAGTTCTGAATGACAATTTTGGCAAAGGGATAGGGTAGTTTTGCTTCATTTGAGCAAGAGAAGCCTAGACATAAGGCATAAATTTCTAAGTTTTAATTACACAAGCTCTAAGAACATCCTTGAATACTATCTAATGTTTACTTGATTCATTTCCCTAAAATTATGCTGTTCTGTTTTTATAGCTATTTCGCATGCAGAATTTTAGTTCTCACCTCCTCACAACTGAAATAGACTCCATCCACAAATAAAACACTAATAACTTTGCATATCCAGAATGATCTAGAATGGCAACTTCTTTGTTCAACTACTTGACAATAATGATAAATAATACAAAATAAAATAAAAGTAAAAGTCTAATAATTCTGCATCGTGTTGAAGAAAATAGCGATGAAGATAGTAAGAACATTGATCTTCACTGTGTGGAAAGTCTTTGCTGCAAATTGACTATTCCTCTTCCTCCTGAACTCTGCCAAGCTTGGAGAGCAATGGGCAGAAACATAAACTACAATGTCTCCCTTAGAGAATTTATGATTCAGTTTTTTTAATGAGGAATAGAAATACTAAGTGGCAATTCAAATCGATATGTAAAATATTCATCTAAAAAGCTTAAAAACACATCCAAATCAAAACAGTTATTTTAAATTCAGTTGATACAAATGTATATCTCATTTATTCTGCTGTCTTCCTTAGCGAATCGCTATTTTGCAGTTTTTTTCCAGAAAAAAATTATTTCCAAGTCTGAGTTTTAACCTAACACCCTCACCCAGTCCCTAACCATCCAGAGAACGGGATTGAGTGCTTTCATTTCCATTCTGCTTCTATCGTTTTCTCTCTCGTTATGCTTTCTTTTCCTTTCCATCCATATGCTCTGCCCTCTCTTCACTTTTTTCTTTTTTCTTTTTTTCATATATATTTTTATTGTAAAAATACTATACAGAGGGGTTACAATTACATGACTAAGGTAATGAGTACATTTCCTATCCAGCAATGGTAGCCCCTCCTTTGTTTTTCCCCCTACCATCCCTTCCCTCCCCACCTCCCAATTCCTCCCTCCCTCACAGAAGTTGTAAAGTTCATTTTCAACATATTATCTTGTACATCTTATTGTTACAATAGGTCAACTTGTACCCTTATTTCAGCATTTTGTTATTTCCTTTCCCCTCCCCAAATTAGAAAAATGTATAAACAAGATGCAGGGCACCAGAATCAGATACAGTGACAACAGGGGTTATACCATGGGGGAAGAATATACAAAAGAAACAAAAAAAATCACATGGTACATTCTAAATATATTAAAAACAACAGCAAGAAAGATAAAACCACTTGTGCCCTATCTTGGGATTCATTTTGCTTAGCATCATCTTATATGGTCACATGTACATAACTTTTGACCTTTTCTGCTTGTCCTAGACATATACTAGTTATTGCAAATAAGGGAAACCATGGGACCTATGTTTCTTTGGGTCTGGCTTACTTCACTTAATACAATTTTTACCAAGTCTTTCCATTTCCTAACAAATGGGGCAGTGTCATTCTTTCTGACGGAGGCAGAAACTCAGCCCCATCTTTCCAAAGTCTACTTGGTTTACAGCATAGAAGATAGTGGCCAAAAATCTGTGCTTATAAGAAATTAGGGATATACCCCACCCCCCCATCCACCATTCATTAAAATATAAGAAACTAGGGTCACAAACAAGTAGTAAGTATATTCAGAACTGGGCTAATTTTTTATTAGTCATTTTCTTCTGCCACATTTTTTGATCCATTCTTCTAATGACAGGCATCTGAGTTGGTTCCCACAGACCTATAGCCACCTACTCTTCGATAAGGAAGCTAAAAAAAAAAATAGAATGGAGGAAAGACAGCCTTTTCAGTAAATGATGCTGGCAAAATTGGTTAACAACTTGTGGAAAACTAAAGCTAGATCCATATATATCAGCCTGCACAAGAATCAACTCCAAATGGATCAAAGACCTCAAAGTAAAAGCAGACAGCCTGAAAACATTACAGGAAGGAAGAGGAGAAACTCTAGGGCTTCTTGGCACAGGCCAAAATTTTCTTAATAGAGACGCAGAAACACAACAAATCAAAGAAAGGTTGGACAAATGGGATTGCATGAAGCTGCAGGGCTTTTGCATGGCAAAGGACATAGCTAGCAAGATCAATAGAAAGCCCACAGGCTGGGAGAAGATCTTCACTAGCCATACAACGGACAAGGGTCTCATATCTAAAATATACTTAGAACTCAAAAAATTAAATCCCTCAACAACAAATCCTCAAAGAAATAACATCCTGATTTTTTTTTAAAGTGGACTAAAGACTTAAAGAGAGACTTCTCTGAAGAGGAAATAAGAATGGTCAATAGGAAGTGGTACTGTGGCTCAAGCGGTAGAGCACTGGCCTTGAGCTGAAGAGTGGAAGGACAGCACCCAGGCCCAGAGTTCAAGCCCCACGACCGAAAAAAAAAAAAAAATGGCCAATAGACACATTAATGCTCAACTTCTCTAGCCATAAAAGAAATGCAAATCAAGACAACATTGAGATTCCACTTCACCCCAGTTTGAATGGCTATAATCAAGAAATCTAGTAACAACAGATGCTGGAGGGGATGTGGCCAGAAGGGAACCCTACTGCATTGTTGATGGGAGTGTAAACTTGTTCAGCCAGTTTGGAAAGCAGTATGGAGGTTCCTCAAAAGACTCCACATAGAGCTCCCCTATGACCCAGCAATCACAAAGGATCACAAACAAGACCATACTAAAGCTACCAGCACAACTATGTTTATCGCAGCATTATTCTTTTTTCTTTTCTTTTCCGTGTGTGCATGTGTGTGTGTGTGTGTGTTGGGTTCTGCCTTCTCTTTTATTTCTTTTTTCTTTTTTTCTTCTTTTTTGTGCTGGTATTGGGTTTGAACTGAGAGCCTGAGTGTAGTACCTTAGCTATTTCACACAAGGCTAGTACTCTATCACTTGAGCCATACCTCCATTTCCAGCATTTTGGTGATAATTTGGAGATAAGAGTCTCACAGACATTTCTGCCCAGATTGGCTTTGAACCATAATCCACAAATCTCAGCTTCAGTAGCTAAGATTATACATGTGAGCCACTAGTCCCTAGCCTTTCCTCTTCTTTAATGCCCACTTTAATAAATAAAGTAAATAAATAAAAACAATATAGTGTGTTAAATTCATATTAATAGTCAAGTTTTTATAGATTTTGAGTTTATAAGACAAGCACATAAACAAAAAACAAAATTATATCATTAGCAGACTAAAAAATGCCATAAGAAAAAAGTATAAAGTACAAGAAAATCTAAATGGTAGCAATATATACATATTTATTACAATATATACATGTTTATTACAATATTAAATACCATAAGATAGCAACTTAGAGTGTGCAAGGAGCTTTTAGACATACATAACCTTCTCCAAACTCTGTAGTAATTCAGTGAAAGTAGGTACAGAATTGTAACTTTCATTTACAAATGGGAAACTGAGGCCCAGACTGCATAACGACTTGTGCCAGTGATCACATTGCTAGCACATATGAGGAGACTTTAAACAAATGCCTGCCTGGTTGTATGCTTAGCCCATTCCATGTTTTATCACTGTGTGACAAAATTGAAACTCTGCTTCTGATTGTAAGTCTAGGGTCTAGGGTTCTTCCTGATTTATAACTATTTGTTGAGATATTTCCCTTATTAAATAAAGGAAGGAGAGAAAGAAAGAAGGAAAGTGGAGAGGATGGAGAAAGAAAGAAAGAAAGAAAGAAAGAAAGAAAGAAAGAAAGAAAGAAAGAAAGAAAGAAAGAAAGAAAGAAAGAAAGAAAGAAAGAAAGAAAGAAAGAAAGAAAGGAAAAGGAAGGAAGGAAGGGAAGAAAGAAAGAAAGAAAGAGGAGGGGGAGGAAATAAGGCAGAGAAAGGAGAAGAGAGAAAGATAGAAAAGCAGAAAGGAAGGCTGAAGTGTTTCTCTGAGACAAATACTAGTTAGTAGAAAGATTGTCACTCTATTTCCCACAACATTGTTCTGTGTGTAATTGCTGCCTCCTAATAGATGCTCAATAATATTTGTTGAATGAGAGAAATTGGGAAGTTGATAGCCACCCTCTGTTTCAGTTTACTCTTAGTAAATGGAATTATTATCTGGTTGTATAACGAGCAGCTTCATTTCTGAAATCATCACTCCTTGTGTCAATGCCATTGTTTGCAAGTGTCTGATTGGAGATTAGAAAAAGTTATTTGTGAGTGTGTGTGTGTGTGTGTGTGTGTGTATGTATGTGTGCATACACCTGTGTGTATCTGTTTGGATCCTTTTGTCATCTGGCTCATATATTACCTATACTTATTTAATGCTCTTTTAAATGCTCACATAGTTATATTTGGTTGACTGGGACACATTATCTGGTTCCCAGTGAACCATATGATGAAACTGTGACAATACTGAAGTAAGGAACTTCTCATTCCTGGATTTGTCTTAGTGTGTGAATGAAGACAATTAGCAGTTAGGATTTCTCTGGAAGTGCAGGTGTATTAACACTGAAGGTAGAGAGGAAAAGAACATACAGGTCAATTCTAATCACTTATTACTTTATCTGTGTACAAAGCACCAAATATCAGTAAACACTTTGGTTTTCTATGTCAAAAATGCACCAACTGCCCACCTGCTTCCCTGTCAGTGACCAGTTCACTGACGGTGAGGCTAGCCATAAGCTGATCCAAAGATGAAATAGCAGCAGGTCACTTAGCTCGAACCCAGTTCCCTTCTTAGGGGGCTTCATGGAGACCATTTCTTCTCTGGAAGCTTGACAGTCTTGTTTCCAGTTGTCATTTTGCCTCCTCCTCCAACTCTTCTATGCAGTTTACCTCCTCCTTCCTATCTGTCTGCAACCAAAATCTTTAGAACAAGGTAAAACATCTCCATCCATTTCCTTTCTTGTTGAAAGCAAGTCAGTTCCTGTGGCTCGTAAGCCATGGCTTCTGTTGTCTTTCTCTGAGCTGTCAGTTTCTTTCTGGATGGCTATGCTTGATGCCCTCAACTTTCAGAGTACCCTAGGGAAGGCTCTGGAAGCAAGGACACCCTCTAGTGAAGGCTTTTGTCCTGCCCTTCATTCTTCACTCAAATTATTCATTTAATCCATACTTCAATTACTGGTTTAATTTATGTCTTCCTTCCAAAAACATAAACACTGGAAACTCCCACTAAGAGAAAAAAAAATGTTCATCATTGCTTTATGCCAGGTACATAATTGATGCTCAATGTCTATTGTGAATGAAAGAATAAATGAATGAATGAACAAATGCAAATAACAGAGTCCAACCACTGGTAGGTTTACAAAAGTAGCACATGTTCACAGGCACAACTTAGAATACCTCATCATTGTAAACATCCTATACCTCAAGCACCACAGAACACAAAGGCACATGCACCTGACAGTCAACAGAAGAGCCATTAGTGTGAACTCTTTTGAGGCCAGGAAGACTTGACAGTCACCACATGGGATGATTGCTAAACACTAGGCTTGTAGGCTTGTCTTCATTTGCACTGGAGATGCCATGAAATCATGTGATTAACCATTTCTCTTCTGCAATTATATATAAGTAAGGGAGTCGAATTAAGGGAATACATCACATTGCTTACTTTTGAGGCTGTTACAGAAGTATGTAAAAAGAATGAAATTGCTATCCCTTTTCTGTCATATAAGAAGTCATGCTAATGTTTATGATGGGTCCTGCATGGTTTGGCTAGTCTGTAAGATGGTTTCTGTGTCATAGTTAATGGCGCTATGGTGATCAGTATGAGGAGGCTTCAAAGGCAGCAAATGTCCTGAGGGTCCACCAACTCCATTTCCCGAAACACTGCCACGTTCCCCTCAGAAGTTCCCCACACCCTGTACATAGCCTAAGGCCACACATGGTGCTTCCAAAAGAATGAAACTAGACCCAAATGGCAAATAAGAACTCTGGAGAGCACAACTGTGTATTAAGTCATTTCCAATTGTATAATTAAGTATATCAGATTCGGTTGAATAATGGTTAGATGATGTTTTCATCTAAATGTTTTATTCCCTATTTGAAAAAGGTCTGATCAGGCATAAATGTCAGGAAGACGAGTTTTCCAGAACCATAGTGGTCATCAAATAGTTAATAGTTTAGAATTTTTCAGCCAGCTCCTTAATAACAATATGAAAATGACATTTTTCCCCTGTGATTTTCAGAGTTTCATCTGGGAGTTTACAATCAAGTCATCAATTTCACACATCACTGTGAAAGCTTTCTTTAAATCTCCTTGAATTCCAAGGATTTCCACAAAGGTCCTTTTCTTCTTCCTCTTCTTCTTCCTCTTCCTCTTCTTCTTCTTCTTCTTTCTCCTCCTCCTCCTCCTCCTCTTCCTCCTCCTCCTCCTCCTCCTCTTCCTCCTCCACTTCTTCTTCTTCTTCTTCTTCTTCTTCTTCTTCTTCTTCTTCTTCTTCTTCTTCTTCTTCTTCTTCTTCTTCTTCTTCTTCTTCTTCTTCTTCTTCTTCTTCTTCTTCTTCTTCTTCTTCTTCTTCTTCTTTCTTTCTTTCTTTCTTTCCCTTCCTCTCTTTCTCCCTCCTTCCCTCCTTCCTTCCTTCTGTTCTTCCTCCATTCCTTTCTCATTCCTTCCACCCCTCCCTTCCTTTCTTTTCTAGCCTCTCTTTTTCTCTCTTCTTTCTTTATCTTATTTTTTAATGTTTATCTATTCCTGTCCACATGTGACTCTTTTCTTGTTTCTAGTCAGGCTTAGTAGGAAGCCCAAAGAAAGTAAGACAACACACTCCGTGCCATCCCCATTATACAGCAGTAGGAAGCTTCTGCCCGTGGTCTAGGCACAGAAGTTTGGCTTCCTCAGATGCACTGAATAACCCTGCAAACCACAGGTGCCATCTGGATGCCTTGTGTGCTATTTGGGTTGGGTTTGGTCATTTTAGGGGAGAGGTAGGAAGTTTTCTACACTAAATCCTGAACAGAAATGAAAACTTGTTGATGCTTTTTTTGGAAATGATTCCTTTTATTCCAGCATCCATACATTATGAGAAATGCAGAGCCCTTAAAGCATGATACTTCAGATAAATTAATGAACTAGACATGGCCTGAGCAGATGAAAAAGAACAAATCCTCTTTCTCTTCTGCAGATGAAAGCCAATTTTGGAAGCATACATCTAAAGAGGAATGTTTTCAAATCATCAGGACATAGTATATTCACTTGCATAAAGCACCATAATGAAGATGCTTTAAAAAAAATTAACATCACTTAGCAACCAAAGCAGAGGAGATGAGGAGTTGGAGCACAAATCTGGAGATAGAAAAACTGAAATTCTATTCACATCTCTGTCTAGAACCCCCAAGTATTTCTTTGGCTATCACTTTTTAATCTTTGTAGGAATTCCTCTACATGATGCAAATGTGTCTTCCTCCATTAGTCATAAAAATGTCCTGGATAACAAAATAAAGTATGTAGATGAAATTTTCCAGCTTAGACTATCTTGACATTTGAAAATTTTACCCATCTTTCTCCAAAGTAAATAATCCCAGTTCTACGTGAGCCCTTATTAAGGTGTGTGTGTGTGTGTGTGTGTGTGTGTGTGTGTGTGTGTGTGTGTGTGTGTGTGTGTGTATGTTTCAGCCCTATCTGTCTTTATTGCTTTGACTGTCTTTTCTCATCCCTCTCCTTTTTCATTTGTTTGGTTGCTTGGTTGGTTTGGGTTTGGGTTTTGCTTTTGTTTTGCATCTGGGACTGGAGTCTCATAATTTCTAGTCAAGTGCTCTACCATGCCCATCCCCAACCCTTTCCCCACCTTTTTTTTACGTTAATTCTAGGTTGAAGCGCCAGCTTCAACCTCCTGTGTCTCCCATATAGTTGTGTCACTGGCACCCAACTAGCTGGTTAAGATTGGAGTCTTGCTAACTCCTTGCCCAGGATGACTTTACTTCTTTCTCCCCAATAGCTCAGATTATAGGCATGAGCCACTGAACCTGACTTCTTCCACTAGACCTTAGAAAGCCAGCCTAAACATAAACATTTTTTATTGAAAAAATGCATGAAAAATTAATAGCATTCAGGTGATAAACCATATGGGCCACTCTAAGATTTGAGTAGCATCGCATTAAGGACTCACCATACAACTTAGCAATAGACTATTTGAGTTTTTCTCCTCTTTCTTTTGCTTTTTAGTTTTGCATTCCATTTCACCTATTGTAGTTGTGATCTTGACCTTCTGGTCATGTTAATGGGAATGTGGCTTCACATCTAAGCAGGGAAGATGCTTTTCAAGTTGCTGGAAGAGAGCTGCCAACAATTTCCCACACATAGAAGCTTGTTTTTTCAACACCTTGTGGATTACTAATTGGAGTTTGCATAATCTACTGCCAAATTGCAGGCATTCCTTTGAAATGAGTGGAATGCACTTCCCTTCCAGAGTCAATGAAAGGAGAAGGTCAGAAAGGGGCAAGGCAGCAAACAATGATCTAATTAATTTAGAAGTAACTGAATTTCTGGTTCTTGATTTTCTTCAGGAGAATCAAAAATGGAAACACAACCCCTGAAAGAAAAGTTTGTGATTCATATTTTGATCCTAAAAAAACAGTGCAGTTGTCGGCTGCATACACTCCATTAATCTACATAGCGAGGGAGGAACAATACTGAAATAACTTTGGAGTATGCTTTCTGACACTGCAAAAGCTGAGAAGCTACAAGATGTGAACAGGCAAGGATGAACCATCAGTGAGGTGTCCCCTCGTGAGCCATCTGCATACCAATTTTAAGGAGTATAGATGAGTGTGTGTGTGTGTGTGTGTGTGTGTGTGTGTGTGTGTTGTGTGTGCATTTGAATATAGACAGGTGAAAAGGCACTCATCAAATCTATGCTGAAATTCAAAGCTAATCAGTAGTGAGGACATCCTCCAACAATGAGTCCTGATATTTTCTCTTCCACTTCAGTCCTTCAAATAAGCTACAGTTTAAAACTGCCTCCAAAATTAAAGACTGGTCTTTTTTTTTTTTTTTTTTAAACATTGATTACATAAACTGGGTCCTGGTGGCTTACACCTGTAATTCTAGCTACTCAGGAGTCTGAGAGCTGTGTATCACAGTTCAAAACCAGCCTGAGCAGGAAGGAAAGTTCTTGGGATTCTTACCTTCAATAAACCACTCGGAAAAAGCCAGGAGGAGCAGTGCTGTGGCTCAAGTTGGTAGAGCTCTAGCCTTGATCAAAAGAAGCTCAGGGACAACACCCAGGCACTGAGTTTAAGCTCCAGGATGGGTAAGAGAGGGGGGAAAAAAAGAAAAGAAAAAAATATTACATAAATGCTCAGAGTTTTGAAAGTTCCCAAATTAAAATTAATAATATAGTGCCTGTCATGAATGTTTTAAATTAATATCTAGCTAGCTAAAATAAACTTAGTCTTTCAAATGAATCATTTATAGCATTTTGGAGAATTTAGTTCTATAACATAATTATAAAATATGAAAAATTATCTTTAATTTTGTTTATTGTCTCTTGATGTCTGAGGATTGAATCTAGGGTCTTGGACACACTAGACAAGCAATCTACTACTCAGCTCACATCTCTGGTCCTCATGTTGTTTGTGTTTAATTACTGTGTTAAAAATCACATTATGTGGGGGATGGGGGGAAGGCTGGGAAGGGATGGGAAGGGGAAACAAACGAGGAGGCTACAATGCTTGATAAGAAAAGTACTCATTATCTTGCCCATGTAATTGTAACCCCTCTGTACAGTATTTTCACAATAAAAAATAAATAATTTTTTTTAAAAAATCACATTATCTTCATTAGAAAAGAAGTTAGAGATAAAATGCCTTGGTAAAACTACCACACACACAAAAATAATAATTTTTAAATATCAATGTATTAAAGAAAGGGTATTTCTTTTTTTAAGTTGCTTTTAAGAAAAAAAAAGTTCAAACAGCAAATCTGATCTCAAGTGAGTACAAAGATTCCTAAAATTAGAGGATGTTAAACTGATACACAGAAAAATATATAGAAATTCACCTATAAATCAACTCTTTGTGAGTATACTGATTAAATTTTCAGGAATTGACCTATCAACTTCATACAAACATTATGTTTTAAACAGTGCAAGCCTAAAGAAAACAAAAGCAAGATTTAAAGTGAACTATAAGAAGTAGCTAATTAAAACTCAAAAATAGTTCATCAGGAAAGTTTGCTCCATTTAAATTCTCCTGAGTTAGAATTGATTATGGGTAGTATGACGGTAAATTATTTGTAATCTCATTATGATATCAAGTTCCATTATTTATTAATTCATTCCGTTAGACTTATATTTTTCTTTTGGCATTTTTTTTGTACTATTGAGATTTGTACTTAGGGCCTTGTACTTGGTAGGCAAACACTTGAGCCACAGTTCCCTTTTAGTTATTATTCCAATAGGGTCTCACGCTTTTACATGGAGCCAGTCTTAGAGAGTGACCATTCTACTACCTTCTTCTGTATAACTGGGATTAAATCATGCCCCTCCATGATTGGCTTGGTTTTTGTGGGATTTTGTTGTTTGTTGTTGTTGTTGTTTTAGGCAGGAGGTGGGGTTATTTTTTGTGCTGTGGTTGAACTCAGGGTCTCATGTTCTGACTTGTCTTTCTTGTTCGTGGCTGGTTCTCCACTATTTGTGCCATACCTCCAATCCACCCTATTGTTGGTGCATTGAGGGAGTCACATGGACATTTCTGCTTAGGCTCGTTTTAAGTCACAATCCTCCAAGTCTCAGCCTGCTAAATAAATAGGATTGTAGGCTGTTCTTTGAGATAAGCTCTCACTAACTTTCTGCCTGGGCTGATACCGAACCACAATCCTCCCTATCTCCACCTCCTAATGAGCTTGTACTACAGGTAGTAAGTAGCCAATGTGCGAAGCCTCAACTGTACTTTGTTATTTAAAAGCTACATACTTGATGTGGATAGGATAATACTTTAGACATTCATTTAGATGTTAATTCACTCAATTTAGAAAAATGATACTTTTTTGTTCTGCTTTAAGCGCACTGATCATTTAGGACTCTGATTTTATTTTTTTAATTTGGAACAATAATGACTTTTACATTAGAATCAACCAAATTCCTATAATGGACTAATTTTCTTACATGATGACATTACTTGGACACTAAAGATTTGGATCCAAAGCATCTACAGTCAGTAGGAAACAAGTTCTTTGGGCTTACATAGGAACCCAAACTCAAACTCTTGCCCAAAATGAACAATTGGAATTCCTATTGAGGTTTTCAAGCATCTCCACCACCCCCTCAAGTGTCCTACTTTTCAAGCAGCTCAGCACTTCCAAACCAAGCCAGAACAAGGAGCCCTGAGATCTTTGTGGTCGGCTGTTTCCCAAGTATTCCAAACCCACGCCTGGACCAAGAAGCTCCAGGAATCTCATCAGAAGCCTTGACCCCAGGAGGTTTCTAGTTCGATGTCCAAACCAGAGAGGTTTGGACAAGATCTCCTTGAACCTTCGACCCCCTCTCGACTTGCTTGTCAGGATTGCAGCTGTGGGCGCTCACCTAGGAGTCTTGACTACTTTCACTATAGTTGCATAGTTAATGTGCCATTGACACTGTCAGACCCTGGGCCAAGAGCAGTCAAGATGGCTCAGTTTAACAACCTAATAAATAGATTGAAAATAACCAATGAAAACAAAATTACAGAGACTGCCTTGTAGCTCAGCTGCACAGGCTCTTCAGCCAACCTCAGCCTTCACCTCAGTGTTGCACAAAGTTCAGAATCATGAGGCATCAGAAAGCAGTACAGCACTTACCGAGCACACTCAATGCCCCGGGTTACATCTCAGAAAATGAGCAAGTAAAGATATATACAATAAACTTCAATTCCAATGTATTGGAAACTTTAGTTTCAAAGTACTCAAAAGGGGGATCGATTAGTGTAACTTTAGATTCATTTTTCAGTAATGACAGGAACATCAGAAAATAATAGTTCTCTAGATCTCAATTTTCTTATCAGAAAAATAAACAATATTAAGAAAATATCACAGCCAGGTGCTGATGCCTCATGCCTATAATCCTAATTACTCAGGAGGCTGAGATGTGAAGATTGAAGATCAGATCCAGACTGAGCAGACAAAATCTCCAGACTCATCTACAATTAATTGACCAAAAAAGCCAGAACTGGAGGCATGGCTCAAGTGGTAGGGCACCAGTAAGGCAGAGAGGAAACTGAGAAAGTATGAGGCCCTTAGCGCAAGCCGAACACCTGCACTCAAAAAGAAAATGAGATATGTTTATAGCAGTGTATTCTTACAAAGTATATAGCAGAATAAGATAATAATAAATATAATATATAAAAATAATAATAAATCTATTTTAGTTTTTTCCTTGGTTGCATTAATAGTTTTACTCAGTCTACAAATATTTACTAAATATGTATTATATGGGAGATTCTATACTCAGTCTTGAATATACACTGGCATTGATAAACACAACAATTATAGTCCCTTCTCTCAGAGAAGATATAATTGGGGGAGGGCTGTATGGACACCAATCCTGGAGCTTGAACTCAGGGCGCTGTACCTGAGCTTTTGTGCTTAAGGTTAGCATCAGAGAGGATATAATTTTGATGACGAAAATAGCAAGGAGAGAGGTGAGGGAAGAAGGTAAGAAAAGGAAACAAGAGTTTTAACTCCTCTGTAGGTGCTTGGAAGAGACTGAATAGGATTCAGGGAGAGGAAGCAGCTTACTCTAATTTTGCTCTCTGCTCCTTGATTGACTTTTCATGTCTTCGATTTTATATTTTACCTTAATCAGCTTTCACTTAAGTCTTACAGCCTGCATGCCCCTGTCAAAACCGTGTGGCCATCATGTAGGCCTGAGTATTTCAGACCTCTGCTGAATCACTGGCAGCTCTTCTGGGCTTGGATGGCCTGGCTCACTTTCAACCTGTCATTGCATTTCCTTCTCTGAGAAAGGTCGAGGGAGAGGTTCTGACAGAGTGATGCTGTTGATATTTAGAATCCTGCCTTTCTTGACCCTTTGCTGTGGAGCTGAAGGCCAGCATGTGTGAAGGAAGCCTGCCTGGTTGCCATGGTGGCTAATTTCTGACAACAGACATGGGTCAGGTGTCCACTTTGGACGTCTCAGGCTTGTCAACAGCTCTCGATAAAGCAGGTCATCTGGCATTTGTTGGCTCACCTGCACCTTCGGGTTGGAACAGCTAAGAGCGACTCGGCATGCCCTTTCTCTTTTTCTGGAGAAACCCCAGGGAATGGTGCTGTTTGTGGCGGGGCTGCTCCAAGAACATGGCCGGTTATTCAATCTGTATGGCCTACTCTCTGCGTGAAAGTGTGTCGATGAATATCTGAGACAGTTTTCAATAGGAGTGGGTCCAGAGCAGAGTCGTGACTCCTGTACCGCAAGATCACACCACCCGGGTCACAACCAAAAGCCTGCATGAAGATGATGTTAAAGAGAGAAAACATAACCTAATACGCATGTGTGAGAGGCTTAATCTGTACGTACAGTGACAGGGCCTGGGTCATGCATAGTAAAGATTCTGCCTTTTGCTTAAAGGATATGATTGAGTGAATTGTGCAAAAGTTAAACCGTTTCTTGAGCCACAAAATTAAGGGACTCTTTTCAAGGGCTAGCATAACAAGATACTACAGACCAGGAAGCTTAAACAACAGTACTTATGTAATCACCGTTCTAGAGACTAAAAGTTCAAGTGCAAGATGTCTGTAGTTTGTTTCATTCAAGGCTTTTCTGCCTTGTCTGTAGATCATCACAGTGCCCCCTCGGCATCAATCTACTTTCAGATTTTCTCTTCTTAAGGACAGTCATGTTGGGTTAGAGCCACACTGATGTCTTCCAGTTCACTTACTTTTGAAAGACCTTGGCTGGTGTTTCAGACTCAAAAATACACAATTAAGGTTATAATGACATTTACAACTACCTTTGTTACAAATTAAGGATTATCTCTTTTTTTTTTCTTTTCTTTTCTTTTTTTTTCTTTTTCTTTTTTTTTTTTTTTTTTTTGTTGTTGTTGGTGGTGGTGTTGGTTGTGGGGCCTGATCTCTGGGCCTGGGCGCTGTCCCTCAGCTCTTCAGCTCAAGGCTAGTGCTCTATCACTTGAGCCATAGCACCACTTCTGTCTTTTTTCTGCTTATGTGGTACTGAGAAATCAAACCCAGGGTCTCATGCATGTAAGGCAAGCACTCTATCACTGAGCCGCTTTCCCAGCCCCAAGGATTATATCTAGATAGATAGATAGATAGATATTAATTTATCAGAATGTAAGTATCCAATGCTGATGATAATTTGTATTTTGTCAGCTGGGATCTCAACATACATAAAACATAAAACGTGTTATGAAAGTAAAATGCAAATGAGAAGTACAATTTCACGAGAAGCTCTACATCTGAAGCAAAGAAATACATATTTCTCATGTTAGACCTAACTTTTTAGTAGAAAACACATTCCTAATCCATTTGAATAACCAAAAAACATTTTTAATGGAGGGCAAATCTGGATTCCTAACCTCTTATAAAAGATTATTCAGTTGTTATTCTAGTGAGGATTGTTCTAAAACAACTTCATAAAATCTATTGACATTTTTAATAATGACTTAAATCGTTCAAGCTACAGGCTCACTATCTTTTTCTTACATTTTTTTTCTTCTCCCAAGTGCTTCCTTTAGCCCTGTGAAAGCATACTTTAGACGTTTTTAAATTTGAATTCCTCCAAGTATTACAGGAAAGAGAATCACAAATTTTGCTTGATCTTCTCTGACAGCTGGAAGACTATCTAAATTCTTACCAATATACAAAGACTACAAGGTGTAAGGCCAACCCTTCCACTGGCTTCTTGCGGGGGGAATAAAAGATGCCTGTTGAGTTGTACTGTTGGAGACTGTGGATGGCTTTTTTTTGTGCATACTAGATGAGATGGTTTGCAGATGACACAGTGATTGTGACACACTCAAGGACATGGTGCTCCTTGTTCTCTGAGCCAATCCAACAAGGATCAGCCCTGTGCTGTTTATCCAGCTCAGCTGTCTAGAGTGTATGAGTTCACATTTGCAATGGGGCTGCTTTTGCATCTAGAAACCTCATTCTAGGTGAGATATGGCTGCCTATTACACAGCATACTTTTTTTTTTAATGTCAGTCTTCTGGCTAGAGAACGTCTTGTCTCTAATTGCCCATTCCCTATGATGCTCTCCCTCTGTATGGTTCACATCTTGTTAGGACACTCCCTGAGCATGGTTTTTACCATGGAGAATTCCCTGGGAGATATAAGGAGTCCTCATGGAACAATGCACAAGTCGGGCATGACTGCTCAGAGTCAAGGAGATTAAACTCCAGCCCTACCTACATACTCCTTTATCAGGAATTTCAATGAAGTGTCTTCTTTTCTATCAATGTCTGCATCTGTGCATAGATGAGATATTTTATCTTTAATTTTTAGAGGACAGGTAAATGTGATACATCAAAAATATTTGTTTTACCCCCCCCAAAAAAAAACCCAGGATAAGATTACATTTTTTTAAATGAGTAAACCCACAAGATCAAGGAATGAAATGGGAGCCAACAATAAACAAGAAGTACATTTGGAGATGGAACATGGGTAGGTAGGCAGTGGCTGAGTTATATTTATTTCTTTGTAATACCATGGGGCCTGCATGAGAGAAAAACCTGGATGAAGGAAGTTGATTGGTGCCCAACCTTAGAAAAATGCAGGAATAGAAGGCCACCGTGTACTGTAAAGACGGGCAGCAAGGGAGGTCAAAGAAATACCAAAAAGTAGAATTGGATCCATCACCTATCTCTTCCCTTGCCCCACACATCCAAGAAAATACCCTCTTTTGTCTTAGAAGAAGGCAGGCTTTTAACATCTGAAGAGGACTAGGCAAAGAGATACATAGAAGAAAGAAAACATAGCACAAGGAAACATAGCGGTTTAGGGATGCTAAAAGAAGAAAAGAACCATTCTAAAATCAGTGGGATGAAGGCAAAGTGTGAATATAAAGCAACGGCACTTGACTCTGAGGTAACTAGCCCCCCAGGAGTGAAAGACAGACACTCATACTTGGTGGTCCCTAGACAAAATGGCCAAGTCCTCTAATCACAGTGAAGGTGAATCAACCTACCTAGATATGGAATATGTCAACGTCTCTCATGTACACAGCCTCTTCTAGAGCCTCTCCAAGGGGCTCTGTTGCATCAAAATCAGGGTATGAGAAAAGAAAGGGAGAGGAGGTGCACAGGGAGACAGGGAGAAATAGAGAGTCTGACAATGGAGAGAAAGAAGAATGGCCAGGAAGATGGTAATAAATAGCTACAGGAAGTAGGTCAATAAGTAGAATGGACCAGATAATAAAAATTTCAGACTGGTGTTTGACACTGTTACTGTTTCTTACCATTAATTCACATACCCAGAAAACTGAGTGTATAAAATTATGAAATAAATAAGTATCATGCAAGAAATAAAATGTAAACATAATGCTTAGTGGGGCTCAGCTATGAACTGTTAAGATTATCATAATGAGCATGATTTAACCCCCAATTTTTTAATATTTTTTATTGTAAAGATACTATACAGAGGGTTACAGTTACATGAGTAATGGGCTGGGAAGGTGGCTCAATGGTAGAGCTCTTGCCTCGCATGCATGAGGCCCTGGGTTCGATTCCTCAGCACCACATAAGCAAAAAAGAAAAAAGCCGGAAGTAGCGCTGTGGCTCAAGTGGTGTAGAGTACTAGCCTTGAGCTGAAGAGCTGAGGGACAGTGCCCAGGTCCAGAGTTCAGGCCCCATGACCGGACCCAAAAAAAAAAAAAAGAATCTCACAGTTACATGAGTAAGGTAATGAGTACACTTCCTATTGAGCATTGTTACCCCCTCCATTGTTTTCCCCCTACCATCCCTTCCCTTCCTACCTTCCCCCCGAGGTTCTTTTTTTTTTTTATTGTGATTAAGTGATTACATAATTTCCCGAATTTCACAGTATTGTGGGATAATGATGCTCATTTAAAGTCACAAGTTCATTCTAACTTTCTTGGAGCAAATTGTCTATCACAGTCTATAACATATAACGGTGTACACATATACACCATACATGTGATCAGCAGCATGGGGATATTTAGTAGTGGTTCGACCAGATGAGTGGGAGTTCTTTGTTTCTTAAGTCCTGTTAGTTTTGGGGTATCACCTAACATTTTGGATTTAGCATCCACTTATCAGGGAGACCATGTACCGTTTGTCTCTTTGCTCTTGGCTTACCTCGCTCAACATGATTCCTTCTAGCTCCATCCATTTCCCTGCAAATGCCATTATTTTGTCATTTCTAATGGCTGCACAATATTCCATTGTGTATAGATACCACAATTTTTGGATCCATTCATCTGTGGTGGGGCATCTGGGTTGTTTCCATATCCTAGCTATTGTGAACAGTGCTGCAATAAACATGGAGGTGCACGTGTCCTTGTATATTGGTTTCGTTGTTCAGGGTAGATGCCTAGAAGTGGTATGACTGGGTCGTAAGGGAGGTCAATCTTTAGCTTTCTAAGGACCCTCCAGACTGCTTTCCAAAGTGGTTGTATAAGTGTACATTCCTACCAGCAGTGTAATAGGGTTCCTCTTTCTCCACATCCCCTCCAGCATTTGTCGTTGGCTGATTTGTGGATGTGGGACATTCTGACTGGGGTAAGGTGGTATCTCAGGGTTGTCTTTATTTGCTTTCCTTCACCACCAGGGATGATGAACATTTCCTCATGTGTTTCTTTGCCATTTTTATTTCTTCATTTGAGAAGTCCCTCTTTAGTTCCCTTGCCCATTTAGTAATTTGTTTGTTAGGTTTGGGAGGGATTCATTTCTTGAGTTCCCTGTATATACAGGATGTTAACCCCTTGTCTGATATATTGCTGGTAAATACTTTTTCCCAATTAGTTGGTTGTCTTTCTAGCTTGGTTGCGATAGATTTAGCTGTGCAGAAGCTTTTTATTTTAAGGTAGTCCCATTTGTCGAGTCTCTCTCCAATTTGTTGTGACCCTTTAACCCCCAATTTTAACAATTAGGAATTGCAAAGTGTGAGGGTAAGAAGGGACAAGAAGTGTGTGAGGGTAAGAATACAAATTCATAATTGTGTCTAAAATTTTAAAAATTTAAAAAAAATCAAAAGATGACAACATAAATATATTACAAATATGAGGGTAATTAAAACACAATTAAATATCAGAGACTCTTGAATGTAATTTCCAATGGGATGTATGATATGGGATTGTAATGGGGGGGGGGGGGGTTGGTTAAATAAGCTGGTCCTGGGATGCATTTTAGTTGTAGTAACCCTTATAATATTAGTTGTTAAATTATCCCATGTTTGATGTTACTTAGCAAAAACCTAAATTTCAAATATAAGGTTATCTAACTCATGTGAAGTCCATATTTAGCTTGTATTTCTATATTTTTACAAAGCATTTTAATGAATCTTAAAAGCTTTAAGATCTTTCAAATGGAAGAATTTTAAGCCAGGCACCAATAGCTCACACCTATAATCCTAGCTATTTAAGAGACTGAGATGTAAGGATGGTGGTTCAAAACCAGCCCAGGCAGGAAAGTCCATGAGACCCTTATCTCCAACAAACCCTAAAAAGCCAGAAGTAGGTCTGTGGCCAAAGTAGTAGCACACTAGCCTTGAGCACAAAAGCTCAGGGAAAGTGTGTAAGCCTTGAGTTCAAACCCCAGGATAGACACTAGAAAAAAAAAAAGAGAGAGTTTTATAAAAGTAAATCTTGAAAATTACTATGGAATTTTGTGAGATTGCTAGACTTTCATTTGTTAAGGAGGCTCCATCAGTCTAGATTTTATTATGATTCAAAGATGTGGCATGTTTTCTTTTGCTATTCACTGAAAAGCTCAGTAATGAACATGAATTTATTCAGCAGTCCCGGTTTCCATGATCATTGAGAGCCTATGGAGTCATCCATTGCTGATTCAAAGCTGGCCTGGCTTCCTGATTCTAATCTCATCCCAGGGTGAACTGAGGTTAGCCACGGGATGAAATGTTCAGTTCAGTTGAATGTGAGCTAGTGCCAAACTACATGTGAGCTGAAAGCTCTGGGGTGCCAGGTGATAAATTGAAGAAAAAGAGATCACATGAGACTGACGTCTTAGCACTGGCACATGGTCCTCTTCTGAAGAAATACTGAGCAAAACATTGTAGGTCAGCTATAAAGAAGATGCAGCTTTGTGCTTAAAAAAAAAAGACAGAATTCAAAGGACCAACTCATCAGGAAAAATAAGTTTTTCCTGTGCTAGTAAAGGTTGAGCTACATCCCACTTTAAATAGGTATTTGATAACTAACTGTATTCTCCACACATCAGATTTAAGAAAAATAGAGAAGAGTGCTTGTCTGAATGACTCTCATGCAACCGGACACTGTGTCCTTGCCTACTGGATCCATTTTAGTTCCCACCTAATTAATTTCCTAAAACAGCTCAATATTAAAGTCAATAGGTGATGATACTAATAGGTTATCTTAGAATACAAACGAAAAACTTTAATATCCAAAACAATAAATTAAAATAAAGCCGGTACATAAAGGAAACAAACAAGAAAAAACACTTTTCTTTGGATTTTTTTTTTTTTTTTGCAACAAGTCCACATCTTTATATTAAAAAAAAAAAAAAAAAAAAAAAAAACCTTCCCAAACTTCAGATATTCTTCTTTGGCCAAGGTAGAGTGTATAGCAGCAGAATTTATGTTTAGGAAGATATATATACATTTGAAACAGTAATGTTGAAAAGTATACTCTATAAAAGAGACTCATGTTTTTAAATACCAACATCTATTTAATGAATAAAAGTATATATATATATATATATATATATATATATATATATATATATATACATATATATAGTGGAAAGTAGCCCTAATCTCTTATTCATGAAAAAGCAATTTTAATAATTCTTCTTCACATGCAATTTCATAATAACCAGGTCATAGCCTTCATACTACTGCCTAACCTAGAGATCCAAAATCTTTTAAATGGTTAGATAAACTCCATCAAGCATGAAAGTACTCTGACTTGATTAGGAATTATTTTAAAATTCTGATTTTAAAGCCATCACTTTGTACACTTCAATCTGTTTTACACATTAAGACCTTATCTTCCAACTGTGCTGACTAATACAGTAGCCATTACTCATATGTGCTTACTATAAGTTTAAATTAGTGAGAGTCAAGTAAAATTAAAAACTCAGATCTTGAATTTTTAGTTCAGGATCTCAAGGGCTTGGTAGCTACCTGTGGCTGGAGGCTGCAGTATTGGATAACACAGGACAGACTTATGATCCCAGAAAGTTCTATTGGATGAGGCTATATTAGCCACTGGAAGGTGTGAAGTCTAATTTGCATAACTAAATTTTCCAACACTTTGACTCTGGACTTGGCAACATTATAGAGGGTTAAACCCCAACTTTGGCAGCCAGAAGTCACAACTCAAATCTCAGCTGTTTGGATGAAGAAAGTCAAATGGAAAGACTTCCTCATTGTTGATGATGATGACTTCTGCTTCCTGCTGCTCTGGAGATCAGAACACTCCCCTTAACACTCTGTTCCCTTGGGACATAGCAACTCTCGCCCACTGAGAATAAGTATGAGAGTTTAAGGATAGGTCCTCACTAGTAGATTGAGTCTGTCCTACGTCACTATGGGAAAATCACTCCAAAAGTCAGAATATAAATAAAGCAAGGACAATTAAAAGAGCATCAAGGTCTGGGAACTGGATCCCAACCAACCACCCACCTGCACTTCCCCCAGATTTTAATGCTATAACCATGAGGGGAAAGATGAAAAAGAAGAAGAAAAAAAAAAAAACTCCGTGTGTTCATTATCATGTTCAAGCTGAGCAAATATCTCTCCCCTTTTTAGGTCCTTGTGTCTCTAGAGAACATACCACAAAATTAAATTCCAGGCTTTTTCCATTCATTTGAAAAGATAATCTTCCATTTGCTTTCCTTTTTATTTTTTAAAGAATTTATGATCAGTTTGAATCAGCACCTAAAGTTACATGCTGTCCAGTGTCACGTCTCCCCATTCCACCCTACCCCCAAATCTCTGGAAGCTAAAAACATGGCAAAGAAAACAAAAACATTCTCACAGAAGTTTGTTTTTTTTTCTTAATCCTTCCTCCTTCCACTTGAATTTTAACTTCCTCAAAAATGGGCTTCAGGGCTTCCATTTCAACATGTCTCCCTCCTTCCTAGTAGGAGTATAGAACCATGAGAAGAAATTAACAGCATGAAAAGAAAGTTTCCAAGTTTCCATTTCTATGGGTTTTCCTTGTGGGCCTGGCTGCTGTCCCTCAGCAATTCAGTTCAAGGCGAGTGCTCTACCACTTGAGCCACAGCGCCACTTTCAGCTTTTTCTGCTTATGTGGTACTGAGGAATTGAACCCAGGGCTCATGCATGCAAGGCAAGCGCTCTCTACCACTGAGCCATCTTCCCAGCCCCGCTATGGGCTATCAAAAATGATTCTGTTTGAGGTCTGTAGGAAGTCATTTCTCATTTGCTGGGAACTGTCTTATCTCTTTGCTAAGGCAATTTTGTTCAGTGGGTACCCATTTGTCATAGAGACCCATCCAACTCTATCCTCAGGGGCAGCCTGTGGAAGGACTAGCAGCTTTATTTTTAATTTGTTCATTTCTTTGCCTAATAAACATTTGTTGAGCAGCTGTTATGTACTAGAGGCAGAACTGCCTTCTTAATAAGACATGGCTCCTGTCAGCTCAGTGGGGTGCTGCATGCCTGTATTTCCATCACTCAGGAAGCAAAGGCAGGACAGTTATGAGTTCAAAACCAGCCTGAGCCACATAAAAAAATCTTGTCTAGAGATAAGCCACATAAGGAGATAAAGGAAGACAGGGCACTGCACAGAGGAGGGGTACCCCTCTTTAAAATGGGTGAGAGGTGTGTGGTCAGAAGAGGCTCTCTCTAGAGAAATACTTGAACTGAGTCTTATAGTATATCTGTGTAAACTAACCACTTGGTGAAGGTGAATAGTATTCAAGCATACAGAAGGGAGAGGAGCAGATAAATCATGGGGCTGGCACAACAGAGTGATAAACAACACAGCTGGTTAATTAGGAAAGGTCAGATAAGAGGGGGCTTTCTGTTTCATCCTCAAGGTGAGATCAGGCCATGAAAAGAGGTTTAAAGACGGAATGACAAGAGAGGGTGATCATTTGAGAGACTGATATAATTACAAAGAATGGATCAAAGAAGGACATACACAAAGAGAGAGACATATCAAATAGATGGCTACTACAGTGTCTCAGAGGAGAAACTAAGAGAGTATTGGAAGTATAGAAAGTAAGAAATGAGATTAATTCAAGCATAGTAAGAGATAGGGTTGGGTGCTGGTAGCTCATACCTATAATCCTAGCTATTCATTAAGGAACTGAGGTCTGAGGGTCACAGTTCCAAGCCAGCCTGAACAGAAAACTCGTTGAAACTCTTATCTGTGATTGACTATAAAAACAAAAAAGCTGGAAATGGAGGTGTGGCTCAAGTAGTAGTAGATCACCAGCTTTGAGTGAAAAAGCCAACTGACAAGAGGCCCATAATTCAAGACCCAGTACTAGCATTAAACAATATATAGATACATACATACATACATACATATATAAATAATATACATATATATACACATATGTACATAGTAAGAAGTAAATTTTTCAAGATTTGATCATGAAATTGGATAAAGGAGGAAAGGATAATATTAAAACAATTGAGGAATTGAAAATTAAACTAGTCTTTTAAGATTCATTTTCCCTTTGAAGAAGGGATGGTTATTAATTGAAATCTACCTTACCCATTCAAGTATGCATCAACATTTTGGGGGATACTGGACACCTGGGAGGCTGGACACTCTACCAATACCATACCCAACCCTTTTTTTTTTTATCTGAGTGTTTTTCAAGAAAGGGTCTCTCGAACAGGCTTCCCTTGGGCCTTGGTACACCTACCTATGTCTCCTGAGTAGCTGGGAGTAGCAGCCCGCGCCACTACTCCGACCGTCAACCCTTTCTATGCGTATCACAACTGGTTCTCATTATTCTGGGAAGTTGTGCCTCTCAGATTAGTATTCTATTTCCTAGACGTCAATGACTAAAAACAAACAAAAAAAAATCTTAGCCATCATTTGCTAAGTAGAATATTTTGAATCCTGTCATCAATTAATCAATAGTGTTTAGTGAGAGCTACTCTGTGCTGAGAGTCCAAGTATAAAAAGAGCTAGAACCTACATCCAAATTCTTCATAAGCCCATTTTCGTTGTGTATTTGGGATATTTACACACTCACTTACTCATTTGCTTACATCGTCCTATTCTCGTTCTCTATCATAACAATAATCTTCAAACTGTATTTATGAATAAAAATCACGTGGAGAGCTAGTGAAGCTATAATTTATAGGGCCCCAATCCAAGCATTTAAGATTCACTGTATCTGGAGAACTTTGAGTTTACAGTTCTAGCGATCTCATGTACTGCCCAGACCACGGGTCTGAGAGCCACACTCTGAGAACTATTACTTTAGAGAGTTAAGGTAACTGTGTGAAGCAATGTCAGGTTCTTTCCTGCGGTTCTCTATTATCCACAGGATGGAATTGACGTCAGTGGGAATTGCACAGGCACAGAGGTGCCGTGCAGAGGCCTTAAGTGTTTATGCCCAGCCTCTTACCACCTAGTTCTTACCGCCTGTTTTTCAGTTGCATTCCCCACTGGGCACTGCTGTTGCTATTTCCTCATAAGTTTCTGCAGTTACGGCTCCTGATGAGGTCAAACAGTCCCAGTTGGAGAGCCTTGAGAATGAGGAGCAAATGCTCCTCTGTCTGAACTTCTGTTGTTTTACCTGAGCTCAAACATCCAAGACGAATCAACCTGATCAGCTGGAAATGGTGGCAAGATCTCCCAAATACTAACACACAGTGGAAAGCCTGCTGTGGTCAGTCATGCAGTTAGCTTGGACCACAATAAAGATAAATGGGTAAGAATCTACCTACCTTGCTATAACATTATGAATTGAATGGCTTTGTCAATGGTTTGAGCTATGAATTTATTTTCTTGTGAATGGTTTTGAACCCTGGGTCTCTTGTAGGTAGAGCAAAAGCTTTTCTGTTCAGTTACAATATTTGGGGACTTTTTTCCTAGTCTTTGCCTTCAATTACGTATTTTTCAACTTCATACATGAGAAAATCAAACTATTATTGAATTATTGAATTCTTCAAGAATAAGGAGAGAGCAATGAGAAAGGGGGACACATTTTAAAAGTATTGTAAAAATAAATAGCAAAAGATGAGGTTTCTCAAAAAGAGACTATGAAAGAAGAAGAGAGTGAAAATAACTCCTTAAGTTGATACTCCTTATGACTAGGAGAAATATGGCATCAGTGGCAGAAATATAGAGATTGTGCTTAGGTAAAAACAACTGGTTTGTTGGTAATCTATGTAATAGTAGGATAAGCAAGGGATGGTGTCTTGAAATATTTGGAAATCCAATGCTGGAGTCTGGGTGAGAACAGTGACTGGAGAAACCCATACTTATCACTTAGAATTGGTTATTAAAGCCTCATTAGTGGTGCGCTCCCAGAGACAAGATCCATGAGAGAACACTTGGAAAACTGAAGTATGAACCCTAGTTTTCCCTTCCAGAAGGGTTACAAACAAGTTCTTCTCACAGTTGATATCTTTGTTTATTTTTAGTTTCATGTTTCAGCTTAAATGTGAGTGGTATTCCTGGCACATAGTATAGGGCAGACATGAGAAATCCACCCCTCCCCCTCACTCCCGTGCCTTAGCATGTACTGCTGAATGCCTGCACGTGGCCCCACCTGAACAGAAAAAAAACTGGCTTTGTTGCATATTTTAAAGGTTGAATAGGGGACATTTTCAGTTCTCAGAAAGGCATAATAGAGGTAGTCTTAAATGGCATACTAACTACCATTAAAACGTCTGTAGCTTTTCTTCTTTTTTTCCATACCATTCATGCCATGTGATACTGATATAGGGATACTTTCCAGCCACATTTGAAAGCCTCCCCTGAAGTTGCAAACCCAATGGTTTGGAAGAGATATTTCAAATAACTCAAAATATACAGTGTAAACAAACTGGCCTTTTAGTATGAAGTGTACTAAATTAAAGAAACCAGATGCTTTGGTTGGCTTGGAATAGCCTGATTATGATTGGCTCTCTTTCACTAACTAACCATTTTCCTTGGGGCCTCCTCACCTCCTCTCTTTTCTCCCTTCTTGCCCTTTCCCTCTCTCTTTCTTTCTCCTCCCCCATCCACTTTTTTTTTCTTTCTCAGAAAGCAACAGACTCATCAGATACAGCACACACCTCTTCCCATGTTAACAAACAACTGTTTCTGAAATTTAAGTTGCTGCCTATCCTGGCAGAAATTTGCTTACTAGAGATCTGATACAAGATCTCTGATCCTAAGTCCAAGTGTGAGGGACTTTCTATATAAAATGTGATTTGACCTAGAAATTAAACAACCAGTAAATTTCCAATGCTACTGAGACACTTTATAAGGTCTCTAGAAAATAATTTCTATCCATACATCTCCCATTCATTTGTCCACATAAAAATCAAGAAGCTTCACAGTGCTCTGAGATAGGAGTCCAAACCCAAATGGCCACAATTCATTAAAAGTTAGATGCATTTCCATGCAAACGAATGGCTTTCTCTGTCCCAGAAACTTGTATTGGAAACTTCTATGCCATCTCAAATCAACTGAGTTCAGTTACATGTAGAATAAATCCATTTGCCCTGAAAACCAGGAATATAGTTCCAGCTTGAATTCTAGGGATAGAATCTCCAACAGTGGAAGAAAAAGAAGGGAAGGAAGGAAGGAAGGGGAAATAGGATAGAGAAAATCCACACAGCCAAAAACAGCAAAAACAGATCATACTATGGGCATCAGTGATTGATATGCCACACAATTGGGATAGGTTTCATATCTCAGAAATACAAGATTACATTAATAGTCTCTGCCACAAGGGCTGCTAATAAAGAAAGGTTATCTTGAAACACACCTAATAGTGGTCTGTTATATGTATTGTTTCTTACATATTAAAAAAAAAATTCCAGAACCATTTCATGCTGTGGAATCCTAACATCCTTTAGCTAGACAAAGGAACTTTCTCTAATGCCAGCACATCTAGAGTGTACATCTTTATTTTCTCCATTGAGGGAGAAATATTTATTGTGCTTTATAGTAGACAAAAGAGTAAAAATTGGTTCCAAATAATTTAAGGGGATGAAGTTCACTTTAAATTCCAAGGTAGAAAAAAAACACTCCAAAAAACCTCCATAGCTTCTCTTTACCTCAAAATTATTCATCACATCACCTTTCCTCTCAATCGCTCATCCTCCTTCTGAATCTCAGCTCCTGGCAGACAGCTGGTTCCTGTGGTTTAGTTCTGGTACTTTCAGAGGTCTGGTGGGATGTGATGGGCACATCTTGCAGATGAATGTTCCAGTGTTTTTCTCACCCTGATTAAGTGTGACAATAAATATTTGCAAAAGTAAAGTATAGTATTAAGCACATTTGAGAGGTCTAGAGTCGGTAACCGATGCACCCGAGATACCAGATCATCTTTTTGGCTAGCATTTAACTGCACAGTCTGACAGAACATTCCAAGTCTGCAGATGGAAATGAAAAATCAGTCTACCATGCTCGCTGCCACACCATTCACTTCCCTCATACAGGGCAAATGGGAATTACGATACTTGATCGAAACTCCACAGAGACAGCGATTCAGGAGATTCTTTTTGATATCTTAGCTTTGCACACATGGGAATGGGCATAAATGAAAATGTGAAATAGAAATCACTTTGCACAACTAATTCAAGGTAATTTTAAAAATCAAAAATAAAACTTCTGAGTCTGGTAGTACTTTTTGTCTCGCTTTTGAAACTCATGGGATAGCTGAGTGTTCAGAGAAACAGCTCCATGTCTGGCTGACTTCTGGCTAACAGAATCAGATAACATCCCCAGGGCAGATAGGAGAGCCTGATACTCATTGGCCAAAGAGATCCTGGCATCTATCCAGGAGATACAGCATTGCACCAAAGGAAAAACTAGTTGAGGCAAAGCATGGGGAAAACCTGTCAGTACTGAAAAGTAGGAGGACTTGAGCTTCTGAGCCTTTCTACCGAACAGCTCCACTTCTAATCCCCAGACGTAGATGCTAGGTGTCCTGTTAGCTGTGTGTCTTTGTTCCTTCTTTAATCTCTGGCATCTTAGTACTTGCACTCACTAGGGGGACAAACTCGAGAATGTGGCTGAGTTGTGAGAGCAACACTGCAGACTCAAGCAGTATTTCGGAATTCAAGACAGCTTCGGTGATTTTTAGGCTCAGAGCTTTATGAAGTTTTTGGATTACTCGTCCTCAGAATGTTTGATCATTGGATTCTTACAGTTGTGCTTTATCAACCAAGTTTTACAATTTCTTTTTTTTTAATTGTGGAAATACGGTACAGAAGGGGTTACAATTACATGGGCTAGGTAATGAGTACATTTCTTACCAAGCATTGTTGCCTCCTCCTTTGTTTCCCCTTCCCATCCCTTCCCATCTCCTCACCCCACCCTACCCCCACCCTGCACCAAAGTTGTAAAGTTCATTTTCTGACATAACATCTTGTACATCTCGTTGCAATGGGTCCATCTGTATCCTATTTAAACAATTTGTTTTTTCCCTTCCCCTCCCCAAATTATACCAACATCAAATACAGTGAAAACAGAGGTGATACCATGGGGGAGGGACATACAAAGCAACAAAGAAATATCTTATAAATATGTTAGAAACAATAGCAAGAAAGAAAAACCATTTGAGTCCTTATCTTGGGGTTCATTTTGCAATAACTAGTATATGTCTGAGACAAACAGAAACGGGCAGATAAGTTGGTATTAAGTTTTACAATTTCATGGCAGATTGTGGTCACTTCTTTCTTAGCCATTTTTAACCTTTTTCCAACAGTTATTATGTAGTCATTGCCTCTCCCTCCAAGGTGAACTCTTCATATTAATTTGCTGACTGTATTTGCATTGTATGTCTGAATAATCACAATAGAACTCGTGTACTTAGAGAATGTTCTAGTAAAATGATATGGACCTTTAATTTTTATCTTCTCTTAGGACTCCTCATATTCTTTTCCAGTTCTAGTATGACGCTATTCATGTTCATATTCAGTGTTCTCATTATTTTCATAGTGACTTTACAATATTTCTTTGTACTATCTGCTTTTATTCCTTTAATCTCCTACTGCTATGCCATTGTGATTCTATATGGAAAATTTCCCATAAAGGCACATGTCCTATATAGGCGTAGCCAGTCTTTTCTCTACCAAAGTGTCCACACCCACCTGAGTCCACGTGTGCATTTCATCCTAGGGTGATTTAGGTACATCTCCTTTGCCATAGAGCTAAGGATGATCATATTTAACTCAGAATAAAATATAAAATGGAAAATTCTCTTCTTAGAGCCTTGGCAACAACTTGAAAATGTCAGCAACTAAAGCCATGTGCATTCAGTGCCAAGGTAGATGGAGCAGCTGCTTTGGAGGACTATTGGAAAGCCAGCTGTTATTCCCAGTGGCACAAGAAGGTGCCAATCACCACCCACGCTGTGGGAGGTGTACGCCAGAGTCTGAGGCAAGAGTATCTTCACATGCCCACTAGAAAAGACTCTTGTTTCCATGTATCAAAACTATATCTGCAATGGTTTATTTACCTTTTTCTCTTTGGCCACTCATTCTCCCTTCAGATTGTAATGATAAAGAAAAGGTATTGAGAAAGAAATACCTTTCTCTTTCATTTTATATTTTTATAACAGATAATTTTATCATTTAAGCGTTGATTATGGCATGAGTACTTCATTTTTAATGGTGGACATAAATATAGATAAATGGAGGTGACTAATTGGATGTCCGATATGAGCCAATTGGTTTTCCATTACCCTTTATCTAGAACCAGAAATTGTGCTAAGCAAAAGAAAAATAGTTCTTAAGAATGTCTCGAAGAATGTTACTTCCAAACACAGAGAGAATAAAACAAATTTTATTTACCATAAGTAGGAAGAACAAGAGACATTTTCCCTCATAATTTATTCTAACTTGGAATTTAAGTTAATTCCATAAAAATGAGGCTTAGTTGCTTCTTCTGTGGCTATATGTACATTGTTTGCATTATATCTAAAAGCATTAAGCTAGACAAGCAATCCAAAAGCAATAGTTTATGTCTCCCTCTTTTCAATGTGTCTATGGTATGCAAAGCTCCCTAAAAAAATAACTTAGTTTTGTCCAGAAAATGAAGGTTAGCATTCCCTCTACATCCATAAACTCAACTTGAGGTTTGTCATATGCTTACT
This sequence comes from Dipodomys spectabilis, assembly GCF_019054845.1. Lineage (NCBI taxonomy): Eukaryota > Metazoa > Chordata > Mammalia > Rodentia > Heteromyidae > Dipodomys > Dipodomys spectabilis. Next base: position 22,640,199 of record NW_024870678.1, read on the forward strand.
TAGAGGTCATACTGCAATGGAGTTATGTAGAAAACAGTTGTATTCTACAACTGAAATCAGGAAACTTTCTTTTAAAACTATCCCAGATGGAAGCAGATAAATAAGCAGAACACAATTATATTTTTCATGGCTTCAACCAGTGAATACCAGTGAGAGAAAATCTCTCTAAATCACATAAAGAATAGTGGACAATTGGTGGCAATTCTCTACAGACATCTTCCATTGCTAGTACATACACCAGCATCCCTGACCAAAGTTCAATATCACTTTGAGTATTTTTTTGGTCAAGGACAGCTTCAAACTAGCAAGTAGATTGCTAAGATGCATTCCTGAAAATTGGACAGAATGGAGATGGTAGCAAGTGGAGATTGGTGTAATCAAGGCTTGGTACCGGGAATAAAGATCCAAGTCATCTCAGGTTGCAGGTTGCAACATGTTATTATAGTGGAGGAGAGAGAGGGAGGAGAGGCCACTCTGCAGTGTGCCAGGGAAATGATGTGACCTCCTTTAGAGGGATATTATAGAACAACTTCTGCAAAACAACAGCAATTAGTTGAAAAAATGCACAAGCACTAATTGTGGGTATGCTGTGCATGTTATGCTGTGCAGAGTGCCCCAGCTCTGGAAACAGGTAAGCAAGCAAGGAGGAAAATCAAGGACCCATTAAAAGTTTTCAAAGTATAGTGCACAATATCAACACAAACGTCCTAAGTCAGAATGAGATTACAGTCATCTGGACAAAAGACTGTATTATATGACTGAATATAGGATAGGGAAAAGACAGAAAGCAACATAGTGGTTCCTTAAGGTGTGGACTATAGGCTAGAGGGATAAAATGGTAACAACCACAGGTCACAGGTTCTTCTTCAGGTGATGAAAATGTTCTAAATTGACCACAGTGATGGTTGCACATGTCTGTGGGTATATTAAAAATCATTGAATTGTACTCTTTAAATGGGTGACTTGTGTAAGTATGTAAATTATATCCAAATAAAACTGTCATTTTTTAAAATGTGAGGTAATAAAATTTGGGGTGTGGATAAGAAAGCCAAGTAAATGGAAGGAGCAATAAATACTTCAGGATTGAATCTTCTTCCTTAGGTCCCTACTCCAGCTTGTACTCCCTCAATACCTACCCACAGGAAACAAAACAGAACTGTAAAATATCCCTATTCGCTGAGAAACCCAACTTAAATGCTTGAAAGAACACAGGTGCCTCATTTTCCACCACATTTGAAGCCCACTTAGACCTGGTGGTGTCTCAGCCCTAGGAGAATTGTGAGCTTTGAATTATTGTCTAGCTTCCTTTCCAGACAAAAGGGCTTTAGCTCACCCCCACACAAACTTTTGGAATTAAAAAAAAAAGTAGACATCTAAACTCTCAGAGGCTCTCTCATAAATAACAAAAAAAGATTGGCACCAGAGACGAGAGCGTTTACAAAGTTCTTCTGTTTGAATTTATTTCAAGCAGTCAATAAATAAATGGTCCTATGCTATTAAAAATCGGGAAAAGAAAAGAGTACAAACAAGCACTCTACCTCCTGCAAAAAAAATGGACCATTGGTCCATTTTCCTAGCTCCCTTCTCAGAGAAAGATGGGATTGTTCATTTGATGACCCTGGTACCCAGTGTATTTTCTTTGGGGCCATCTTTTGAATATTATTTTTGCATAAAGCCAACTAAATGAGTGGGAATGTTGAAAACATAATCAGAATGTTATATTGACACTGTTGTAGATTTTTCCAAATGCTGAAAAGCAAGAAGTGAATGCAAATGAGTTTGCCAAAGTGAACATTTTATGCATCTGTATCTAAGGCATATCCCCAAGTGGAAAGAAATACACTTGGGTAAAATAAAATGGCATAATATTTGGTATTTCAAATTTCTGCATTTACGCAGAACCCTTACCTGCCAGGACTTCCATTCTAAGCACTGGGTGTTTTCTTTCTCTCTCTCCTTCTCTCTCTCTGCCTTCTATCTCTAGCACTCAGAAAACACACTTGTAGCTGTTTGTAGGAGCTGTACATAGTCTATCCAACCACAGGCATATCACCCCCAACCCAACAGTCTTTTCAAGCTATCCAGCTTGATGATATGGGAAGTGGTTTGCCAAGGTAAATAGCGCACTTACCTAGTATGGCAAAACCCTGGGTTCGATTCTCAGCACTGCAGTTTTTTTAACAAAGCGTAAAAACTTTTCCTAGTAACTGTATAGGCCTTCTGAGATACTGCAGAAAACTGACAGAGAATTTTTTATTACCTTGAAGTAGTTGTACAAACTGATCTGAATATAACCAATAAGTGTAGAGTATAATGCTTCTTGATTAATGCCATCCCTGCTATCATTGCCAAGATTTAAGACTTAAAAAGTCTCAGATTAATATTAACCTTGAATGACCCAGAACTGACTGCCCATCAGAACTATTGCCAGGGATAGTACCTTCCACTGGGGAGGGTTAACTGAAATCCCTTCATATGCTTATAAGAAAAGCTGGATGCCAGTGTTGGTGGCTCATGCCTATTATCCTAGCTACTCAGGAGGCTGAGATCTGAGGATTGAGGTTCAAAGCCAGCCCCGCAGAAAAGTCCCTATGAGACTATTATTTCCAATTAACCACCTGAAAACCAGAAGCAGAGCTGTGGCTCAAAGCAGTAGAGCACTAGCCTTGAGCAAAATTGCTCAGAGACAGTACCCAGGCCTGAGTTCAACCCCCACTACGACAAAAAGAAAAAGGAAAGAAAAGAATAACTGGATTTATGCACAACATCAAGATTCAAGGAGAAAAGCTATACTAAAACTGCCCAGAAAGAAGCAAATGAAGTTGGTAATGAGTGTTGAAGTCATGTTACGAGTCTGAAGTTCCTCACATAGGATTTTTTTTTTTTGTGGGTCCTGACTTGAACTCAGGGCCTGGGCTCTGTCCCTGGACCTCTCTGTGTTCAAAGCTAGCACTCTACCACTTGAGCCACTGTGCCACTTCTGGATTTTGCTGTTTATGTGGTACTGAAGAATCAAACCCAGGGCTTCATGCATGCTAGGCAAGCACTTTACCACTAAGCCACATTCTCAGCCCCTAGGAGTATGAAGCATTTGTACTTTCACTTGAGGCAATTGTGACCATTAGAGATGGCTTCACAGATGCTATCCTGATAAAGTCAGGCTTTGTGTTGTTACCTAGATTTTCCCGTAGAATTTGAGTTGCAACTCCTTTATAGTAAATTATATGATGCATATCTTATTACTCTTGTCAGTAAATACTTTTTAGCTAGAGTACATTTTACTTAGTTATAATTTGGTTTTGAGTGTGAGAACTAACTTGTTCCATCCAGTTTCTTTAAAATGTGCCAGTTCCCCTCTCTGTCCCAACCAGACATGGAAGGCCCTGTTTTAGCTCAACAACTAAAGCTCTCCTTACAGGGTAAGAGCATTTCTTACACCACAGACTACTTAACCTTCCTTTCTCTGTCTCCCGTTCCTCTACCCACAAGTTCCCTCTTGACAAACAATCCACTCCACTGCCAATTTCTATGTTTGCTGTTCTGGCTCTTCTTTTTCCCACCCATGAGAAGTTAATGGTCTCACTTTTCATCACCTCTTCCTTTTCAAAAGGGTCTGCAGCTCGCCTTGTGCCACAAAGATTCTTCTAAAGCACCTGAGCAGTGAGAATCAGTTCCCCAAAGTGCGCCCAAATTCCAATTAGACACTGTGCACAAATGCCCAAAGACTACATGTTATAAATACTTTCTGCACTGTATGCTTCTATCTTCTGTATTGCTATTCCCTCGGAGTATACTGGACTGTATCCTTCAATCTTTGTGTACAGTTACAAAGTGGGATAATACCCAATGGTAGCTTTCAGTACTGTCTCCCCATTGAAATCACTGGGGAAACTGTAAAAAGATGCCCAGATTCACTCCAGATCAATTAAATCAGAATATTTGATTGAAAACAACTGTTTGTAAGCCAGGTACGGCCTCACATGCCTGTAATCCATCTATAAACCCAGGTGGCAGAGTCAAGAGAATCACAAGTTCCAGGCCAGCCCATACAGACTTAGCTAGAATCTGTCAGATAAAACTATGTATATCCTATCCAAACTTACTGAATTTGTTTATTCATCCTAATAGCTTTATGGTGGAGTCTCTGGGATTTTCTATATATAAGATTACATCATCTATATCAGTGGCGATTTGACTTCTTCCTTTCCAATTTGGATGCTTGGTATTTCTTCCACTTGCCTAGTTTCTCTGGTTAGGGCTTCCAAAACTGTGTTGAATAAAAGTGGTGAAAGTGGCCATCTCTGTCTTGGTCCAGACCTTTGAGATGCAGCTTTTCAGATTTTTTGATGTTTCCCTTCCTCTTCTCCTTCTCACTAGAAGTTTCAGTAATACCCACCCAACCTCCCCAACCACTGTTGAGGAGTACTGAGTTTCTGAACATTCATTCTATGATTGTGAGAGGTAGTCTCACAAATCAAACACATGATAAGCTATGCTTTGAGAGTTGTTTCCAGATAATACTAATTATGCACATTAGTTTCACAATCAATATACTCTGCATGGATTTCCAGTGTGTTGAAATATTATGAACAGTGAGTGGCCAGGCAAACCTAGGACAGTTACTATCCCAGTTCAAAAGACCCTGGACATGAGCAACCAGATACATTTAACTCAGTGAGGAAGCAAATGGGTGTGTGTGTGTGTGTGTGTGTGTGTGTGTGTGTGTGTGTATGCTGTAGAGCACAAAAGCAGAGATGCCCTTGAGAGATACATTGGGTAGGCTTTTGAGTGTATGAAATGAAAAGTTACATGTTATACCAAACATGTGCTTAGTACAAAATTATGTACAGGTATGTACCAACAATTACACATATAATAGCAAAGCCATAAGCATCATCATATCAGATATGAAAAACTAACCAGTTAGTAGTAAAAGAAATTATTCCTTGTGGTATCTTAAAAACCACTATCATTATATTATATTGCTCATGGTGATAGTAATCCCTAATATAATCATTCATGAGTACAATAGACTTAAAATTGGTACTCAGTGAATACTGATTAAGAATAAATAATATTGTTTACATATAACTTCCAAAATAATTGTTTCACTATATTTAGAGTCATTTTTCAAGTGTAATTCTCAAATTCAAACAGAATAAAATTATGTAATTGAATCTGGACCTGAAGAACTACTTCTCCAGGGTCATTTATCACAGAGGGCAAAATGACACAGTTCAGTTCATAGAAAAGATAATTCAAAAAATGAGATATATATGCATTAACTAACAGAGATTCTACAAGACAATATGGCTTGATAAGGACAGGAAACTCTAAAAGACAATTTTATGGTAACAGGGAATCATTCAGTTAATTCAAGCATTGTTGCTACAATTTCTATCTGCTTCAGGCTAATGAAATTGTGTGAACAACAAAGACCCAAGGCGGTATGTCATAATCCACTTTCCTCCTTCTCTGTGCCACCAAGAGAACATTTTTAGTGGCTTAGCATCCGTTTTCAGTCAGTACACACACACACACGCACACACACACACACACACACACACACTTCAACAGAGCATCTCACCACTAAGTGAAGAAACCACCTCTGGGACTGGGAGCAGAGAGAGAAGGGGTGGGGGAGAGAGGTGTCATAGTAACCAGCATGCTGATGGACTAGACTTACCATAACTAGAATAGGAAATGCAAGACAGACAGGACATGAGTTATAGGAAAAGACGTCATCATCGTTTGGGGACCAGCTAAATGTATGAAGCATCGTGAGAATCCATTCTCAACAAAGCACCTAGTGTAATCCTTTAAAAAATAATAATAACTTTAGTCTGATGGTGTCACGCTCTTTCGATATACTATTGTGGCTTCCTGGTTCACGCTGAGTCCCCTCTGTCTTAGTTCTTCCAGGCTACTATGACAAGATATCTCAGGGTGACAACAGAGATAGTAGAAATTCATGGCTTGTAGTTCTCAAGGCCAGGAAGTCCAAGCTCAGGACATCAGCAGATGTCCCATCCTGAGATGGCCCCTTCTACGTGTCCCCATGGGGTGCAAGAGGCAAGGCAACTCCCTTCCACTTCTTTTGTAAGGACTCTAATCCCATCAGTGAGCCTCTGCCCTCTTCCCATAGCACTTACACTACAGCCTGATAGACAGCAGTTCACTTGGTGATTTTGTTTATTGTGTATCTTCTCCTGGATTCCTGTATCTCAGTCTCATAATGGCAGGGGCATTTTGTCATTGTCTCCCAGAGTCTAGAACAGGATCTCGCACAATAGTAAACAAATACACACACAGTTGGACTGCAACCAAAACAAAAAGGTTAAACCAGAGGTACAGAGTCAGTCACACAAGATAAGGGGATGATAATGCACGAGAAATTTCCAGGCACTGGTGGCTGACACCTGTAATCCTAGCTATTCAAGAGACTGAGATCTGAGGATCACAGTTTCAAGCAGGGCAGGAAAGCCCATGAGACTTAACTATCACAAACTCAGAAGTGGAGCTGTGGCTCAAGTGGTAAAGTGCTAGCCTTGAGCAAAGAAGCTCTAGGAGAGCTTCAGGTCCTGAGTTCAAGCTCAAGAACTGGAACCAAACAAAAAAAGAGAAATGGATTTAGTGGGTGGGTCTCTAACCTTCTTCCAATGATCTAAGCATCATATAGAGATCCACACGGTACACACACACACACACACACACACACACACACACACACACACCTGCACACACACATGCTTAATCATCTCAGAAGATACTTAGAAAATATACTTAATGGATGAACATGTTTGAGAAATGCTGATTAATTTCATCTACCTGGATATTCTCAGTGCACATTAGTATATGAAGAGTTTAAGAAATCCTGCTACTAAAAAGAGATATTGTGTAAACCTCCATGTTTCAACTGCATTAGATTATATTAGCCTCTAAATCACATAATGTTTAATTGTATTTCAAAGACTAATAATGTTCCTTCCGTTAATCTTACTTTAATTAGCACTGACCCAGATTTTAATAGGAATATCAATATTAATATTATTTACATAATACATAAAGCATAATAAGACAATATAGAATTTGTATAATATTAGTATGGTCAACATTTATATGACAATATCAATAAGATTATTCTTTTTCTGGTAATAAAGGACAACTTTATTTTGCAACAACATGCTAATGAAAATTACTATATTTTTCTGAAATGGCAGACAGTACTGATAAGCAGTCCAAAAGTAAAGTAGATCTAACTTCTTCTAAAATGGCCCCTTCTACGTGTCCCCATGGGGTGCAAGAGGCAAGGCAACTCCCTTCCACTTCTTTTGTAAGGGCTCTAAGCCCATCAGTGAGCCTCTGCCTGCTTCCCATAGCACTTGCACTACAGCCTGATAGAAGGGAGTTTACGTAGTGATTTTTTCATAGAGGTGGATTTTGTTGTTGCTTGGTTGTTTGTATAGTCACGTGTCACAGCTCATGTCCCAGCTCACCCGTTGTTTGCTGCAGCCTGGGCTAAGGCCAGTTACCTGGAATCAGGAGGCCAAAGGTCAGGTGCCTGATTTCTTTCATAGTCAGGTTGGGGGAAAAAATTGTTTAAAGCATCCTAACAGGCAATTCTCAATCAGATGCTACAGTTCTTATGAGCAGAGCCTGTGATGGCATCTTCTCCTCACATGGGCAATGGGGATGCCATTTTTAAGTCGGACCTGATCTGGTATTGAGAAGCCAGCATGGACTTCCTGGTGGCTAAAACATCTTCTCTAGTTCCATCCATCAGGCAGATCAGGCTGCCCTGAGCATGAGTTGGCATTGAAAACGGAAAGAAGTTGTTTCACATGAGAAACATCAAAAGGTTTAACAAGATGCTTCTGGAATGTTCTGGAAACTACTCAGCATCCATCTTGATTTCTTCCTCAGGGCTGGCTATGTGAACCAGGCTCAGGCATATCTTTCTAGGTACCCTTACTTTCTGCACTGGATCCCCACACAGGCTCCTTACCCAAAAATGCATGGCAACCCCAAAGATTTTCTTACTAATTAGATTTTACTACAAAATGATTTGCCAAAGAACAAAGTCGAATCCATATTATTTCATTTGATCATTACTTCTATGAGTAATTTGAATTTGATATGAGCATCCCTATTCTACAAAACAGAAGATGTAATGAAATTCAAAATGTGTAGTCACAGAGGTAATAACTAGCTTTTGCTTTTTTCCTTTATGAAATGGCTTTAAATACTATAGAATGCCCACCCTCCTTGAACAATACATCATGGCTCTCACTTCCACACAGGGCATATCTGAACAGGGATGGTACCACACACATTACCTTGGTTCCAAATCTGACTTACATTCTATCATGCCATCTGGGTGAAGTAACCTAACATCTCAGTCTCTTTTTATGGGTCATGGGGCTTGATCTTGGGGCCTGGGTGCTGTCCCTGAGCTCTTTTGCTCAAAGCTAGTGTTCTACCATTTTGGGCCACAGTGCTACTTCTGGCTTTCTGGTGATTAACTGGAGATAAGAGTCTCAGAACTTTCTTTCCTGGGCTGGCTTTGAACTACGATCCTCAGATTTCATCCTCCTGAGTAGCAAGAGCCACCAGTGTTCGACTCAGTTACTATTTTAATAACAATATAATATTCTATAATATGGCTAAACTATAGTAGAGTCAACTACTTCCCTACCAAGTCCAGCTTTGGCCATCTGTTTCCTTTCTGAAAAACAAACAGAAAAATGACCACCACTTGGAGCTTAAGAAAACCTCAAGTGCCATGTTGGCACAGATACTGGAATAAAGAACTCCCAGGTATTTCTTGGTACTGAGCAGGCTCTAGCCACAAGTGTGGTGGCCTATGGTCCTTCTCAGGCCAGCAGACTTGGTGAAGTCTGACCAGACCATCTCGTGGGACTTGCAGTATTTCCTATCCATGATCAGCAACATCTTTTTTCTTGCAGTATTTTGGCAAGTTTGTTCTTGTATCCAGCCAGAATCATGAAGTTCAGAAGCACATGAAAACAAACAATATGTTTAAAATGCTTCTCTCCAATTATCCAAAGAATAAAAAACAAGAAATTACTCCATAATATTGGAACTTGGTTGGTACTGTATCTTACTATGTGTATAGCAATGGGCCCATCTTTTCCTTCTTAAAGGTTCTTGTGGGAGGGATTTCCACTAGCCATTTTTTCCCTTGAAGTATACTTAAGAATGAGAAGTGGTTGGACAGGTGATTACTACATTTTGCAAAAATTCATCAGCATTTTCATGACCTGGACTGTTCTATTCTCAGGGCAATTTTCAAAATATAGTTAATTACTCATAAGGATTACTACAATTCTTAAAGTCACAATAATATTTTTCCTAAAAAGAAATCCCATTATCTCAATCATAATAGTTGGGCCAATTGCAAGCAAATATTATCAAGTGCTGTATTTAAATTTTTACTTGTCACTTAAGATCTACTTATCATTTAAGTTCTGAATATCAGCTATGTGATTTAAAGCAACAACTTCCCAATTCCTCCATTCTGTGTGATGGTCAGAGAGCCCTGCTTCTCTCTCACACCCTGGTCACTCAATCAAACCCAATGGACTCTTCCAACATTACTCCTCTTGCTTTTTCAGGAGTGTCTACCAGGAAACCATTTCTTCCCTATTGTTGGGCTTACTTCTGTGACACACAACCTCTGATCTTCCTCCCACCACCATCTTGATAGCCTCTTCCTAACAATAAATGTTACAGTCACTTAAAGCTAGATGATAAACTTTATTCACTTCTTACTTTATTCCTTGAACAACTTCACCTACGGCCACAGCTTCCTTTAATTACATATATATATAGAGAGAGAGAGATTGTGTGTGTGAGAGAGAGAGAGAGAGAGAGAGAAAGATCCAAAACATTTTGAGTCCTACACCCTCATATCCAACTACCCCTCAACCCATTGTAACGCTCTGCTTTGACATCTCAATAAGACTCAATGTGGCCAAAGTCGAGTGCATGGACAGCTTCCCCCTATCTGAGTCCTTCTAGAATTGTCATCCAATGATGCAAACTAGAAATTAAATATTTATCTCTGATATTTTCCTCTCCATCACTATATCAAGTCCAGTTTACCTACCAAACATCTTTAAAATCTATTCATTTCTCTCTCCCTGCACCACCCTTTTCTGTAAACTCCCATCTTATCTTACCTACCTGATCTCTCAGCTGGTTTTTTTTTAAACCCTCTCCAGTTCATTCTTTACCTCACACTCTATATTATTGGGTTTATTTTTTTCAATAATCACATCTATTTTCCTAGCTTCCTTATACTCTCGGGATAAAATCGTATTCCCCAGGCTATCCTATGAAGATCCAACTTCATTTTGCATCCCACGCCACGCCACCCTCGCTGCCGTGACATGCTGTCTTAGTTGTGGTCTCTCAGATCTGACATCCTCTGGCTGTGAGACGGTTATCTATGCACTCCCTCTGCTTGGATCTCTGGAGCAACCCTGTAATGTGTAATCCAAACCAGAATGTTTTGAGGGTGAGGAAGCGGGTACTAAGCAACACACATAAGTCAGGACTTTCCAGGGCAAAGTGAGATATATGTTTGCCTTAAGTGAATTCTGAACCATTTATCAGAGCTCAAATCTAATATTGCCTTCTCAAAATTAGCTCATAGCAATTTCCATGGCTTAGTAAAAATCTTTAGAAATTTCCTTAGACAATAGACTTCCCTGTTGTTCCACTAACCAAGGCTGCAAGTTTGAGTTTACAATTAGGATTGTCCTGTGCTTCCAAGAGACTTGAAGCTGCAGGGGGCCAAGACAATGTGCCTCCGCATTGACTCTTCCCGCCACGAGACTTCACTAGCACTTGTATGACATCTCATTGATCACACAAAGGCATCAAATCACTTCTCTCTAAGAACTTCTTATTCTGTGATAGGCACAACCAATTCTCCAGGATTTCAAGACGGCACATTATGTTCCACGTCTGACGCTCCTTCACCCACATACTCAATTCCTCCCCATACACATTTTTTTTTCATACACATTTTCCTCTCCTGCCTGCTCCTTCTCTTTCTTAGCCACTTTTTCTTCAGACTCATCTCTTCTCTTATATATTTTATTCACGTAGCTGGGATAACAGACATATTCTGTCATAACCAATTTCTTTTGTTGAGATGAAGTCTCGTGTATTTTTATTTTGCCTGAGATGGCCTGGAACCACCACACACACCCCTGAACCCCAGCAGCTATTAATTGACAAGGGCTCCTCACAAACTTTTCTGCTTAGGCTGGCCTCAAACCATGATCCTCCTATTCTCAAGTTCCCAAGTAGTTAGGATTACAGGCAGGAACCCACCATGACACCTGAGTTTCTTTACTTAAGCTGACCCAGAGTGCATGGTTTCTGGTAGCTCCTCAGATCAGTCTCCCTCTCTCAGTCTTTGTAAGACCTGTGGGGTTGTGTTTTGTTGTTGTTTTTTTTTATTCTTTAAGTATCCTTACAGCTTCTTGGAAGCCTCCTTAGTCAGTCCTGCTGCTTCTTGTTCAGTTTCTTTTTATTAAACCCCTGTGTTCCAGTGATTGGAAATTAGGGGTTTTTTTCACCTTTTCCCTCTGAAACACTATCAAGCTGAAAAATGAGAAGAGCTCTTGTTGTTTCCAGTCTGAGCTAAAACTTGCCTTACCTCCTTTGGAAAATAAAGCATTGCTATTTTCACTTTTGTGATATTCATAATCCTGAAATCCCAAATAGTCAATAACCCTGTACTAAAGCTGAAAGGTAGTAGTATGGTATTGCTTAATAAGAATTCCTTAAGATTTTTTTAATAAGGATTAAAAACTTAACTCTTCTGTATAATACCTTAATCATAACAATAAAAATGCACTTAAACAATAAAGACTAAAAAACTTTTTCACATTGAAAAATTTTGTGGGGATTTTTTGCCAAGGTTTTGCCAAGGTTTCTAGATAATGAACTCCTACCTTCTCTCTTTCCTATATACAAAGCTTTCTCCCAGTGACAGTGTAGGAGCAAATAGTTAGAGGAACAGACAAAGCAATAGAAATAAAAACCACCTTGTTATCCAACTCAGCACATCCTTAGTGACCACCTGAGCCTAACATCACTCAGAAAAATAAAAAATGAAAAAGAAGAACTGTGTGCCAATCACTTATACCTACAACACAACCTGCTTCGAAGGCTGAGAACAAAAGGAATCCAAGGCCAACCCAAGCAGAGAAGTTCACAAGACTCGCTTCTCCACTCATTTCTTGGCACAGTGGTGCATACATGTCATCCCAAGCAACAGAGAAGGCCTGGATTGGAAGGATCATGGTACAAGTCCAGCCCAGACAGAAAAGTCCTTGGCATACCATTCCCATAGAGAAAAATGGAAGATGGATGCAATGGCCAGTGACAATAGGAAACCTACAGCAGGTGAAATATGACTCAATCTCATGACAGACAGGAAACAAGACGCTAAACTAAAAACAAGTGAAAAACAGAACTAGAGGTACAATATCAGTCTAACAAATGCAAGGCCCTAAGATCAAACACGCAGAAACAAAGCAAAGCTAAAGAGAAAGGAAAGGAAGGGAAGGGAGAGGAAGGAAAGGGAGAAGAAAGGAGGGAAAGAGAAAGGAGGAGAAAGGAAGAGAAAGGAAGGGAAAGGAAGGGAGGTGAAAAGAGAGGAGGGAAGGGAAGGGAGGAAAGACGGAGGAGAGGAAGAGAGGGGGAGAGAGGGGTAAAAGAAGGGGAAGGGGAAGAGTAAGAGAAAGGAAAGGGGAATAAAGGAAAATGAAAGGAAGAAAAGGGAAAATAGAAGGCCGCTGTTCCTCTGAAGTGGGGGATTTGGGTCTATTTGCTGCACCAGCTCCTTCATGTAAAATCACAGAACTTGGGACAATCATCTTGGCCTGAGTTATCTAAATTGGCTGCTTGCTCTCTCCCATAAATCTATGGAGTGATTAAATTGCACAACCCTCCTCCTGCCCCCCACCACCATAGGCCTAGATAAACATCCTTAGGAGAAAACATTCTCTTAACTAATTCTAAGACCAGTCATCTAAAATAAACAAAACCTGCAGCTGAGACATCACCATGTGGTAATAGTGTCTGAGATGTGGGGATCTGGTTGTGTGTGTCTTCATTTGGCTAGAAGCGGCAGTGCCATGAATCAGTAATGTGCTCAGGAAGCTTAAAGAAATAGCTTTCACCAGAGCTGCAGATTCCCCACCATATTTGGGTGGCTCTTGTTCTTACTCCACCACCATCCTGTCTTTCCTGTTCATTGGAGAAGTCCTCCCCCACCCTCTCTCTCTCCTTCATGCTCCCTGAAACCTGTTTATAGGAAGAGATTCATCATTTCTTCGTTTTTCTCAGATGCACTAGGAGCACAGTAGCTTCTGCTCTGTCCCTATCTCCCCATCCTGAAATGACCTTGACACACCACGCCCAGGGCCTGAGTCTGGTTCTCTTCATATGGCCCGTGTTTCAGCCACTGTAAGTTGTCATCACTGTCAGAGCCTCCGCCCTTGGTTGCCAGTTACATAAGAGGCCACATAAATGTCTACTCCTGAGCACAAGCTTCCACTAAACAGACACCGCGTGATGGCCAAGTGGGCAAGAGGTCCATCCGGAGCCACGTCCCCTGGGAGGGAGAGAGGCAGGAGCCCGGTGTTGGCTCTAGCAGTGACTTAGCTCAGCCCTCCGTCTGCACAGCCTTCAGTACCAAGGACGATATGTTATGTTTTCAGCCTGAAGAAGCAAAAGAGCAACAGTCCTTTCAAAATAAGAATTCCCTTGCTGTTGATTTCCTTCTGGAACACAATAAGAACAGACTGAGGACATGACTCGGAGCTGTCAACGCCTCCTTTCAGCTTCCACCGCACCTTTCCTTTGCCAGGAAAAAAAAAATAGCTGCTGAAGTTAAACAAGGACTTAATGAATAGTCAAAATAATTGTTTAGTTTGGATATAAGGTCTTAGGTAAACAGATGATTGCCCGAGACCAAGGGCCAGTAAAAGCAGCTCAGCAGGACACCACTCATTCTGTCCTTAGGACAGCAGCCCAGCGGCCTCTTCTCCTCCAGGGCCTGGGTACTGAGTTCTTTCTTGTCTCACTGGCATATTGAAGCAATCTAGCATCAGAAGAGGCTCATGAAAGCAGGGGAAAAGGAAAGAGAACATCACATAATAGGAACACGTAGGCCAGGAACTAGTTAGTGGCTCATGACTATAATCCTAGCTTCTCAGGAGGCTGAGAGATGAGGATCCCTGTTCAAAGTCAGCCCGGCTCAGCCCATGGGTCTCTTAGCACCAGTTAACCAGCAAGAAGCCAGCCAGAAGTGGAGGTATGACTTCTTACATGGTGGGGCACTAACCTCGAGTGAAAAAGCTCAGTGACAGTTTGAGGCCCTTATTTCAGCCCAAGTACTGGCACAGATAGATAGATAGATAGATAGATAGATACATACATACATACATGTATGCATGCATGCATACATACATAGAGAGATACATAGATAGATACATAGATTATATATAGATATATTAGACATGTTATATATTAGAAAAGAAATACATGCTTAAAACATTCATTTGACTACATTAGTGCTTCAATTAAACAGAATATTCACAACATGGACTGAGTTTTTTTAATAATGTTTTACAATTTTAATAGGTTATAATTTCTTACACGGTTGTCATGATGAAAATTTCTAAAATGCCTGTCTTGCCTCTTCCAATACTAGTATTTTTAACATAATTCCATTTCTCTGTGCCAGACAAGGAGTTGTTTTGGTTTCTGTTTTGTTATTGTGCTGGGGCTGGACCCTAAAGCCTAGTGCAGACTAAGCAAGCACTCTACCCATGCACTACATCAACAGCCCCTCATTCAATACTTCTTGAAAACCATTATTTACAACCCCTAATTTTTGTCTGAAATTTATGACTAATCCATTTCTAAGACCCTACTGTAGTTACAGACATCTTAAGGCCCTGAAACTTCAGTTTGTGATTCACTTGTTATTGCTGCCGTTGACTTATTTTATTTATTTAGGTACCTTGGTCAGATGCTTGTTTTGTAATTTTCTCTTTTTTAAAATGGGGTATACTGTAAAAATCCTGCTTGATTGAGTACTGGAGTAAGTTAATTATCAACAAATTTCCATCCTAATGAATAGTATTTCTAATGATTACCTTCTATTTCTGGTTTGAAAGTAATAGATACCCTGCTGATCCAGAATAGAATTTAATTATCTTATTCACACAGCCTATTTCAATTCAAGTGCTCTTTGCATATGTAACATTTATTTGACAAAAGCTTAAATTTGTCAGGGCAATAGATTCTTCTTGTATTCAGAGTTCAGGAATTACAAGGGTTGTGTAGTTGATTGATTGGAAAATAGCAATCAGAAGATCTATTTCATTAAGGAAAATGTAATGCTTATACAGGTGTTTACACAGGAGTTGGAGGCATGGCTCGAGTGGTAAAACATGAGCCAATGAGCAAATTCATCAGATACCAAATTCTGGTCTCAGGTTTTTTTTAAAAAAAAGTGTTTTATGAAATTTTTAATGCTGATAGTCTAGGAAAGAAGGTATGATGATGATGATGATGATGGTGGTGGTGGTGGTGGTGGTGGTGATGATGATAATAAAATACCTACTTTGGGTTATGAATTAATGATATATTATAATGCATGTGGAGTGTTTAGCACAAGGTAAGTATTCAGTAAATATTTAATCATGTTAGTTTCACACAAATTAAAATTTCCTTGCAACAGCCCTATAAGTTATATAAGTTAAATATAGTTATGTAAGTTAAATACTAGAAAACTAGTTTTCAAAGTGGTTAGTCCATAGTTAATCAACATGGCAAAAGGCTGCCCCTGTCAGTGTAGGAGTCCCCCAGTTTCTATGGTGTTGCCTTCCCTTTTTTCCCTTTCCCATATGTAGTGCGATCTCTCTACTTGGCTTATATGATCATGGTCCTTCACACTCTCAGGTAGACAAGTCCTCCTGTGATAGGATTCAAAACCCACATCAATGTCACACAGACATTTTCAGGGGGTGGGGAAATGGTGCCCTCATAATGATAGAGTCAAGTGCAAATCTTTGGCAATGCTGGCAGAGAAATACTAATAGATAAAGAAATTCCAGGGGCTGGGAATGTGGCTCAGTAGTAGAGCACTTGCCTTGCATGCCTGAGGCTCTGGGTTCGATTCCTCAGCACCACATAAGCAAAAAGAAAAAAGCCGGAAGTGGCGCTGTGGCTCAAGTGGTAGAGCACTAGCCTTGAGCTGAAGAGCTGAGGGACAGTGCCCAGGCCCAGAGTTCAGGCCCCACGACCAGACCCCCCCAAAAAAATTAAAAATTAAAAACAGAAATTCCAGATGGTAAGCCTTGAACACTCCGGAAAAAAACACAAAGAATTTTAGTAGCAAGTCAACAAATCCACTAGCCAAGACACCTTTGTAGACCAAATGCCCACATTCTCAAATATACGTGGCTTTTAAATCTTTATGTCTACCTGAGCTCTACCATAAAACATAAATTCATTTGTTGTCAACACTGAATTTGTTGTTATTTTAACATGCTATATTTTCTCAATGGATATTAAAAGTGCAAGTTCTATCACACATTGGGCCTGGACGGGTCCTAAGATTTCATTTTGTTGTTGGTTTGTTTCATTGTGAGAGACAAGTCTGCACACTCCATAAGATTAGAAATGGCAAATGGCCATTATCAAGTGCACAACAAAAGCTGGCAAGTATTCAGAGGAAAAAGAGGCTGTTACCTAATGCAACTTCAACAGGCAGTATGGAGCTAAAAATGGAACTATCATACATTCCACCAATACTACTCTTGTGCATTTATCTACAAGAATGTAAAATATGGTACAATAGAGACATTTACACTGCAGCACTACTCACAATGGCCAAAGTATGAAACCAGCCTACAAATGATGAATAGATTAATAAAATGTGGTAGTTACATGCAATGGAGTATTATTTAGCTATAAAGAAGAATGAATTGAATCATTTGCAACTAAATGATGAGATTATATTAAGCAAAGTTAACCAGGTTTATCAGGACAAATATCAAGCATTTTCAATCATATGGAAGCTGATCTAAGTGAAAAACATGTGTTTGTGTGTTTGCATGTGTATATGATCATATATACCTATAAATAAAGAACATACATGAAATAATGGAACTAGGAGAAGAAAACTGAATGATAGGAGATGAATAATATTGAAATACATTGCATCCATGCCTGCAAGAAACTCAGTGAAAGATGTTGAAAATAGGGAGAGTGAGGGATGGGGAAGGAGAAAGATGGAGCTATGTGTATGTGTAAAATACCATGGAGAAACTACTTTGAACAATTAACATACATGTAAAAAAAGAAAAAGAAATGACGGGAATGTAAAACAGGCCCTGTTTAGGAGTAGGTAGGTGAAAGAGGGCAAATATGGTAGAAGTACTTTATATTCATATGCAAAAATAAAACAATGAAGTCCATGGAAATTATTTTAAGAAGTAGGGTTAGATAAGGGAGAGTGACGGAGAGGTGAGTTTGATCTGGGTACATTGTATACCTATGTGGAAAAGCCACACTGAAACTCACCTGTACATTTAATATATGCTAATAAAAATGTTTTTAGAAGGACAAGACATGGGTAATATTGAGAGAGCTCTCTGCTTGTGCAATCTAAGCATCTAGAGTTAACACGCGTCCTACTCACTATAAACTTGAACTATAAACTCTCAGTTCAGGAAACTCAAAGAAAGTCAACAGATTTTTGCTAAGTGCCTTTTAGCAGACTGGGGTTAAAGGGTAAGTAGGAGTCTTTTCAGCTATTCTTCCCTAAGCTGCTGTTTTCTCACTTATAAAATAAGAAGGGTAAAAGTAGCTCTCCTCGCCAGACTGTGATCATCCAATGGGGAAAAAATAGACAATAAACTCACTGTGATGCTTTTGAAAGTGCTTTGTAAACTCTAGAGCATTATAAACATATTGTGTTCAAGGGGACTCTGAGGAAGATAGTCCTCAAGTCTTCCTGGCACTTTGCTTCTACTATTGACCACCCAACTCATGAGCTTATCAAAAGCTAACAGCATTAATATATATACTGTTTGTATGTATATGGAGATTAAATTCAAGGCCTTGTGCTTGCTTGGCAAGCATTCTATCACTTGAGCCATGCCCCCAGTCCAGTTTTTTGCTTCCAGTTTTGTTTTTCCAATATAGTCTCATATTTCTGCCTGGGTTAGCCTTGGACCACCACCCTCCTATCTCTGGCTCATGAGTAGGTGGGATAACAGGTGTGTTCCGCCACTGCTTGGCTTGTGTTTCGAGACAATTTTGCTGCCTTTTGTCCAAGGAGACCACACACTAATCTTCCTATTTCCACATCCTGAATAGCTGGAATTACAGATGTGTACAACCATGCCTAGCCTTTCAGATTTTCAAGTGTATTTTTCCATCTCTTCCTTCCTCCTCTCATTTTGCTTAATATCTTTTTTATCCACTTATCTCCTTTTATTTCACAAATTGTAACATCCTTTAATATCAATACCAGAATAAAAACAGCAAATAACCTCAAGCATAAGAAATAAGGCACCAACATAAAATTCAAAGTAGAGAATAGCTCAAGAGCTAGCAGCTCTACTTGTACTGTAGAATTTCAAGAACCCTAGAGACCCTGTGGGCGGGGCATTTTGAGTGTGGGTCACAATGGATGAGATCTCACCTGGGCCTACTAACATCAAGGATTAGGAAAGTAAACAAGAACACTGTCCCTCTTTTCTCCTCCTAAATTGAGGTCCCATGCTACTGTAGGTCTGAGGGAAAGTGGTTTATGGGTAGATTTTGCTGATTCTTTCATTGACACTCCTGGAATGGAAGCCCTCTCTGACTCAGCATTGCTACCTCTTACCCATACAATTGCTAGGATATGCAATGACTGATGGCTCTGGTCTTCTACTGTTTGTCAACAGAGAACAAGCCCTTAGAGTCTATCATGAACCAGACAACACACAAAGCATGATAGAGAAATGCAAGTCACCTGGTGTGCATAATCCCTGCTTGACAGTTCAGAAAGATGTGAACCAGTACTTACTTCCAGGCAACCAGGGTTATTTTCCATATTCTGGACAATGGCACTTTAAGACATGCAATTTACAATGAGGCAGCTGAGATGCAAAGAAGTTAGATCTCAAGATCACCGGGTAGCTAGGCCCTGGTGATTCACACCTATAATCTTAGCTACTCAGGAGGCTGAAATCTGAGGATGGAGCTTCAAAACCAGCCCAGGAAGAAAAGTCTGTGAGACTCTTATCTCCAGCTAATCACCAGAAAACTGGAAATGGTGCTGTGGCTCAGAGAGCTAGCCTTAAGCAAAAGAGCTCAAAGACAGCACCCAGGCCCTGAGTTCAAGCCCCACAGCTGACAAAAAAAAAAAAAAAAAAAAGATGTTCAAGCCTGATATCTCCAAAGCTGTCTTATTTTAAAGGCTACCATCTTTTCCACTCTTCCTTGTTACCTATTTTAATTGGGAAGACAGCATATACACATGAAAAAGTAAAATGAACTCTGCCATTCAAGGAAACCTGCAAAGAAATGAGCACCGGAAAGTCTACAGACTACAATAGGTCCAAAGGTGGCTGAGGGTCTGAGGTAGGAGGAGCTAAGCTGACCTCAGAGCAGATTCCATTGCACAGCAATAACACAGCCTACGGGGAAGGAAAGGGACAAGCCAGTCCGAAACACATTGTGCTGGAAGCTAGAAGCAAGGGAAGAACAAAAGCTACAATCCCAGCAAGCCAGTTGATCTTCTAGGCCTAGGGACTTCATCATAAGGCCCTGGGACGTATTTTTTAAAAGACTGAAAACTCCATCGATTGCTGTCACTTTCACAGATGAATACAAGAGAGCAATCATTCATTTGCTGGAGACTTGCCAAGTGTATTGCCCTCAGCATTAATTAAACATCCCTTCCTATCTATCTCTCTCTAAGAGGTGAAAGGGAGTTATTTTTCAAGCCACACCTGGTGTGGGTTCTGTGTTATAAAGAGGATTTACAGAGGCAAAGTGAGTCCACTGGCCAATGTCGTCAAACATTTGTTTGGATTTTCTGTTTTCTAGGAGATGTACGACTAAGGGGTCAGACTGGGGTTCCTGCCGAACGCCGTGGCTCCTACCCATTCATTGACTTCCGCCTGCTTAACAGTGAGTAATCAAGTGGATCTAGGAAGGAACAAATGTTTCTCTTTTTGTAATATTCAAAAATGGAAAAAAGAAAAATTCTTATTTCCCCTTTCAACTCAAAACCTCCTGAGGTCTGCCTTCCATCCTCCATGTCTGTCCCCACAACTGGAAGCGAAACCTTTGTCTTTTGATTTCCATCCTGGTAAAGTAATGCCAGAGACAAGCTAGGCCTTACCTCTCCAAGCTGCCGGGAGGTCAAATGTGAGCCCATAGATTCAAAATTGCAAAAGATGTATACAAGGAAGGTCATCTTTTCACTTTCCAGCATCTCGTCTCTACATGCAGCCCTATTTTATTGTTAGAACTTTACTAGAGATGTTATTTACGGTTACCATTTCTTTTTTTCTTCTTTATTTTTTTTGGTTGGTCGTGGTGCTTGAACTCAGGGCCACAGTCTGCCATTTCTATACCCCCACTGTCTTATTCCCTCTTGTCTAACCTGAAGTATCCCAACTTCCTGGAGCCGGTGGAACTCAAACCCACAATTGGTGAAAAGAGTCACCAACACTCAGTCAATAGGGCTAGGAATCATTTATTAGCCATGGCAACTGACTTCCACTATACCAAGACAGTGAAGACAAGCAGCTAACTACGTTGAATTTTCCCCTTATTTTTCTTGGTTCTAACATAACCCAAGACCTTAAGGTATATTCTTGACATCCTGATGAAATGCTTCTGCACCTGCCGCTTTCTCCTTGTATTACTTCTAAACAAACACACTGCTTTTCCCTTCCCCTTCCATTACTACTCATTTGAAATTTCGCTCACACTTGTATTCATCTTCTTTTTTCAATCTTAAGTTCCTTTGGAAACCCAAGCCAATGACCAGTCCTGTCTTCCAATTTCGTATCTTCTCTCCTTACCATCTTTCACCTTGAACTTGTGGTAGGCAGGGAGGGAGCAAATGGATACATTTCACAATTCGCTGCAAGGTTTTCAGTGTTTGATTCTCCTATCATACCCCATCTATCAATTTCAAAGTGCTGGACTGCATCCACATAGTATTATTTTCCTTTGACATAAACAAGCTCAGCTCAAGGGGTAATTTGATTTACCTCGACCTCTGGAAATTACTAGGAGAAATTAGAACTTGCTATTGGTGATCTTTAGGTCCTTCAAAGGTCAATGGCAGATGGACATGTTTGTATTTTTCTTGGATCATTTTTCTTCTCCTACCAATGTGCATGTCTGGTTTTTTTTTCTTTTTTAAAGCTTTTTCAGAGATACAGGGACTTGGAATAACTCTTTCTGTGCAACAGACAAATTACTCCTCTTACACTCCCTGAGATACTTTTTAGAATTCAGAACTGAGCCATTAGACATTAGGCACATCCTGAGGGAGCCCCTTATACCTCACCTCTCTCTAGGACCCCAAATAGGTTGTTTTTAACTTCTTAATGGAAGTCACACCTTTGATTGTCTTAACTGCATGAATTTTTAGGTCCCAGGCAGTCTATCAAGCAGGGAAAAGATGAACAAATGTGTCCAATTCACTATTTCCTATAGGCCAGAACTTTCCAATGATATCACTTTCTGAAAATCAGAAGAACAAAACAATCAAAAGTCTCTCAATAGTGGAAAAAGATGTTATTTCATGGTTTCTAACATAAGCCATATCTTTATTATCTCAAGGTTCTACATAATGATCTTTGCAGGTGTGACTAGGGAATGTTTAATTGTCTTCATCACAAGCATCTGGATGTAAAAATGCCTGTAGGTGGTTTTCTTTTAATGATAATTGCTCTTTTATTTTTTTTTTAATTTATTTTTTTATTTTTTGTGAACATACTGTACAGAGGGGTTACAATTACATGGGCAAGATAATGAGTACATTTCTTATCAAGCATTGCAGCCTCCTCCTTTGTTTACCCTTCACATCCCTTCCCAGCCTTCCCCTCCCCCTCTCCCCCTCCCCCCGCCGAACCAAAGTTGTAAAGTTCGTTTTTGACATGACAACTTGTACTTCTCATTGTTGCAACAGGTCCACCTGTATCCTTAAACGACTTGTTTTTCCCCCTCTCCTCTACAAATTATACCAACATCAAATATAGTGAAAGCAGGGGTTATACTGTGGGGGAGGGACATACAAAGCAACAAAGAAATAATCTTATAAATGCGTTAGAAACAAATGCATGAAAGAAAAATACCTTTAAATACATATCTAAGGGTTCATTTTCCTAACATCACATTATCTGACCTTTTCTGCTTGACTCATACATATACTAGATATTGTAAATAAGGGAAACCATGGGACCTATGTTTCTTTGGGCTTGGCTTACTTCACTTAATATAATTTTTTCCAAGCCTTTCCATTTCCTAACAAATGGGGCAATGTCATTCTTTCTGATGGAGGCATAGAATTCCATTGTGTATATATACCACATTTCCTTCCCAGCCTTCTTTTATTTCTTAATCTGAAATAACTATAAATATATATATTTAAAGAGAAATTGTTTGCAAGAAATATTTCATTGACACAGCAGTCACTATATAAAAGATCACCTATGAGTACCTGCCATCCTGTCACCCTCCTGCTGAGCCGATTTCTGAGAGCTCAGTTCTGCCCAGCTTCCTTTACCAGCCCTCCATTCCATTCCTCCCCACTTGTGGTCTTGAGTCTTGATCACTGAGGGACAGTGTTCATCACCCATCCATGTGTCCCCTTCCATTCTTTTCATCATTCTATTGTGGAAAACGCATTCTTTCTTGTCCCTTTGTATAACATACATGAAGGGGACATTCATTTACCTTCATTGTATTTTACTTTATATGTGGTCTCCACATTTTCCAAATGCATAAAACACATCATAAATAAGCTACAAGATGCCAAATGATCCCTTTATCATTCCTAGCCTCTTAGTAACTATATAGTTAACATACCAATTGCTTTGAAGAATCTACTCTAACAGATATGTTAGCTAAAAGTTAACATATGATAACAGATATGTTATCTAAATGAAAATCATCCACTACTCACCTTTAACTGAACATCACAAAGAGGACTGAACACCTCTGATCTTTCCCTTATTTATATTCCTTCCCATCCCTCTCTAAAATACCTATGTATACCCTGTCTACTTAAAACTAAATCCCTACCATGATTATAATTGTCCTCCAGTCCTGACAGCAATTACAGCAGTAGGTGATCATGTAGCACTAGGTATGTGGACATCTGTCCACACACTGTAGCAGTAGGGCTGTAGACATAGTCACAGGAGCTATATATGCATGGCACAGCTCCTGCTATTTCCTAAGTCTAAGGGAAGCATTTTGGAATATTTGGGGATTTTCTCCGAAAACTTTTATTTTTTAACCAACCAGTTCCAACTCAACATGATAAGCCTCAAACTAGCATAAAGCAACTCTTCATGTCATTCACTTTAATTCTGAGTCCATTTCTTCCACAGATGCTCATAGACCAAGGCTTCTTTTTTTTCTTGTGTTTGCAGTTTGCACTCTCTCTAGGTAGAATCTGATCCACAACATAAAAACTAAGATTTACAGGGGAAAAAAAAAACCACTCTAGCGTCTATTCCCTAGCTGACCATTTGTACAGCCTTCCTTCTAAAATGCCTGGTCACATCTACATAACTGCTCTTCACTATGCACAACACCCCTGGTTGTCCCTCTCCACCACCCACTTCAGAACTGGCCTTAAAGCACTGGAATGGGTATAAGGAAAACTAGGCTAAATAGTAAGGCTCATTGTATTGCTCTATTGCTTCCTTTAGATATAGCCCCAATCTGTCACAACAGACAAGGGACAGCATGATTAATACCCAGAATAACTTATCCTCTCTCAGAGCAAGGTTTCTACATATTAGAACAGATCATGAAAGCCAGGCTCTGGTGGCTCACACCTGTAATCCTAACAACTAAGGAGGCTGAGATCTGAGGATCCATATTCAAAGCCAGCACAAGTAGACAAATCTGAAAGACTTATTAACCAGGCAAATTAACCAGGCAAAAGCTGGAAAGTAAAGGAGTGGCTCAAGTGCTAGAATACCACAAAAGCTAAGTGACATTATAAGACCCTGATGGGGCTGGGAAGGTGGCTCAGTGGTAGAGCGCTTGCCTTGCATGCATGAGGCCCTGGGTTCGATTCCTCAGCACCACATAAGCAAAAATTTACCCTGAGTTCAAGACCCAGTACCAACACACACACACACACACACCATATAACTAGAATACAAGTAGGCAAGTTATAGCCCATTTACCAAATCTGCCCCCACCCCACCCCTGCCAGATTTGGATCAAAAAGTTTATTGAAGAACACTGTTATGCACATTTCTTTTCATGTCTGTCATCTAGGGCTACTTTCACAAAACCAAAGTATCTAATACATAGCTTCATTAGAAAAGCTTGCCAACCTCTGGCTTACAAGCTTCTAAAAAAAAATAGAACTGTTTTATGACACTCAATCCAGTCCATTTCCCTTTGTTAATGGCTTTTTTTCTTTTGAACTCCAAGTAACATTGCTTTACTTTCAAGAATGTACTTAACAGTGACCAAGCTTACAGAGTATGGAAATAGAAACAATATGAATCTCACTGTTCATCTAGATTTAAAATTCCAATTTGAAATTATAATTTCTAATTGCAGAAACAATCTTGTTCTAGGAGAGATGTATATATATATATATATATATATATATATATATATATACATTTATATAATATATATTATATAATTATATAATACCCAGATCCCTGTTCTAAATATAAAATGGTTAAACACCTGACTTGCTTGGTACAGTCCTCGTTTGCACCTGTTGTCCAAGCATTCTTAATAATAAAACCATCTTTTACTCCCAGGGTGTCCTGGTTACACAATAAATTATAGGCCAACTGTTTATAAGATTTTCCCACAAAAGGTACTTTAAAACAATGCCTCTTAAAGACCACATACAATAAGTTCAAGAGATCTATGCATAGCACAGTGATTATAGTTAAGAAAAAATGCATTATATACTTGAAAGTTCCTGAAAATATATTTGTTATATGTCTTACCACAAACAAATGAGTATGTGAGGTGATCACTTAGATTCAGTTAAGCATTCCACCACATATAGTTAATTCAAAATATCATCCTGTGTATCATAGATATATACAATTTTTATGGGTTAGTTAAAAAATATATATAGAACATGTACCCCCAGGAATTAAGATTAAAACATCTTCCTCCAAGATTCTCAAAGCATGGAAATACACAAGACAAAATTACTTGATGAAAGCCAGTTTGAGTTTTACGTTTGCATTTTACCCAGTGGAGAAGAAAGGCATTTTTGTGAATTTCTAGAAGCTTCTCTGCAGAAGTAGCAAGAAACTGTGGCTCTAACCCCATAAAACTTTAAAGAAGAGAGATGTCTTTGCACCCTAAACTTGGCAGGGCAGAAAAGTATAGAAGAGAGAAGCAATTATATTTCAGTCCTGAAGAAGTACTAAAACAGACAAGTGGAGGAGGTCAGGAGCAATGGAAATATAACAGCTCTATTATCCCAGTGCCAGCTTCCTGTGGATGTATTTCATTTACCAGCTCTGTTGAGCAGGGGAAACAGGAGAGACTATGTTGATAAGAAATATGCTTAGATATAGCCAGGGAGGTGAGAATGGTGGAGGAATCGCAAACTTCAGAGAGCAGGCAGCTCTGCCTCCTGACTTAATATAATCAGTAGCCTGAGTAGATAATGACTAGGTTGAGATGTTCCCATGGCAACGTCTCAGAACAACAAGATGTGATTTCCACACTGGCTCAGCAGAGGAAGTGACATACAAAGAAAACATTCCCAGGGATGGGGAGGGGAGAGAGGGGAGAGGATGAGGGAAGGAGCCCAGTGCTCCTGAGAGAGGATTCAGGGCAAAAATTTCAGCTGGTACAGACAGCCTGGTGCTCCACACCAGCCAGGGGCTTTGCAGTAGTAGGTTAATTGACTATTTGGCTTTTCCTGCCTGTTAATTTGCTAATCTTGATCTTTAAAGCTGTATTCCTCTAAACTGGCCTCTCCAGGCAAGGTCGTGTTAGCTGCACAAGCACAAGGTCATTTTAGTAAGAATGACAAAAATATTTCACTGTGATTGTGGATTTCCAAAGTAGAACACCTATATGAAGACATGACCCAGAGATTCAATTCTTTTCCTCAAGCTGCCATCTGAAAAGTGGCATCCAGTAGCCATTCTTGCTACATATATCACATTCAGTAAAGATTGTCGATCAAAAGCCACTCAGCAGGTTCCAAAACTGTCCGCACTGAGTTATTAAAGATGGATGAGGGAGTTTCCTTGCAGCATCCATCATCTAAGAGAGAGCTGGTAGCAAATAGTGGCCACCTTGCACTAATCTTAAAGGCATCGTTTAGCATCACCTGTAAGAGCCACATGCCATGTGAAGAACCTGAACAACAAAAACAAACAAACTTGTCCAGTTTGGAAGTAGCCTCGCTGAGAAGATGCTACTGACCTCTACCCCCAGCCCCGTGTTCCCCAGGCAGAGAAAGGAAACCACAGTGTGACTCCTCCAGACTTCTCACCCTTGGGTGTGCCAGCATGTGACGCCCCACAGTTTCAAGGCTCAATATTTACCTTCCTCTAGAAGAAAGCCAGGGATCTGGTTGTGGTTATGGTACTTCCTGGCTCCACTGGATGGGACTCAATGATGTGCTCTTGGGGCCCTGGCTCAAGATTCCCAGCACTTCAGCTGCGGAAGTGCCAGACCCGCAGCATGGTTAGCCACTGAAAGGGCACTTCATCGCACAAGACAAGAGTCGACAGTGTCCTCAGTGTTTCGCTTCTTCCCCATCACTATTCTGTCAGTGAAGTTCCACTGGGCCGCACAGATGGAAGGCACTGTGGCAGGTGCTGGAGATGCAAGGAAGAATGCAACAAGGGTACTACCCATGAGCAAAGACACTTTGCTATGGTAATAATATGCTGTAATAATACATGCGTGCGTAATGAGAGTATATATACTACAAGAAATGCTACAGTTCAGAGGTATTAGAGAAAGGAGGAAGAATTCTGGGGATCAATAAGTCTGGGTTATCAGGAACTGAGCAGGGGCAGACTAAAGCCGTAGTGACATGAAGAAGGGCTGCAGGCCAAGGCCAACATTTAGTGCCACTTAAAAATATGCATCCAGACTTACAAAACCAGGGTAGAGTTGTCACAAATATACTCAACGAGATAAAGATGTTATTGAAAGACAGGTTATTCAAGTCAGATCTAAGCAGAAAAGTTGAAAGATCATTCTAAATACCTGTCAGAGTAAAATCATATTCAAAAAGAAACAATTTTCACCTTCTAAAGCTAGAGCTGAAAACAGCCATTGCCTTCCAGTTACCCTGGCTGACATCATTTAACGGATTTACTTTGATCTGAGTGAGGGAAAATAGAAAATTGAAGCTGAGAGCCTAGCATTTCTTCCTGGCTATCATTCATTCATTCAAAATACCAAATTTACACACATATACCAAGAATAATGAGCCCAACTTACCCTAAGCCATACAACAACAATGGGACTAAGATAGATTTATGGTGAGTAACTTCTGTCTCTGAAGTAGGGGCTAAATGGGGCCTAGTAGATTCAGCAAACAAATACCTGCATGATTCCCTTTAAAATGACCAGAATCAGTAGATGAGGTGGAACCTACTATATGCAATCCTGTGCTGACAATTCTAAGAACAAGATAGGAAACTGAGCTATTCTTTTACCTTCAAAGAATCAACAATCGCATTACAAGAACAAAAATATATGACTTCAAGGACCATAAGAGAATAAATAATCTCATTCATAAATAACATAAACATTAAATAAGAGACAAATAACCTCATTCATAAATAACTAACATAAACATTAAAAAGGATACAAGAGAAGGCAGCAATGACTAAACAAGAGAAGAGCCTTGGGCTAAACCCTAAAGCACAAGGGAAAATGTCCACTTGCTAACAAATTGCCTATGAGACATGTCTGACAATCAGAGGCTAAAGGTCAGTGAAGAAAAAGGTCTGAAGTGTGTTGGCTAGAGAGAAGAATGAAAGCCTTAGAATGTCAAGGTAAAGAATTTGAACTTGATTCAAAGAAGATCATTAGAGAATTTCAAGAAAAAGTTGGATAGGATGAAATAACATTTCAAAAAACTAATCAATATTTCTATATAGGAAGGACAGACAATAAATCAAGAGAAATATAATCAAGCAGCAGATGATGCTAACAGAAATGAAAATGCAAATCAGAGAAGTCAGATGGACCAGGATGTTACAACTTGATAACACTGCGTATCGGAAACTCTGGGAGGTGGTCCACCCATCTGAAAAGTTGGAGATGAGGTCAATGCTAAGCAAAGTTAAAGGAAGAGTTGAGGAAAAGATGGTGATGTCAAACTGGGGCAGATTGAGTTTGCAGCAAAGTCAAGTGGAAATATCTAGAAGAAATAAAAGACAGAAGCACAGAGGCTTCTCTCAAAGGTTCTGCTTGAAAATTATAGTCATCCATAAGCCACATGGTCACAACTGGTATCAAAAAGTCAGTGGTGCCTGGCACCAGTGGCTCACGCCTGTAACCCAGACATTCAAGATCACAGTTGGAAGCCAATCTGGGCAGAAAAATCTCTAAGATTCTTATCTCCATTTAACCAACAAAAAGTGAGAATTAAAAGGCTTTGGCTCAAGTGGTAGAGCACTATCCTTGAACAGAAAAGCTAAGAGACAGTGCTCAGGCTCTGAGTTCAAGCCACGGTATACACACACACACACACACACACACACACACACAGGACCAGAGGAGTCAGTGATGAGTTGGTTCAAGGTCTCCTATGCTTTTAGTTTATAAGAAGCCTGGTGTAGAAATACACTATAGAAAGCCTACAGTGATTTTTTTAATAGGAAACTACCTAGACATTACAGTTCAGATACAAGTTTGACCTCTCCCCCACAGCACTGATTCTATTTGGTACAGAAGTGACCACGTGTGTCAGACTTAACCTACCGTCACAGGGCACAGAGAAATCGCTGTTTTCGACTGAGCAGCACTTGATTGGACAACCCTTAATCCACTGGAATATTTTTGGTATTGGTGGCCTCCTTAGATTTCTAGAGATAGTAAAATATAAAGAGAAAGAGGAGTAAATTAGGTTTCTTTTGATTTAAGTCACCCAATGAGTCACTGAACTAGAATGGCTTGTTTGTTCAATAAAATTTAATTCAATCTCCTACCAGGACAGGCAGAGCTTATCTCTTGTGACTTCATTAATAAACAAAATAAAGGGTTATTTCCTCTCATTGCCACCCCACCCTCCTTCTTAGATTTAGAAAAATCTAAGAGATTCACTGTGGTCCCCATTCTCTTACACTTGTGGAGGAAAACTCACCCTTTAATACCTTTTATGTTGCCAAACTGACATCTCAGCCTTAGCACACACAATCAACAAGATCTTGTTTTCTTTCTAACCAGCAAACCAAATTGCCTTGGGGAACCTGGGTGGTGTTTATTGCTTTTCAGTAACCTTGGGAGGGAGGGCAGCAATTATGAAAGGAAGTCCCAAGGGGAAAGTGGCCACTGTCACTACATCTAACAAGGGCCACTTTAACAGCATTCCGTGGGGAAGTGTTGAATGCCTCTCAGGCAAGACGCCCTAGGTTGCAGGTCCCTCAAAGAATAGAAGGATTGCTGGAAACCCTAGAAATAACAAAAAGGCCCTTTGCAATCCGGCCCTGGGCTGTCTCCCCGCCTCCGCTACCATGCTGTGTCCCACTCAGAGCTCACTAAACTCCCTCTGCCCCCTAGACCATCATCAACAGAGAAAACTGACAGCAAAATAGTATGCTCTGATCTTGGACCTGGGTTTGAACCTACTTCTTTTGTGAGGTTAGAAAAGGTACCGAAACTACTAAAAGCTGTCCTTGTGTATGGAAGGAGATGATAATCACCTTCACCAGCTTGTGCTGAAAAATGCATGAAATAACCAGCAGCCTGTCCCCCCTGTGAGGTCCATAATAAATGACATTGAACTTTGGGTGTTCCTTCTCTCTGCTCTCCCTAGCCACCCAAAAAACATCTGCTAAGCCTTTGGAGCCCTAGCCCAGGCAACCATGAATTTACAGCAACCATCTTCAACCCTCCCAGCCGCCAAACTGCTCATCCTCTCAGTCCATCTCTACTAGAGCAGCATCCAAATGTAAATGTTCACTCCAGAAAACCTGAATAGCTAGTAGAGCTCAGTATCTTTGCAAATTGTCCTGAAGCAATCAAATGCAACAAACCTGGTTCCAGGACTTTGATGAGTATTTGGCGGTGACAAGCATCGGTATCTATCTGTTAGAGCATTCCCATGTGGTAGCCATACTGTAACAGCTAACATGTGTGGAGTTCTTGGGAGCTACCTACAGCTTTAGGTTCTTTGGACAGACTGTCTTACGTTGTCTTTTTTTTCTTTTCTTTCTTTTCTGTGATGGGAGTAGGGACTGAACCCATGGCCTTATGCTGGCTAGAACTAGACAAGTGCTCAGTCTATCATTGCGCTATACCCTCAGCCCACTGACTAGCTCATCGAATCCCCACAAAATCCTTCTGACGTAGACACTGCATTTTAACATGAGAAAATTGAGATCAGGATGGGACACATATAGCTCACCCAAGGATAACCAGCACTTCTTAAGCCAAACTTCAAACATGAATGCTAATGTTTAAATGCAATGCCCCTATGCAATACGTTCCTTTTGCATAATAGAGTATATGTGGCAATTATTCCATTTATATATTTTTGTGTGCTATGATTATTTTATTTTCTTTTGGTATCAAATTACTTCAAAACCATTGAACAAATACCTCTATAACTTAATGTGAGATATATCATTAAGCACCTAAAATGTTAGATCTTCTGGCTTTTCCACTTTATTTTTCAATATTCCTGCTGCTGTGACAGAAGGTTCAAAGTGACAAGTGACTCATATCATCGCCCAACCTTGTATCCTTTGATAAGAAAGAGAGGGTGTGGTGGAGCCGACTGAGGAAACTTGTAAGCTGTCCCCAAAGAAGGGGGAAATGGAATCACTAATGTGACCAATTAAAGTCAGATTTGCATCTGGCACCGGTTGCTTTAATTTTTCTCAAGAGGGAGTTGCTTATTTCCCGTCATGCAAACTGTGTATCACTGAAAGAAAATGCCTTGTAGTGTTCATAACACATTAAATAAAAAGAAGCAGAATACAAAATTCTATATCTAAAATTATCTGTTTATAAAACTATATCATAATTTTATCATGGTTCAAATGATGATTACTTGCTCCCATTTTTCTATTTTTTCTATCAGAACATGTGTTACTCTTGTAATGAGAAAAAAATTTGATTTATCTTTTAATGTCCACCAGAAATAGATCTTTTTCCTAAATAAAGCAATATCAAGATGTAGAAAATGGAGATCGCAAACATTATTTAATAGGTCACGTTAGACAAAAAGATTGGAAATTGTGAAGTTGGGTGACAATAAAAAAAAAAACTAGTGCTTCAGTTTTATTTTTAAGAGATAAGAAATTTAGGTGGAAAAATTGGGGTGGGTTTTCAAATCTGCATTTTATATTAAAAATTAAGTAATATATGCTTTTGTGTTATATTTTATTGCTACCTTTAGTCATATAAAGAAGTTTTGATTCAACTTGTCAATCCATGAACATAATACATCTTGATCAATATCATTCCTTTTCTCATTGCCCTCACTCTGGACCTGAAATTCTAGTATCTTTTCTCCCAGAGGCACCAAAACATTCCTGCCTCCTAGGAGAAAAGATGCTGACCTTTTGACTTCCCTTTTCTGACAATGCTTGCTGTCTGATGAAGGAAAATACTCCATCTTCTTTCTCTTCTCGTTCTTTCCTTTGTGCCCCAAATCTTCTATTTTTGGAGAGATTTCTTTTTTTAATCCAAAAAGCTAAAACTTCCCGATCCAAGGAATCTTTATCTTAAAAAATATAAAACAAATCATTTTTTTAAGAAGTAAAGATAAACTAGATTTAACAATTCACATTTACCGAGCAATTACTGTATGCAGGCCATAAATGATAGGAGTTGTTTTTTTTTTTTTATAAAAAAAAAATGGAGGTTTGGGAAAAGGATTGCTACACAACTCACAGAAACACAGATAAACTGGCAGGGGCACAGAAGACCCCAGTGGAGAAAGCACCTGGCATTCTTGTCAAGTGGGTGACTTGGCACTTGGATAAAAACTGCATATTTTAAGTGGAGTATTTTTAAAGACATATTCAAATCTACCTTAGGACTAAGGAAAAGCTTGACTTCATTCAAACAGTTGAGAGTATCTGGATCCTGGAGTGGATGCATAGTGTTGAAGCAGAAAGTTGATTAAAAAGTGTTATGCTAACCAGACACTGGTAGCTCACTTCTGTAATCCTAGCTACTCAGAAGGCTGAGAGCTGAGATCCAGGTTCAAAGCCAGCCTGGCAGGAAAGTCCTTGTGACTCTTACCTTCAATTAGCCACCAAAAAGTTGGAAATGGATCTGTGGCTCAAGTGGCAGAATGCTAGCCCTGAGCAATAAAAGCTCGAAAGCTCAAGTCCCAGGACCTTACACACCACACACACACACACACACACACACACACACACACACATACACACAATGTATTGTACTCACAAACTGACTTGTTGAATTTAAAACCTTTGTAAAATTACTTAAGAAAAATATTATATAAATATTATATATATTTATATATTTAAGAAGAAGCAAAGTGATGCAAAACAAGGCCAAAACCTTTAGTATAACAATGTAGATTGGTTGGAATTAGCCCAGAGACTTCTTCAATGACAGTTTATAATATGCTCTGTTTAAAAAAAGAGAGAGAGGGGGGACCAAGATGGCGACGGGGCAGTAGGGAAACGCCACAGCTCTCTCCAACCAAAAAGAGAGTTCGAGTTCCAACGTTTAATCTCCCCAAGAGACCGACAACAACAAAAAGACGAACACTCAGAGAAAAACCAGAGGTGGAAAATAACAAAAAAAGAAAGAGAGGAAAAGAAGAATTTCAGAACAGAGAAGAGCGAAGACCCCTCCCCCAACCTTTACTGGCCGCGCGGCAGTGCGCCAAGCCGCCGGCCAGCCGGCCCGGCGGGGGCTGCCGGAGCCACAGAGACACAGGGGGCTGCTTGCAGATCACCAGGTACCGGATTGCAGAACAGCGGATCGCCAGGAACAGAGAAACCTAACAGCCCGGAGTATCCACGAGGATCCCACCCCCACCCATCACTCTCCACCAGAGCGGAGAGGCTCCATCCCGCCAAAGCCGCCCGGCACCAGCACCAGCAGCGCGACAAAGGGACCTGTCGGCAGACCACCCGCCCAATCGCGATCGCAGCAACCCGGCGGGGGGCCGCCCAACCCAGCCCGCAACCACCCCAACTGAACTCGGATTGCAACAACAACTGACGACCTACAGGGTGAGTACCCAACAGGGGACAGTGAATCCCTCAAGGGAGACCAGAGCTGGAGGGAATCCCCAGACCCTGACCTAGACTCCCTACCCCAACACCCGGACCACAGGACCCACTAAAACTGGGAACTGTTCGTGAGCTCCACCAGCCGGTGGAGCACACTCTGCTGGCCAGGCCAGAGCAAGAGCGCCCCTGGAAGGGAGCTTAAATGCCCAAGCCAGGAACAGCGCCCCTGGGTCAAGACTACCAACAGTAGAAGAAATTTGAACTGTGTCCTCCAGGCTGCATAACCTAGGTGGTATACACATTAGCACAGGCCTAACGAGCGCGCTCCAGGCTGGGGCCGGAACCAGGCCTGGGGACCGGCACCTGAACAAAGCAAAAAGGGTCAGAAGTGGGGCTGTGACTCAAATGGTAGGGTGCCAGCCTTGAGCTGAAGAGCTGAGGGACAGCACCCAAACCTAGAGTTCAAGCCCACAACCAGCCCCAAACAAACAAACAAAAACACATCAGGAGCCCATAGCAGACTCCAGTATTTGGGAGAGTGCATCCAGAGCATCTGATCTTCCCAAGAGCACCCGCAGGAGCAAACACAAGCAGTCTAGGCTGCTCAACCCTTCCAAAGGCGGGAATTGCTACAGCAGAGAGCTGAGAATCCTAAGTAAGTCAGAATAGCAGCTGGAAATAGGCTCCCAACAGACTCCAGATCAGGCACAGACTCTCTCTACCAATACAGAATCAGCAACCAAGCAAAGACAGACACACCAAAACAAGATTGAAGAGCAGTCTCCTGAACCCCCATGCGAAAATCACAGAGAAAAATCACAAGGTTTACCACTACCCAGGACAGCAAGCTCACCTCAAAAGCCAGCAGCCACGCAGGGGAGAGCCCCAGTGGGAGCAAAGCAGGAATGGAAGACAAAAACTACATCCAAGGGTTGCTGGAGGCAATGACTCAAGAAATAAAGCGAGAAATGGATCAGAAATTGAAAGAGCACAAGGATGAACTATCAAAAGATATACAGGACATCAAACAAAAGTTGGATGCAAAAATAGAAGCTGCACAAACCTCAGTAAGAAGTGAGATAAACGCCAAATTAGAGGTAATCCATACTGATCTCACCTCATTGAGAGGTGAGATCAGTACTCTGAGAACCAACATTGAATCCATAAAGGGATCCATTTCCACCATGCAAACCACAATAGAAGCCACGGTCAACAGAGTGAATGAAATGGAAGGTAGAGTGTCAGATACAGAAGACAGAATACACCAACTGGACCAAAAAGTGACAGATATGGAAAAATCATTCAAATTAAACCAAAGGGAAATTCAAGAGCAAGCAGATAATGCTAAAAAATTTAACCTTCGCATAATCGGAGTGGACGAAGGTGAGGAATTCCAGAGCAAGGGAATGCAACACCTATTTAACAAGATAGTCAATGAAAATTTTCCCCACCTCAAAAACGACCATCTTAACTACATCACAAAAGCTTATCGAACACCCAACAAGCAAGATCTCAGGAGAAACACTTCTAGGCACATTATAGTAACAATGATGGATCTGAGGAAACAATCCTGCATGCAGCAAAAATGAAGAAGGAGCTATACTACAACGGGAAAAAAAATTAGAATCACTGCAGATCTCTCCACACAAACAATGAATGCAAGAAAAGCCTGGGAAAGCACCATACGAGCCCTGAGAGCCAATAACTGCCAACCCAGACTGATATACCCGGCAAAATTAGCATTCACATTCGATGGAGAACTGAAAACTTTTAATAGCAAAGAAAAACTAAATGAATACATAAACATTAAGCCAGCATTACAAAGAATTCTAAGAGGGGGGACACAACCTGAAGAAAGCAACCAGGAACTGGGACCTGCCCCAAACAGGCATTACTCAAAGTCTAACTGAGCAAGCACAGGAGGAAAGGAAAAAAGAAAAACTTAGGAAAACGGAATGGCAGGGACAACAATGCATCTCTCTATACTTTCTCTTAATATAAATGGGCTGAATTCGCCAATTAAAAGAAAACGAACTGAGGACTGGATCAGAAAACAAGACCCATCCATCTGTTGCCTTCAGGAGACCCACCTCTCAGCCAAACATACAAACAAACTCAGAGTGAAGGGGTGGAAAAGGATCTACCAATCAAATTCCCCCAATAAGAAAGCAGGTGTAGCTATCCTGATATCTGACAAAATAAACTTTTCATTAAAATCAGTACAGAAAGACAAGGACGGACACTACATATTAATAAAGGGAACAATCCAAGAGGAGGATATAACCATCATCAACTTATATGCCCCAAATATCGGTGCACCCAGATATGTTAAACAAATGCTCTCAAACTTACAGAATAAAATAGATCCCAATACGATAATACTAGGAGACTTTAACACGCCACCCTCACCAAAGGACAGGTCTACCAACCAGAGGATTGGCAAAGAAGCTACCGAATTAAGTGAGGCCATACTTCAAGCGGAATTAACTGACATCTACCGAGTATTTCACCCTAAAACAACACAGTACACATTCTTCTCAGCAGCTCATGGAACTTTCTCCATAAAAGACCATATCATAGTTCATGCAAGGAACTTAAGCAAATACAAAGGGATCGACATAATCCCCTGTATCCTATCTGACCACAGTGGAATCAAGCTAGCTCTCAATAACAAAGCATACCGCAGAAATTTCTCTAATACATGGAAATTGAGCAGCACACTCCTTAACAAGGCCTGGGTAACAGAAGAGATCAGAGAAGAAATAAAGCATTTCCTACAACTCAATGAAAATGAAAACACCTCACAAAGAAACTTGTGGGACACAGCAAAAGCAGTCCTGAGGGGCAAATTTATTGCCCTCAGTGCCCACATCAAGAGAATGGAGACAGACCAAGTAAATAATCTCATGTTGCAACTAAAACAGCTAGAAAAACAAGAAAAAATGGG
The DNA here is from genome assembly GCF_019054845.1 of Dipodomys spectabilis. NCBI lineage: Eukaryota > Metazoa > Chordata > Mammalia > Rodentia > Heteromyidae > Dipodomys > Dipodomys spectabilis. The sequence goes on from NW_024870678.1 coordinate 22,676,868, forward strand.
ACCTAAAGCTACTAGACGAAGCCAGATAACCAAATTGAGAGCAGAGATTAACCAATTAGAAAATCAGAAAACCATAACCAAAATAAACCAAACAAAAAGCTGGTTCTTTGAAAAAATAAACAAAATTGATGGCCCGTTGGCAAGATTAATTAAAAAAAGAAGAGAGGAAACCCATATTAATAGGATTAGGGATGCCACGGGAAACATCACAACACATACCCAAGATATCCAAACAATTCTAACAGACTACTTTCAAAAGCTATACTCTCTAAAGGAAGAAAATCTGGCGGAAATGGATGCATTTTTAGAGAAATACAAGTTACCCAAACTGAGCAAAGAAGAAGTTAACCAATTAAATAAGCCAATATCCTATAATGAGATACAGGAAGCTATCAAAAGTCTTCCAACAAAAAAAAGCCCAGGACCAGATGGATTCACAGCAGAATTCTATAAGACCTTTAAAGAAGAACTAATACCCATACTCCTCAAGCTCTTCAGAGAAACAGAGAAGGAGGGAGCTATCCCAAACTCATTCTACGAAGCCAATATCACACTCATCCCCAAACCAGGCAAAGACCCAACCAAAAAGGAGAATTACAGGCCAATCTCCTTGATGAACACAGATGCAAAGATCCTTAACAAGATTCTAGCTAACAGAATCCAGAAACACATTAAAAAAATAATACACTATGATCAGGTAGGCTTCATCCCAGAGACACAGGGATGGTTTAACATACGTAAGTCAATAAATGTAATCCAGCATATCAACAGAGCCAAGGTCAAGAATCACATGATTATCGCCACAGATGCAGAAAAGGCCTTTGATAAAATTCAACATTCATTCATGCTAAAAGCTCTGGAGAAAATAGGAATAGAAGGACCATTTCTAAAAACAATAAAAGCCATTTATGACAGACCAATAGCCAATATTATACTTAATGGGGAAAAGCTACAACCAATCCTCCTAAAAACAGGAACAAGGCAAGGATGTCCACTGTCTCCACTCCTCTTCAACATAGTCCTAGAACCCTTAGCCAGGGCAATAAGGCAAGAAAAAGACATTAAAGGGATCCGCATAGGGAAAGAAGAAGTTAAACTATCCCTTTTTGCAGACGACATGATACTATACCTCCACGATCCCAAAAACTCCATCCCCAAACTTTTAGAAATCATAAGTCACTTCGGCAAAATAGCAGGATACAAAATAAGCCCACAAAAATCAGTTGCCTTCCTATACACTGATAATGCACAGGAAGAGAGGGAAATAAAGGGAGCAACCCCATTCACAATAACCTCCCAAAAAATAAAATATTTAGGAATTAACCTAACCAAAGATGTAAAAGAACTATTTAATGAGAACTATAAAAAGTTAAAGAAAGAAATTGCAGAAGACACTAGGAAATGGAAAGACCTCCCATGCTCCTGGATAGGCCGACTTAATATAGTAAAGATGGTGATACTTCCAAAACTAATACACAAATTCAATGCAATTCCTATTAAAATCCCAATGACGTACATCACTGAAATACAGAAAACAGTCCAAAAATTTATATGGAACAACAAAAGACCTAGAATAGCCAAAACAATTCTAGGGGATAAAGACAATATGGGAGGGCTATCCATGCCGAACTTCAAACTCTACTACAGAGCTATAATCACAAAGACAGCATGGTACTGGCACAAAAACAGACCCGAAGACCAATGGAACAGAATAGAAGATCCAGATATAAATCCACAGGCCTACAGCCAGCTGATATTCGACAAAGGAGCCAAAGACATACAATGGAAGAAACACAGCCTCTTCAACCGCTGGTGCTGGGAAAACTGGGCAGCCACATGCAGAAAACTAAAAGTGGACCCCAGCCTATCACCAAGCACCAACATCAACTCAAAATGGATTAAAGACCTTAACATTAAACCTGAATCTCTGAAACTACTACAGGACAGAGTAGGAGAGACACTTGAACTAATAGGCACAGGAAGGAACTTCCTGAAGAGTCCCAGGGTCACAACAAGTTGGAGAGAGACTCGACAAATGGGACTACCTTAAAATAAAAAGCTTCTGCACAGCTAAATCTATCGCAACTAAGCTAGAAAGACAACCAACTAATTGGGAAAAAATATTTACCAGCAATATATCAGACAAGGGGTTAACATCCTGTATATACAGGGAACTCAAGAAACTAATCCCTCCCAAACCTAACAAACCAATTACTAAATGGGCAAGGGAACTAAAGAGGGACTTCTCAAATGAAGAAATAAAAATGGCAAAGAAACACATGAGGAAATGTTCATCATCCCTGGTGGTGAAGGAAATGCAAATAAAGACAACCCTGAGATACCACCTTACCCCAGTCAGAATGTCCCACATCCACAAATCAGCCAATGACAAATGCTGGAGGGGATGTGGAGAAAGAGGAACCCTGTTACACTGCTGGTGGGAATGTACACTTATACAACCACTTTGGAAAGCAGTCTGGAGGGTCCTTAGAAAGCTAAAGATTGACCTCCCTTACGACCCAGTCATACCACTTCTAGGCATCTACCCTGAACAACAGGAACCAATATACAAGGACAAGTGCACCTCCATGTTTATTGCAGCACTGTTCGCAATAGCCAGGATATGGAAACTTTCCATATCCTAGAAGCCCCACCACAGATGAATGGATCCAAAAATTGTGGTATCTATACACAATGGAATATTATGCAGCCATTAGAAATGACAAAATAATGGCATTTGCAGGGAAATGGATGGAGCTAGAAGGAATCATGTTGAGCGAGGTAAGCCAAGAACGAAGAGACAAACGGTACATGGTCTCCCTAATAAGTGGATGCTAAATCCAAAAGGTTAGGTGATACGATAAAACTAACAGGACTTAAGAAACAAAGAACTCCCGCTCATCTGGTTGAACCACTACTAAATATCCCCATGCTGCTGATCACAAATATGGTATATAACATGTGAACACTGTTATATATTACAGACTGTGGTAGACAATTTGCTCCAGGGAAGTTAGAATGAACTTGTGACTTTGAAATTATGTAATCATTTAATCACAATCAAAAAAAAAAAAGAACCTCGGGGAAGGGAGGGAGGGAGGGGATGGTAGGGGGAAAACAATGGAGGGGGTAACAATGTTCAAGAGGAAGTGTACTCATAACCTCACTCATGTAACTGTAACCCTCTGTATAGTAGCTTTACAATAAAAAAAAAAAAAAAGAGAGAGAGAGGATTCCTAAAGGCTTGTGAACTTGTGAATAAGGAAATCACATTTTCTTTCCCTCTTGTCTTTTCCATAATGACTGGTTGATTATGCTTAATATTATAACTAAGTTACAAATATCCAATTATTCCTGAGCACTATGAAAATATAGTCTCTCAGCTGGGCACCAGTAGCTCACAACTGTCATCCTAGCTACTCAGGAGGCTGAGATCTAAGGATCATGGTTCAAAGCCAGCCCAGGCAGAAAAGTTCGTGAGACTCTGATCTCCAATAAACCACTAGTAAACCAGAAGTGGCGCTGTGGCTCAAGAGGTAGAGTGCTTGCCTTGAGTTGAAGAGCACAGGGACAGAGCCCAGACCCAGATTTCAAGCCCCATGACCGACAAAAAAAAAAAAGAAAAGAAAATATAGTCTCTCTTTGACACACTACTCCAAACTTCTATCTTAAGATTGACTTTTTTTTAAACAAAATGCATTGTAACAATAGCATATACTCCAATCAGCATTCAGTTCTTCTTCAAATTTGTTATACAAACAATCCAGAATTTCAATCCAGTATCAACATAGAATGTATAATTATATATTGTAATTCTCATATTAGCTGAACTTTATTGATAATGTGTTCTAAGTGTTGAGCACCTTTTGGCTTGGTTTGATTTGGTTAGCTTTGGCTAGCTTTGGCTTGATTCATTGAGACAGAGTTTTGCTATATAGCACAAACTGACCTTAAATTCTCCATCCTGCTCAGTGGATGGATTTCAAGTATGTACTTCCATGCCCGCTACACTAAGTATTCTCTTTCAGTGGGGGAGCAGAGAGTGGTCATGGGTCTTGAACTCAGGACCTAGGCACTGTCCCTGAGCTTTGTTGCTCAAGGTTAGCACTCTATCACTTTGAGCTACAGCTCTACTTCAGGTTTACAGGTTTATTGGAGCTAAAGTCTTACAGACTTTCCTGCGCAGGTTGACGTTGAACCAAGATCTGCTAGTGGTTAAGATGGAATCTTGTGAATTATTGTGCTCAGGCTGGCCTCATACCTCGACCCCCTCTCTGCCACCCAAGTAGCTAGGATTACAGGCTTGAGTCACTGAGCCCAGCAAGTTGCTTTCTTTAAGTAATCTCTTTTCATCCAGTATTTTCTCTGTCACATTTATTCTTCTCTTATTTCAGCAATCATTATTCTTTAACAGGCACTACCAGGTCTCCAAACTGGGACATTCTTTTCTCTATCACTACTATAATATCTTAAAATTGACCTTAAGTTTTCATAGGTAAATAGACTATGATACTTCAACAGAAAATGTCTTTTTAAATGAGTTGTTTAATATATTGAACAACAGGCAGGTTCTCATCAGTTGAAAGTTGTCCTATTGGAGAATTGCCAAAGATAGATGTTTTTTTTAAATAATTAGCATAATTCAAAAACCCTAACCAAAAAATAAATAATAAAAGCTATTCAGGACTGAACTTAATGTTTCTTTAATGATTCATGACTTCTCATGCTCTTAGAACGCTTTGGGGTCAATTATTTTAAACAGCAATTGCTAAGTTGAACTTCAAAACCATCTTGGTGAAGAGTCAAGTGTTGTTATCATTAAAATTTCCACTTGCTGAATTGATAAAGGCCAGGAGTACCACCTGAGATTTTGAAAATATTCTAAAGCCGTGGGTTTTTATTTCAGCTCTTTGAAAATGACTAACTGAAGAATACAATGGGTAAATTTCATCTAGCAGTGATAGCTAGATATGTAAGAAACACCCACTCTGTGGGAATTAATAATAAGATGTGTCACCATTGTCTTGTAACAAGAATGATTCTCTCAGAATAGTTTTGAACTCTCTATTGAAGAGCTCTCACCACCTTAAATCACCTTTCAAGATTATTCCTAATTGTCTTAAATAGAGATTAGGAAAATGAATACCTATACTTCTTTAAGTAATAATTAAAAGGCCCTGGCAACTATTTATCAATGGTATTAATGGCATAACAATAGGAAAGGATGACTCAAAGGTGATTTGAGGACAATTTAAATTATATATGAAAATTAAGGTGCTTATTCCAAAAGATTTCTTGTCATGGATGGCACATTCTCTTTTTACTGAAGTTGGATTATGTATAATGTGAAGATAACAGTAATTGCAAAGTTTGCCTTATTACGAGAAGTTCTCCAAAATGAGTTCAATTATATTCATCTGTTTTCTACTGCTATAACAAAATGCCCAAAGCTTGGCACTTTATACAGAAAGAGGGGTCATGTATCTCAGTTTTGGAGGGTCAGGAGCCTGGTCCTGACAGATGCATCAAGGAGCAAATAGAAGAAATGGCAGTCAAAACTGGGGTAAAATGTTGATTTTCTCAAACCCTTTTTTTTGGGGGGGGGGTCATGGGGCCTGAACTCTGGGCCTGGGCGCTGTTCCTCACTCTTCAGCTCAAGGCTAGTGCTCTACCACTTGAGCCACAGTGCCACTTCTGGCTTTTTTCTTTTTGCTTATGTGGTGCTGAGGAATCGAACCCAGGGCCTCTGGCATGCAAGGCAAGTGCTCTACCACTGAGCCACCTTCCCAGCCCCAACAACGACTCCTTTTTTTATCACTCATATTTTATTAACAATCTCTTTTGTTGTCTTTTAAGAAAAACCATAGCCTCCTTATTCACCTAAGTTTAAAAAAAATCAATAGAAGCTGAGACCTGTAATTCTAACCACTCAAGAGGCTGAGATCTGAGGATTGCAGATTGAAGCCAGCATGGATAGGAAAGTCCATGAGACTCTTTTAACTCCACTAAAATACAACAGCAGCAGCAGCAGCAACAACAATTTAAAATAACCCAGAAGTGGAGCTGTGGCTCAAGAGGTACAGTGCAGGCTTTGAGCACCCAGACCCTGAGTTCAAGCCCAAGGACTATCATATATACATATATATATATATATATATATATATATATATATATATATATATATATATATATATCACTAGCTGTGTTATAAATTAGAAAGATAAGACAAGCAATGTAAGATCTTCAATAATGCTTAGGAGTAACCATCCTAACAGCATAAAGATGGAAAGACACGTATGATGCCTATGTGCTACATCCTGTGAATGTGACACAGGTGTGCTGTATTGGAAGCAGAGTCAAATATCATAAGCAATCTAGGTGGAAAGCAATGCCTGGAAAAATCCTGTCCAACACTCCCTCCTTCTATGTCACCTCACACACACAAACCCTGCCCATGTGTGAAGTACTTGCATTCCTAACAACAGAATTAAGCTGTACAAAAGAACACTGTATGCTAATATATAAAACAGAGAAAAGGGCTTAGGTTTCAACAGGCATTTTGCTGGAGATGCTACAAATCTGAAGGAGGCATAGGGCAATTCTTCACTGTGTGGAGCATCCCTGGCTTCCTTCTAATCTCATTTTAGCCCTTGCCCTCATTCTGACAACCAAAAATGTCCCATGCCATTTCTCCAATGCTTCTAAAGAAGTTATTCCTCCCACATTGAACTCATAAGTCTCAACGGTACTTTTGACTTTATGTGCATCTTAAGCTGTTCATTACTTCCTTATCTGTCACTAAATGGCTTTGGGATTTTTATTTTTCAGGGATAGGGTTTGGATTAAAAATGTCTTAAATCTAAAACATAATTTCTAAAACTATTACATTATTCTAGCATTATTGTTATTGAAGTTTTATTGATTGCATCATAAGTTTCCATTGGTTTCCATTTTCTCTTAGGCTTAAAGGTGGTTTAAAAAAAGAATATATATTCAGAGAAGAGAATCACATAGGTGCAATAACTATGTGCACCAGACCATATAAAGTAATATTTATGGAAATAAATTCCAGGAAGTAGAGATGAGATTTTTTTCTTTGTTGCTGTTTTTGTTTTCATTTCCTTTTGTCTTGTTTGTTTGTTTAGCTGTCTCTGGTGGGGGGATACGGAGAAGCACAGAAATGGTTGGACAAAGCATAAACCAATGCGGTAGTGGTATTTACTAGACACTATGTTGAAAATTAACTATATAACTTGTAGGTGGGGATGGGAGGGAAAACTGGGACTCAGTGAGGGAAGGGGTGACATTATTCCAAAAGAAATGTATTCTTTATCTTACTTACATAACTGTACCTCCTTTATACACCACCTTTACAATAACAATAATAAATTCTAAATACCAATTTTTTAAAAGTCAACATCAAATTTCTGGAAGTTTGTTCTAAAGAAAACTATTTCAAAGCTGGTACACTGAAAAGAAACTGAAATTCAACATCACTAAAAATTAGGATGCTGAAAATTAGATACTTTTGAAGGGATCTAAGCCTCTCAGGATCGTACACTTCAACTTTTGACAGCATAGCTTTAACAGATTCCTGGCACATTTAAGTGGATTTTGACCAAGTCGTGCTGAGAAATTTGCAACTGCAGCATTTATAGAGATGTACAAAGAAGAGAGGAAAGAAATTAATGAGAACTTTCCAAGGTGAAGGACCTTGAACTTAACTGAACTTCTGAACTTTGCACCCTGTTGTGATGCTTCTGACACTTTGAAGAATAGTTCTGGATTGTCTCCAAGTAGCATACTCCTCACTCTTCATTCCCCAGCATGTGACATCTGTCAAGCCCACCAGGTCATCACGAGGGCAGACAGCCACTTGTCACCCCCGAGAGCATGTTTTCTGGAACACTGAAAAGCTGGACAGGTCTGGCTTTGAGAGCCTGGCACTTTGGGATAGTGATTCCTAGTCATTTAGAAAGCTCACTTAGCACATATGTGTGAATCAAATATGTCCCACACAAGTCAGCAGGGATGATTGGACATCCAGTCCCTTAATTTTGATCAGAAAGCTGATCACTGAAAATAATAACCAGATTTGTGTGTGTGTGTGTGTGTGTGTGTGCGCGCGTGTGTGTGTGTGTGTGTGTGTGTGTGTGTGTGTGTGTGTGTGTGTGTGCTGGTAAGCAATATCAGATTGGTGGTTCAGATGAGAAAGATAGAAGTAAGGCTCTACAGCTTGGCATTGTCTCCTAGGGAACTCATGTAGTGGCTGGGCTTTGGGATGAGATAGAAGATATGGGGATCATTGTAACCATGAGATATACAAGACACTATATTGAAAACAAACTTTACAACTTGTGGTGGGGGGGGGAGGAATTGGGAAGGTGGGGAGGGAAGGGATGGTAGGGGAAAAACAAAGGAGGAAGTAACAATGCTCAATAAGAAATGTATTCATTACCTTACTCCTGTAAGTGTAACCCCTCTGTACACTATTTTTACAATAAAAAATGTATTTTAAAAAAAGAAGATATGGGGGTAGAGGAACAGAAAGAGGGGAAAGAAGGTGGCTGGATGAAATCTACGTGTTCTTACCCAGTGTCCCTGTTCTATACTAGGCACCACCCAGTAGTAATAACACTCTACTCATCCTCAACAAGGCAGTTACTCATGAATAGCAGGATTGTCATAGTTAGTTGTTTTTCTAAACCACTAAGCTAATAGTTCCTTGAAGATAGGGGCTGTGCTTTCTTTATCTCTTAATCCCAAGTGCTTAGCAGGATAGAATGAGTAAGGAAAGGGTACAAGTCAAAGAAAACCCTTCATGGACTTGTTTTCATAGGAGTCCAAGTTCCTACAAGAAAAGTGAACTAATAATTATCACTAGTTCAAGTTTATGAGCCTAGGAAACAGTAACAGACAGGGTAAAAACCAGTAGAGAATCTGTAACACATAAAATAGTCATGAACAGTCCCTACACTCTTAGTTAGCTGGTATTTTTCTTTGTGAAATATAATAGAACTCATTTTAAAAATGAGTTGGTATGTAAAGCTAAGGCAAGAGTTTTAAGCTTTCTAGCCAGTGGCTCACATCTCTAATCCTAGCTACTTGGGAGGCTGAGGTTCTTATTTTGGAATGGCCAACAATTAGCTTAGTACTTGAGCCAAAGTAAAATTTCAGTTAACGTTGGCTAAGGAGAAGGAAAGGACTCATGAGCTATTGAAACAAAAAGGCACAACCTTCTTTTTGGTCATTCTGCAAGTCTAATTTGTTCCATAACTCATAACTCTGCCTCCCTCATCGTCTATTTCTCTTCTTTGAGGGCCAGCAATGACAATCTTCATTCTGAGAAGTCCAGGGCCAGTGAGCTAGGAGGAGACAGAGCAAGAGAAAGAAGTCTTAGCACACACTTTGCACCCATGCCTCCCTGTGCATTTCTATGCTATTTCATGTTCTCTCCTTGCCATAGGTGTGCCTGCAAATTCTGCTTGAGTAGACTTCTCTATGGCTGTAGCAAGTTAAGATAATCTATTTTTCCCCCAATAGAAGCTTATATAAACTTGTTTTTAGAACTGTATGGACTCTATAGTCCTAAAAATAGCAACTCATTTCTGACCAACCACTCTAACCCTGCCCCTAGGCTTAACTTCACTTGCAAGAGACCATAGGACCCATTAACAAAAACAATAGATCCTGGCCAATGGCAGGATCTCTGTGGGATCAGAGAGCGTTGCCGAAACTCCACCCACATTTTCTCAGATTCCCTTTCACTGAGGCGCCTCCACTAGGAGCTGAATGTCCCTTCTCTTTTTTTTTTAAATAAGTTTTTTATTGTGAAAATACTGTAGGGGGAGGGAGAGAGTGTAGCGTGGAGGTGGGGAGAGAAGGGATGGTAAAGGAAAAACAAAGGAGGAGGCAACAATGCTTGATAAGAAATGGACTCATTACCTGGCTCATGTGGTTGTAACCCCTCTGTACAGTATTTTCACAATGAAAAACTAATTTAAAAAACAAATAAAAAAAGGAAAATACTGTACAGAGGGGTTACAGTTACATGAGCCAGGTAATGAGTCCATTTCTTATCAAGCATTGTTGCTTCCTCCTTCGTTTTTCCTCTACCATCCCTTCCTTCCCTCTCTTTTGATTTCCTTTCTCACTCCTTTTCTGCTGTTAGATCTTCTCCACCCTGCCAGGCCCCCACATACATGCCAGGCACCATCTTGCCTCTCTCCCATAGGAAAGACAGGCTTCAGACTCCATCAAGGCTGAAAAGCAAAATTAATGATCTCCCTCTTGAGGGTGGAGCACTTCCTACACAATAACTTCCTCTTGCTCAGAGTCAGTCATCTTAGATTACAATTTCTAGGCATTTTATACTGACACCTCCCTTAGCCTCACATACACAGCTAAGGCAGAAATAAACTTCAGAAAAAAAAAAGAATAATGAACCCATGCCAACATATTACTCTGGGTACTTGAGCGCAGAAATCCTGTCATCAATACTCTGTCCCTTGAACAGAGTAGTTACTCAATGGCTGTTTGTTGGTAGAGACTTTCCACATGGCTCAGCTCAAACGTCCAATGCACTCACTGTTCAAAGGCTTCCAACTTAGTCATTGACAACCACCAAAGAATCTGATCCATCATTAAATAACCACTCCTGATTAGAATATTACTTAACAGCATAAAAGTAGGAAGATATGTTGAGACAACATATAAAAGAAGAAGAAAAACCTAAAGCAGAGAATGACCATGGCCCAACCACATGAAATGAGCAAGATTATGCTCTGAGGCGTGTGTCAATCGGCAAACTCTCTGGGTACAACTTTAGATGACTCTGTTAAACCAGAGGCCTGGGCACATCCCGTCGGGTTTATTTTGAGCAGCTGTTTTGCCCAAGTACCTCCCACTCTTTGCTTTCCCCACAACCAGTGGCTCTGCTGTATATACACAGCAAAAATGTTTGTCTTGTCCAAAGCGGCAGGCACTACCCAGTGTCTGTGAATTGCTTTGGGTAACAATAACCAAATCACATTAAGTCATGTCAGTAAGACATGTGTTCTCAATTTTAGAACCCACAAGTGATTTATTATTCATTTCCTAATACTACATTTATACAGTTGGCGAAACAGGAAAGTTACATATACAGAATCACTTCCAATTTTTTGCTATGCAGTTATTTCTCTGAATGTTTTCTAGTTGTTTTATGAGTTATCAAGGTTAACATTACAATGTCTTTCATTATGACATTCCAACTCAATGATGCTAATTGTAATCTTCAGCCTTTACATCATTATTGAGTTTTAAATGTTTCTATTTATGAGTTATATTAAAATTTTCCTTTCACTGTTTTTGTTTTGCTGTTCTTTTTGTTATTATAAATAACATATTAGATGTCCTGGTTTAAACTTTCAGTGTCCAGTACAATCTTGTTACTAGTTAGTAATGTTGTACCACAGATTTCTAGAACTTTCCAACTTGTAGAACTGGAAGTCTCTACGCATTGAACAGCAATTTCCCATTTCTACTTCCTCCACCCCATGATGTCCATCATTTCATTTTCTGTTTCTGTTACACTTTTAAAGAAAGCCCTTCAGCGTGAAATGTGTCACTAGACCCTATAGCAAATAGGGTCCTGTGCTATGCAGTCGTCTTTCTCTTAATCTTTACCCTTTCCTGTAAAGTATAGAAAATAATGACCAGGGAGTCATAGTCAAGATCAGAAATACTGAAGTTCCAGTCCCTGCTATGTTACTTACCAGCTGAGCTGATGATCTTGTGTAATCCAAATCCATTTCTTTATAAAAAATGAAACTACACATATCAACTTCACAATCCCCACCTTTATGAAAATTAAATGACATGACAATCGTAAACAAGCTCAAACAAGCTCAAAGCTTCTGAGCTCCATCACCCCTGGCCCCCACTACTGTTCTGGCTGTAATTAATGCATGGAACTGGAAACCAACTGTGTTTGTTCTAGAATAAGTACAGCTGTCACAGGTCAAGACCTGTCATGCAAGTGGACCCTGCAGTAATCATTAACAAGTCTTTCCCCTCTCTAATCTGGTGTAGTGTGAAAACATAGCTGTCCCATGGCCTGTGAGCGTCTTAATGGGATAATGTTCCTTAAACATGTCTTACACCAAGACATGATTACTCTTGATTACTGATCATGATCATGATTACTATGATCCATACGTAACCATGGCTACAAGGGGCCAGTCTTAATGCACAAGGGGCCATCTGTAGTTCTCTACTGACTGAAGGGAGAATATTTACATGTAAAGAATCATACTCTTTGTCTATAGGGTAGAGTACTTACCTAGCAGGCTCAAGGCCTTGGGATCAATCTCGTATTTAATGAGGAGAAAGAGAAAAGAGAGAAAGAAGAGAAAGCAGGTGGGAGGGGGAGAAAAGAAGGGAGGAAGAGAGGAAAAGAGGGTGGAAAGAGAAGGAAGAAAAGAAGGAAAGAAAAAAGGGAGAGAGGGAAGAAAGGAGAGAAGGAGAGAGGCAGGGAGGGAGGGAGGAGAGAATTACTTATAATACCCACTAAACTAAGTTAGAAGATTCACATAAATGAAGTGAATTTTTAGCCAACTTTGTAACCAACAAATTCGTTTAGAATATACTTATTTTCTAAAGAATAAAGCACAAATGCAAGTTTTTAGGAATAGAAGTTCCTACTCAAGCCTCTGCCCATGATTCTAGGAAGCATAACACTGACCTACCGCCATTCTAAAAACACACGTGAAATCATCTCAGAAAATCCAGCATATTCATCAAAGAAGCAGAGATTCCAATTCTTTCACTTCCATTATCTGTCCTTTTACATGACTGAATCTTACTCCCTCTAGCCAAGTAATTCAACCACCCATTCCCTCACTTTTCTTAATTTTTAGGGTATATATTGAATTTTTGCCATTCAATAAAGCAGTTTATGTATGCAGTGCATCTGGTCTGTGCCATCACTTCAACATTTTCACACACACACACACACACACACACACACACACACACACACACACACACCCTTCAACCCACCCCTTCCCTTCTATTTCTCAATTCTGTAGTATAGACAATGAATTCTTGCCTTCATTCTATTCCTTTCCCCCTTCATCCTTCTACCCTGCTTCCCTTCGCCCCACCATCCCATCTTGCAAGTACCCATTTGTAGGTAGATGTTTTATAAGCCAAGCATCATAGTAAATAAGACAAGGTCCTGCTCACCAGTCTCAAAGTGCTCATGGTGTGCAGCATCTACAGACTAAGACAAACTAAATTACTACAATACCAACTGCAAAGCATTCATACCCAAAGGTGTCTGTATGCATCAGACCAGGAGGCCAGAGGTGAGAATCAAGGTGCTAAAGGACGGAAGGGACTTCAGCAGGTGGAGAAAGTTCAATTGTGTATTGCGACAGAAAACCATGGGGAGCAACGGCGAGAGCCAGAGACCTGTGGGAGATCAAAATGGAACAATAAATTGGCATCATATCGTAGAAGACCACAAATGCCAAATTAAATCATCTGAATTTCGCAGACTTTGAGGAGCCATTGCAGGATTTGGAACAGCAAGATGACATGGTTGGAACGGTGCTAGAGGAATACATCTGTCAGGCATAGGTGAGATAGATTGGAAAAGAAGACTACAACAAAGGGTTAGTCCAATTTCTGGGATGTGGACATGAAAGGAAAGGCAGAGAAGTGGACCTGCATTACAGCACATGTTTGGAATTTGGGTAGTAATGCTTAACAATTGAAATACATATCTCCAGATAAAAGACCACATTTATTTAAAATTTATGCTGAGAACTAGAGAGTTATGTAGCAGTTTTTAACCTCAGGAGACATAAAATCAACTAAAAGTTTGGTCACCTCAATTTGCTTACCACAAACCATTGCCCTCAAAACTCTGGATTTGCTAAACATTTCAAACTCAGAAGCGGAGGGTTCAATAAAACCACATTGTGCCTGGCATGTGTTTCTCGGTGAGGGCTGAGGACATTTGATCTGATTCATACTAATTTATTTAAATTTCATTCAAACTGAGATTTTTTTTTTTTAATCTACTGCCCCAAGAATTTTTCAGAAATTACTTTTGAAGATCTTTTCCATCCTTACAAAAAGCAAACAATAGTTTTCGAACCCTTGCTAACCCTGGAATTCACACTCTGTGGATTGGAATGGATTTTTACAGTAGGCAAACCAGGAAGCTTTTCTCCCAGAAATGTGTGTGTTGAGAAGGACGAGCCTTTGAGCCTCTTGATCGCATTTCTTTTGTGAATGCAGCAGGTATGGACATAGACAACTGGGGAAAACCAAGTCCCTCCTACCCCGTTGTTCACAACAGCCAGGTTGGTTTCTCATCACTGTCGAGAACATAAATAAAAACTCGCAACTGAAAAAGAATGAAATGTTAAGAAGTTAGAGCTAAAGAAACAATTTGACTCTGCCATACAGAAAACTGTTCTTCCTCCATCTCTCCTCCTTCTCCTCCTCCTCCTTTTCCTGTCCTCCTCCTCCTCCTTTTCCTCCTCCCACTTGAGTGGTGTCAAAACAAAACTCTCCTAGTGACAGTCGTCAAGAAGTCGTGAGTAACTTCCGTACACAGAACTGCTAATGTCGTAGAGCTTGAATACATTCTAGTCCAAGACTTGAGTTTTGCAAACTTAAAGTAACTTCTTAGATCTTCCCAACTCAAATGGATTGCCCGACTTCAAGCAAAGTTTTAAGGGGATGTTGTGTTTTATTTCACTTTGGGTTTTTATTTCTTCTTTCTTTTTAAATTTTCTCTTACTTTTGTGGTGTTTTGGTTATTGCCCATGGTTTTTGTGGTTGGTATTTTTATTTGTTTTATAATATTTACAACTTGTTTTCTCTTGTATTAAATTCTGAGGCTAGTAAATGCTCTGGATGGTTAGGAATTTAGATCTATCTCAGTCAAATTGCTCAAGCTCTCAAAAGAGAGTAGTGACTTTGTCTTAAGAATATGTCTACTCTTGGGGGAAAAAACAATCTCCACAGGCCAAATAATATGATTGGTCATTATCAGTCTCTACACCCCACTTTCTGACTCAGAGAATGAGCCCAAGTAGAAATAAACAAATTTGGTCATTTATGGCCACTGAGGATTTCTAAGAGGCTGAAGAAGACATCATATTTTATTTTAAAAGATTTTTTTGGCAGCTGGATTTTCTTATGAATAAATGGAAACTTTAATGTCTAGAGATGCTAAACTGTGAAAAGAGAGATTTGAATAGTGAAGTCATGGTAGCCAAAACCAACTTATGAATTTTGTTCAGAGTACATGAAAATGAACCAAAGTGTTTAATAATTCAAAATGCGCACCAGTCTCATTCAGACACTGACATCTTTAGCACCTCATCAAAAAACGAAGAAGCCGACAGTGTGTTTTGGAAATCCACCAGTACTGTTTTCTACATACTGCCTCTTTTTTCCCTATTTCTTAAAGTAATCTACTTTTTAAAAAATCACATCTTAGTACATCTTAGACTAGGTACCTTCAATCTCCAAATCTTTATGCCTGCTTTAAAGAAAATTGCCATTCTCAATAATCTACTAACCTTCCATCTTTGCAAGGATCCTAAACCCTTAACTATTAGAAAACAACAAGAGAGGAAAACTCTGTTGTAAATTTGCTAGTTGTGTTTCTAGAAACTTAAAATCAAATTAAATATATATATATAAATAGCTGTATAAAGTGGTTACCATTCAACATGTCAGATTGTAAGTACAATGTATCCTAACCAATACCACCCCTTATATCATCCTACTACCCCATACCTCCCAAACCTACCAGTCTTCCCAATTTTCCTTTCACAGGATATGCATTGAATATCATAACTGTGCCCCCTCAATTTCTTGCCTCATCTTTTTTAAAGGTGCATATTGAATGCTAGAATTTCACCATGATTTAAGGTTTAACATTCTTGAACTTAGATTGGAGTGTACACATCAGGGAAGGAATGTCAACATGTATTCACACCTCCAGGATATTGTGGAAATTCAAAGAAAACTAACAAAAATCTGATCTCCTAGACCTTACAGCCTAAATAAGAAAATCAGACCTGTGAACGAGAGTCAGTTTGCACCACTTAGGGTAGAGTTTGGTGTTAGAACAGAGGTTTACTTAAAGCAAGGGCAGTGGCAGAAATATCTGTATCTGGACCCATGGAGAAAATTATTTCAAACCAAATGTAAGTTTTGTCATCTTGTCTTTTACAAGTTAGTTTATTATTCAAAACAAGGTCATTGGACCATGGTTTTTTTGTAAACTACCTGAATTTGCTCAGATTACATCAACTAAGTGTTTTAACTTAGCCTTACTTTACGAGTTATAAAAATGTTCCACATTAATGAGGTACAAATGTGATATTTCAACACGTGCATACAGTGAACGACTACTTCACAAGAGATCCCAAGCTAGGAGAGAAAAGAAATAAAAGAAGAAGAGAATAAAGAAAAGAAAAGAATAATGGGAACTTGGGTATAACCAGTCATTTACACTGATAAATCTATGGTATAAGACATATGAAAAGAGAATTTTAAAAGACTATGAATAGCCTCTAACTCAACAGGGATTTTCATTATCATAATTATTGGCACAATGATTAGTAGAAAGGGCATTTATTAATGCATTCTTTAAGAGGTTCCATTAAATTAAGGTCACAAATGCTGATATTAGGTTTATGTAGTTTGGTATTCCTGTGTGCTTGTAACCAGCTCTGCTCTCTTTTCTTTGTCCTTGATATCACTGGGTGGATTATGAACCAGTCACTAAGTGTCTGACCTCTGAGAAGGTTGATACAGACCTCCTACACAAAACCAAGACACCCTCATCAAAGGAGTGAACGTATATCCTTTTCATTGCAGATATTCATTTCTCCTACTACCAACATTTCATCAGTCCCTTATGCCATGGAGAAGGTACTCAAAAGGGAAAATCATTTTTATTAACTTTTTTTGCACTTAGGCCAACCCCAACTTGTAAAATTTTTAAATTACTAGACTAGCAGTGCCAATACAAATTTCATCACCCTAAAATTAGTCCCAAGGTAGTGCAAACATATGTTAATACATATTTGCACTATTCATAAAGGAACAAGTGAACAAAAATGAATCTCACAGCTCAGATCAATGCTCGCATAGATTAAGCAATGGAGCACTTTGGAAGGGTTCTGTATAACTATTCCAAATGAGAAGCAGATCATAGAGCAATAAGAAACAAAGATGTATTAGGATGGGTACCTTTAAATAATGATGTTTTATTACATAGATGTCTTATTCTTACTATGTTATTAATATTCCTTTGTTCTTCTAAACTATTTATGTTTCTATACAGAATAGAGATAATCATACTCCTAATTACCAAAGTAATTTTTTTTTTGGTCTGTCATGGGGCTTCAACTCTGGGCTTGGGCACTGTCCCTGTGCTCTTCAGCTCAAGGCTAGTGCTCTACCACTTGAGCCACAGCACCGCTTCCGGTTTTCTAGTGGTTTTTTGGAGATAAGAGTTTTGAACCGCGACCCTCAGATCTCAGCCTCCTGAGTAGCGACGATTATAGGCGTGAGCCACTGGCACCCGGCTCCAAAGTAAATTTTCTAATTCTGCATTTAAAGTCTTTGGGGGAATAAATGTGTATATTTTATTTTAATACCTTCCAAAATAATTCCTGATCAATTATACAGAATGGTAATTTACTTACAGATAGTTTCTTACATGGAATTTTTTTTCCTAAAACAAAACTTTTAGTTTCTTACACCCAATCTCATTATCTCATCTAGCACAAAGTATTTCCTAAGCATCAGTTGTCTGCTATCTAATAATATTTTAAATAAATTTATTTTTCTGGCATTATTGAACGTTTCTTTAAACTGCCTTGAGATTTTTCCCATTTTGTTTTTTGATATGTCCTTGACGAAAATTAAACATTAAGATTTTTACAAACTACTAACATCACTTCTGAATGATTTTCTTCTTAAAGAATAACTTACATGAAAATGCTAAATAGCATAGTCACTGATGTTATAGAAAATACTGGCCACCAAACAATAAAATAACTTGGAAGATACCTTCTGGGCCGTCTCAGAGAGTACATTTGAAAGTTTATAAAGATGTATCAGGATAACCAATTTGTTAGACAACTTTGAACAATCTTATGGTGAATAGCACTGTATACTATTTTGGGGGTGTGGGGGGAAAGGGACTTGAACTCAGGGCGGGCCCTGCCCCTAATTTTTTTCACTCAAATCTAGTACTCTACTACTTGAGCCACAGCTCTGCTTCCAACCTTTTGTTTAATGGTTGGAGATCTGAGTCTCACAAACTTTCTTACCCAGGCTAGCTTCAAATTTTGATCCTCAGATCTCAGTCTCCTGAGTAGCTAGGAAGCTAGGATCACAAGCATGAACCACTAGTACCTAACCTATATAGTACATTTTTAAATCCAAACACTTTTAAAAATTGATTATGAAAAGATTTGCTGTTGAGATTATTTTTATTGGTGTATTTTTTTTTTTTTTTTTGTTAGTCCTAGGGCTTGAACTTGGAGTCTGGGTGCTGTCCCTGAGCTCTTTAGCTGAAGGCAAGCTCTACCACTTTGAACCTCAGTGCCATTTTCAGTTTACTGGTGGTTCATTGGAAATAAGAGTCTCACAGACTTGGGGCTGGGAAGGTGGCTCAGTGGTAGAGCGCTTGCCTTGCAAGCATGAGGCCCTGGGTTTGATTCCTCAGCACCACATAAGCAAAAAGAAAAAAGCCGGAAGTGGCACTATGGCTCAAGTGATAGAGCGCTAGCCTTGAGCTGAAGAGCTGAGGGACAGTGCCCAGGCCCAGAGTTCAGGCCCCATGACTGGACCAAAAAAAAAAAAAGTCTCACAGACTTTCTTGCCCAGGCTGGCTTTGAACAGCGATCCTCAGTTCTCAGCCTCTTTAGTAGCTAGGATTACAACCATTAGCCACTGGCACCTGGCTTATTAGTGTTTTTTGTTTGTTTGTTTACTTGCTTGCTTGCTTGATGGTCATGGGGCTTGAACTCTGGGCCTGGGCGCTGTCCCTCAGCTCTTCAGCTCTAGGCTAGCACTCTACCACTTGAGCCATAGGACCACTTCAGGCTTTTTCTGCTGAGGAATCAAACCCAGGGCCTTATGCATGTGAGGCAAGCACTCTACCACTGAGCCACCTTCTCAGCCCTTATTAGTGTATTTTAAAATAATATCTAAGCTTCTGCTCCAAAGATGTAGAACAGATAAGGAGTTGGGTTGGAGAATAAGGCAGTAGGCTCAAGTTTTACTTTACGAGGACAGATAATTATCATTACCTTTCTTTCCAGGTATCTTGATTGCTAATTGTTCAGCTAGAAGGAAATTTCCCCATAGTACTTTAGAAATTGAAAATTTTCACAAAACATTAAAACACAAATATGTCATATATGAATATTTCTTTTGAGGTTTGCCTTACACATAGCAGGAATAATGGATTTCTTTTATTTATTGGAAGAATTTACATCATTTTCTATCAAGCTGTCATCATATTTCTCTACTTCCTCTGAAGTAAAACTTCTGTAAAAAGTTGTCTTTCCTCGTGTTATTCACATCACTCTCTTCCCATTCCCTCTTTCCATAAAACTTTTATTAAAAGCACATTTTAACTCTATGGAAAATTTCCAAAGATAAAGCAATTCATATGCTCACCTTCCATATGCAGCCATTGTTATATTCTGTAATATCTGCCTTACTACTAAAGTAATTTATTTATATAAATATGTATGTGTTTAGCCAGGTGCTGGAGTTTCAAGCCTGCAATACTAGCTACTAAGGAGACTGAGATCTAACGATTGTGATTCAAAGCCAGCCTTGGAAGAAAAGTCTATAATATACTTTTTTTTTTTGCCCATGACACACTTATCTCCATTTAGCCAGCAAAAATCTGGAAGTGGAGCTGTGGTTCAAGTGACAGAAGGCCAGTCTTGAGTGTAAAAAGCCAAGTGGGAATCAGAGGTCCTGAGTTCAAGCCCCAGTACCAACACACACACACACACACACACACACACACACACACTCACACAAATAAATAAATATATTATGTATTTATATATTACATATATTACTTCCTGTGGAAGTGCTGCTGACTAAAATCATATATATATTAAAAATATCCACTTAAGAATTTATTGTTCACATCATTTTCCTGCATCTCTAAATATTCCAGCCTGTATTTCCCAAAAATCAAGGGCATTCTTTTGTGTAGTTCAATTATCAAACTCAATAAATTTACAAATGTAGCATTATTATCACTTATATATTTCCATATCGAAATTTCACAAATTATCTTTTTTTCTGTTATTCTGTTGTAAAGATGCTGTTACAGTTACATGAGAAAGGCTCATTGCCTTACTCTCAAATTATCTTTTTTTTAAATATTTTTATTGTGAAAATACTGTACAGAGGGGTTACAAGTACATGGTAAGATAATGAGTACATTTCTTATCAAGCA
Organism: Dipodomys spectabilis; assembly: GCF_019054845.1. Lineage (NCBI taxonomy): Eukaryota > Metazoa > Chordata > Mammalia > Rodentia > Heteromyidae > Dipodomys > Dipodomys spectabilis. The sequence continues at coordinate 22,697,383 of NW_024870678.1, forward strand.
TTGTAGCCTCCTCCTTTGTTTCCCCTTCCCATCCCATCCTTCCCCCACCTGCCCACCCAATCCTCCCCCCTCCCCCTTCTCCCCGCACCAAAGTTGTAAAGTTCGTTTTCGACATACGACTTGTACGTCTCATTGTTGCAATGGGTCCACCTGTATTCCTATTTAAACGATTTGTTTTTTCCCTTCCCCTCTACAAATTATAACAACATCAAATACAGTGAAAGTAGGGGTTATATCGTGGGAGAGGGACATACAAAGCAACAAAGAAATAATCTTATAAATGTGTTAGAAACAATCGCATGAAAGAAAAAAAAATTTGAATACATATCTTAGGGTTCATTTCCCTAACATCAACTTATCTGACCTTTTCTGCTTGACTCAGACATATACTAGTTATTGCAAATAAGGGAAACCATAGGACCTATGTTTCTTTGGGCCTGGCTTACTTCACTTAATATAATTTTTTCCAAGTCTTTCTATTTCCTAACAAATGGGGCAATGTCATTCTTTCTGATGGAGGCATAGAATTCCAGTGTGTATATATACCACATTTTCTGAGGGGCATCTGGGTTGGTTCCATATCTTAGCTTTGGTAAATAAGACTGCAATAAACATAGTCGTGCTGATAGCTTTAGTGTGGTCTTGTTTGTGAACATTTGGGTAAATGCCCAAAAGTGGGAATGCTGGGTCATAGGGGAGCTCTATGTGGAGTCTTTTGAGGAACCTCCATACTGTTTTCCAAAGTGGTTGAACAAGTTTACACTCCCACCAACAATGCAGTAAGATTCCCTTCTGTCCACATCCCCTCCAGCATCTGTTGTTATTAGAGTTCTTGATTATAGCCATTTTAACTGGGTTAAGGTGATATCTCAATGTTGTTTTGATTTGCATTTCTTTTATGGCTAGGGAGGTTGAGCATTTCTTCATGTGTCTATTGGCCATCCTTCTTTCCTCTTCAGAGAAGTTTCTCTTTAAGTCTTTAGCCCACTTATTTATTGGGCAATTGTTTCTTTGAAGATTTGTTGTTGGGGGATTTAATTTTTTGAGTTCCAGGTATATTTTAGATATGAGACCCTTGTCTGTTGTATGGCTAGTGAAGATCTTCTCCCAATCCATGGGCTTTCTATTGATCTTGCTAGCTATGTCCTTTGCCATGCAGAAGCTCTGCAACTTCATACAATCTCATTTGTCCAACCTTTCTTTGATTTGTTGTGTTTCTGGGTCTCTATTAAGAAAATTTTAGCCTGTGCCAAGGAGACCTAGGATTTCTCCTATTCCATCCTGTAATGTTTTCAGAGTGTCTTCTTTGACTCCGAGGTCTTTGATCCATTTGGAGTTGATTCTGGTGCAAGGTGATATATAAGGATCTAGCTTTAGTTTTCTACAAGTAGTTAACCAATTTTGCCAGCAGCATTTACTGAAGAGGCTATCTTTCTTCCATTCTATTTTTTTAGCTCCTTTATCGAAGATTAGATGGCTATAGGTCTGTAGGTTCATTTCTGGGTTTTCAATTCTATTCCATTGGTCCTGAGGTCTCTTCTTGTGCCAGTACCAAGCTGTTTTGATTACTATGGTCAAATTATCTCAACAGTGCCATTTACTGAAATTGTGTCTCTGACTCAGGCTCCAAACAAGGTTCATCCATTACATTTAATCTAGTATCTCTGTTGTTATGGAACAATACCTTACACTATCATTATATTTCATGATATTGACTTTTTTAAGCTTACAGGCCACTTGTTTTGTAGAGTTTCCTTCTCCCTGTGTTTTTCAGTATCCTTGTTACTGGAGTTAGTTACATATGCCCTTTGGGAAGAAAAACTCTTGTGATTCTGTAACTTCAGTGTGTGTGTGTGTGTGTGTGTGTGTGTGTGTGTGTATACATGTATGTGTATGCATATATATATATATATATATATATATATATATATATATATATATATTCTGAGTGACAAATGTCAGTTTCTCTCATTAGTGAGTACTGAACGTTTAGTGAGAATGGAATTCCATATCCATTTCACTACTACAATAACTTCCATTGCCCCCTCTCCAACTAATAAGCACCTACACTTTGATGTTGTGCAATTCTCTTGCTGCTTTTTACGTTTCCCTTAAGCATTTTAGTATCTATTAGGCATGTTAAATCTAGCCAAATTCAATTATTGCTGTGATGACTGAAAAATGATCATTTTCCAACCCTGTTATTCCTTTTGTGTTTATTGGGTGAGCTCTCTGTAAAGAGGGGCCTTCCCTTCTTCCCTTCTTATGAATTTATTCTCTTACTAGCTTGTCCTACTGTAGATGCATTGTTTCTTGTTTCTGTCAGTGGTTTACAAACTCTTCTTCATTATTTATTTTGAGCTCAAATTTTCCCATATTTACTTCAGGGAATCCTTGAAAAGTTATCGTCTGTGTAATTTTTAAATAATCCTATAATTTTTGGCTTGATTTCCTGCTACACTGAAATGGAGACCTAAAAATGTAGCTTCATTTCTCATCCTACATTCTCTCTCTCTCTCTCTCTCTCTTTCTCTCTCTCTCTCTCTGTGTCTCTCTGTGTCTGTCTCTCTGTCTCTCTGTCTCTCTCTCTCTCTCTGTAGTCCAATGAACTCTTTCACCAGAAGGGGAAGTGTGGTGAGGCAAATGTTCTTTAATATTTCAGAAACACTATCGACAAAGGAATCAATACTCTCCATGCAAAAAGGATTAGTAATTCCCCTCTCTCGAAAACAAGAGAGGATGATTCCTTTCTAATGGAAGGTTATCGTTTCCTGGTAGCCATCAACCTCTTATCTTGACAGGGAAGATATTTCAGTACTCATGTCACATGTGACATTCAAACCTTGACTGTTCACATCATGGAGACTCTCCTGGAATGTGCCGGGCATATTTAGTTGATTGTCTGTAAGGAATGCTTTGTCCCAGCTGAAATACTGTGGGTCAATCCTACAAGCCACAAAAGTGATGCCTGTTGCCAGTTTTGGATGTAGTATCAATTTTGTAGTCTAGTAGAAAATGCAAAGCTCATATATTAAGTAATTTTGCTTCTGTCATACCTTGTTCTATCTTGTCTTTTACCTGCATGGAACTCAAAATTATAACAAATACCCTAAACAGAGGAAAGATGAGGCATTCCCAGATGATCAACATGCGGGCCCCATTGTTTGGGGTTTACTGTGCGTGCAAGGCCAAGATTCAGAGCAGCCAGGCCTGCTTTCCTCTGCATGTGCTCCTGACTAAAAATTATAAAAGTAAATTTTTTTCTAATATAGATCTAGACTTGACCCTTGAAAAGAGGTAAACAAGTGCACATGGAAATAAGTATGCTGTGACCAAGGGTGTGGCTAGACATACAGCAATGCTACAAGCCGTCTTTGTGGGCTGCCTTCTGTCAGTGGCTCCTCACTTGTTTTCATCAGTTTATCATATCAAAGTATAGGATCAATTCCTTCATTCATGTAAGAAATGGAATGCCTACTGTGGGACATGCACTTCTCGAGATCTTTAGAGGACATGAACTATATGAATTTCAAAACTTCATTTGTGTCCTTGTTGATGATAATGAGGCTGGCATGCTTACATTGGTTGCATGCATTTGAAATGGTTCATGTCTTCCAAAAGTCCACTCAGAAATACCCTGATGTTTTAACCAATAAATTATATGAGAGAGAGAGAGAGAGAGAGAAAGCCAAACACTGGTAGATAATGTTTGTAATCCTAACTACTCAGGAAACTGAGATCTGAGGATCACAGTTCAAAGCCAGCCAGACACAGATAACAGTCCAGGAGACTCTTATCTCTTAATTACTGCACAAAGCTGTAAGTGTAACTGTGGCTCAAATGGTAAAGCTCTAGCCTTGAGCAAAAAAGAGTTAGGGAAAGCCTCAGCCAAGGACCAGCATGAAGAAGAAAGAACGAGGAAGAGGAAGAAGAAGAGGAGGAAGAGGAAGAAGAAGAGGAGGAAGAGGAAGAAGAAGAGGAGGAAGAGGAAGAAGAGGAGGAGGAAGAGAAGGAGGAGAAGAATAGAAGAAGAAAAAAGAAGAAATACCTATATATTTAGAAATACCTATATATTTAGACTATATTAAAATATGAAGCTGGGTGTGGTAATGCACTCTAGTAATTCCAGAACTCAGAAGACTGAAGCTGGAGGACGGCAAGTTCAAGGCCAGCCTGGGCTGCATAGTGGGATCCTGTCTCAAAAACAAAACCAACAAAATATGATATATGCTCCAGATCTAGAAGAATTTCAAGTATACCCAACTTAGGCTTCTAATTATTGAGATTATCTTTTAAATATCTCTTGTTTTTCTTTGTTGGTCCTGAGGCTTGAACTCTGGGCCTGGGCACTGTCCCTCAACTCTTTAGCTCAAGGCTAGCGCTCTGCCACTTGAGTCGCAGCCCCACTTCCCGTTTTCTGAGTGGTTTATTGGAGATAAAAGTCTCACGGATTTTCCTGCATGGGCTGCCTTTGAATCACAATCCTCAGATCTCAGCCTCCTGAGTAGCTAGGATTACAGGCATGAGCCACTGGCACCCGGCAATGTCTCTCTTTTTTAATACACTACTCTTTACATAATGGAGTTAACAGGCTCTCTTTTAGATATTTAAACTTCTGCATCTGCTTACTTTCTACAGATACAACACACTCAGGGGAAATTGGCACTAAGAAAAAGGTGAAAAGACTGTTAAGTTTCCAAAGATACTTCCATGCGTCGAGGCTGCTTCGTGGGATTATACCACAAGCCCCCCTCCACCTGCTGGATGAAGACTACCTTGGACAAGCACGGGTAAGCAGTCACCCCTCTCTCCCTGCATTACTCCACTGGCCAAGAACCTGTGCCTCTCATAGATTTGAGCCCTACTCTGCCTCTGAGAAGCTGTGTGGTCCTGGGTTAGTGAGTGGCTCAACACATCTGGATCTTTTCATCAAATATCAAATGAAAGTAAGAGAAAACATCTGCCTTATAGAGGAAATGCAGAGATTAATGAAGGAGAATACGTTTTTGTTCTTTTACAAATGCTGGGTCTTGAACCCAGGAGTCTCACACAAGCTAAGCACACATTCTACCACTGGGCTACATCCCCAGCCCAGAGGTAAGACATAGTTACATGCTTAATATACTCACGCTTGGCTCGTGCTATTTTCATTTCTATAAATGTATAAAATATATTTGTGCAAAGGTCAGTAAAATTAAGTGTTGGGTTCAAAAATCACTAATGAGGGAATAACTACATTTTTTAATTCATTATCTCATTGTTATGGGGACACTGAAAATAATCCACTAATTATCAACTGTTAATTTCACACAAGGTTGTAAATAGTGTATTCTTATTTTATTATTTTCAATCCATTTACCTATTTTTAATGATTTTACAATTATTTTTTCTAGACATTGATTTGACTGAAAACTAAAATTAAGGTTTGCCTGCCCCCCAAAAAAAATGTTTACAAGTTATCTCTAGCCTAAATTGCCAAAGGAATTTAAATTTCAGAAACAAACTGTTGCTATTGAACATAAGTTAAAGGAAGTATTTTATAACTTATCTACTGAGTAATATTATATTATCTACTACTAAGATATATATATATATATTATTAATAGATATTGTTAATAAATGAATAGTAATGTCAAAAAAACTAATTCCCGGTATGGTATCTGTAATTTTAAAAAATCATTATTTATAGCAACCCAGAGTTTGAGATTGGAGAAATGTTTGGGTAGTGTTTGCTTGGTGCTCTCTTGGTTGGTGTTTGTATGGTTGATTGGTGATTGACTGGTTGGCTGGTAGGTGATTAGGTGATAGGTTAAGAGGAGAGCAAGACTAAACTCCTCTAGTACTGGAACACCATGACAGAGCACTCGATCATTTCTCCACCCAAAGCAGCTACATTTTAAAAAGATGATGTTGAAGATACAGAAAGAACAGTGGTCTGAATGTCAGAAGTGAGGTCTTGAATCTGCCTTTGGTACCTTAAAAATAACTTCTCAGACCCTCATTTCTCTGATCAATTATGAGGTCTTAGAGTAGGATTCAGGTAGGTCAAGCCATTCAGAGGCAGGTAGAAATGTGAGCGGCTTCTCTTGTGAATGCCCTCCCAAAAAAGGGGTGAAAGTTTAAAAACATTGCTGAGGAGGAGTTGGATCAACTACTGCAACTTTTATGTAACCGTCTAATGCTAGCCAAGGTGTGTTTTTTCAAAAAGGAAAACAGAATAAGTCTGCATTACACAATAGGCCTTTAAATTATCCAATATTTTCAATTACCTACTCTTCAGTTTCCTGTGCAGCGGTTAATTTTACATTCAGCCCACACTGAGCCAAATAATGCACTCGGCAATGGTTTTCACTTCATTTTTCAAAGAATGTGCTGCAAACTTCCTCCCTAAAATATAGTCTATGGCATAGAGACTTTACCAAGCTTCAATGTGACTGAGAATAAGCCTGCTCCAAACACTCTCACCATACCATTAACAGTGTCCTCCTCACAGCAGCTTGCTGAAGGATTAGCAACCTGTTTTCCAGATGAGGAAACTGAGGTACTGAGAAGTTAAGGAATGTGTACAAGGACTTGTAGCCAGAAAGAGTTGTGGGTGACATTGAACCAGCCTGTCTCCTGAATAGGTATTAGTGAGTAAAGTAAGATTTGGTTTACTCCAAACCTGTTGTAGCGAGAGCCACCTGCTCTATACCCAACCTTTTAATTGTTTAATTGTTTAAAAGTAAATGTTTCAGTCCCGACGTGATTCATGTGGGCGCTATTTTCTGTTTGCCTTTGCAGCACATGCTCTCCAAAGTGGGAATGTGGGATTTTGACATTTTCCTGTTTGATCGTTTGACAAATGGTAAGTTACCCAGAAGAAGTGTCACCAAAATGCACGTGATAAAGGGGAATTCATTGCATTTTTAAAGTTTATTTTTAAACACTACTGTTCTTTTTTCCTTCTTTACCCATTTTTGTAAACCTGCACCTCTCAAGAAAGACCAGGATGAAGAAAAGTTAGTTCAGACCAAGAATAAGACCTTAAGAGTTTGACTTTAGAATCAGGATAGTTTCCTCCTGGCTGTGATGAGCTAAAAGGAATTAGGAACTGGCAGATCACCTTCCTTTCCTTGAAGAATACTTATGTCACATTCTAAAGGGAAACGTCTACTGCTAATGGAAAGCTAAAAACACAAGAGCACTTCAGTCCAGTCCTAACTTTTATGAGGCACGGTCTTTGTGCATTTTTTTTAGTGAGCTCAGTCTACATATTGCAGGTGTTGCTCAGATAAATTTGCAATCACTAGAAGCAAAAAGACTGCTAAGGAGAGAGTGCAAATGCTTACACGGAGCCAAAGAGAAAAGGGAATACTCATTAGTTTTGCTTTAAGGTTCTGTGCCTCTAAAAACCTTCTTTATCAAAAATAATACAGTATTATTGTATTTTCATCTGGCCACTAAATAAGCCTAGGCAAGCTTAAGAAGCCTATGAAAGACCTCATATTTGGTGCTGGTGTTACTTTCTCCTGTCACCTACCATCGTGTTTGATGTTATTTTTTACATTAAGTCATTATAGATGACTTGAGACTGTGCAGTCAAAAGGATATAGCCTAGAATCATGAAATATAACTTTACTCCATGGAAACATAACTTTATAACTTGACCAGATATGGATGGATCCCCTAAGATTGCATTTCACTTTGCTCACATTAACAGAGAAACTGGTAAATGAAAGTAGCTGTGAATAAAAGAACTTGTTTAATAGTACTAATTAAAAAATTATGTCATCATGACTATCATCGAAAGTAAAGTGAACCTGATAAATATTTAGTTTAACTCAGTACATTTGAGGTCCAATAACATGCTACAACTAGTTCAAAAAGAGACTTTGATGAATCACACGCACACATGCAGTAAGAAATGAGTTTCTAGAAAGAATAAGATTATATCATTTTCAGGGAAATGGATGGACATAGAACAAATCATGTTAAGTGAGGTAAGACAAGTGCAGACACAAAAAGCACATGTTTTCTCTCATATGCAGAAGCTAGATCTAAAATACACGAGGACCTGATGAATTATACAGGACTCTAGGCATTCACTCGCAGTGAGACCACAGGAGGATACTCTTAGGAGAGGAACACAAAGGTGCAACATCTATGTGCATCTGATCATATGAAATAATAGTTATTGAAATGAACTACAGGAAATGGAAATGAGAGGTTTTTTAAATCTTTGTTGCTGTTTTTGGTTTCTTTCCTTTTGTCTTGTTTGTTCATTTATCTGTCTTCGGGAGAGTAATAGAGGCACAGAAATGGAGGGACAGAGGGTAAACAGATGCAGCAATGGTTCTCGCTGGACACGGTTGAAAATGAACTATACAACTTATGGGTCAGAATGAGAGGGAAAAACTGGAAGAGAGAGAGGGAAGGGGATAACATTGTCCTAAAAGAATGTGCTCTTTACTTGACTTGCATAACTGTAACCCCTCTGTACATTACCTTTATAATAACAATTTTTTAATTAAAAAAAGCAAAGAAATGAGTTCCTAATTAGCTGCAAAACTGGGAGGGAGAAATGAAATCTATTGCTAGCAGACTAAGTTCATTCAGAAGTCCATGGACAAGAATCATTTGCAGTTGATTAATTAAACTAACTCTAAATTGAGACTTGTGAAATAATTCAAACACAGTGAAACAGGCAATTTATGAACACCAGAAATACATGCTTAGACAGCAAGTAGTTTTTCATTCAATAAACTCGGGCATCTTCTTGGCCCATTTGAAAGTCTTAAACTCTACAATCCTTTTCATATTCAAAATTATTATTGTTAAATTAACAATATGTCTTAAATGCTTATATGCAGTTATAGCTTTCATCTCTCCTTGCTTGAGTTCTAAAATGCCTCCTAGTCAAATTGCCTCTCAGTCAATATTTTTCATAGAAATAAGAATAAATAGCCTATCACTGTTAATCAATACATTTCTTTGGATACCCTACTAAATGTCACAGTCAGCAGGAAGTGACTTACGGCACATTTCAAGTGGTTATAACTGCGTTTTAAAAGAACATGCTTATATATTCCCATATACTGAGTGTTCTTAATATGTCAGTAGGCAAGCTCCTTTTAACTTTTTTATGGCTTCTGGCATAGGGAGAAAGCCTCATCTTTTTAGACAAACCTAGGACCAGATCCTAGTGATAATATCCTCTATGTGTGAATCATTTCAAATATGAAGGAAGAAAAATTATCCTATCAGAGGACATTATCACAGAGACTAGATCTTATTTTAGTCTTGATATTTTAATGGTGACAAAATAAGTCAAAACAGGTGACTGCTTTTCTCTAGGAAACAGCCTGGTAACACTGCTGTGTCACCTCTTCAACACCCATGGACTCATTCACCATTTCAAGCTGGATATGGTGACCTTGCATAGATTTTTAGGTAAGTCTATTTTTCCAGATTTCTACTTCAGTCTTGTGAATAATGGCAGAACACAACAGTCTTCAATATAAAGCATGAAGAACCGCAGCATGGTAGATAAAGGCCTCAAATCTTAAATGATCTTACCTTAATTTTTTTTTGCCATGCCTAGGCCTTGAACTATGGGCCTATGCACTGAGTAAAAAGTATATGAAGCACAATAGAAATATTTGGATCTAGCCTCAACATGGTTTCTTCCCATGGCTAATAGTATTTCAATTAAATGAGCAAAATAATTACCATGAATAGGTCCACATAGTTATGATTTGTAAAGATTCTTTGGATACATGTTTGTGCCCTGAGAACATGTGAAAATAGTCTCGAAAACTGAATGAACAGCACAATCTAGGACTGTTTTATTATTTGAGCTTAAGAGTACTCTAAGTCTTGGGTTACAGTGGAGGGGCATGAAAAATGATACCTTGAATAAGGTAGACAAAGCCAAAGAGGCTTCAGGTCGGTCCAAGCTGAAGATGATCCAAATTTGCTTGGATCAGTATTTGTCAATACTGTCAAGAGATAATCCAATCCCTGGAGATCAGGAGCCTGATCCTCCTGAGATTTTGAATGGAAGCTTCATCTATGACTTAGTATTCCTAAGCCATATGGCAGCACCGTTGAATAATTAAACTATGTTGTAAAGTAATATTGTCTCTCTTTTTCTACATGTTTATCATTCCTATGATTGAGAGCCTTCAGGAATGCCAGAAAGGAATGATTTGTGAGGGAGCTGGAACATCCCAAAGGCTTCCTAATTCCTTTTAGCTTTTCTCTGCTTATCTCTCCTTCTCTTCCCCACTACAGATAACTTAGCAGAAGAGCCAAAACTGTGAATGACCTTCCAAGGATCCACCAGCTATACATTGTTGGGGTCAATGATATTTTTCAGCAAAAAGCACCTTCAAAAAGTCTGACCTACTATGCCCTTCTCATTGGATGTTAACTGACTGAGTTATCTGCTTGCCTCCTAGTCATGGTTCAAGAAGACTACCATGGTCAAAATCCATATCACAACGCTGTTCATGCAGCTGATGTCACTCAAGCCATGCACTGCTACCTGAGGGAGCCAAAGGTAAAGCAGGCGCCAGCCATCCCCCTCCCCCTCAGCCACTAACTCCCTCGCTCCATGGTACACAATGTAGCTGAACAACTCTGTTAGTAGTCATTTACAACAAGGCATGCAAATCATTGCGTTTGAAGTTTCAGTGTCAGCTCTGAGATAATAGATGCATGGAAAAGAATGCGGGTTTGCTGACGTTCCCTTTCATACTGTATTTTTTTTATTTTTATGTGTTTCTTGCTTTTTGTGCCCATTGCGTGGATTAAACTCAGGGACTGGGTGTTTCCTGTCCCTGAGCTTTTTCACTCCAAGGTTGGCACTCTACCACTTGAACCACAGCTCCACTTCCCACTTAATTGAAGATAAGAATTTCACAGACTTCCCTGCCTGGGCTGGCTTTGAACTGGGATTCTCAGATCTCAGCTTCCTGAATAACTAGTAATACAGGCATACACCACCAATGCCCATCTCATACCATATTTATTTTCAAGGCAGCATAAGGACAAAAAGCAACCTTCCGGCTGGGAAGGTGGCTCAGTGGTAGAGCGCTTGCCTTGCATGCATGAGGCCCTGGGTTCGATTCCTCAGCACCACCTAAGCAAAAAGAAAAAAGCCGGAAGTGGCGCTGTGGCTCAAGTGGTAGAGCGCTAGCCTTGAGCTGAAGAGCTGAGGGACAGTGCCCAGGCCCAGAGTTCAGGCTCCACGACCAGACCCCCCCGCCCCCCCAAAAAAAGCAACCTTCTCTATGGACAGACAAATCTTCTGAGACATCTGATCTCCAGAGACCAACTCTTTTGTCACAAATAGCACTGGCACTGAGCTTTACTAGAAAAAACTTCCTACTTTATAGCTTTTTTTTTTTTTTTTTTTTTTTTGGGGTCCGGCTGTGGGGCCTGAACTCTGGGCCTGGGCGCTGTCCCTCAGCTCTTTAGCTCAAGGCTAGTGCTCTACCACTTGAGCCACAGTGCCACTTCCGGCTTTTTGCTTTTTGCTTTATGTGGTGCTGAGGAATCGAACCCAGGGCCTCATGCATGCAAGGCAAGCGCTCTACCACTGAGCCACCTTCCCAGCCCCTACTTTATAGCTTTTGATCAACAAATAGCCTCAGAATTCCTCAAGGTTAAAGCTCCATCTGTACTGAGCTAACGAGAAATCCTGATTCAAAATTGTCTTAGCAAGCCAACTCTGATTCAATAAACCAATCCAAAGTTAGAAAATAAAAACAAAATGGTAATGCCTATTATTAACAATCTAGGCAATTCTTTGCTGCAGAATGAATTGGGTGTTCGATAGAATGTACAGTATAAGCTTTCTTAAGATTTTGGGGGGAAATGATATAGTCTAAGACTCTCTTATTTTGATCAATTTTAACAAGCCATTAAATTTACCGATGTTTCACAACAACCACTAAAAATACAGATGTCAAGTAGGTAGACTCTGGGACAATGATGAGTAGATAAAGTAGATGCTTCATCCCTCTCCAATATCCCAAAGGCATTAATGGTTTTACTTTTTAATCTCTTTTTAGTCCAAAAGTTGCAATATATCACATAGTTAATTGTGTGTGATTCTCATTTTTCTGCTTGTTTTCCTGGCTAACCAACAAATTAATGATCTTGTCCCCTCCCCCAACTGTTTATTGCACATAAAAGCAGCACACAAAAAACTGACAACTCAGCCCACTTCTTTCAAGGAAGTGGAAAAGATACAGGTGTTGAAATACACAAGTAATTCCTCAAATGTGTCTCTTACTTGAGCTTCAACATTTTCCTTGATTTACAACTTAAGGAACAAGGCTGATGTTAATTCCTGCCTTCTCCTTGCCCACCAGGTAGCAGTTTGCCAATAAGCTATGCTGTTGCGACAGAACAAAATTGAGTGGCAGTCAAAAGCAGGCACTGGAACGATCTGCACAATTTCACTTTGTGCAGTCACTTTCCACAGAGCCTTTTCTTTGGTCCTTACAGTTCCATGTGGATATCACCTCGATGAATACCTCAGAGGAGAGGTCTGGCTGATAGGCCTGAAGAACACTTCATTGTGATTGATTTAGCCAGAACAAATGTCACCATTTATGGAAGCACACTCATCAATCCCCAAATTTTATTTTCATTTTTTGACAGCTGGCCAGCTTCCTTACTCCTCTGGACATCATGCTCGGACTACTGGCTGCAGCAACTCATGATGTTGACCACCCAGGGGTAAACCAGCCATTTTTGATCAAAACTAACCATCACCTTGCCAACCTGTATCAGGTAAGGAAGCCCAGCATGCCATCAGATCCCGTAGAGTCAATTGCACGAGGTCCAGAGTTCCAGTCTGGATTCTGCCAGTGCAGATAACTTCATGTTGGATATGCAGATCACATCCAAAGAGCATGAGTTCGAAACCCACAGATCCAGCTTATCCTTCAAAGAAGATTAAACTTATGTGCAAGGATATCAAAAAATGCAAATTAGGGCTGGGAAGGTGACTCAGTGGTAGAGTGCTTGCCTTGCATGCATGAGCCCCTGAGTTCGATTCCTCAGCACCACATAAACAGAAAAGGCCAGAAGTGGCTCTGTGGCTCCTATGGTAGAACGCTAACCTTGAGCTGAAGAGCTGAGGGACAGTACCCAGGCTCAGAGTGCAGGCCCCACGACTGGCAAAAATAAAAATAAATAAATAAGCAAGCAAATTATTCCAAAGTAGGTTTGAAATTGTCCTAAATCAAACATGATCCCTGATCCTACTCTCCCATGGTCTAGAATAACAGTCTCCAAGGAATTCCTTACTCAATTTTAAGTTCAGATATTTTTCAGCAAATTTAATCTCTTTTCTAAAAATAAGCATTCCAATATAACCAGCTTCTACAAATTTTGCAACATATGATCTTATGTTTCTAATCAGCTGCTATTCATTGCCTACATCGAATGATGTACAAAGATGTATAGGTACAAAAATCAACAAAACAATCTCTGTTATTAAACATCTGGTCAAACTCAAATGTCAAAATTAGCAAAATCCAGATACACTTAATTCCAGTTTGAAAAAAGTTTGAGGAGTTAAATAAAGGTACATCTATAGATAGATTTTTTTTTACTCTTTAAAGAGCAAATACTTGAGCTATTTTTTTTGTTTTGTTTTGTTTTTGTTTTTTGGGTCCGGTCGTGGGGCCTGAACTCTGGGCCTGGGCACTGTCCCTCAGCTCTTCAGCTCAAGGCTAGTGCTCTACCACTTGAGCCACAGCGCCACTTCCGGCTTTTTTCTTTTTGCTTATGTGGTGCTGAGGAATCGAACCCAGGGCCTCAGGCATGCAAGGCAAGCGCTCTACCACTGAGCCACCTTCCCAGCCCTTGAGCTATTTTTTAAATGAGAAAAAATGCTAGTTACTACAATAAAACGAACTATTTTTTCCCAGAGGAAATTTATCATCTGAACTGTTAGCCTGGCCCAAATAGGAAAGAGAAAGATATGGCAATGGAGAAATTGGAACACTAGGCTCAAAATCAACGCTCAAGATATTATCTTTGTCAGCCACCTACCCAGTTGGTCTTACGATCTCTTGGAAGCTGTCTTCCAATTTTAAGGATCAAAATAGAAACAAATCAATATCATATCATATCACAAACACACACCCAGTGTCCTAAAGCCACTAGAATAAAAGCTCAAACTTATGTGAAAATGGCATCTAGTAACTTTAGGGGATTGGGGTGGGGGGGGGGGGGGATTGAGATAGATGGAAGGGATGAAACTGATCAAGGTGCACTGTACTCATGAACTTATATGTTAAGCTGAAACCTCTTGTACAACTACTTAATGATAATTTTTAAAATAGATTTAATTTTAAAAAGCTGAAAATTAGCAAAATCGATATTCTACATATTAAAAGTAAAATTATTTTTAAAAATCTGAAAACAATATAAAATCTTCAATTTTGTCCAATAATTTATACCTTATGACTGACTGTAATTGTTCTTTACCCACTTTACGGAATTCAAAATAGATGAGGATAATTCCTTATTTTAAAAAAATCTGGCTGGAAAAACACGAAGTAAATGACCAGTCAAAAATAAATAAAGGGGTCTGGGAAGGTAGCTCAGTGGTAGAGTGCTTGCCTTGCATGCATAAGGCCCTGGGTTCAATTCCTCAGCACCACATTAGCAGAAAAAATAAATAAATGGCTGGGAAGGTGGCTCAGTGGTCGAGCGTGCACCTTGCATGCAGGAAGCACTGGGTTCGATTCCTCAGCACCACATACACAGAAAAAGCTGGAAGTGGCACAGTGGCTCAAGGGAGATAGTGCTAGCCTTGAGCAAAAGAAGCTCAGGGACAGTGCCCAGGCTCTGAGTTCAAGCCCCAGGACTGGCAAAATAAATAAATAAATAAAAATAATTGTAAAATCCTGTTCAGTAAATAATATAACTAATCTTTATTCAACACTTATTATGACCCAAACACTGTGCTAAGTACATTCTATGTATTATCATGCTTAATCTCCACAGTAGCCCAGTGAAGTGGTATTATTAACATGCCTGTTCTTCAGAAAGCAGGTAATTTCATACTGGAAAATTTCAAATCCTCCTCCTGATTAAACAGCTAATTAATGGAAAAACTGGAATTAGAATTAAAATCTTTTATCTGCAGAGCTAAAGTGCGTAAGAACTATACACACTGCCTATGCTACTCATGATGACCTGCTATGTGCAAGAAGCTAAGTACTGTCCTCCAAGTCCTCCTTCTAGAGAGAGAGAGAAGAGCATTACAGACCTCGATAAATACTCTAAAGTATATGGCTGTAAAGAGTCGTGATGGGAAGACAGAGAGGAGAGGGAAATTGTCCTGCAGATGAGTTAGAGAAGGTAGGTGATGGAGGAAGAATAACTTAAATGGAGCCTTCAAGTGTGAGTACTATTTTAAATAACAAAGATGAAAAGTGGACATTAGGGTCAGCATCTGCCTTATTCCTTTCAGCTTAATATGTACACTTTTTAGTAGGTGAGATGGAATGGCTCTGCCAACAAGTCCCCTGCTGTTAGAATAGTGTCCTGGACATGTCATTGTTAGGTGTATATTGTGTTTCTAGTAGAAATTGCAAATGTCTTGTACAGGACATGACCTGTACAAATCACTCTGTGTTAAGTGTAGGAAAAAAAAAAAAAGGTATAATCCTTCTGGTTTTCGATCTAAGACAAAAAGCCATCCACTGAATAAGCCATGAGTGACATATGCTATTTTCAAATCTTTAACAATGTAGCCTTTTAACTACAAGGGTGATCAAGGGCTTGTTATTTGAGACATAAATGGACTTTCCGGAAACCATGTGCAAATTACAGGCTGTACCTATATACACATTTTCTTAGGAAAAAGAATCTATTGTCACGTTTTAAAGGGAATTTCAGATTCAGGAAATCAGAAGAACCATGGTAACAAGTGAAATAAACATGTGTACATACATGCACAAAAATTATATACTCACATGCACAACAATCAACAAGTATACCCTCGGGAGGATGTTCCAGGAATTCTGGGGCTTTGGGGACGCCCTGTGCGTGACTGCACTACAAGCCAGCTTACTATAAATGAGATAAAATGCAAGAGAGCTTCCTCTCCCTCCTGTTGGCTGTGCTCTTTTATTTCGGATAAATAGGGTCATTACATAATGTGCACATGTGTTTCTGCCCTGAGATAAAGAGGGAGCCAGTGCAGCGGGAGTGAAGGTCAGGTCAAAGGCCACCTTCTCATTGTCTGCTGTCTGGTCCAAGCTGAACTGCCAACCAAGTTCAGCCTGAAGGCCCCGCAGATATTTCCACCTGACACTTTGCTCATCAGACTGGAATCCAGCCAAGTCTCAAGGTACACCAAAACAGAAGGAACATTTGAGAATTCTTACAATGTATCAGCCTTCCTTGCATTCCCCCTCCCACTACACATACACACACACACACACACACACACACACACACACACGCTCACACACAAAGTAAGCATAAAATCATACACTTTCATTTCAATTTGAATTTCAATTGCTTTTGATAGAGTCCAACTATATATGAACTAGACATAGGTCACACTACATTAATCACATAATGAATAAAATTATTCCATAAAGAATTATATATATGACATTCTATGATGTCTTGCAGAACTTTATATCATTTTTCTAAGATGGGCATACTAGTACACTTGTAATCTCAGCTACTTGGGAAGTGGAGGAAGGAGGTTCACAGTAAAAATTGGGAAGACTCTATCTCAAAAATAAACAAAAGGCCCAGGGATACGGCTCAAGTGATATTACACTTACCCAGCATGCATGAAGCCCTGGGTTCACTCCCCAGCACTGGGGAAAAAAATTACCATTTTTTTCTTTAAAATTACCTTCAGGCACTTAGAGGAGTCAGCATTTTTAACCCTTTCTTTTCTACATGACTGAGTCACAAACACAAGCAGAAGCAGGAGGAATGCCTCTTCTGTATAATCCTGTGATCATCAAATTGCACAAGCTCATCTCTTCTACAGAATGGAAGGTGTAATACCAAAATAGCAGTCAAATCTGAGAAGGGAGCCTTGGGTTTGATTTTCAGTTCATGAAGTGATCTAAACTCAGGCCTGCCATGGGGGCAGCAAGTGACAATTCCACACACTTTGCTCTGAGGCCAAAATCCTGGGGTAAAATAAGAGAGACATCATCAAACAAGGCCGTAAACAAGACAGGGCCATAGGTCTTTCAAGGGTCAAAGTCTGTTCAGGATTGAAGATGTTTCTCTGCCTCTGTGATGTGGAGTGTCACCAAGAAGATGACTTGATGTGTAAGGGGAGAATTCAGTAAGATCCATTATTTCCCAGAATGCTGAGGGGCAATTAAAAATGAAAACACCCATCACATTCCTATTGTGGTTTTTCTTTATCCTCTGGATTTAAAAGATGCAATAACTTCTGGCTCCTCATCTGCAACAGACTCAGTTAATCAAGATCACTCTAATCAAAGAAGGGGTCCAATATGTAGAAGGGGGGAACCAGTTTAAAGCTCCTTGTACATGACCAGGTATGGTGTGGTAAAGCACTCTTGTAATCCCAGCTACTCAGGCAGCAGAGATAGCGTGAGGCTATCTCCAGACACTGGAAAAGTCCGAGACTCTATCTAAAAATAAATCAAAGCAAAAAGGGCTAGGAGCATGGCTCATATGGTAAGAGTTCTGGTCCCTGAGTTCAAAACCCCAGTACTGACAAAACAAGAGAAGGAAAGGTCCTTGTTTGGGAGTGGCCATGCTAGATTCTTCTTAACAGATAACCTCTTGACTTAAGTAGAAAACCTGTGTGATTGGTTTGTTAGATGTCAGACATGTTTCGCCTAGCCAGCCAAAGAATTGCTTTGTTCTTATCTTAGGGTGGGTCTTACTTCATAATTCAAACAAAAAGGAAAAGGGTTTGCCTTTAGAATTGACAAGATTTGGGGGGGGAGGGTTCTTCCAAATTAAAACTTTAATAAGCCTTGTAGCAACAAAGGTGGGTATTTCCTCTTTAAACTTGACACTGATTCTTAATACTGCTCCAAGTGTGTTGTTTGAAACCCAAGAACATTTTACCCCTGGGTAATGTGAAATTGCTGAGCAATGCTTTCCCGTAGACAGATGGGCAACCTGTGGTGTCCTCCCAAACCTGCTGGGACTTCAAAGGGAATCACATCACCCTAGAGTCCTATCTCTGTGGCCACTTCTGGTGAGTTCCTTCTCTCAATCTGAGAGTGGCCCGAGCCACTGTGAAAACCAGATGCGTCCTGTGAGCGTAGGGCCGTCTCTATGCTAGCTAGGGAAATTGGCTGGGCCAATTGGCAGGCTATTGACTGGCCTGTGCCCAGGCTCTGCCTCACCCCAATTCAGAGCAGCTAGCATCCTCCTTCCCCCTTTCCAGGGTTGAACCCTGTCTCTGCAGCGCAGCCGGAGAGAGCACTGAAACTCCAATCTGACCACATGCATTCCTACTCACAATCCCACTGCTCCCAAGATTGAGCACGTATCCCAAACGCAGTGGGAGCAGCCCAGTTCTCTAGGTTCTCGTCTGAGCCCTGCTTTCCCTCGCAGCCTTTCTTCACACATCCATCGTCAGGTCGACACTACTTTCAGTTTCCCAAACAAATCACTCATTCCTTTATCATTGCTCAAATGTTTAGGGAGGGCTTAATGCATGCCAGGTGCTGGCAGCGCCGAAGATGAGCAAGACAAATAAAAATCCCTCCTTCCCCTCCTAGGGAAAACAGAATAATAAAAGTAAAATTGGCAGTCTATGTTAGAAAGTAATCGATTCTATAGATGAAAAATAATAACAAGCCAGGGAAGGAAGTTGTAAAAGTCCCTCCGTGTACTCTTCACAGATGTTTTTCCTTCTGCCCATGGTACCCAAATGCTGTGTATTTTGCTCACATATAATCTACAACATAGTGCGTTGCTTATAATCTCAGACTCCATAACTTGCTCCTCCTTTATTAGGATTGTCTTTTCTCTTTTTTAATTGTCTTTGAGTAGTTGTACAGAGGAGTTGCCATGTAACAAAGCAGCTTATGAATAAAATGCATTGTGATCAAGGTCTTGCCTTTCAACATTCTCACCCATCCCTTGCCCACACACCCCTTTCTTCACTCTTCTTAATTTTGTAGGATATATATTGGATTCTTGACTTTTTTCTGTGAAGATATTCTTCTTAACTCTCCTCTTCATTTATCCTCCTCTTTCCCTTTAACCCCACCCCTTTCTAGTACTTGCTTCCTAGTGTTTTATTTTGCAGAACTTTGACTTTGCCTTTTCTTTCTTTTTCTATTTTTTTTCTTTCTTTCTTTCTTTCTTTCTTTCTTTCTTTCTTTCTTTCTTTCTTTCTTTCTTTCTTTCTTCCTTCCTTCCTTTCTTCCTTTCTTTCTTCCTTCCTTCCTTCCTTTCTTTCTTTCTTTTTTTCTTTTTCTTTTTTTGCAAGTCCTTGAACTCAGAGCCTGGACACTGTCCCTGAGTTTCTTTTGCTCAAGGCTAGCACTCTACCCTTTAAGCCACAGCACCACTTCCAGCTTTTTCTGTGTATGTGATACTGAGGAATCAAACCCAGGACTTCATGCATGCTAAGCAAGCACTCTACCACTAAGCCACATTCCCAGCCCTGACTTTGCCTTTCTAAGGAATTACAGTATTTGAGTTCTTCCTTGAATCTACTACATTTATATATTCAGTGCATTCACTACTGTAGTGCATTTATATGTGCTTAGATTCCACCCAATGCATTTATTTTTTTAAGTTTGTTCATCCTTTTGATCTCAAGTTGGCCATCTTTTTATCCTGGGAGCCCTCTTTCCCTCCACAATCTATCTTCCTATATGATTTCACAGCCTCTCTCACTTTTCTTATGACAATATGTGTCAATCTAACTTGCAATTATTTCTTGATTATTCTCAGCACAGGTCTGGTGTTCAGTGAACATCTAATACTGGATAGTATATTCTGACTAAGAGTATACCTAGAAAATTGAATGGAAATGAATTTTAAATTCTTCATAATGATCTCATTTGCATCTTACAAATGACAAATGCTAATTGAAACATTACATCTATAGTCATTTACCTGATCCTGGTTGTCTGAAAATGAATAATGGACTATCAAGTTTTTATTTAAATTATTTAGCCAGTTATGGTGATACATGCCTGCAATCCCAGTTACTCACAAGGCTGGGGGGGATGAATTGCTTGAGTCCAAGAGTCCAAGATCAGCATAAACAACATACCAAAATAAGTCCATCTTAGAAAACAAAAACGGGGAAGCAGACAAATGGCAAGAGGAAGAGTAGCCAAATACAGTTATAATATTCAATATGCATATATAAAAATGGAACCAGGTAACTTGGGGGAGGGGTGGGGTTGGGAGAGATGGAGGGAAATAATAGAAGGGGTGACATTGATCCAGATGCATTGTATTCATAAATTGAGAGGATGGCTTGAAACCACTTTGTACAACTACTTAAAGATAATAAAAATTTTGCTGGGTGCTAGTGACTCACGCCTGTAATCCTAGCTCCTCAGGAGGCTGAGATCTGAAGATTGCGGTTCAAAGCCAGCCCGGGCAAGAAAGTTCATGAAACTCTTATCTCCAGTAAACTACCAGAAATCCGGAAGTGGCGTTGTGCCTCAAGTGGTAGAGCACTAGCCTTGAGCTGAGGAGCTGAGGGACAGCACCCAGGCCCGAGTTCAAGCCTCACAACTGACATAATAATAATAATAATAATTTTTATTTAAAAAATTAACACAAAAAATAAAATATAGGGCTGGGAAGGTGGCTCCGTGGTAGAGCGCTTGCCTTGCATGCCTGAGGCCCTGGGTTCGATTCCTCAACACCACATAAGCAAAAAGAAAAAAGCCAGAAGTGGCGCTGTGGTTCAAGTGGTAGAGTGCTAGCCTTGAGCTGAAGAGCTGAGGGACAGCGCCCAGGCCCAAAGTTCAGGCCCACGACCGGACCAAAAAAAATAAAAAAATAAAAATAAATAAATAAATAAAATATAAAGGGAAGATTTTAATACCCATATTGTAACTATAATTAATATACAAATATAAATTTAATTTAATATAATTTAAATTAATGTTTTTTGGGGGGTTCTGGGGCCTGAACTCTGGGCCTGGGCACTGTCCCACAGCTCTTCAGCTCAAGGCTAGCGCTCTACCACTTAAGACACAGCACCATTTCTGGTTTTCTCTGCTTATGTGTTTCTGAGGAATCGAACTCGGGCCCTCATACACGCGAGGCAAGCACTCTACCACTGAGCCATCTTCGCAGCCCCTAAAGTAATGTTTTTTAAAATTCTGATGCCAACTCTAAAAAGCAGGGGGTGGGGCTAAGTCTAATTGTAGGCAATCTTCATCTTATGAATTTCCTACTCTTTGTACCTTGATGTGGTAGCACAGAGGAAATGCTTGGGAGGCAAGAAGTGCAAGTCTTAATTCCTGCTAACCTGAGTCGACAATGTTCTTCAGCCCTTCCCAAGCTGTGTAGCCACTCTAGGAGACCTGAGCTCTCCTCATTTAGGAATAGAAAAGGCATGGACGAGAGTGAAATGAGGTCATAACAGAGCTCCTATTGATGTGCTCCTCCTTTACCTCCCTCATGAGGTCATAACAGAGCTCCTATTGATGTGCTCCTCCTTTACCTCCCTTCCTCTCTTTCTCCCTGGAAACCACTGCAATGCCCTTGCTTCCATCATGGCTCTGCCCAAAGCACACTTGCTTGCATAAAGACTCATCTATAATAGGGTATTCTTGTGATCCTAAATTTCACTACCTTTTATTCTGTATCAGCTTCCATGCCCGCTCCATTTTCTTCCATTTTCCTGCTGCTTCTCTCCAAATATGGTCTCACCAGCACATTTCCCAAGTACCCTGGTGTCCTGTCTGCAGGAAGATTATTAATGAAGATGTTAAGTCAGGCTGGCATAAATAACAATGCTTTAGGCCATCCTCCTGACATTTTTGTTCCACTCAACAGGGATCTAGTGTCATTTATCATCAGGTCTTGTTACAGTTTTCTGGTCCCTTGAAAAACTCACATGAGAGCATTCACTTGTTCACATCTACTTGAATTAATCTTGCAAGCAAACTCATAAGTAACTGAACTGAATGTCACTGCAGGATTGAGCATCTGTTACATCACACTAACCTATCACTGTCTGCACTCATAAATCTTTACAATCAAAACAAATTAGTCTAGCATGTTATTTCTAACAAACTTTCTCTTGTGTTGTGTGTGGCTCATGCCCAAAAGTAGATAATAGACCAGTGGATGAAAGTAATAACATCTCATCACTGATTCAAACATGGCAAGTTGTGAATAAAGAATAATGATTCTTTGGCAATGAGAGAGATAAAGAGCTAAGTAATAGCCATACAGGGAGGGGTGTGAGGCACAGACTCAGAAAATTCATTATAATGAAGTCCTGCAGAGCAATCTTTGTCTGGTTTTATTCTTCTAATTCATGTTTAACTTACCATCTATTTGTGGTAAAACATGTACATGGCACACTCTGAGAAAATTCACCAATAGCTACAGTTTTTCTGAGATGGTGTTTTCCTGTATGAAGCCAGATGTGTTGTTCATGAAGGTTCTCTTTTCATTTGCTAAAAAAGGTAAAGGTTATATGAATGATCTGAATACAGTAGAAGCATTAAGAAAGGGGTAATTTATGCCACTACTGGTTCCATTGAGTGTTCATGTGTGTGTGTGTGTGTGTGTGTGTGTGTGTGTGTGTGTGTGTGTTTGCGTGTGTGTTGCTACTAGGGCTCTACCACTTGAGCCCCAACTCTACTCCTGACATTCTCTTTGTTAATTGCACTAGCTTCCAACTCTCATCTCCTAAGTAGCTAGGATTCCAGGTGTGATCACCTGTGCCTGCCTATGTCCATATTATTTTACAGGCTCACCCCTGTAATCCTAGCTACTCATCTGAGGATTCCTCCACACACACACCAGCTAGAAACATTCTTCTGCTTTTTGTCTCTGATTGTGACTACTCTAGATACTTCATTTAAATCAAATTATACAGTTCGTCCTCACTTATAAAGAATGTTACCTTTTCATATTTTTGGTAAATTTATAACTGCTCTTATAACAATATGACAAACAATTAAGAAAACAGGTAAGAAGAAGGATGTCTGGAATGGAGAGTTCTATTCTCTCTCTCTCTCTCTGACTCTCCCTCTCTTTCTGTGTGTGTGTGTGTGTGTGTGTGTGTGTGTGTATCAAATATATCAAGTCAGCAGTAAGTTCATAATATTTGCTCATCTGAAATAAGACACAATGAGTTGTCAGAGAGACTCACTATTTAAAGGGCTAGTTAAATGTCCAGATAGGAAGCATATTTATAATAACAGCAACATCAAAGGGGAGACTGAACATAGCAGAGGTTCCCACATGGCATCAAATACCAACATAATCAAATAAGGAAAGCCACTATAGAGTCCAACATATAGACCTAATGGATTCAACGCCAAGATTTTGCCCCCATGATGGTGCTTCTCAAACTTTAGTGGACATTGAATTCACCTCCACAAGCTTAGGAATCTGAACTGTCACGAGCTGCCCCGGGAGGTTGTAATCAAAGTTGAAAGTCAAGGTTCCGTGCAGGTGATTAGATCCAGCTATGGTAATGCTGGCCTCCGCTCAGTTTAGTCAGATAATCTTGGTTGATGTCATGACCACAGTCATGATCCCAGTACTACCTGGCTTCAAGTGTTTCCCATAAAACTCTTAAAACTCTTCTACCTTTAGTGTTGTCTGACCAGGCTATGGAATGCTTCCCACAAAGGCACTGGAAATACAGACCCTCACTTAACAGAGCAGTGGAGCCTCTGCCAAGGCTCTCGCACGCTGCCTGCCTGGTCATAACTCTGAGAACAGGCCTGGAATGGCTTTCAGTTTGGATTTCCTTTCAGGTCTGTCTCTGTATCACCAGCTACAAACTGGCTGAAGAGGAGATGCTGGCCACCTTGGCACTGTGTTGCCTTTCAAGATTACTATCTGCTCCTCCCTCCATGAGTGCGTTTCTTTTCTTCCTTTGCAGAATATGTCTGTGCTGGAGAATCATCACTGGCGATCTACTATCGGCATGCTTCGAGAATCAAGGCTTCTGGCTCACCTGCCAAAGGAAATGACGTAAGTGTGGCTGAGATAAAACAAACTGATGGGCACTCAGTAAAGATAAGTGGTATCCAAGACCCCCTGCGTGAGTGGCAGGGGACCAGGCCTGGCCCTGCGCTGCCTGCATGCGTTTGGTTGTCTAGCAGGAGACTCTGTGTCATGTAGCAATCCAGAAACCAGACACTGTGTGTACTTAGACAGTGAATGACCTAAAGTCAGGAAAACGAATACTAAACAACTCTTGGAGTCCACTGTCTTCAACATCAGCACTCTGCTTTGCCAAATTCCTGTCCTTTATGTTAGCAAAACTGTCCCCCTGTTTAGATCCAAAGAATAAATATTTGTCAAGAAAGAACACAGGAATTCTCAAGCTAGGTTCAAGACCAGTTCAATAAAGTGTGTTTTGTAATTGCCACTCATAGCAAAAGTAGCAGTCAAAAGTTCTTTTTGGTTTGTTGGTTTGTTGCAGTACTAAGGCTTGAACTTAGAGCCTTGAGCTGAATAGATAGACACACTACCACTTGAGGCACACCTTCAATCTCAGAAGTTCTTTCCTACAATGCCTTTTGTGATCTGATTGCATTGTCGTAGTAATCTTTTCACCTTTACCTTGCCTAATATTGCTTACATTTTTAAATAGGAGAAAATACATGACTTTTCCTGGTCTACTGTCTTATCAATCAGCTGGGTGCGTAGATCAAACTGTACTAACTTCAAGGCTATTTCCTATACTGTCCCCCAAGGCTACCTCTGCTTCCCATCTGCTTAATGAAAGTGTACAGAAGCCATGGGAGCCAGGTGAGGGGCAAAAACAGATTACTGCACCCTTCCTAAGGACAAGCACTGAACTTGAAGTCAAGGACCAAGTGAGTTTTCTCCATAGACCAGGCAGCAGGCTTTGGGGTGGTGGCTTTGTTCCTGGTCCTCTCTACCATCTCCTGCTGTTTCCTAACACCCAGCGATATATGGAATTTGCGGTTTTCCTAACTTTTTACCCTCACAACATGGTGTAAAAATGTGTGCCCTTTACCAGAATAATGAACTGCAAAGACAGAAAGAATGAAATGCGTAAAGAACAAAGGCTGAGCAAAAAATCAAGTAAAGAGAGGTAGGGGAAGGGTGGAGGTGAGCGGGATTACATATAAAGAAAAATGAAAAGGAGGAAAGGGAGAAGACAAAGAATAAAAGGGGAGAAAAAGAGGCAAGAATCTAAGTTTAACCAGACTTGGTGATTGCCTAGGTGAACACCCACATTAATCCTGCTTGTTAATCACTTCATATTTACTTTCAGATACTCTCCCTCATCTATATGGATTTTGAATAAAATACCATTTATATCACTGTCTTCCTGAGACACTGTGTTATAAATTGCTTTTGCTAGAAGAATAATTATTCAACAACAATTGTGAAAGGACTTTATAACAAAGGTTATCATCATGATCATCATTATTAATTCTTCTATCCTCATGCACACATGCTCTTAAATCATTTTATGATTTTAAAAAAACAAGAGAGGTTAACTATAGAAACAAAAGAAAATGAAACAGAATTTGTTTGAATTCTATAAAGTTACTGTTTTGCAGTGCCAAAAACAGCATAACATTAGCAGTTTCAGATGGTTCAATCTGATTCAAAGAGGAAAGGTGGAATCCTGACAAATAGAATAGCTCATGTTCACCTGGTTGGCTAATTCCTTTTAGCCATTTTCAATATAACCATGTTTTAGCAAAACGAGGGAATTTAAAAGTCTGTGGCAGCCAGGTGCTGATACCTCACGCCTGTAAAACTCCAGAGGCTGAGATCTGAGGATCACAGTTCGAAGCCAGCCTGCCTGGGCAAGAATGTCTGTGAGACTCATCTCCAGTTAATCACCAGAAAATGGGAAGTAGAGCTATGGCTCAATGTAGTAGGGTGCTATCCTTGAACAAAAAAGCTCAGGGACAACACCCAGGCCCTGAGTTCAAGCCCTTCAACTGACAAAAAAAAAAAAAAAAAAGTTTGTATTCTGATGTTATTCACTACTATAAAGGTTTTTCCACACCATTAAATCGGTTACTTAGGTTAAAAGTATTTTATTGGCCGGGCACCCAGTGGCTCATGCCTATAATCCTAGCTACTCAGGAGGCTGAGATCTGAGAATTGCACAGTTCAAAGCCAGCTCAATCCTATGAGACTCTTATCTCCAATTAACCACCAGAAAACCAGAAGTGGTGCTATGGCTTAAGTGGTAGAGCACTCGCCTTGAGCTGAAGAGCTCAGGGACAGTGCCAAGGCCTAGAGTTCAAGCCTCATGACCAAAAAAAAAAAATTATTTTATTATGCATAAATTGGAGTTTATTGTTTGAAACTAGGTGGTTAATAAATTTTCTCATTACAATAACATTCCACGAATGGTTTTAAGCATATATCTCTACCCCAAACTATATTTTCTAAAACCAAATCTGTAAATAGAAATTATTGCTCAGATTATTTTCAAGTTGTTTTTTTTCAAAAAGCACTGTATCTAATATTTCCATTAAAGAGTTATAAGAAAATACACCCATGACATATCACCAACTTTGAGCTTACCCTTTTTCATATTTTTAGATATTTACAATTTTCAAACATACACACACATCTTATACAGAAAGAATTTTAATTCAATTACTATGCATTTTTAGGTAGTCACATTGAAAATTTTCATATAGTTAGTGGCCACTGTTATTTAAAGAATAAATTTTTGTGTTTGCTCATTTTTCTGTCTTCAAATCAGTATTATGCATTTTTAAGATCTTTTTTGTATATTATGTAGAGTAACCTTTTTTCTTTTTCTTTTTCAGTAGTGGGTTTAAACACAGAGCTTCGTGCTTATTCTGCTTGCTTGTTTATTTAGCTGGTACTCTATCACCTGAGCCATGCCTGCAGCCATACCTTTTACTGATTTTTTTGGAGACAGAGTCTCAGAGACATTGCTACCCAGACATACTTTGAACTGTCCTCTTCTGGATCTCAGCCTCTTGAGTAGCTACAATTAGAGGCAAGAGCCACTAGTGCCTAGCTTAGTAACTATTTGTTATATATTGAAATATTACTTTTTTAATTTGTCTCAAGTAGATTCATGAAACATTTCACCTAACTAAAATAATTATATTTTCTGACCATGATGTATGTATTTATATACATATATATTCATATTTTAGAAAAATTTATACATTATTGAGAAATATAATAAACAAAATAAACTATAATCCCACTATGTCTTTCCAGTTTCTTTTCTGTGACCAGTGGGATCACAGTGAGCATGTGTTGTGTCAGTTAATATAACAATAAATCATGACATTTAGATCAATAAATATGTACTTCGTCATGTTTAATAGCTTCACAGTTTTAATGTAGCGGTTATTGAGCACCTATTTGTGAATTTTTGTGACTTTTTCCTTCCTAAAATGACCCACTATTATAAACACTACGATGTGTTTGTACAACAAATATTCTTACTAATTATATCCTTACTAACATTAACTGTGATGAACTGATGGTTATATTATTTTTGCCATCAAATGCTTTTAATCTTAATTCCTAAAGTACCTCCCTGAAAGCATTGCACTAACATATCTACTAAATTGGAGTAGATGAACCTTGGTATCTATTTATTTTGTTCCTGGACATATACCTCAGAGCAAACTCTGCTCATACATAACTGGGGGCATGTAAAGATATTTATGAGGCATTTTGCATAGTAGTCAAAAACTAGAACCAAATCAAGTGACCATCAAAAGTAGACATTGTAGCCGGGCACCAGTGGCTCATGCCTGTAATCCTAGCTACTCAGGAGGCTGAAATATGAGGATCGCGATCAAAAGCCAGCCCAGGCAGGAAAGTCCGAGAGACTCTTATCTCCAATAAACCACTAGAGAACCGGAAGTGGCGCTGTGGCTCAAGTGATAGAGTGCTCACCTTGAGCTGAAGAGCACAGGGACAGCGCCCAGGCCCAGAGTTCAAGCCCCATGACCGACCAAAAAAAAAAAAGTAGACATCGTAGAATATTGTCATAGTATAATACAATATAATAGTGAATGAACTGTAGCCTACTCATCTACATGAAAGAATTTTAAAACGTATTTTTAAGCTAGAGAAACAGTTTGACCCATTGTAACAATGAGATGTACAAGACACTATGTTGAAAACGAACTTTACAGCTTCAGAGGGGAGGGGAGGAGAGAGGAGTTGGGAAAGTGGGGAGGGCAGGGATGGTAGGGGGAAAACAAAGGAGGAGGTAACAATGCTCGATAGGAAATGTACTCATTACCTTACTCATGTAACTGTAACCCCTCTGTACAGTATTTTTACAATAAAAAATATATACAAAAAACAAATGCTACAAATAGATTTTTCTTAGTATGATACTAAAAAAAAAGAAACAAGACATGGTTTAATACATGTCATATAGCTTAAAGCTCAAAACTATATTGCTTAAGTATGTATTCACAGGTAGTAAAAAGAAAAATTGAGTGTATGCCAGTTCTGGGGCTTGAACTCAGGGCCTGGCATTATCTCTTAGTATTTTTGCTCAAGGATGACACTCCACCATTTCAGCCACAACTCCACGTCTAGCTTTTTGGTGGTTAATTTAGAGACAGTAGTCTCATGAACTTTTCTGAACTTTGGACCATGATTCTCAGGTCTTAACCAGCTGAATAGATAGGAATAGTGGTGTAAGCTACCAGTCCCTGGCTAGCAAAATGTTTGTAAGTAGCAAGAGGATAGTCTGTTCAAACTGCGGGGAGAAGGATATAATGGGGGAAGTAATAGGGAGTATTCTGGGGAACTAGCAGGAAATGCTTGTAACCCAGAGAGTGATTATAGGATGCTTATGTTATATTTATTCTCTAAACTATATATGTATGTTCTATGTATTCTACTTACATATATGTCATTTTTAACGGTGAATTTTAAACATACTTATAAACCCTTTCTTCTATTACTTCGTTTATACATATGAATAAAGTCCTAACATGCTATTCTTGTAAAATCTGGCATTTCCCTTGTACTTTGTATTGACTAATATATCTCTTGCCCACTAGTTGATAATGGTGTCTGATTACCCTTTTTTCCTCCTTTTGGTCCCATTATCTTTTTCTGGACTATGTATTTTGTGCTATTACTGGACCTTCCCACTCCATAGTGAGTCATTGTTACTCTCATCATTATGATGACTATTACTTTCCTCTCTCCATGAAAAGAATTCTTGAACGAGCTCTCACAAGGCAAACCCAAATTCCTGTGATTCTGCATGACATTTTGTGTCCTGTACACATTCCTATTTGACGTTGAATTTCCCCCCATAGCAACCGTGCGGATGTGTAAATTTCCACCGCCTCGTTCATCTAAGGCTTCAATAACTCCATACATGTCTACGATACCTCCTGTCCAAGAGCGGGAGACTGACTCTTGGGCTGTAAGGGACTAAAACCCTGTGTAATAAACAGAAACAAAGGCATAAATGAGATGACAAGCCACCTGTGATGAGAGAATCAATCATCCTCCTCAAAGGGATTGGCTTTGTATGTTTTTCTCTTTCATTCTTGTGGCTGCAGACAGAATATTGAACAGCAGCTGGGCTCCCTGATTTTGGCCACAGACATCAACAGGCAGAATGAATTTCTGACCCGATTGCAAGCTCACCTCCACAATAAAGACTTGAGACTGGAAGATGCACACGACAGACACTTTATGCTTCAGGTAAACAACAGCAACAACAACAAAAAGCCATTTGCTTTACTGAGTTAAAACACTTGGGGCATGATTGATGATTTTAGCACGTTTGAGAAGGAGTTGTCTGTCTATGGCAGAAGTCTGAGTAGTGACTTATTTTATTAAAAGCTTTGCCACATGGTAAAATTGTTAAATGGTTTTCAGGCAAGCAAAAAATCTAGGTTTTTCATCCATTTATCTCATTTTTCCTTGATCAGTGACTACCTGACCACAAAGCAATCCCTATTGGAAGGTTGCTTGCTTACAACAAGAGTCTATCAGTATTTATTGGGGACGAGGGAAAGATGGATGGTGCTAGAGATCAAACCCAGGAAGGCCTGGCATTCTTAAGCAAGTACTGTACCACTGAGCTATACTCCTAGGCCAAGTGTTTACAATGCTTTGTGATTTACTGAACAGTATGATTCCTATGCAGTTTTTCAAAAACTTTTTGTTTTTCTTTTCCAGTCCTGGGACGTGAACTCTAGGCCTGGGCACTAATCCTGGGCTCCTTTTGCCCAAGGCTAGCACTCTGCCACTTGTGCCTCAGTACCACTTCAGGCTTTCTCGGTGATTAATTGGAGATAAGAGTCTCTCAGACTTTCCTTCCCTCGGGTAGCTTGGAACTGCAGTCTTCAGCTCTCAGCCTCCTGAGTAGCTAGGATTTCAGGCGTGAGCTGCTGGCACCTGGCTCAAAAACTATTTCTGTTTTTTGTTTGTTTGTTTTTTGGGTCCAGTCGTGGGCCTGAACTCTGGGCCTGGGTGCTGTCCCTCAGCTCTTCAGCTCAAGGCTAGCACTCTACCACTTGAGCCACAGCGCCACTTCTGGCTTTTTTTCCTTTTTGCTAATGTGGTACTGAGGAATCGAACCCAGGGCCTCATGCATGCAAGGCAAGCACTCTACCACTGAGCCACCTTCACAGCCCAAAACTATTTCTGTTACTCATAAATATATTGTGTTAGAGTACCACCAAAATTGAAAACATGTAGCTTTCCTTTTCCTAAAATTTACTTAAGTAGATTTTGTTTGCTTCTTTTTATTACTTAAATTCCTATTTTCATCTGAGCCCAACTGCTTTAAACACCAATAGATATGTTCACTTAAGTTTAATTGAACTGAATCAGATTGAATTGGATCAAGCCCAACAATTTCTATTTTCCTCTGGCAAGAACCTATTTGTGTCAGGAGAAAAACAGGCAGTGTAGGCTTCAAATAAAATTCTGATCTGGAATCTAAGCCCGTATTTTTTTAAGCCAATGACACTAGAGATCTAGGCCTTGCATTTACTGGCCACTTAAGCAACATCCCCAGTTCTTTTGTTTTTAAATCTTATTTCTGAGTTAAGGTCTTATTAATTTTACCAAGCTGGTCTAGAACCCATGATTCTCCCACCTCTGCCTCCTGAACAGCTGAGATTAAAAGGCCTACACCACTGAATGCAGTTCCAACCCATCGTAATCTTCCTTTTCCTTTGTCTTCCTTCTTCCCTGTTGGCACAAAAGACTACAAGCCGAGGCCCTGGACTCATCTAGACAGGCCAGCTTTAATGAGGAACTGGAGGCTGATTCATACAAGTCTTCACAGTTTCCCTTGTGGCTGTCCAAAGTGTTCCATCTTTGCCAGGAAACACCCTATTCCCAGCTCTACTTTCTTCCCAACCTCGTCTTCTAGTCCTTGAATGCTCAAAGATTAACCTAACATTTGGCTTGAGAGACTTAAGCCAAGGTATAACTACAAGATTCAACCTGAAAACCTGCATCCTAACATGTACTTATAGCCCTACTAGCTAGGAAACAAATGACAAAATTTGCAGCTTAGCATGATCCACCATTGTCTGAGGCCACAACACATGCCACTATTCTATGATCCCCAAAACTGATATTGCAGATTTCTTGGCAGGTGGTGGTTAAACAGGAAAATTAAGTTATCTGGGAACTCAGGGTAATACCTCCAGGATCATCACGCTAGCAAAAATCAGTATGTGATCCAGACGTGTATAAAGTAAGTCAAGACCACTCGGAGTTAGCTATGCAAACTAAGTTTGTGCACCTAAGTTTGAGGTGCATTGGCATCTTGACTGGCAGTCTGAGTTCATTTCTTTCAGTCATAGGAACATCAATGTAAACACACGTAATATAAATAATGTATAGAGTTGGTGTACATAGAATCAATTCCTGATGATCCTCCTTGATCCTGGCCAGGTCCCTGCAATCTTGCTCTGCCTGAGAAAGGTGAAGCAAAAGGATCCAGTCTCCTCCAGGAAGTTTGTTCTTGTATTATGGCTCTTCTCTCCTTCTGGCTGCTACAAAGCAGGGGTTTTGGATGAAGGGTTCACAAAACCTATGAATAAGGGCTGTTTCCTGGAGGGACACTTTGGGAAGGCCCTCAGTAAATATGGGCCTGGTACCTTACCGGCCAGGCAGCCCTTTGGCTTAGGGGACATTTTCGGCCTTCTGAAGGGTCATCTACTGACAAATTCTCCTTGCCCTGTTCTCTCTCAGATCGCATTGAAGTGTGCAGACATTTGCAATCCTTGTCGAATCTGGGAGATGAGCAAACAGTGGAGTGAAAGAGTCTGCGAAGAGTTCTACCGGCAAGGTTAGTGGTGACCCCTCAGCTGAGATTCTTCCGGAGAGTTATCCCAGTAAAACAGGAAACAGCTTATGAGGGTGATGTTTGCTCTCCCATCAACGCTTATTATCCTAACCTTTCTCTTTAACTGTCTTGCAAATCATCCATCTTCACTGTGCGAAAGAAAAGAAAGAATTTTAATAAATAACATTGGCATATCAAAGAAACAAGTAATAAGAATGCACAGTGAAAATTAGCAACGTGCAAAAACAGGAGATAGACAAGCAGTTGTTTGTATATGTGCCTCTCAGGATACATATGCAGATATAATAATGTGATGGACAGTTTGATCTCTACCCTGACTTTCTCTTCAATGAGCCTAAAAGCCAAGTACCATTAGGGGTCAATCTCTTCCTGACCAAAGGACTCAGATCCTTTTGTCTGCCTTCCCCTTGGTTTCTTCAGCAAAGCTCCCAGTGAAACTGAACACAGTTCTGCAAATATTCCATTCCACCTTTCCATGACAGTTTCAGCAGTGAGGTAGGTGAATTTTCTGTGAAAAGACAAATGGTCTTGAGGGAGGGTGTAATTTTTACAAAGATTACCCTCCTTCATCAGGAAGGCAATGCATTAGAAGCAGGATCCTGACGTTGGGTGGGATATGGGCCTTTAAAACATAGTCTTGTTTCTTCAGGCTCCGTTTCAATGTTCAGGATGTTTGTTCAGGCAGCAATGGTCCCCTCATGCTAGTGACAGCATCGTGTTTGAAAGACCGAGAGCAAATAAAGTTTGAAGTGTCCCACATACCAGCTCTGTAGGGAGGGCAGACAGCCACAGTGAGCCTTTTGAAGAAGTCTCCACTGAAAGATGTGTCAGTGACATCGGGATGGCCCCCAAGACAGAAGACAAAGAGGAACTGAGTTCATGTGGGGCCAGAAGGCTCTGCTTGCCATCGCGCTTTCTCTCTCACTCACAATCCAAGTGCTCACGTAGCTCCTGAAACGCTGGGTAATTTCATTTGAATTGAATGTGAGTGCTTAGAAATCAAAAGCTCAGTTCTAGTTGCCTATGCAGAACAAAAGGAAGTATGCTGAAATTGGAGCAAAGAGGCCTTAGATTAGGTGTGATCATCTTTCTTTCCTGTAAGAAATACAAACTAGTGAGACAGCAGTAAGAGGAGCAAGAAGCTACATCAAACAATGGAATAGAGACAAGGTCCTCCTCTCTAGGATCTTTGACTCAGTTCTGGATTATTGTTGGTGTCAGTTGCCATTGAACCTCCTCTTCTTTGCTCATCTAGATTCTGGGCAACTTGGAGAAGAAGCCATGTCACTTGGGTAGATAGTAAGGTGGTAGAGTTAATTATTTAAAGTTGTTAACTAAGTGGGGCAGATGGTATCAATGAAGACAAGTAACCTCTTGCACAAAGAGGCCCTTGATAAGATAGAACCCTAATAAGATACACACGTGGAGCTCTGTGAGCTGGAAATCATTTAGAATTGCTGTAGCTCTGATCACTGAAGGTGAGTTTTCACCCCCTTTGTTCTGGCATGCCTTTTGTGTGCGGGCGTGCGTGTGTGTGTGTGTGTGTGTGTGTGTGTGTGTGTGTGTGTATGTGTGTATGTGTGTGTGTGTGTGTGTGTGTGTGTGTGTGTGTGTGTCATAAGGCTTGAAGTCTGGGTCTGGGGCTGTCCCTCAGCTCTTCTGTTCAAGGCTAACGCTCTACCACTTGAGCTACAGTGCCACTTCCCATTTTCTGGTGGAGATAAGACTCTCATTGGCTTTCTTGCCTGGGCTGACTTTGAACCGCAATCCTCAGATCTCAGCCTCCTGAGTAGCTAAAATTACAGGCGTGAGCCACTGGCTTTTTCTTCTAACAAAGACTCTGGCACGTCTTCTAACAAAGGAACAGAGAGGGCAACTGATCCTTTCTATTTACGGTCCTTATGGCCCAGGGGAAGTTAAACCTGTTTTGAGATGAGATCACTGCATTCTCTGGTCATCCAAACTATCCTTTATTCTTAGTAATTTTTAAAAATTCTTTAAGGAGGGCTGGGAAGGTGGCTCAGTGGTAGAGTGCGCTTACCTTGCATGCCTGAGGCCCTGGGTTCGATTCCCAGCACCACATAAGCAAAAAGAAAAAACTCAGAAGTGGCGCTGTGGCTCAAGTGGTAGAGCGCTAGCCTTGAGCTGAAGAGCTGAGGGACAGCACCCAGGCCCAGAGTTCAGGCCCCACGACCGGACCCAAAAAAAAAAAATTCTTTAAGGATAACTTGTATCATTTTGATAGATAGGGCTTTCTGTTTAGATTTTGGACTCAGACTCCAACTCATCCAAGTCCTGGACAAGTATCATAAGAATGATTTATAAGGGCTGGGAAGGTGGCTTAGTGGTAAAGTGCTTGCCTTGCATGCATGAGGCCCTGGATTCAATTCCTCAGCACCACAAAAGCAGAAAAAACCAGAAGTGGTGCCATGGCTCAAATGGTAGAGTACTAACCTTGAGCTGAAGAGCTGAGGGACAGCGCCCAGGCCCAGAGTTCAGGCCCACAACTGACAAAAAAAAAGTATGATTTATAATGCTGAGAAAAGGAAAAACCCTTAAAATCAAGGTTGAAGGAAACGATATCCTATCATTTGGAAAAGTGTTCCATTCTCAGAGACTAGGATTTTAAATACCATGTACCTGCCTCCCCACCCGTCAACACTTTAAGAAAGTAGACTTTCTGTCCTGTGGTGACAATAGATTCATATCTATCCCATCAACCTAGTTTCCCAAAAGCTTTAGTGGACCATCTGTTTCCAGCCTTGTTTAATCCTCAACTAATTTTTCTATGAGCAAAGCCACCCAGGGGATGTTACAATTCATGCTAAGAATCCTAACATAGCTAGTTTATCTTTTGTTCCCTCAAAATACTAACAAGCAAAATTCCTAGAGAAGAAACATTTTTGTTTCTTTCTGTTCATAGTCTTTACATTGAGTAGAAAAGTACCTAAAGTATGCAGTGCTATATAACTGCCTATTGAGTAAGTGATCTAACTGGAAGAGCTCCTATTAGAGAGATGACAGAAAAGGTTTAGAGCTGGAGGGTTAGTGCTGGAGATGATGGGATTTGAACTGGGTACTGAAGGATATATGTTGCTCTACGCTTCCTATGATAGGCAAAACAAACAAGTGGCTGGTCAAATTCAAATTAATTAAAATGTCATGAAATTAACTCTTCAGTCCCTCAGTTGTATTGATCATTTTTCAAGGGGCTACCCAAGTGAGCCGTGCAGAGAGTTATTTCCATCATTGCACAGCGTCCCACTAGATGGTGCTGGTCCAGTGAGGGCAGCGGAGATGAAACAAAGGCAGTGTGATGGGGGTGTGTCCCACTCTGTAGTCCGGCTCAGGTTGTAGAGGTTGAGGATGAAAGAATCTTAGAGGCTTCTGTACACCAAGCCAAAGTAGAGCACACATCCACGGGAGTCATCTTAGAACGTGCGTTTGACAAAATATATGTGTTAGGTTTTTAAAAAGAGAACCACACCACGCACATGGTATTCAGGTCAGGGGTAGGTTTATTCATCATTCTGGCTGGCACTAGGCCATGTTAGCACTCCACACAGCTAGGAAAGGCCTGGGAAAGAGAGCATCTGGCCCTCGGAAGGGAAGGGGTGTGGCCACATCAAATCAGATGTGACCTCAGCGGATGCAGATGTGACCTCTTCCAGGTGTGCCAGTTGCCTAAGTAATGCAGGTATTGGGCAGAGACTTTGCTGCATGGAGGGTAGAGTCTGCGCGCCATGCAGGAGCAGACCTTATATTATGTATGTAGTTGAAGTAGAAGAAATGCTGGAGGAACTAAGAAACAAAAACTAAAAATGACTTATTATAAAACCAGACTAAGATCAAAGAGTGTGAAAGCGGAAAAACAAGATATTCTAAGACAGGAAGAAGGGACTTGAGTGCCCTGAGATGAGGGGTGAAGGAAAGGTAGAAATCAAAGATGACTCCTCCAGAACGTCACACTTGCCTGAAAAATCACTATTCATAAACAAAGGCGGGTGAGGAGTGAAGCTGGCTTTCAGCTAACTTAATACTTAATGATACTTGCCCTGGCTTCTGATTTTGTAGCTTCAGATGGTTACTACAAATGAAGATCTCCCTATTTTACCTCCATTTCCTCCTGAATTAGTGTTCTTAAAGGTGGAGAAGTAGAGGGGAAGGAGGATAAAAATCTGTCACCTAACCTGTACTTCTGTTTCATGTTAGACAATTGCCCCTGAGTTGTTTTCCTGTTTGTATAGACCTTATGCAAAAGTTTAGTCCAGTCTAACAACACATCCATTTGCAATAAGCCCATTATATATGGTCATTGACACTCTGATATATTAAATTTTCAGGCAAGCTACCAGAGCAAGTTGGTGCTAAATGGCTCCTGATGATAACAGCAGGGAACTGTAATCCCTACCACAACTTCTTCCAACAGTCATTAAAACCCTTGACACACATTGTATAATTAATCTCCTTTTTTTTTTATTCTTCTTCTTCTTAGGTGACCTTGAACAGAAATTTGAACTGGAAATCAGTCCTCTTTGTAATCAACAGAAAGACTCCATCCCTAGTATACAAATTGGTGAGTTACACTGCATGTCAGCTTACAATTTGGCACCTTTTGAAAAGATACAAATGAAAGATACACATGCAGTTTTCCCAGATCGACACTGAAGGTCCAAATGGCTGAGGCCACACAAACACTTTCATCATAACTGAGCTACTACATTTTCA
This sequence comes from Dipodomys spectabilis, assembly GCF_019054845.1. Classification (NCBI taxonomy): domain Eukaryota; kingdom Metazoa; phylum Chordata; class Mammalia; order Rodentia; family Heteromyidae; genus Dipodomys; species Dipodomys spectabilis. The sequence goes on from NW_024870678.1 coordinate 22,734,626, forward strand.
GTCTTGTTCTCTTAAAGCCATTCTCCCTTCCAAATGTCAATTGTAGTAAACTGTAAAAGAGTAGTATCATTGCATTCCAAATAACTATTCTTTTTATCTAATTGCAGTAGACATAAGACCATTAAGGAAATCAAATGGAAGAGATTTTTCCCTCCAGTAATTCCATCTGCACAAAAAGCCAACCTTTTTCCCTTGCTGTTCCCCTCCCCTGGAACTAAGCATGGATCTTTTCCTTATAACTCTGGATTTGCTGTGTAGCAGTTCATATTGCTATCTGACTGCACAGTCCTCAATCAGCTTCATGCATTCATATGGCGATAGACATCCAATACTTAATTCCTTAACACTGGGAGGAAAATAGGTATTAAAAGAGATCAGCTGAAAATGAAGAAAGTCAGAACAAATTAGAATGACATTCTAATCTATTCTAATCTAATTCTAACCATTGAGGGTAATTGTTCCACAAAAGAGTCTTCAAGTCATCTGCAAGAACCAGGCTGAATTAAGCACCCAGCTACAAAGATTTGAATGAATATTGACCTATTCAAATAGGCATGCTGGAGATTAAAGATGAGATTAAAGATAATCCATCTTTTTCAAAGTATCCTTTAATAATTTTTGGTTATTTTAACAATTAAACCATTCTTTTATCAAAAAAAAAAAAAAAAAACAATGAAAGGGATCTAAAAAGTAATTCCCAGGACAGAGGAGGACTCAGAATTATTGCAAGGTTGGGTGGAATCTAAGAGACAAGGAAAACCCAACAGAAATGCAGCCTCAGCCTCCAGGGGTTCACTTCTGTCCTGTGTATTAGTCGTCTAGTTCTACAGTTGTGTCTAATCTGGAGACTCACTGAGTTAAGCTCTGGCTGGGAAGAAATTTGCCAGACAACTGTTAATAATGTTTTGAACCACATGCACCCTAAACAAAAGTAGTTACACTGTTAACACTCTACCTAGATTTGCAAGACAGGCCTGATTTCATAGATTCTGTCCTGTTGTTGTCATGAGAACACACTGATTTTGTCAGATCATATGTCCTGATTTTCAGCTCAGGAAAATGTGGTTACCATAGATACCACTTTTAAAAATGGGATAGGGGAGGGGCTGAGTAACTAGGGATTCCAGAGGATGCTATACCAGCATACCCGTGCTGTGCTAAAGAGAATGAGAAGGTGATTATAAAACAATGCTCAGTTCATAAGTCCTTCTCTGCCTCTGTTCGACATCTGCCAGCCCAGGGTTGGGAGATGTGAAAAGCACACCTCAAGCTAAACTGGAAATAGCCAAATAGATAAACAATCTAATGGATGCCACAGGCTCCCTCACCCACCCACACAATGATTTCTCCACTGGGTCCCTACACAATGCAGCTATTTCCTCTGTCCTGACTCCTCTCTGACTGACAATGCCCCCTCTCATTTCTCCCACTGCAATCCAGAAGGAGAATTTCCTGAGTGCAGATATTGTTTGGCTTACATCTGATTTTCTATTTAAGTAATTTATCCAGGAGGACTTGGGACTTAATATCCTTTCCCTAGCCCCATTCAGTTCGCCTGTTTTCACTTCCCTTTGCATTTGAAAAAGATGTTAAATCAAATTAATCTTGAACTGGTGAAATCTACAGAAAAAAGAAGAGGAAAAGATTTTTCTGTAATCCCTGTTTATTCTGTGGCTACCACTTCTCCCTTCCCCCTCTGCAATCCCTCTGGGATGACAAAACTTTAGCAGTCAGTTCAGCCCTGGAGAAGACAAAGTTGGTACCACACACTGAGAAAACAGGGTCCCAGTTCCTCATGGGATCTATTCAGACTTTAAAATCACTTAACCTCCTAGCATAATAAGTCTTTATATCTAACAAGTATATATGTGCATGTATATATGCAAAGTGTATGTAAAATACCAGGCAATTTCAAGAACATGAGTTAATTATTTTAAATACCTGTAACTTTGTTATATTTGCATAAATTTGATACGCTTACAATATTAGGATAGTATCATTTTGTAGAACATATATTTATAGATTCATTCATGTGTGTGTGTGTGTGTGTGTGTGTGTGTGTGTGTGTGCTGGTCCTGGGGCTTGAACTCAGGGCCTACGCTCCATCTCTGAGCTTTTTCCCCCCCTCAGGGCTAGCACTGTACCACTTGAGCTTTCTTGGTAATTAATTGGAGATAAGAGTCTCACTGACTTTCCTGCCCTGGCTGACTTCAAACTGCAATCTTCAGATCTCAATCTCTTGAGTAGCTAAGATTACAGGCATGAACCACTGGTACCCACTACAGACTGTATTTTTTATCTCATCTAACCTTTTTCAAATAAACGATATGAGATGGTAAAAATTCAAAAGATGAAGAAAACTAAAAAATAGCAAGCAAAATGGGAAATCTTAATTTTCTGGCTCCTTTTATCCTAAGCCCATTGGCTCTTCTTTATTTCTGGGGTTCAGGTTATCTAAAATGATCTCACAATACTTAAATCGTATTTCATATATGACGAAATATGCAGAAGTACACAATAACATTTTCTATCGCTGCATCCTGTCCCATCTCTCCAGCATCCTCAAGGATTAGATGTTTGCCATTTGTCCGATAATAAACTCATCAAAGTAGATTTTATAATTACGTAAATGGTGAATAAGCTAAAAATTGTATTATGCTGAAAAATATTTAGGTTTTTTTTTCCTCCCCATACTTACATTTCAAGGAAATAAAATCTAAATAAGCCCCAGTTTGTGATATTTCCAATAATCACAACCTAGTCTGAAAGTTAGTATCTTTTTTTTTAAAGCAAATCATGATTAATTTGGAAAGCACATTAACAATAAAACAGGACTAGAAAACAATGAGTCATCAGTCATTCAACATGTCTGTAGTCCCAGCCCTTGAGAGACTGAGAGAAAAGGAACTGGACTTCGAGGCCAGCCCAGGGTTCCTAGACAGAACCTGTCTCAAAATGAAACAAACAAATGGGAGAAAATAGACAAACAGGGAAGTCTAATAGCAAAAAGATCAGTAATTTTGGGAGAAAAATCTGTTCTGTCAGTGGATGTTTATCTTAATTGTAATTGCTTAACAACATAATTGAAGACAAGACCAAACTGTGAGTCAATCGTCTTGAAAACACAGTTCTACAGGGGGCTGATGATGAATTCCGTGGAGTCCGGGCCGAGGACGCCTCCCACACTGGAGGCCCTTCCGCAGGCCCCGCTTAGGTCCAGCCCGCTCTTCCTCTGCACAGAATACGAGCAGTGTCCGTTGTCTCCTCTGTGCCCGGAGCTTTTCCGTGTTTTCCGCGTGCTGACTCATTCCATGGTCCTCACAACCCCCTGGGTTCTCAGCTCCTTTGCACAGATGAGGACACTGAGGCCCAAGACCAGTGAGTCGCGTCTCGAGCTCCTCGGCTCCTGGACGGTGGTTCCTCGGGTCACACCCCCGTGGGTGCCCACTCGTGAGGCGGAGGGGAAGCGGTGTTGGTCCCGTGGTGATGAGTGCCTTTGCCTGTTGCAGGGTTCATGACCTACATCGTGGAGCCGCTCTTCCGGGAATGGGCCCGCTTCACCGGACACAGCGCCCTGTCGGAGAACATGCTGGGCCACCTGGCCTACAACAAGGCCCAGTGGCACAGCCTGCAGTCCAAGCAGCACAGACGCCGGGGCAGCGCCGGCGGCCCGGACCACGCGAGCCCGGGGACTGAGAAGGCCGAGAAGGCCGAGCAGACGGCAGCAGCTGAAGGCCACACTCCGTAGGGCGGCGCCCCGCAGAACGATAGGAGCGGCCGGCCTGGAGCAAGGCCTCCTCCCCGAGGCCGGGCCGGCCCCACGGGGCGCCTCCCGCCAACCAGCGCAGCAGTCCTGGGGTTTGTCCCTGGGCTCTTTCGCAGGCCTCCCACCTGCCACTTCCCTGCCCCGTGTTCTTCTCCAAGTGTACAGAAGCCATGTGTCACCCCAGCATTCGCTGCCGGAATTGAGCGACTCCATTTGGTCATGTGGGAACCCAAACCTGCCCCCCCCCCCGGGGGTAGGCTGACCACCCCACCCCACCCCGGAAGATCAGGAGTGAGAAAGAGGTGCTTCTGCCTGTCCCCCCTTCCCCCGGCCCGCCCAGGCCCTGGGTGGCTCTGTGTGACTCAGGCCAGCAGCATCTGAATCCAGAGCATCTCCGTGTTCGCCATCCCCACCGCAGAGCTCACGAGAAACACACCAGCATCTTTGCAGCTCCAAGGACTTGGGTTTAAAGTGCAAGAGCACAAGTAAGAGCTTGGCAGAAAGTAAACTTCTATTTTAATAATAATAATGGCGATGATGGTGATGATGATGATGATGATACAAATAATAATAAATCTTTTTTTTAACTTTTCTATTTTATACACTACACAATGGATCTAAAACTTGGGACTACGATTACTCAAGTGTACCCAAATTTCAACGAGGGGGTTCGTTGTTCTGTTAATGACTTTATGCCACTTTGGGTCAGAGATCTGGTATCTTCTCTCAACTTCAGAAACCGTGTCTCTCATGCCATCCAGGGCAGGTGCTGTACAGTTCGTTTCTTTGCACCATTAACCAATCTGTCTTTTCTGGATTCAATGACCTGTTTATATTCACCCGTGTACATTTTCTGTAAATACCAAGCGCTACTGAGTCCCATGCCAAAATACGTTAGTATTATTATGGGATTGCTACCTGTATAAACAATGGCACTGTGAACAGAATACTGTTAGTTTTCATACCAGAATGCATTTGTAAATATGGTATAGAGTTTATTAATATACTATTGTTTTGCAGATAAAGGCCTTAACTTTAAACATCTTTCATCTTCTGAAAGCTGCCCAACTTAAATCCTCATAGATGTCTTTCTGACCTGCCTGCCCTCCCCCCCACCCCCACCCCCACCCCCTGACAAACTTTATGCTTTCCAGCTAAGGTCTGACACCAAAACTGAATACATTCTTGAAGGAAGCATTTTTGGAAACTTCTCCCGCATTCCGCTTGAGACCACAGTGTTTCATCTGTGGCGCTAAGCACTGTTTCCTCAGATGACCGTGACTTTTCAACAAGCCTGAAGTCACTTTTCAACGCAGCAATGTTGCACACGGTTGTAACAAGCCAACCGATAACCTTAAGTTGTTGATGTGACTCTTGTGACAGGATGTAGCAGTGCATCAACCTCAAAGGAGATGTAAGGAGTCTCAAAAACCATCTATGACCCTGTCACCCAAGCATCCGGGGATGACTCCCTGCTTTCGGGCCACTCATGTCTCTGCTATGGCTACCGTACCAAAGTACCTTGGTCCATCATGGCTGGCGTGCGTTCCTTTTAGTGTTAATAGAAATTGGATATTTCACTTTCCTTGGTTTCATGTGAACAACTACCTGACTGTTTGGCTGAAGTTAATGTTATTTAAGTAATGCAACTAGTTCGGTTTTATGACAGACTTTACCTTCCTGGCAGGTCATTGTGGCTGTAACCAGCAGAGTCACCCTGAAATTTTGTTGCTTTTTTTTTTTTCTGTAGACACTTGGCTGTAAGATCCAATTTGTTACTGCATTCTTCTTTGGTCTGCTAAACTCTGTGTGCTGAACCTTTTCTTTATAAATCTTAATAACTAATGTGAGATTGAAATTGTTGATGCCCCTTTCTCTTTACTGTAAGGTGATCATTGCTGCCAGGATCAAGCTGTTTCTCCAGCTCATGTGAATGACAGCTAGCTCTCATTTCTAAGCATAACTGGGTTTGGTTTTCCTTTTTTTTCTCCTAACAATCGAATGAATCATTAGACACTTGGCTGGCCTTTAATATATTCCTACGGAGAGACTGAGATTTGCAGAGTTAAGGTTTTGCAGGGAGAACTGGGCACTGGGTTGTATTTTTCCTTAAAATCAGTAGATTGTCCGATGGTAGTAAGGGAAGTGTGAAGGTCTTTTGAAATGGGAAGATGAAAAGGTGAAATTGATGATGGGGATAAGAAGAGAAGTTCTAGAAACTCAATACTAACTTTTATTTTCTGGAGTAAGTATGAACCAACACATGTTGCTTTATCACTGTAATATTCTGAAGCTCTGGAGCTTGGTAAGACCCAAAAGAAAACATGTCGGATGAATTCCTGCTTCTAAACCACTCTGATTTTGGGTCACTGAAAGAGAGGGCTTCTGAACAGTCTGTCTTTAATGTAAATGTCGGGGATAAGAAAGTTGAGATGCAAAAGGAGACTTTTTTGCCATTGAAGCTTCTATCTTGACTTTAGAAATTGGATTTTAATTATAACTATCTCCTAATTTAAATAAGTAAGATCAAGGGCATTCTTAGTCATTCGAAGTTTATAGGACACACGTGTTCATGTTACAATTAGATCTAGAAGAAGAGCTCACAGAGAAAACTTCCAGATATTCACCTGTAAAGCCTATGAACTAATAGTACAATACAAATCTGAAGTAAAATAAGACATGATATATCAACTAGATGCATCTGTCTCTTTCAATGATCTGGCAATTGCTGAGTTCTTCCTTTGTGGAAATGTCAGTTTTTTTTGCCTACCAGTGGCTTTACTGGTCCAAAAGATGGAGTCAATTTAGTAAATTGAGACATGATTATTAGACTGCCCATGGATTTTATGTGTAGTCATATTCTGCTACTCCATGGATCATCAATTTGTTGATTTACCTAGTTTAATTCTTCTAGTGTTTGTGAAGATAGGTCTCAAAGGGCTATTTTTAGTAAGCTAAAGTGAAGATCAGAGAGAGAGAGAAAGAGAAAGAGAATGAGCGAGAGAGAGAGAGAGAGAGAGAGAGAGAGAGAGAGAGAGAGAGAATGTACATCACTGCCAGGCCTGACTTGCAATAGCAGCAATGAATAGTCAGACCCAATTCACAGAACCTATCCATAGTTCCCTGCTAGACTAAGTAAAGACTATCCCTATTTTTCCCTGCTTTTATACCTTCTCCCAAAGGGCCTTGGAGCGCATCCTGCAACTCTGTCTTTAGATAGTGCTTCCGACAAAACACAGGCTTGTTTTGTAATCTTTCCTTGCATTGCATCGGATATGCTCACTGGTTTGGATTTGGTTATCAGCTTGTATTCCTTGGTATTCCTCATGCTTTGTTCTCTTTGGCAAATTCTTTCAGTTGTGTCATCTTGTGTACACATGTAAAGTTTGAGGAAAAAAAATTACACCTTGTGAGTTTTGCTCAAAATGTGGCCTAAATATCCATTGGCATGTTTAGATGAACAATTGAAAATAAAGAGAATTTCTTAAAAATATCACACCATGAAAATATTCTGACTCTCACTGGGGAGCATGCTACGAGCCAACCAAGTAGAATGTTCATGAGAAGAAACATTTCAAGGCAGAGCCCAGATGCAAACATGGCCCATCTACAGGCCGTAGAAGCACCCACTTCAATGAAGACATTACTCAACAATCACTACCTAGGCAGAGAAATGGGCCTCTCTCAGCTCTATATTTCTGCAACTTCCTGATATTTTTCTGACTCACACTTCTGAAATGCACACATGTATGAAAATAAGACACAATGTTTTAGGTTACGAAAATGTACCAGACTCAACGATTACGTTGAAAAACATAGTCACACATTTCGGGATTGGAGGTCATAAGGACAATGAAACAGGTCAGTCAGGACAACTGTGTATACTAAATCCATCTAAAACACAGGAAGAAAATATTACCACCTTTGTTTCCTAGAAACAGCCTTATACATTTTGTTCAATTCAATATATCAATTAATGAGCACAATGCATCTTGATCCATGTCACTCTTCCCATTGTCTCCCCCACCCCATCTCTCCAAGCCCACCAATCTCCTCAAGTTACTTGGCTCTATCTTTACACATACACATACTCTTCCTCTCTCCATATCCTTATAGTGTTTCGTCATCCTATCTCTATTGATTCTCCCATAGCTACTTGATTAACGTTTCTATTCAAATCCACTGATTCCTGAATGCTTCCCCAGGTTGGAGTGCAAGGCTACTTTGCACTTGTAGACATTGTAGATGATAATTAAGAGAGAGAACTAGGTGGTATTCTAAGCAAAGGTCAAAGGTGACCTTCAGAGAGACACAGAACCCTAGCTGAAACATTGTTAAGTAGGCAAAAGCTACATGATCGGTTAAATCTCAAGAAAACAAAAGCTGCTTGAAGACCCAACCACATGCCCAATGATGCACTATGCATTGAGATATCAAAAGACCTGGGCCCTCCAGGAGAAATTGGACCTAGGCCATTAACAGGAAACGCTTCTAAGGGTTTCACGAAGAGGGGGCTCAAATGCACCAAAGCTTCTTCCTGGAGCCCAAAATACTAGAAAGCAGATAAGCTTCAAAGAAAAAGTGAATCCCAACTATGCTTCTGTTGCTAATTTATTCTGTGACTTAAGGGAAGTTACAATATTTCCACACAGTAATAGCTTTCATAGTATTATTATGGTGATTAAAAAAGGCTTCATATTTTTAAAAAAGCACAAAGCTCTCTTGTTAATACACAATAGACTTTTCAATGCATAAAACTTCCCTCATCTCAAATTGCAAAAGGCTTGGCAAATAAGCACTCACACGTTAGTAAGAATGGGGAAGAGTCTAGTGGGAGGGTCGGGACACTAAAGAAGTTCTAGTCAAACTCATTACAAAGTTTTTGACAGATTGGTTAATTTATGTGCTTGTGAATTTGCAAGGCTGAGCACATAGGTGAGCCCTTCAACTTGTTGCTAGATACCAGCTTTATACCAACCACAGCCTATTTTTCTGTTTAGTCTCGTAGAGTCAAAGGTGAAAATGTTTCTGCACAAATGTTTCTGTGAAGAAAACAGCCCTGAAAAACAAAATGAGTGCCATTTATCTCCTTAATGTTTTTTTTTACCACCTAAGCCCAATTTTTGCTGGTGATAGCTCTGGTTCTCTAGAGCAGGCCTTGAGGTTTTGTCAGACTTTTACAGATAGGACACAAACAACAGCTTTCAGAGTGTACTGAGATCCAATCACTACACATACATAAACATGTTCTCAGCTACTCCTTGTTGTCTGAACTCTAGGAGGACACAAAGCAGAGCCACTTGTGAGGATCCTATGAAAGAAAGGAGAAAATTCCTTCCTGCTCTCAGAAAACGCAATGGACAGTGGAACCTTCCAGTAGTGACCAAGTAAGAAGCTTTTAACTCCTTACTTAGTTCCATCCACAAGGGGCTTGAGTTTTCAGTTAAGCAAGAGAGATGATTAGCAAAATTTTACATTGCAGCTGATAGGGTTTGAAAATTGCCTTGTCTTAGTTCTCTAAGCAATGATGTATCATTGATTCAATTGCCTGCAGTGCTCCAAATCTTAATACTGAAAGTGCTGGTTTAATCTCCAGTGGGGTTTTTTGTTCCTTTTTAGGGAAGTAATGTGGTAGAGTGTATCAAGTGTGGCTTTTGGAGTAAGATAGACCAAGATTTTAAATTCCTTATTATTTTTAGTTTAATGCTAGTCAAAATAATTTATTATCTCTGAGTCTCTATCTCTTTATGTATAAAATGATACTAATATATCCCTCTTGGGGTCAAAATTTAAGTAACAAATATAAAACACAAAGCACAAACTGGGTGCTCATGCCTGTAATCCTAGCTACTCAGGAGGCTGAGATCTGGGGACCATGGTTCAAAGCCAGCCTATGGAAAAAAGTCCATGACACTTAAATTAACCACCACAAAAACCAGAAGTGAAGCTGTGGCTTAAGTGGTAGAGCGTTAGGCTTGAGTACATAAAGCTGAGGAGCAGCACTCAGGTCTTGAGTTCAAGCCCCAGGGCCGGCACAAACACACACACACACACAGCACAGCACAGCACAATTTCTAGCAGAAATGGGGTTGTTGTGATTTGGACCTGTAATGTTCCCCTAAGTTTTATTTGTTTATGGCTTGGTCCTCAACTGGGCACATTGGGAGGTGGTGGAACTTTTATGGATGGGGCCTAGTGGAAGGAAGGAAGGTCCTTTGCAGGCATGTAGGGCTCTGACCTCATCCTATCCTTTCATTTCCTAGCTTCCATTAAGTGAGCAATTGCCCCTCCCATGAACTCCCACTATAGTCTCAACTGACTGTAAACTATGAGCCAAAACAAACCTTTCTTGTATAAGTTCATTACATTAGGTGTTTTGACAAATGGAAATTCCTACATCATTTAAGGGGAAAACAAACCTAGCACCTGAGAGTTTGCAATGTATCTTTCTATAAGTTGGATCCATTTCTGTGCAAATAAAAACATAAGAGTTGTTAATAGACATTGAGCATGATTATATCTGTAGGTAGCTAGGTTGATCATATAATCAGCCTAATATTAAAGACAAAATACTGTCCAAAATGATGAAAGAAAAAAAGGCAGTGCTTTTGAGTAGTCAGGATTCATTGATAAGATTGGAAACAGAAAATAGATATGCTTTTTTTGGTGGGGGGTCCGATCGTTGGTCCGGTCGTGGGGCCTGAACTCTGGGCCTGGGCACTGTCCCTCAGCTCTTCAGCTCAAGGCTAGCGCTCTACCACTTGAGCCACAGTGCCACTTCTGGCTTTTTTCTTTTTGCTTATGTGGTGCTGAGGAATGGAACCCAGGGCCTCATGCATGCAAGGCAAGCGCTCTACCACTGAGCCACCCTCCCATCCCTAGATATGCTGCTTTTTTTTTTTTTAAGTAAATACTCCTCAACTCAGCCACAGAGAACCAGTCTAGTTATTCTAACACTTTCTTAGCGTTGACAAGAATTCAGCTCTGTATAGACAGAAGGGTTAATAAAATAAACAAAATGTGGTAGCCTACCTTATTCATGAATTTCACTCAAATCTCATACATGTTATCTGTCCAAGTTTCTAACAGCCTTCCCCTTGTAACTTCTCTACTGGGTCTTTTCTGGTTATTAACAGCCACATAAGGCTTCAAGTTAGTCTCTGCAGATAGATGATCCAGTTCGCGTAAACTATCATTTCACAACTTATACAAGAATGCATATGCCAAAGATTTATGTTAACTGTTTCCTAGAAAAATGATGGCTTCTAGATCAAGGAAGTTTGAGAAAGAATGGGCCAAACAGATTTGATTCTATCCTTTATTCCTCTGGGAGCCCTAGTGCAGTATGAGCATCTCCAAGAAGATAATATTGAGGATATCGCTCGTTTGTATCTAGTTTCGGTTTCAAGTCAGGAAGTTTTCTTTAACTAACTATCTCAACCCAGAAAGATAACCCCTTTTATCATTTTCCTGATTTAGTATTGCTAGTGGTTATTATTTATTAGTGCCCATGTCTATTTGTGTGTTTTGCCAAACTTTGGGCATTCTATAACATTGTCAGTGACCCACTATAGCTTTATTTTTCCACTTACTAAGATTTGGTGAGTTTACAAATATCCTATGCTTTTTCATCTGTAAAATGATAACATAATAATATGACCTATGAAAAGGGCTTTTGAACACTGCAAGAGTTCACAGTATAAGCACTTGGAACAGTGCCTCCTGCTAGAAAACAGTGTTGGTGAAAACAAACATCTACACACACCACCCTCACAAACCTGATTTGTAAGCTCCTCAATAAGGAGGATGCATAGCCTCCAGTTGGAGCACAGAGAGGATTAAAGAAAGACTTCTCAAAGACTCTGTGCTTGATTGATGGATTGAAAATGATATCAAAATAATGTTAACATTTAAATCCAAACAAGCAGACAAAACAAACGTGTTAGCAATAAATATCCCAGTACCTAAATTCAGGTCCACAATTACTCAAAATACGTAGGATGTTTTAAGAAACATAATTTAAGAAGATAATAGTTTTCTCCTTCCAGCTTATGAACGTACTCTTTTTTTCTAAGTGACAAGACAAAAAATAACTTCCCCAACAGCTTTGATATTCAAAAGGAAAAGAAGCCTACAGAAGTACCATTTGACTTTGTGAGGTATACCTATCCCTCTGTTATAATGCCAAACCTAAGAAGACAGAGATAAATTCCAGTGGTTCATATTTCAAAAAAAACATGAGTGAGCGAGGCATGGTGGCATGTACTTGTAACCCCAGAAAGTGGGAGACTAAAGCAAGAGATCACAAGGAGAAATTCTGCAATAATAATAATAGTGACAGGTGAGGTTCATTATGTTAAAATATTAAAAATATTTTAGGTGCTGGGTGCCAGTGGCTCATGCTTGTAATTCTAGCTACTCAGGAGGCTGAGATTTGAGGATTGTGGTTGAAAGCCAGCCAGGACAGAAAAGTCAGTAAGACTCTTATCGCCAGTAAACTACTCAGGACAGAAAAGTCAGTAAGACTCTTATCACCAGTAAACTACTCAGAAAAAGCCAGAAGTGGTGCCCTGGCTCTAGTGGCAGAACTAGCTAGTCTGTGACATGCCCAGACCCTGAGTTTAAACCCCAGGACCAACACAAAAGAAAAATAAATAAATAAACTTTAAAAAATAAAAATACTTATGTCTTACAAATCTTACTCACATTTTTCTTCCCAATAAACAGTATGTATACATTTCTAAGGTTGGCAGATTCATTTGAGGGGTTATCACTTCCTATTTCCCATGAGTGTGTGAGTGTGTGTGTGTGTGTGTGTGTGTGTGTGTGTGTGTGTGTGGTGTGTGTGTGCCTGTAGACATACCAATATGTCCATCTATATGGCTATCCCTGAGCTACTTTTTCCCAGGGCCAGTCTCAGATTGCAGTCCTCTTACACTGTCCCTCAAGCAGCTGAATTTGACCATAGCTCTACTTTAGTTTGAAAAATGGTTTAAAAGACTATCAGACTCATTTTTTCAGACCATCTGACTCCAACCAAATGTAAAAAGAACTTGATTTATAAATGAAAACAAAGCACCTGTAATGTTCTGCAATGGCATATAGTATAATGTAATTACAGAAACTACAAATTTTCTAGTTCTGACATTGCTGAGATGAATACTACAGAGAGTTCTCATAAGATGCAGGGTAAGATGGCTGATTAAAAGCACCTACTGAAGCCGGGCACCAGTGGCTCATGCCTGTAATCCTAGCTACTCAGGAGGCTGAGATCTGAGGATCCCAATTCAAAGCCAGCCAGGCCAGGAAAGTCCATGAGACTCTAATCTCCAATTCACCACCAGAAAACCAGAAGTAGCACTGTAGCTCAGGGTAGAGTGCTAGCCTTGAGCTGAAGAGCTCAGGGACAGCACGTAGGCTGAGAGTTCAAGCCCTAGGACTGACCAAAAAAAAAAGTCTGAGAGAGAAGAGGAAGAGAATCGGGAGGTAACATGGAGGAAGAAAGTTACAGAAAAACAGAGAAACAAACCCAGCAGAAGAAAAGTAGCTCTCAGGTTTCCCAGGAGGGGCAAGAAATAGAAGCTGAAGAGCTTACAGGTAAAATAGACGGCCTGGGCGGTAGACTGCCGACTGTCACTGCAGGAAACCCCCACGTGTACCCCAGGCCTTCGTTACTGTATAGTGAAGCCATCGCTGCCTCCCTATGTTTGAGTGCAAACATTGATACTTGTGGGCTTTGGTCTAGATGACTTATATGTTCATAAAGTGGAATATTAAAGCCAACCGCATTATCGTGTTGGGAGTCAAATCATGGGTGGGGTTTTTTGGGGTCCAGTAATGTTTATTTTAGAAAATAAGGTGCACTGGTATTCAGTGCATAACTATTTACAGTTGTTTTATCCTTTTGGTAGATTGTTAGCTTTAGCAATATGAAGTGACCATTTTTGTCTCCACTGGCTACCTTTGGTCTGCTTTCTCACCTAGGAACACAGGTGCTGCTCCCTTATTTAGGGTTTCATTTTCTTATCTTTTCCCATCTTCGTTTTAAACCTGTGATTTCCTGTGCCAGAAATGTTGCCACAGATCATGCATTGTTTCTAAATCCAGTCCACTGGTCTGTATCTCTTCATTGTAGAATTGAGAAAATGGACATTTGGAGTTATAATTGAAAGTTATTTACGAATCATTCTATTTTGATTTTTTTTTGTTTTTGGTTTTTGTGGGGTTTTTTTGGTCCATTGTGGGGCTTGAACTCTGGGCCTGGGCTCTGTCCCTGAGCTCTCCAGCTCAAGGTGAGTGCTCTACCACTTGAGCCACAGCACCACTTCCAGTTTTCTGGTGGTTTATTAGAGATCAGAGTCTCATGGACTTTCCTGCCCAGGCTGGCTTTAAATTGTGATCCTCAGATCTCAGCCTCCTGAGTAGCCAGGATTACAGGCGTGAGCCACCAGCACCCAGCTGTATGTTAATGTTTTAAGTATAATATTCTGTGGAGCAGTTTTTTTTGGCCTTGCTTGTTTGTGTTTCCCTGTACCTATTTGATCTTCTTAAGATCTGAGAATGGGGGGGCTGGGAAGGTGGCTCAGTGGTAGAGCGCTTGCCTTGCATGCCTGAAACCCTGGGTTCGATTCCTCAGCACCACATAAGCAAAAAGAAAAAAGCCGGAAGTGGCGCTGGGGTTCAAGTGGTAGAGCACTAGCCTTGAGCTGAAGAGCTAAAGGACAGTGCCCAGACCCAGAGTTCGGGCCCCCCGACCTGACCCCCCGCCCCCCCAAAAAAGATCTGAGAATGGGGGCTGGGAAGGTGGCTCAGTGGTATAGAGCACTTGCCTTGCATGCATGAGGCCCTGGGGTCGATTCCTCAGCACCACATAAGCAAAAAGAAAAAAAGCTGGAAGTGGCACTGTAGCTCAAGTGGTAGAGTGCTATGCTAGCCTTGAGCTGAAGAGCTGAGGGACAGCGCCCAGGCCCAGAGTTCAGGCCTCACGACCAGACCCCTCCACCCCCCAAAAAAAAAAAAGATCTGAGAATGTTTTTCCTACTATTTTGAATACATTTCTTATGTCTTTAGTCCATACTTTATTGCCTTCTTCTATATATATAATTAGTCTGTTTAGTCTTTTGTGGGGCCGGTACCGGGAGCTTGAATCCAGAACCTTACATTTTTGGCTTCTTTGCTCATGACTGGCACTCTACCTCTTGAGCCACACTTCTAGCTTAGCATTTTCCTTCTCACTTGGAGATGGAATCTTGTGAATTTTAGGAGGGTCTTGTAGCTAAGGAGCCTAAGGATATGATAGATGAGTTATCTACTTTGTTGTTGATATCACGTTGGGTGTTGGCAGGACTTGGGGTGAGAAGAAGCCTGGAGCTTTTCCAGTAACTGAAGTAGAGGGAACAGAATGTCAGATTATGACAGAAACAAGAAAGTGGTAATGTTTTGTGACAAGAATGCTAAGGAAAGGGTGGAAGGGGCAGATCCCTCCAAAAAGAAGGATCATGATCCAATAGAAGACTAAAGGCACTAAGATTTGTATGAGACTCTAATCCCATTTCCCAACTCTGACAAGAAAGAGATAAGTAACCGACACTTGAGAGACTTTCTGAAAGCAGTGTGCTCAAGGGACAGGTTTCAAATAACACATAGAGGGCAAAGGAATGTCTGAGGCAGAGATACTGGATGAAAGTGTTTAACTTCGGATGCACGGGATATTAAGCTGACTATTAGATTATCCAGAAAATTAGTTGGAACATTCTGCATATTGATGGGGTTGTCAGAGCCCCCTTAGATGAAAATTAAAGCCTTCAAAGGAAACTGCGTTACTAGAAGAAATGGCTTTTGGTATGGATTGACTAGGATAGCCCTTATGAGGCAACCTATACTCAGGTACCTAGAGAATGCTCAGAAAGCTCACCCTCCCGCCCCCCGCCCCCCAGAGAGCCTGGGCTGTAGGCAGTGGTGACTACAGGCTCTCTAAGGAGCCATGACAGCACAGACCCCATTCAGCATCTCCCCTTCGAGCTCCAGACTCAGGGACCACTTTTAGACAGTGTATGTGCAATCTGGAAGCAGTAATAAGGATCTATGACTAATTTTTAGTTCCCTTTCCTACCATGGCCCCAGAGGCCAACCAAGAACCCAAGCAGTTTGCTGCTTGAGAAAGATCACCAGACCTGTCACTTTTCTGAATGAAATGAAGAGGCATGATAAGTTTGAAAAATGGAAGGAAATCTACCCCTAACCATCCAAACATGCCATTCTTGAATAATAAAGCATGTCATATAGCAGCAAAGACCAAAAGTCAGTACTAAAGGTAATTGATTTTTTATAAATATAGACAACTTCTTTGTAAGGTATAATCAAACAACATCTATATTTTAATCAAAGTTTAGGGTCCTGTGTCTGCAAAGGACTAGAAAACTGCTAGAATGATTCTACTCAAATCCATTGGATCAAAATCAAGTCCCAAATGGCAAAGAAGAAAAAGAAATTGCTTTGAGAGCATCCTATTGTGCTGTGGTTTTTTTTTTGTTAACACTTAATTTCAAAGAGACCATTCTCAGAATTTGAGAACTTGCTAGAGATTAAATATTTCTTTTTCCCTGAAATTGACCTTGGTGAAAGCCTTCCTAGAATTTTTGTTTAGAATTTCAGAAAAGTTCAGTGAAGAAATGTGTAACCACATCTTCTGCTGACATAACATGCAGACCCCTTCTTCCTCCTAGAATGCAAAGGAATAGGATCCATTTTTCTAGAATGAAAAGAGTAATGGGATAATCATGTCCACAACAAGCCCCAATTTCAACTGGATTTTAATTTCCAAATTGAGACTCAATCATTATTCATCATGTTGAAACATACCAATGGATTAAAGTTACACATTGAGTTAGTCCAATAGAACTTTAGGGAAAAAAAATAAGAAGATGGCTTGGTTTGGTAATTACTAAAATTTCACCAACGTTTCACCAAAAGAATTACAGATTTTTGGAAGTTACTTGCCTCCCTTAGAGTAGTACAGATTTGTAGTTACAATTAACCAGCAGTTTCTAAGGTGAATCAATAGAAGCATAGTAGAACTAGAGGAAGATTGCCTGAACTTGGAGTCTGGATCAGTCACTTACTGGCTTGTTCATCCCTTGATTGTTTCTTAATTTCTTTGTGCCTCAATGTGCTAATCACTGCACCTCTTATAGAGTTGTTAGATCAAATGATTTAGAACAGGCACGGCACCTACTAACATCATGTTACCTTTTCATGTGCTATGTGCATAGAAACCACAAAATCAAGCCCTCTTGGCCTGTTCACAATTTACTCAGAACCAAAATAAGGAGGATCCCTGTACATAATAATTTCAGGGTATATTCCTGTATGTGCCCCTACATGTTTAGAAACACTTTTCTCTTTCAGTAGATGTTCCAAGATTACTACCATGACGTTGGAGTTGATGTTCCTAGTTCCAGTCTTCTGTGTTCTTTCTTATTCATTTCTGTAAGCTCAGGATATATTATACCTCAGCACTGCCTCACTACCAAGCTTCCAGCACAGAACTTCAGGGAGTGAAGCAAATTCAAGCTTCAGAGCCTTATTCATTGTCATCTCAAATATGCTATCAGCCAGGTTGCCAGTGGCTCACATTTGTAATCCTCACTACGCAGAAGGCTGAAACCTAAGGCAGTCCAGAGAAGAAAGTCCATGAGACTCCAAGTAACCACCCAAAAGGCCAGAAGCAGAGGTGTGGCTCAAGTGGTAGAGCACTAACCTTGAGCAAAAAAGCTTAGAGCACCCAAGCCCTGAATTCAAGGCCCAAGACACACACACACACACACACACACACACACACACACACACACACACACACACACACACACACACACACACACGATACTATCAAATAGATAGGGTACGAATTTTTGCCCCCATTCTATGTAAGGAAACTACAGAATATAGACATTAGCCCCACAGAGTATAAACCATGGACAGGGGCAAATTTCTGATTTCAAGTTCCATTCTCTTTTCCCTGTAATAAGAGACCTGGATGACTGAAGTCTGGTTCTGAACAAATAGGATGAGCACAGGTGAGGGGCTGGGAGGCTGTTCTTACAGAGATGCAGCAGCCTGTCAAGGAGACAGGTCAGCAAGGTCAGCTTGAAGGGCACCAGGCATTCCTTGGGGTGACAGACAGTGGCTGGGTGATGGGCTTTCTGGCCAGATCTGGCCCCATTTCAGAATGGAAAATCCTATGTCCTTGGACCCACCACACACATACCCTGGTCTTGGGAAAACCCATGTGCTTGGTAATCCTGGAGAATATAGAAGTTCAGACAGTCAATATTTCCAGATTTTAAAAACAAACTTGGCTTTATGGTGTAGGATTGGAAGTGGTCCTTAGTATCAAACTTTTCTGTTTAACTGAACCTTTTTTAATTGCTTTTTTTTTGGGGGGGGGGGGGTCCAGTTGTGGGGCCTGAACTCTGGGCCTGGGCACTGTCCCTCAGCAATTCAGCTCAAGGCTAGCGCTCTACCACTTGAGCCACAGCGCCACTTCTGGCTTTTTTCTTTTTGCTTATGTGGTGCTGAGGAATTGAACCCAGGGCCTCATGCATGCAAGGCAAGCACTCTACCACTGAGCCACGCTAATTTTTTATTTTTCAGGTCAAAAAATACACACATCATTTTTGTGACTCCAGCTAATCTCACTTCATAATGCAATTAGGAAGATAAATGACGCTGTGTGTATGAGACTTACAAACAGAACAATATTTACAAACATGAATCATTACCTCACCATCTCATTAATTATTATGAATTAATGATTATGAAATGACCCTTTATGGTTAAAAACAAAGTGTATGTAGGTTTGAGCAAGAATCTTCTCAGTAGGGAAACCATGTACTATCTTTGTGATTTCTAGGAAAAATCATTTTTTAATTTTCTCATGTAAACATTTTTTCCTACCCCAGACTTCACAATCTTTGTGATGCCTATCAGGCAATCAGAGAACAGAAGTGATTGACCTTTTAAAATAAGAACAAAATTAGGTATAGTGGTTCAACCATAGCTACCTACTTGGGAGGAGGATGTTAGAGGGATTGCCAACTGGGCCAGAAAGAAGTTCAAGAGAGACTCCATCTCACCTAATGGCTGGGTTCAGTGGCACATGCCTGATAGCTCAACCACCACCAAGAAATGCAGTGACTGGTCGAAACATCTGTTAATCCCAACATGGGAAAGCCTAAGTAGGAGGATTGCAGCTCAGGCCTCTACATAAAAATAACCAATGTGCCGGGCATCAGTGGCTCATGTCTGTAATCCTGGCTACCCAGGAGGCTGATATCTGAGGATCAAAGTTCAAAGCCAGCCTGGGCAGGAAAGTCTGTGAGACTTTTTTTTTGCGGGGGGGGGGGGGGGGGGGGGGGCGGGGTCCAGTCGTGGGGCCTAAACTCTGGGCCTGGGCGCTGTCCCTCAGCTCTTCAGCTCAAGGCTAGAGCTCTACCACTTGAGCCACAGCACCACTTCTGGCTTTTTTCTTCTGCTTATATGGTGCTGAGGAATCGAACCCAGGGCCTCAGGCATGCAAGGCAAGTGCTCTACCACTGAGCTACCTTCCCAGCCCTGTGAGACTCTTATCTCCAATTAACCACCAGAAAACCTTGAGCTGAAGAGTATGGGGACAGCTCCCAAGCCCAGAGTTCAAGCCCCATGACCAATAATAATAATAATAATAATAACCAATGTAGCTACACAGGAGGCTGAAATCTAAGTGGTTCAAAGCCAGCCCGGGCAGGAAAGTCCATGAGACTCTTATTTCCAATTAACCACCAAAAAGCCAGAAGTGGAGAACTATGGCTCAAGTGGTAGAGCACTAGCCTTGAGCACAAAAGTTCAGAGATCACACCCAGACCCTGAGTTTAAGCCCCAGGACTGGCATCAAAATAATAACAATAATAATAACCAATGTAAAAAGGGATTGGGTGCATGGCTCAAATAATAGAGCACATGCCAGCAAGTGTAAGGCTGGAATTGAAAGGTATATACCACAGGGAAAGTAAATAAAGTACTATAGAAAGGCACAACTGTGTTTGACACAAGATCTGAATTCAAATAAAGTGATTCTCACCTGCTGACTGGGAATTGCTTGGCCACAGACAGATCTGGGAACCCACACTGACTTTACACAGAATACTCACAGGCTGTCTAAACAGGTTCACACAGCTTCTAGAAAATCTGACTGTGTTAAACACCTACACTCACTCTGCAAAAGAATAATATACAAGGTACAAACATACTGGCTCCCTGAGCCACACAACCAATACATCGAAATCAGTTCCTATGTGGATAAGGGTACTCTGATTATGTTTATATACTCACTACTGATGTGTTCATTTTTAAATAGTGCCTTTGTTTCCTTTGTAACATTGAAAATTGTCATCACTTTTAAGAACAGAAATTCTTTTCCAAGTGCTGAAGAATGATTCTACACCCATTCAGCACTCAATCACTTTGCACGGTGCTGCCAATCCCTTTGAGAACACAGATATGAGTCAGGGATTCTTGACAGAAGCATTGCTGTCTAAGGCAGGGAAATAACATCTGTGATATTGATGATTTTATAGTTCCTGTGACTGACTGACACTCTTCACAGATATTCTAAACTAAAATGAGGATTGTGAGCTAGGAGCAAAGCTCAATGGGAAAGAACTTGCCTGCATTGTGTGAGACCTCAGGTTCTACTCCAGCACCCCAATGAAATCAAATGAGTACTGCCCCTAGGTAATGGCAGCAATGTACCCATCACTCAAAATATTTTTGGAATTAGTCTTTAGAAGACTCCTCAGAGCCAAAATTCAATCCTTGAAACAAACAAACAAAAAGATAAATGTTCCCTACTTAAATCACTTGAAAGTTACACCCAATTTGTAGCCAGCCATGACATCATCCCACCTGATTATTCACTCATTTATCAGACTTCATACTCAGTTGGCTATTTTAGAAATTAAATTCATCCTCAAGGAAAAAATACTCTTATAGAACTAGTTTCTCAAAGAGTCTGAGGCAATTCTTGGGCAGATTCGTGACACAGGGCAGAGCACAGAACAAGCTAGAGGAGAAAAATACTTGAGCCCAGCAAGGAGCCGGCTCAGCAGGTCTACAGTGTGGTCAGAAATGTTAACCAGGCCCCTGAGGACTGGCTGATGGCCCTGTTCAGGTCCTGCTCTGTGTGAACAGGGTCATCTCATCCCTGGATGACCCAGCATGCATGGTTCCAGAGTGAGCAACAGAGCCAGGAAGGCTGAGACTTCTGCAAAACTTCAAATAAAACCATACACATGGAGAAACTGCCCTGGCCTCAGGCAGTCCCAGTTTAAATCCCAGCTCTGTAAACCTCTGGCTGTGTGAATCTGAGAAAATAACTTGCTTTCTAACCTTGGATAAATAAAGGATGTAGTTTTATCTAAACAAGTCATGTCAGGTCTGTTTGTTTCCTGCATCGGCCATCGTGTGCCCAGGCTCCATGGGGGCATCCTGGGCTGTCCCAGCTCTCACACTTAGCAGAAATGGCCTCAGACAAGCTACTTGGATTCTTAGAAATTCCACTGTAGACTCGAGTTGGATAGTGGTTTTGATTAGGTGCAATCCCAGGCTTTTGGTGTCTTGGGAAAAGAATTGAGCAAAACGCACGTGAGTAATGAGAGAAGGAAGGTTTAAGAAAGAAGAAGTAACTAAAGAATAGAGTGGATTATTCTCCACAAAAAAAAATCAGGCCTGAGTGAGACAGCTCAAAAGCCCCAAGCAATGGTATTTGAGACAAATTAAGATTGGTTTAGATCAGGTGCTGGTGGCTCATGCCTGTAATCCTAGCTATGCAGGAGGCTGAAATCTGAGGGTCTGGGCTCAAAGCCAGCTAGGGCAAGATAGTCCACAAGACTTATATCTCCAGTTAACCACCAGAAAACCAGAAGTGGAATCGTGGCTCAAAGTGATAGAGTGCTAGCCTTGAGCAAAAGAGCTCAGGGACAGTTAACAGGCTGTGAGTTCAAACCTGACAATAGACTAAAAGAAAAAACAAAGAAGAAAAAAAAGTTTAAGTGTGAAGGGTCCTTCCCACAGGGGAGAACCTCCGTGATGGGCAGGTTTCAGTGGCAGGTGGCGGTTACATAGCAGCTTTGTAACTGTTTACATCCCTTTTTACAATGAATTTTGTTGTAATGATATTAATTATATGAAATGTATAAGCCCAAGGCCTCAGTTAGGAGGTCTCTCCCCAAAGTATAAAGAAGAGCCCAGGACAGTACCAGTCTCATCACAGGAAATTTCATTTTGCTGTGCAAGCATCCTTGTTATCAAGATGTGGTCTCGTGTGTCTGGTCCACAAGACATTCTATCAGCACTTTTTTGATAGTCATGAGGCAACAAGTTAGAAGGGGTATTGGAGTATTTCTCAGGCAAAGGCAGATAGAGGAGTCAGTTTTACAAGTGGCTATGGCAGCCACGGACCCTCTTTTCTCTGTCTGCGTTGGTTTGAAATAAGGAAACTGGGTCGAATGGGTGCCATCTTGGCCACGTGGTAGATGATAGGGAATAATTGGGTTTAACTGGTGCCATCTTGTCTTCATAGTAGAGGCAGGGAAGTTCCAGCCCCAGGTGATGGATGTACCTGAATTCCCAGAGCCAGAGGCAGGGACTTGGATAAGAGGTTACTGGACCTGTCAGTCCTGTGCTTCCAACCCTGCCCCCTGCCCCTGATGCTATCCAGGCCTGGACCAGTTCAGGCACCATGATGCCATGCCTCACATCTCTTGTCTCCTGGCTCACCTTGAATCACCATGGCGTCCCACTTCAGCTCTCCCTTGGAGTTTATCTGGTTTGTTGGTATTGCTTTTCTGCTCTTTCTTTCCTCTCCTGCTCTCATGGCTGTTTTCTGACCGTGTGAAGTGTATTCGAGGGGCTGCAGGTCTTTTTTTTTTTTTTCTGTCTGTCATGGGGCTTGAACTCTGGGCTTGGGCGCTGTCTCTGCACTCTTCAGTTCAAGGCAAGCGCCCTGGCATTTGAGCCACAGTGCTACTTCTGGTTTTCTAGTGGTTTATTGGAGATCAGAGTCTCATGGACTTTCCTGCCCGGGCTGGCTTTGAGCCGTGATCCTCAGATCTCAGCCTTCTAAGTAGTTAGGGTTACAGGTGTGAGCCACCCACGTCCAGCCGGCTGCAGGTCTTTGAGACAAGTGTCCATCTGTGGTCACCAACTCTCCAATAAAGACTCCCAATTCACCCTCTCAAAATGTGGCTTCTCTGTTCAAGTTCAAGTTGCTGTTCTCTGTTCAAGTTCCCTGCAACAGTTAATAATACCTCCCTTGAATGGTTGTTTCGAGGAGATCACCTATATACTTAGAACCACTCTTAACAGGTTCAAGTGGCCACAGTTGTTTGGATACAGAAAAGAGTGAGATAAATAAGATACAGTTCCTACCCTCAAATTGCTCAAAAGAGCCCAGTTGGAAAGTTGAGGAGTGACAGCTGGTGAAGTAATTATAACTACAGAGAAAAGTTCATGGTTCCGTATAAAACAAAGCAGGAAATGGTCTTATCTGCTGCTAGGAGAGACAGGCAGATGGAAGGAAAGCTTCTGGGAAATCACTTTTTTAACGGTGTCCTGAGGAAGGAGTAGGAACTCCCATGTGGTACAGCCACCACATTCCTGCATATGCAAGGTTTTGCTACCACATGGCTTTGGGAACTGGAAGTTGTGTGCTGCTCTTAAGAATGGAAGACACCTCTGACTTCAGATGAGGTAGCTGCCATTGGGACAGGTGGTTTAACATGAAGAGCTCGGACTACGGGGTAGAATGGGCCTGGGCCTGAGTACAGGCGGCAAGGCTATGGAGGACAGAAGGCATATATAGTCCAGGGAAGGACTAGCATAATTAAGCACAGCACAGGTCCTTGATAGCTACTCGCTGTGAGGGCCAGGGCTGGAAACCTGAGCAGAGTAAGGTGAATGGAAAAGGTTTTCAGTGGGAGTCACCAAACAGCGCAACCAGGGACAATCCTTACACACAGACCACGGCACCATCTTAACTCTGTGCCTCAGGACAGGGGCTCAAATACTGACATCCAAGCTGTGAAACAACATGGGGAGACCAAGGGAAAACCATGATAGAAGGGTGATCTTTAAACTGTGTGATGTATCTCTGGACGCATTTATTTGCATGTATGAGTTATGGTGTGCCTAATGGAAGATCCACTATCTTTAATTTACCAGTCCTTACAAGACAAAAAAAACTCTACCCAAATAATTCAAAATAAGCCTCATGTGAAATAAATAGTTGAGCTCAAGCCGAAGAACTTAGGAGAATCCCAAATGCAATCTTGAGGTTTAATAATAAGCAAAATTTTTGTTTGCTTCCATCATTGGATTTTACAGAATCTCTCTTTGCTGGGGAGCAAGTTGAATAAGCCTAATGATAAAGTAATCTATCAAGGATGTGGATATTTATACTTCATGAGTGCCCTTTGGCACTTAATAAGCTGCTTTTGCAATTGTCTAAAATTTCTAATTATTTGTCATATGAACATGGCAACATGTTATTAGCTAAGGTGTGCTTGGTGTTATACTTCCCTCTTGTGGTATAGATGGACAATTACAGACATATTTATTATTCCTCTGGGTGTGTGTGTGTGTGTGTGTGTGTGTGTGTGTGTGTGTGTGTGTGTGTGTGTGTGTGTCCCTGAGCTATTATGCTCACAGCTAGCATTCTACCACTTGAACCACAGCCCCACTTCCAGCTTTTCTAGTGCTTAATTGGAGATGATAGTCTCATGGAGTTTCCTGCCTGTGCTGGCTTTGAACCATAATCCTCAGATCTCAACCTCCTGAGTGGCTAGGATTACAAACATGAGCCACCTGCACCTGGCAACCCTCTTTCAGTTTCTTACCAACATGATTTTTGCATGCTTTAAATAACTTCATAAACTGCTTTAAAGACTTTCTGGAATAATGCAAAGTGTGAATAAATGATAAATTTGACCCTATCTTGGGTTTAAATGGAGGTTAGAAAGTCCATATGCCTAATGTTCAGAGTCCAGCTCTGCCACTTAACAAAGCAATGAGAATCTGAGCTAGAGAAGCACTCTCTCTGCATAGATCTTCATCTGCCAAGTGAACCAAAGCCTACACCATATTGGGTTCTGTGTGGATTGAAGGGAAGCAACATATGGGAAGCACTAGGAACAGCAGGTGTCACCCAACATACTACTGTTGTAGCCTACAAGGTAAACTAGCCCACAGGCAAGGACAGTATAACAGAATTCAGTCTTTTCCCCACCCGAGGTCAGCTCATGACCAAATCACTGTGGTACAATTAGTTGGCAACCCAGTTGAACTGATTAGGCAAACCATAGAACATTACATTGGATATCTTTCCTCAGTACATTCCATTTGGCCTCATTTTACAGCGGAGGAGTTGGAGGTCCAGAGAAGTGACAACTTGATTCTCCTGTTTCTGTTCTAGGATATTAAAACTACTTACTGCTTTGAGACCTTGTACAATCTTTAGAGACAAATACTTCCCTACATCATTCTAGTCCCAATTTCATGAATGCAATCATTTTCAGGAAAAAAAAAATTAAATTAGCCTAGTAAAAGGATGGCAGAAAGCCAGGTGCCAGTGGCTCAGACTTGTAATCTTAGCTACTCAGGAGGCTGAGAACTAAGGATCACAATTCAAAGCCAGCCCAGGCAGGAAAAGTCTGTGAGGCTCTTATCTCCAATAAACCACTCAGAAAACCAGAAGTGGTGCTGTGGCTCAAGTGGTAGAGCGCTAGCATTGAGCTGAAGAGCTGAGGGATAAAGCCCAGGCCCAGAGTCCAAAATTAGGAGTAATAGCATTTATCCACGCTAACTGCACTGGAAGGCAGACTTTGCATTTGAGGCAACTTCTTAGGTCCAATTCAGTGGACTTTGCAGTGTTTGGATCCGTGTCCTGTGGAATCAACTGTGATGAGCCATTACAATCCAGCTCAGGCCTGAAAACCATGAACCAACACAGCTTTCATCAAAGTCATTGCCCTACCCCAAAGTCTAGTCAAGGTGAACTTGTAAAGACCCAACAGCACCATCCAAGTGATAGAAAACAACTCCAAAGCCACCAGAGGTCACTGGGAGATCTACTGAAGGCTTGTTAAACCCAACTGCTGGGTCACCCAAACCTTCCTTCCCACTCCTTCCTCACATGCTTATCCTGAGAACACACCCAGACACCTGCGTGCTCCTCCCAACCTATTCTGCTCCCAGACAACCCAACCTGCAGCAGACACATCTGATCGAGAAATCTCACACTTAACTCCCCTGACCTGTCTGGGTTTAGGAGGAAGAGGGTTTCAATTTAAAAATAAATTCAATCTCCAATATGAAAGTATGTACTTAATACTATTTAAAATGCTTTCTCAGGGGGTGCCGGTAGCTTCTGTGTATGTAGATTTCCAGAACAGGTTGGAATGTGGGTGAACAAGAACAAAATAACTATTGTTAACCACATACTTCATTTGCGCTACTCAAAAAACTACCTACAGAATGTCCTAACAGAGAAAGGTCAGATTTTTATGAAACAGAAGGCAAGCATTTGAATTGCTACAAAGCACAAACAAGCTCAAATGACACATTTATTGTACAGTTTAGTTACAAAAGAACAGAGTATAAACATAGTAAGGATCACAGGAAACAAAAGTCAGAAATATATATTTACATAGCAAATATGGGCAAAACTTAAAATTCTACTTCCATTTTGTAGCACTTAATGGTCAGAATGTACTTCTAAGAATTATGTCAGGAGAAGTTCAAATCTATATGATTAAAATGAATGCCATCTTAATGAAAAATATTACAATTGCATTTTCTTTGACAATCTCCAGGTTACTGGAAGCCAAGTAAACCAGATTGCTGACAATTTTTAAAAGATTCAAAGGCACTTAAATTAGGAAATCACAGTTGGTTTAAAATACTGAGGTATATAGTCTACTATCAATAATATTAGTACACAGAAAAAAAAATCATAGCTGTAACTCTCTTCAGTAGCCAGTTAACTCTGGATCTTCCTTCCGAACTCCAGAAGCACATAATTCGCAGAGTCTTCCTCAGGCCTCACCAACAGAGGATGTGTGCCTTGGAAAGGCAGAGGAGGACATGTGGCACATTCCTCCACCTCTCTTCCCAGGAATCATACCTATTTTTTTTCCCTTAGATCACTGTCCAAACTGAAAGAAAGCAAACATAGAACATACTCAGATGTCAAGGAATATGGCAAGACAAGCAGCAGATAAACCTTTAAGATTTCATTCACTCAACAGCATGTAGTTATCTGAGAGTGGGCCGTGGGCACAGTCAATACTGTACTCCAAACTGAGGACACAGAAGCAAATAGAAAATTAAACTATGTATTAGTCAACTTTGTGGTACTGTAATTAAATACCGAAGGCAGTTTGCTTATATTGAGAAAAGGCTTATTTTGGCTCATGGTTCTGGAAATTCCAGTGCAACCTTAACAGCTTCATGGATATGGGCCTCAGGCCACTCAGATCTTGTCAAGGTCAAGTTACTATATATAAATGGGCACTTGTATTTTTCAAATCCAGTGCTTTATGTTATAAGCTAACTGTGAAAACAAACATGTAAAAGTAACAAGAATGGGAATATTAACAGCCAAAAAGCTTACATGCAAAGGTTCTAGCATAAAGAGCACAGCTTGAGAAAAACTTAAAAGATAATGTTAGATTGTTATAGCTTACCCTTGAAGTTTCTGGACTAGAAAATGGAGAAGCTTCCCAAGATCTATCTCCTGTGTCAAAGGAATCATCTTGTTGAAATGCAAACTTCTGCTTCAGTGCATGTGATATTAGAGATACTGGATCCCACTGGGAACTTCGTCTTTGCTTCTTATGAATGGGCCTACCACCTGGTGACCTGGTTTTTAAAAACATTGACTAATTTAAATTTTTTTAGCTTCTTGTCGACAATCACATTAGGAAAATAAGCATTGTAATTATAACCTAATTAGTCTTCAAGAACTTGGTGTCATAAAATAAGAACTCTGAAGGAAAGTATGAATTGAGAATCAGAAAAACTAAGAATCCATGTGTGTTAAGACTGTACCACAACCTTCTACAGCCTGGCATTCTTTACTATCACTGTCCTGAAAAGCTTAACTTTAATTTTCTAATTTTCCAGTGGGAGGAAAAGTTTAACTATTTAAGAACTTTTTCAATTTTTTTCATGAAAATGTTTTGGCTAACCACTCATGGGTTTGTTCATTCAGTCCTCACTGAATACCTACTATCGCAGGATGCTACTCAAAAGAGCATACAGTTTAAAACTGATGAATTATTTATTTCTGGAATTTCCCATTTAAGAGTTTCAGACCATAATTGACCATGGGTGACTGAAACAATGGAAAGGAAAACAGTAGATAAGGAAAACAGTAGATACTCTACATAGTAAGGTATCAAAAAAAAAAAAAAAAACCAGAATTATAAGGCCATAGAAGAAATAGTCAAAAAGGAGTATTTCAGGGAGGAGCAACCAGAAGTGATAAGGAGTAAGAAATGAGAAAAACATCAACATGATTTCCTTAAAGCACTGTTGACAGCATTTCAGCTCCTGTCCCTGATTATAACTTACCGTTCAACAGCACGAAGCTTCACCTTATCCATGTCCTTTAGAACATCCAACATGTTTGGAACACCAGCATTTCTTTGGTCTGGGGAATGATTATAAATGTTCTTCCTCATACTTGAATGCTGCCTTTTCACTTCAGTTACTGGAATATCTGAGTCACCAACATCGGTAGATCCAGATTGTATGGGGGGGCTCCATGGAGGCTGGAGAGAAGGACAGTGAGGAGGAAGTGGCGGTGGAGGAGGAGGAACCGCTGATTTTGGAAATGGATCTGGATCTGGATCTGCTCTCAGTTGAGCTGATGATGGGGTCCCTCCTACGCCACTGTCTTCATTCAAGTCACAGGAACCTAAAACCAAGGCAGTGTGTTCAAGAACTCATGCAACATTCTCTGTCACACAAAATACATAAGTAACATGAGAATCAGAACAGGAACCCTTTGTAAGAGTTCAGCCAAACTGTGCATTCATTTTTAATCCAATTAGGGATTATCAGCATGTATTTTAAAGAGAAAGCAAAGTGGTTTCACAAGTGTTCCTACAGAATCTGAGCTCCATTCTCCATTTAAAAAGCTAAAACATGATCAACAACTTGTGGTTAGGAACACTAAACTGACACATACACTCTATCAACATAGTGAGAAACTAGCACCTTCTTCTTTAGGCATGAGCCTGAAAGGAATACACAGAGCATTTAACTAGTTTCACCAACACATTTACTCCTAACAAGACAGTGAGTAAGCTGATAATTGTGTATTTATATATCATTATAGTCCTTTTTTGTATCTAAACTATCATAAATTATGACTTATTTCTATAATAAATCATGTTATAAATATGCTATATACATATACTATACAAATGATATGTGTATATATTGTGTATGCATGTGCATACCTTTCAATGCTGTCTTTTTTTTTGGGGGGGGGGGTTGGGGGGTCCGGTCGTGTGGCCTGAACTCTGGGATTGGGCACTATCCCTCAGCTCGTCAGCTCAAGGCTAGCACTCTACCACTTGAGCCACAGTGCCACTTCCGGCTTTTTTCTTTTTGCTCATGTGGTGCTGAGGAATCGAACCCATGGCCTCATGCATGCAAGGCAAGCGCTCTACCACTGAGCCACCTTCCCAGCCCTGCTGTCTTGTTCTTTAAACTCCAATTCTTTTCCTTACTCTCCATTTCTTTTCTAAAGAACTAGAAAGGCTTACTTAGAAGATGTGTTACACCAAAGCCTTCCCCTCACTACACATGTCTCAATGTATTCTAAATAAACTTCAGATATGATGTTATATACCCAACCTCCTGCCACATATTTGATGCTAGCTACAGTTCCTATTCTAAACTACATTAACTTAAATCCCAAAGAAGAATCATGTAGCTGAGACACAAGTCCAGCGTTAATTACCAGAATTTCTACCACTACTCAGTTGCTTCATCGCCACAATTGCAGCAATCTGAGAGCGAAGAAAAGTTAGCTCATCTTCAAGGGCAGCCAGCTTTTCAATCGCAGCTTTGCTTACAGGTACATCATTTTCCATGCGCATGTTCTGCCCAGGTGACAGGTGAAACCGAGCTGGTTGCAAAGGAGGAAAAAATTCAAATTCTTTGTCTTCCTTTTCCCATGTGCTTTTTCTGTGAGTATAAAGAAAGAACAGGAGATTTTCAAGGAAAATTTTCA
Source organism: Dipodomys spectabilis (assembly GCF_019054845.1). Taxonomy (NCBI): domain Eukaryota; kingdom Metazoa; phylum Chordata; class Mammalia; order Rodentia; family Heteromyidae; genus Dipodomys; species Dipodomys spectabilis. The sequence goes on from NW_024870678.1 coordinate 22,764,730, forward strand.
TCAAAAAAAGAAAAAGAAACTCTCATAAAGATCAAAAGACAACAAAGCAGGGACAGGGATTGTAATTCAGTGTTACACTACTTGCATAGAATGTACAAAATTTTGTCTCCAGTACCCCCCCCCCCACACACACACACAAAGCTGGGTGTGGTGGTACACACCAGTATCCTAGCTACTTGAAAGGCATAAGAGGATCACAAATTCAAGGCCAGCCTGGGAGGAGGTAAGGAGACTTTGTCTCAAAATTATATATAATATATATATATATTATATATAATTACACACACACACACACACACACACACACACACACACACACACACACACACACACACACACACACGGCTGGATTCTATAAACCACATTTATAATCCCAACTACACAGAAGGCTCTGAGATCAGGATTGAAGTTCAAGGCCAACCTAGTCAGAACATTAACAAGATTCCACCTCAGAAAATACGCCTGTAATCCTAGCTACTCAGAAGGCTGAAATCTGAGGATCATGGTTTGAAGCCAGCCCAGAAAGGAAAATCTGTGAGACTCTTATCTCCACAAACTGACCAACAAAACCAGAAGCAGAGCTGTGGCTCAAGTAGTAGATAGCAACCAAATCTTAAATTCAAACTGCACCCCCCAAAAAAAAACCAAAAACAAAAGCAGTTTATACCTGTCATCCCAACCACAGTGGAAGCATATTTTGGAGAATCAGAGTCTAAGTCCAGCCCAAGAAAAAAATGTGGTATCCTATCTGAAAAAATAAATTAAGAAGCAAAAGGGAGGGGAGTAGAAAAATCCCAAGTTCAAAGTAAGCCCCTAGGAAGGTAGAAAAATCCCAAGTTCAAAGTAAGCCCAGGCAAAGGTAGCAAGATCCTATCTCAAACTTAAAAAAAAAAAAAAGACTGTGGACACACCTGAAGTAGAACACTTGCAAACAAAAGGCCTTATCTGAATGTACTAATATGTAAGTTAGTACTCTCTAGGAGTAATACATCCTAATTTTGTAATAATCTGTAATATCATGGGAGATTCATTCCAGGATCCCTTGCAGACACCAAAATCTATAGAGGCTCAGGTCCTTGTATAAAATGGTATCATAATCTGTAAGTAAGCTATGAACATCTCCTTCATACTTGAAATTAGTTGTACTTATTAATCGCATACAATGCTGATCTATCACTTCATTCTCATGGATTAATGCAGTAACAGGAGCACAGAAAATTCAAAGTTTTTCTTTGGAGAATTTTCAAGAATTCTTCTTCAAATAGTTTTGATCCAGGGTTGTCTGAATCCACATATATGGAACTCAAATACAGAATCCATATGGAACCCATGTATACAGAGGGTAGAATGCTTTCTTAACACCACTGTCTAGTACACAATAGTGAGTCCCATATAAATTTTGGTTCAGTATATAAAAATAAATCTAGCATTTATTTTATAGAAATAAAAATGTTTTGTTTCTACTATACAAAACAATGAACATCCATCATGATTCTAATACTTTGTAATAATCATACTTTTCTAGATTTGATGTCAGATTGAGTATACTAAAAGAAATTGGTTAGGGTGCCAATAGCTCAGGCCTATAATCCTACTTACAGTTCCTGACCAGGCCATGCAAAAAAAAAAAAAAAAAAAAAAAAAAACAGAAAAAAGGAACTTACTAGGTCATTTTTCATTACAAAAAAGCTGGGCATGATAGCATATGCCTATCATCCTAGCTACCATAGGAAGCATAAATGGGAGAGAATTAAGACCCCAGGATGGCCCAGGCAAAAAGCAAGACCCTATCTCAAACAAAATCAGAGAAAAAGGACTAGAGGTATAGTTCAAACCTAGCAGACACAAAGTCCTGAGTTCAAATCCCTCTCTCTCCCCTCCCCCCCCAAAAAAACCTCTAAAAAATGGAAGATATTAGTAGGATTCAGCAGAGACAGAGAGGGAGAAAAAAGATGATCATTGCAAATTTCAGCACATGCAAGAATTCAGATCATAGCTATATTCCACTTCCCAAGAGAAGCATATGAAATTACCGATATCTGAGGTGACCAGCTTCTTCATCATTTGCCACACACAAAATATCAGCAAAAGATGGAACCACAGATCCACAATTATTAGATTCCACAGAGTTCAAGTGTGGGATCAACTAAAATAAAAAAATGAAAAAAGTCAGAGCTCTGAAAGGCATTAATACATTAACAATCCAAAGGAAATAAAAAAGGGGAAAGGATATACAAAAGAAAAGCATGCAATCTGTGAACAAGAGAAAATATTGCAAGGAATCTTGGGCTGGGAAGTTGGCTCAGTGGTAAAGCGCTTGCCTTGTATGCCTGAGGCCCTGGGTTCAATTCCTCAGCACTACATAAGCAAAAAGAAAAAAAAAAGCTGGAAGTGGCGCTGTGGCTCAAGTGGTAGAGTGCTAGCCTTGAGCTGAAGAGCTGAGGGACAGCGCCCAGGCCCAGAGTTCAGGCCCCACGACCGGACCCCAAAAAAAAAAAAATATTGCAAGGAATCTTATACTATAGCCTCAGTGTGTAGCAATATTGTCTTCCTTGGTTAATAAAATAGTACATATATATGTATCTATAGTATATATAGACATATAGTCCATAAAAATAAGTAAAATAGATCTCAGGTGTTCTTTGCACCTATTCGTGTTTGAATGTAATGGTAAAGAAACAAAAATATTCAGGGTGGGTGCAGGAAACTGGTGGCTGTCTGTACTTCTCGCAACTCAGGAAGCTGAAATCTGAGGATAGCAGTTCAAAGCTAGCCTGGCAGACAAATCTACAACACTCTATCTCCAAATAACCACCAAAAAAAAAAAACAAAAAAAAACCCCACACAGAAGTGGATGTGTGGCTCAAATGATTGAGCAAAAAAGTTAAGAGAGAGTTAGAAGCCCTGAATGAAAGCCCAAAGATGTGCACCAAAAAAAATTTTTTTAATCATGAAATGACTTGTTTCCAGAGACAGACTGTTAGCTTCTTGCTAACAGTATCTAGGATTTGTCCATAGGAGCCCATCAACACCTTACTTACCTCAAAATTAGGTCTTTGACAAGGTTCTAAAGGAAGTATTTTCCCAATAATACGAACAATACTCCGAGCTGATCCATATTTATTTTTATTTTTCCAAGTCAGTAAAACCTATTTAAAAATAAAGCTTAGTTTAAAACATACTAATTACCTTGTTTAAATATCCAAGAAATAAAGGAAATGCACAAGATGTAATAACATTTATTTTCTAAAAAGAAAATATAGTATGGCATGCTTTTAAAATATCTTCAAAGAACGATTACATATATTTTTAAATAATCTGGTTTTAAAAATATTAAAGTGAAGAAAACTCTTTTTAAATAGGAAAAAAGAGAGGAAAGGGGAAGCAAATAACAAGGGAGAGACAGAAGAGGGGAAGAATGCATCAGGATTTGTTCTCTCTTTTCAATACTGTCCTAATACCTTGGAGAAGGATTTTCTTCAGAAAAATTTATCCCCTCTCCCAGCAACTAAAAATCTCACCTTTTGGTCCAAGCAAACTAATAATTGTTGGGAATGGTAATACACATCTATAATGCCAGGATTCAGGAGACTATGGAAGTAGGACTCCAAGCTTTTTCACTCAAAGCTGGCACTCTACCACTTGAACCACACCTCTACTTCTTGCTTTTTGCTGATTAGCTGGAGATTAGAGTCTCACAGACTTTTCTGCCCAGGCTAGCTTTGAACTATTAGATCTCAGCTTCCTGAGTAGCTAGGATTACAGGATTACCTGTAATTACCTGAGAGAGAGGATACTCTCTCTCAAATTCATTCTAGATTTGGTGAGGTTTTAAGTTGCCATCTTATACACGCCCAAACATCAAACTTGCTCATAAGCTACCTGAATTAGAAGTTCTATTTATCGATAACCAATCTAACTCTGTGAAGGTAATGTCATATATTTTACTCCTTTTGTATTTTCTATTGACATTTAACTTAAGAGGGAAATAGGTCCTGAAAAATCTTAGCACCCTTCTTTTCCATTTCAACTATTGCTATTGCAAACTCATCTTTGTTCCACCTAAGTGGGAAAAAAATTTTGCCTAAAAATATTTACATATAGCCCATTTTCAAAACAAGACACAAAAACAAAGACAGTAGATTCATTCTAAACCACTAAAGAACATTTACCTGGTCTATGGGAACACCAAAATATGCCAGAATCTCTCTTAAGATATTCAAGATCAGAGACATTGATGAGAAAATTCAAGGTAACATCATCAATTTCTCGGTACCTTCAGGGAAAATAAAATTAAGCAAATATTACTCTTGACAAGTACACTAAGCTGTATGAAGTCGTCTAGAAGAGATCTTTCATTATACCAATTCTGGCCATCATTATTTTGACGAAAATCAGAAAGTCGGGGAGAAGAGGATTTTAACTAAAATTTCAACTCATCTGCTAAATTACATTAAAACTCTATGGGATGTTTGAGTCTTTCTAAACCGGCTTCGAGCTGGTTTGAGACTGTGGCTGGATCTGTCCTGACAGCTCTCAGCCCTCAGGACCCGACAGCCCTGGGCACTTGGGACAGCTGACAGCACTGGGCACTCGTTGGGACCCCTCACAGCGGGCAAGGCCTGACTCAGAATGAAAACCACCTCTTCACACAAACGTAGTGGATACCACTCATCCCCCGCGCTCATTTTAAAGATAAGAGAAGTGATGGCGGCAGGCGACGCGACTCAACCACCTAACCAGCACCTGGCGACCATCCGAGTCCAGCCGCGCGGCTGGCTCTCGGCGACCCTCCCCACACCCGGCCAGGTGGCCTCGCTCACCTATCCGGAGACTGAGCCTCAGCAGCCTGCGCACGGGACGTGGGGCGTTATGGAAGCTCCTCTGAACCATCCAGAGAGCGTTGATGCGAGTCCAGGGCGCTCAGGTTACAGGACCCAGCAGTGCGAGCACACGTGGAGGCCGGGCAGTGGAGAGTGGCAGGCAGGGAGAGAGGGCCAGGCGGTAGACAGCCCGCACACGGACAGTAGAGCTCCGCCTGGACAGCAACTAAGCAGCGGCTTCCTCCCCACTTCCGCGTCCAGGAACCTTAAAGTCAAACTCCGCGGGCCTGGGCCGCAGCACGATCTCATTGGACCAAGATGAAGACCGCGGCTCCTGATTGGCCCTTGGATGTGACCTTTTTAGAAGGGCTTAAAACCGTGGGTCCTTTCCTTCTTCTTTAAGGGGGCGGGCCTTCCCGCAAGGCAGCCAATAGCAGTGGACAGGAAGTTGACAGGCGGGACAAGTTTCCCGGGAAAGTGACGCATACACGGGACCAAAGCTAGTTTCAACGCCGCTTAGAGCTGTTTTTAGAGAAGCCGTGTGGCACGCGAAACCAGGACCCAAAGGGACGTGCCCTCCCACGTTCGATGACCACCGAGTCGGTCTCGGGGCCTGAAGGCCTGGGCACTGACCTTGGGACCTTTTTTCCCCAGGGGTAGCACTACCACTTGAGCCACAGCACCACTTCCGGCTTTTTTTGTTGACGTGGTATTGAAGAATATACCCCAGCGCCTCACGCTCGCTAGGCAAGCACCCCTCCACGAAGCCACACTCCCAGCCCGTCAAATGACTTTCTGAACGTCTGTTGAATCCCTCCCGGACTAATGTAAGCTAAGCCTTACTCTTACTTTTTAACTTTTGCAATATTTAAATTAATTCGTTCGTGCACTAAAGGCTTCTGATTATCCAGGATACCAACAGGGGGCTGGACATTCCCTTAGCCTAACCAAGGATCCGCAGTGATGACATCCGTTTTTAGTCAATTGGAGCCAACTAGCTTCATGAGGGACAACACAGCTTCCTTTCCTTGGGAAAGCAGGAGTGGCATTGGAGTGGACAAATCTGTGCCTTTATCTCTGACCTACATCTGAGGGAAATTTTGTAATTTTTAACTTCTCTGAAGATTATTCACTCAACTAATGCTGGGTGTCTTACTATGTGTCAGGCACCATTCTAAGCTGAGCAGGTCCCTGCCCTCCTACAGCTTATATTATAGTGAAAGGATCGGTATATAGTACTATACACTGTCAACTGGTGCCTAGTAGGCACCCAATCCACTTGTTGAATAAATGGACAGGAAAAGATTTGGAAGTAAATAAATGCAGAGCAGTGATTGATCACTTTCCCAGGTATTTGAAGGAGGGAAGGGCTAAAGTAGCCAGAGAGCGCTGATTGACAATGTAAAAAGCAACTGGATTCCTACATGGAATTAAGCCAGACAAAAATTTTCCCCAATTCTGTCATCCTTGGTTCTCCTAAGTGAATAAATCACGACTTTATAATCCCAACTTCAAAAAAGCTAATAATCTGTGTAGAGTACCCTTCAAATAGTATTCACAAATAGGGTACATTTGTTTTTTGAGACTTTCTTGTACACTTCTCTTGATACAAGCCCTCTATCTACCCAGGTCAACCTGATTGCACTTTTATCCTTTCCTCACTGTGAAGATCTGGTCCTAGACCTGGTAGGTCAGCTGAGTTTGACGGAGAAAACTGTCCTAGCCATTCCAGCCTATACTGTGGGTACTTCAAATTATCAAAGGTATCAGCCTCACGACTATCAGCTACTGCCCAGTGAATAGCTGGTGGCTGACGGTCGAGAGACAATTCTTTACTCTCACATCTTCAATTGATATTTGGAGAATCGTGGAAATATTTATCATCCAGTTTTATAACAAATGTTATCAATTAGCATTTGGTTTTGCTACCTAGCTGCCAACATTTTCCAGGATCACTAATAATTTTCTTACAGCTACCTTTATGGTTTATTCTGGTTTCCCAATGCCAGATGTGTATTATTCATACTAGTACACTCAAGGCCAGGAAGTTTCTCAATGAATGGAACTAGACCAAACAACAGTTTAAGCAAAAAAAAAAAAAAAGCTAAATGTTTATTTTCCCAACTTCCCAGAAGAGAAGCCCTGTGACCCCGTGCGGATAGTAAAGCAAACTCAAATTACTACACTGTGATAACCTTAATAGGGTAAACTATTCTACCAAAAACCAAGTAATTGCCTCTCCAATCTTCACAAGTGTCATAAAAGGGTAATACAAATTGGGATGAACATGACCAGAAAACTCAAAATTTTAATTCCTATATGTGTATGTGTGTGCCTTTTTCTTTCTGCATTGCCAAAATCCATATATTATGAGCATAAATAAGAATACTTTTGTTCACTATGTAGTAAGGGTTGGCTAAAACCTCATCAGAAAGTTTTGTTTTCCCAGTTGGATCTTCAGACCGTCCAGCTATGTATCAATCCTCCACCCTTTAGTGATAATAAACCCAAATAATTTTCAATATTGTTGTGGTCTAAACAACACAATTTAAAATCCTCCTTCATAAAAACTCAATAGCTCGTTTTGATTGTCTTATAACAAATGAATGGCAAATTGTCACCCACATAAACAAATAAACATGGCATAAAACCTTGAAAATCTTAAAAATACATTTTTCTATCTTGTGTTGAAATGTTTCCTTAAGTAATCACTAAAAACTTCAGTTGTTGGATGAGTATGTAGGCACACACCCTAGCACTCAAGAGGACTGCCATTTTGAGGCCAGCATGGACTGGCTACACAGTAAGTTCTAAACCCAGGTACAGACACATTTTCTTCCTGTCTCAAAAAGGGTTCAGGAAAACCGTTTTAGTTTTTCACTCCCACTTAGGAGTGAAAACAAATGCTTAATATTGATTTACATCATCCAACTTTTTTTTTTTGGGGGGGGGGGGGGAAGGTTCAGCATTAAGTAACAAAGGTATTCCTGACAAGCTAATTTCTGCAGAAAACTTGCTATTGCAGATTAACTGGGGGGGGGGGGGGGGGTTGTTTTTGTCAGTCATAGGGCTTGAACCAAGGGCCTGGGTGCTATCCCTGAGCCTTTGTGCACAGGCTACTGCATCACATTGAGCCACAGAGCCTCTTCCTGTTTTCTGGTGGTTAACCGGAGATAAGAGTTTCACAGACTTTCCTGCCCAAACTGGCTTTGAATTGGATCCTTACATCTGAGCCTCCTGAGTCAACAGGATTACAGGAGTAACCTCCCAGATTAACTGTTTCGTTTTGTTGGTCCTAGGGCTTGAACTCAGCCCGGACACTGCCCCTGAGCTCTTCAGCTCAAAGCTAACACTGTACCACACTTGAGCCACAGCGCCACTTCCAGTTTTCAGATGGTTAATTGGAGATAAAGAGTTTCACAGACTTTCCTGCTTGGCAAATGTTCATGTACCTGTTTTTCAAGCGGCTTCCAGTTTTGCATATTAAAATGAAGGTGATATGGAATGTTTTCCCTGGTTTGCACATGATTTGAATTTGGTTACTTCTACTCTGGAAAACTCCTTTTTAAGTACTAGAAACTTGAAGTACTGGACACATAACCTTGGTTACTTCTACTCTGGAAAACTCCTTTTTAAGTACTAGAAACAAAGTACTGGACACATAACCTATTCCAACTATTCACATGACCCTATTTTAGGCCTCAAACTTCTAGTTTGAATATACCAAACATTAGACAACTTACTACAATCCAACTTTCCTGGTTCACAGAAATCTGTGCTCTTGCTCAGAATATTTTTACTATGGAAATAGGAAATGAGACGTAAGTAAAATTAAGTAACAACCTGGAAACAATGTGCTAAAATTCAATCACACTGACAAGAATTTGTTGGGCTGGGAAGATGGCTCAGTGGGAGAGTGCTTGCTTGCCTTGCATGCCTGAGGCCCTGGGTTCGACTCCTCAGCACCACATAAGCAAAATGAAGAGCTGGAAGTGGCGCTATGGCTCAAGTGGTAGAGTGCTAGCCTTGAGCTGAAGAGCTGAGGGACAGCGCTGAGGCCCAGAGTTCAGGCCCCACGACCGGACCCCTCCCCCCAAAAAAAAAATAAAAAGAATTTGTAATTTTTTGTTAGGGGTAAGGCATAGGACAAGGCAAGAATGCAAACAACAGCTGTTCCAACAACCAGAAGCTATTGAAGCATTTTTAGCTTTTAAAATGATATTGTGCACTTAAAAAAACCTTCCAGAAGTGGAAATATAAAGGATAAAATGGATGAGTCAAAAACAACTATTGAAACTAAAAAATGCTGGAAAAAGGCATCATAATATACTTATTGCTGGTGGGAATGGTAAACTAGTATAGCCATATGTAACTACTATGGAAAAAAAGTACCAATTTCTCAAAAAACTAAACATGGTTACCTTATATCCAGTGAAACTACTTTTGAGCATTTATATGAGACTGCTTATCAAGATACAAAGTAAGTCAAACATCAGTGGCTCACACCTGTAATCCTAGCTATTCAGGAGGCTAAGGTCCAAGGATCTCACAATTTGAAGCCAGCCTTGGCAAGAAAGTCTGAGACTCTTATCTCCAATTAACTTCAAAAAAGGCCAGGAGTGGTTCAAGAGAGCACTAGTTTGAGCACAAAAGATCAGGGGTAGCACCCAGGCCATGAGTTCAAGCTCCAAAACCAGCACCAAAGAAAAAGATACATGGAAAACACCTGCAAATCCATGTTCATCACAGCACATTTTACAATAGCCAAGTGTCCCACAATGGATCAAAAAATGAGTATTATATACACAATAGAATTTTATACAGCCATCTAACAATGAAATGATTTTATTTGGAAGTAAATGGAGCAGAAAAATACACAGCCAGCTAAGCACTAATGGCTCACTAAAGGCCTATAATCCAAGCTACTCAGGAAGCTGAGACTGGAGGATAACAGTTCAAATCAAGCCCAGGTAGAAAAGTCCAGGAGTCTCATCTCCAACCAGCAAAAAGCCAGAACTGGAGGCATGGCTCACATGGTTGAAATCTAGCCTTAAACAAAAAAGCTTAGCAAGGAATACAAGGACTGGCAACAGGAGAAAACAAAACCAAAAACTATTGTATGCCTAACTTTACACGGACTAACCAGAAAGCTGTAGAGGTATAGTACAGTATGTCAGTCAGGAGCTACAGGAGGAGAAATAAGAAACAACTGCTTAATAAAAACAGGTTTCTTTGAGGTGCTGAAAGTATTTCAGAACTGTAAGTGGCACATTATGAATGTACTAAATTGCTAATGCATTGTTTTAAAATGGGTAAATTTATTTTATGTAAATTTCATCTCAATTAAAAACTTTTAAAACTTCACAAATGTTTATATAGATGCAACATTTGCAACGATCACAAAACTGGAAAACAAGGTGTTCTTCAGAAGTGAATGACAGAGCAGACCACTGTGGGTCCACATGTTCAACACTATTTAGCAGTAAAATGGAGTGGACTCTTGAAACACACACCAAGCAGATGAATCCCCAGAGAATCATGTTGACTGAGAAAAGCCAATCCCAGCTTACATCATGTCTGTTTCTCTGTATGTATCGAACTTTCTTGAACCAACACTAGAGAAGCAGAGAGTAGATCAATGGCACTGAAGGTAAAGGAGGTGGTTAGAATGTGATACTTACAGTACTGGAAGTGTACTTCACTTTACCAAGTATCAATTCACCACTGGGTGGAATACAAGGGACACTCTGCAGTAACTTTCAATTGCATAAGAACTTGTGATCTCAAAATAAAAAGGTTAAGTTAAAGTTAAAAATTGTCAATCTGTCTTAGCACACAAAGTTCTGTGAAAATGTTTCCAGTTGAAAGGGAGGCACATTTTATGTTTCAAAATAATCTGTCAGTGTGGTAAGAACTGCACAAGATCTTACTAAAGGAAACAATCCTTTAGTTATTAACTACAGGAGGATTTAAAGGAAGGCCCTGTATTTAACACAGCAATAAACTACAAAGCTAGAATGCCTGTTTTTTAGTAATGATTCACTTATGAGTTACAATTTCTCCTTTTCCCAGGGAAAGATAGTAATAGTTGAGGAATTTTATCAACATATACCAAGTTACTTATATAACTCATATAAATGAGTTAATATTCTAGGGTCTAGAAATAAGCAATAGAAATCCATAAGGAAGAATACATAATGATTTCAAAATTAGGTAAACAAACAGCAGCTGTTACCACTTATGACATTTTATTGGCATATGACAATTTACAAGAGTCCCTGTTTATACATCACATTGAGTAAAAATCGTTTAGCCATCTACATTCATCCTTATTGGGTAATATTTTTTTCTCAAATTATAATTCCCAACAATGATTTCAACGGTGACAAAAAAGGGAACAGCAGCAATTCCTTGAAGTAGAATGCAATTGGGGGAAACGTATTTTGCTTTTTGTTATTAAAATTCCTAGGATGGTGAAAAGCATACACACCCAAGAATTGAGTCATGGCCTTCTTAAACATCTTATTTTTTCTGGAAAAATCCTTTGGTTCATTTTTATTTCTTTGCTCTAGGCAAAAGAAAGTATGTTAATGCAGCTATCCAAGTTATTTTCTGGCACTTGTAATCTAGTAACTTACCAAAGGAACCAACTCAGCTTTAAAACATGTCACAGTGTAGAATTAAAATTGTGGCTTAAAAAAATAACACACACTACTTGTTTATATGCTTAGCTCTGAAAAAGGTAACAATCATAATGGTATTATACTGTGGAATTCTCATAATTACCCTACTCTATGTCTGGTAGGGTATTCTTTTCTCAACTTAAGAATAAAAGTAACTAAAAGTTATAGCACTGTATTTATATAACTTGCCAACTTCCTATAAATAATTTCTCAGCAAATTCCATTCTGTCTTAAATACAAAAGCAAAACCTGCACATTTATAAACATGCATAGATTCGGTGTCTAACCAATTAGTAACTTTTAAAATAAGTTTATCTGTATACTTGTAAATAGAATGGTCATGAGAATTGTGTGAGGGGTCAAATCCATGTTGTTTTAATATTAGTATCACTCCAAATGCAGTATTATGTCCAGAATAATGCAACACATCCTTGGCTTTGGTGGATATTCATTCTGATTTACTAATTTCAGAAACAATTGTAAAAAATAATACAACACTAAGGATCTTAAGCCAAAGAAAGTGTATGCTAACTTTGGTGTAGTTTTGTTTCTAATACCTCCTAGCTAAAATCCCCGGCTATAATCAAGATGAAAGACACACTGCAAAATCATCAAAACTGAAAATTAAAGAGCCTTAAAAGCTTACATTAATAGTGAGCATTTTTAAATGCAAAAATATACAAGTCATCCAGCTGAATCCAATGAATCTGACTTCCTTTACATATTAAAAACAAAACACAAACACTGAAGTTTGCTATTTTTACTCCTTTACATTAAAAAAAAAACTTGACATTTAACATTAGCTACCTGAACAATAGAAAACAAAAAGGCCATTTTACAAATTACAACTGAAATAAGGGGGAGTGGAGAATCAAGTTAATACTACAATTTTCCTGACAAAATCTTTTATTGGTGACATTAGAACATGTTACTTAAAATATTATACTAGTGAACAGTTATGTTGTCTGCCACTTCTTGTGATTACTCTACAAACTAATCTTCAGCTGTTCAGAAGCTCAAATAAGCAAGCTGTTAGATCATATATTGCATCAAATTACTCTGCAGGATAAACCTCATCCACAACAATACCAGAAGTACAGGTTTTGTTCTTTGAATACTAACATGGTTCTGTGGAAAGGATTTTTGTTTTCAATTTCACTACAAATCAGTTTCCCTGTCTCAAACAGCTGATACTAAAGACCATGACTCAAGCTATCAAAAGAATGTAGAGAATACTCAATTTTGAACTCAAATAGTGAAAGACTCCTAAAAAGGATTGTTTTGTAGGCCACGGCTTGCTTTCATTAAAAATAATATTTTCTCAACTTAATAATTTTTACTTTTATAGCTATTGGCAAAGCTTGTTTTTCCTTAATATTTGCAGAAATGTTAAGCTGGTTTGACCAAAGTAACAACTTCATGGTATGTTTCAAACACCAGTCACCCTACAATGTAGTGTTCAAATTAAGGATATGGAGTTAAATTATTAGTGTGGTCACTACAGACAATTTCTCTTCAAGGATTTGTGTAGAGCTAACGTTTACTTCAGAATAAAACAGTAACAAACAGGGAGTAGAGAATCAGAACTTTCACAGAGCTGTACTTGACCATATCATATAGACAAAGCAGAATTACAATGCATGTAACAAAAAACAGTAAAAGTTCTTTTTTAAAAGTTGATAGTTACAAATATGGTACGTTAACAATTTTCTACTTTTTATCAGTACAATTTTCAACATACAGTCTACTGTTTCTTCAAGGTATTTGAAGACTTTAAAACAAATTTCTAGACTACTTGCAAACAGTAAATTTTAAGTAAAATGCTTACATTCTTATATGAAAACAAAAATCAGGTTAAAAAAAATGGTGGGTGCAAGTTCTGCTCTCTGTTGCAATCTTACTTCAGAATCACTATTCCTAAGAGAAAAACATAAAGATTAATAAGGATGTGAAAAATGGAAGCAATCCATAACAGTATGTTTACCATGAACCCATGCTAAATTAGAATGTCAGAATAACAAGGTATTCAATTTTTACCTTTTCTTCTTTGCGTCTGTCCTTCTTTTCTTCATTATTTTCCATGGTCTCTTCTTCATCTTCAACAATCCCATCCCCTTGGTATTTGTCATGAGTCCATTTTGGACTACTACCTGATTTTTTGAAATTAAAGCGCCCTCTGCCACGTTGAAAAGTACCACGACCTCTTCCTCTTTTGGCCCAATAATCCACACCATCATCTCTATCATCATGCTACAGAAAGGTTAAAAAAAAGAAAAATCAATGAATCTTTCTTGTAAAGATGATTGCTTCTTCAATCATAAATCATATAATTATTCGTCTGGAGATTAATAATGTTCTAAAGCATAGTAAAACAAACAATATAACTGATTTGTTTTTCAAGAAAAAAAATTTTTTTCAACAAAAAAGTTCCATTCTCAAAGAACAATTACATCCTACTACTTAATAACCCAAACACCAAGGGTGGCCCAGAGAACTATTTGGGGACTCTCAACTGCTAAATTATTACTTTCAGTATTTTATTTTCGTTTCCATATTAGCCTGTCTAGTCATACTCCACCAGTATAATAACTCTACTTGTTATTCACCATTACAGTAAAATAAAACCACCAATGTGTCCACAAAAATACCAGTCATAAGGTTGTGGCAAAGGATGTAGCAAAAAGCCACACAAGTGCCACTGTAATACCGTAACATTCATTAAATATGTGGCAAGAAAATTATATCCTACATACAAAAACATTTTAAAATCTCATCAAGAAGTATACATACATTCTTCTGGGCTAGACTGTCAATATCAAATCACAATGGCATAGTTTCTAGTGTAATATATTTCACCTACTTCTAAACTGTAGTTCCTAATGTAATATGCCTCAGTTATCTTCTTTTGTACTATAGCTATTTCATTTGAACCTTTTGTCACAATTAGCTTTATAAATACATATTCTCTAACTTGCAAATTATTCACAAAACCATCTACAAAACTGAAAAGTACTGGACTTTGTAGATGAGTAAAAAATTACCTTGTACTGAGATAGTACAAGACAGTAAAAGATTACAAAGAAGAAAGGACTTCCTAACTATTAATCTTTTCCAAGTTAATGAAAGGGAATATATATGGATGACTCTATGAATGATTTCTGGAATTAACAAAGGTACAAATTTAAGTATGTCAGGAAAACCTTCATTTCAAAATACACTATTTTAAAAGTCTGTCACTTAAAAACACTGCCTACACAATTATGTTGTATCATGCTCCCTATGGCATTAATATCCAACTTTACAGCCTTCAGTATTCCTATTATTCATTAAGTCTGGAAGTAACAGTATGGTTTTAAATATTACAGAAACCACAACTATATATGTAACTTCTGAGAATTTATCTACTCACATAAATAATTGGAAATCAAAAGAGAACAAAAAAGGAATCAGAAAAGGTACCTACTCGCTAAGCACTGAATGGAAGATGATAATTATTTCTAAAGTTCTTTCTATGGGTATGCCGTTATTCTACATCATTTACCTGTATTTACTTACCTAAACTCTAAACATTTATGTAAAATACTGTTAGCATCCCTCATTTACAGATTAAAAAAATTAAGGCACATTAAGCACAGAATCAATTTCCCAGATATGCTATTATTAGGTATCTTAGAGTTAGCAGAAAAAGGAAAAGCAGTGGCAAAACTAGATGCCAGAGTTAAACTAGCAATTATTTTTAGATACTTTTTTTAACCTAAAGTTTCAGATGATAATGTAATAGCTAAATATACACTAAGCTGGGGATCTGAGGGAATCCTAATAGCTATTTAAATTTTTTGATGCTAACCATGCTCTTAATACTCAAATTCTGACACCCAAAATTTCTACCTCAATATTAAGATTTCATAGATGGCAAACAATCAGAAGTTAAGATAGTTACACACAGGTAAAAAATAATTTATAAAAAAAAGTCCACTTTAGAATGAAACTTTCTGGATCCTCTTCTTTCCTTTACATAAAAGAATCAACTTTCAAAAAAAAAAAAAAAAAAAAAAGAATCAACTTTCAAGGGACTTATTCATCCTCTGAAGAAACATATCAACTCAAAACTGGGAACTTATCCACTTCAGTGCTGTCTTGCTTATTTCATTCAATTCTTCATACTCACCCCCATCAAGGTTGTCCTACCTAATACTAGTTAGCATCTCCCCTGGAATTCCTATTATTGAAAACATTACTGTGCTCTTTCATAAACTCAGTTTTGACATGGGAAGTTTCAAAAGACAATACAACCAAATGCTACTGTAGTTTTACAGTACTTTCACAAATCTAGCTCAGGAGTTCGATGTATGTGCTCAAATTCTAACTCCAATCTTACAAGCCATATAATAGTCAAGCTATTCAATGCCTGTTTCTTTTTTCTGTAAAAACACTTCACTTTAGGAACACTGTGAGTTAGTACATGTGAAACATTTAAACTCCTATGAAATACTAATATTTCATTGAAGGGAACAACATTTTTATGTCACCCAGTTATGTGGAAAGAACCTAAGGTAGGATATAGGTATAAATATCAATTTTTTTCTGACTTGCAAACCATTTTAGTTTAGTTTCATCAACACTAACTTTCTAAACAAGTCACAATATCTTTACCTAGGATGCAAACTATTTTAAATTCAATATCTATGTAAAACTGAAAGTTACCATTTCATTATATATTAAGAATAAAAATAACTATGGGAATTATTTATGAAGAAAATTAAGGTCTTCTACTTGATATTTTACTCAATATCAACATGATACATAAATACACTTTATACACAGACCAAAATTTCAAAGTATAGTTCAAAATAGCAATGTATAAAGTATTAATTTTACAGATAAGTTGCTGGATTCTTTAACACCCTGGTATTATCAATAAAACTACCGCCAACCTAAAATGATTATATCTCCATTTAGATAAAACTCTATTATAGCAGAATCTGAATGATTAACAGCAGGTAGATTTTCATAATTACAATCTACTGGCTCACTATTCACTTTCTCTTATTCTACTTTTCATACTTGGTCCACTTGTCTGGCTTTTATTATCATTACTCCAGTCCCACATTTGAGACAATGATCTTTCAATCCTCTTCTAAATACAAGATCTTATCATACCTGTAATGGTGAACTATAAAATGATGCTTCTGATCTACATTATTGGATATATCTGCACTTGATTACCTTCAGTCACTTCAAATTAAGAACAGAGTAAGTTTCTCCTTAATGCAGTTACCTGTTCTCTAGAATTTCCTCTTCCTACCAACATCCAATTAAGATTGTCACACAGTTCCCATAAATGTTTTCTCATATTTTCTAAAATATAGTACCCTACTACTTCACTCAATAACTCTCAAATCTTGTAACTATTCTAATCATTATCCCTTTCCTAAACCTTACTTAGAACATAAATTTACAGCCAGGGGGGAGGGGGGAGGCTGGGAAGGGATGTGAAGGGTAAACAAAGGAGGAGGCTGCAATGCTTGGTAAGAAATGTACGCATTATCCTGCCCATGTAACTGTAACTCCTCTGTACAGTATGTTCACAAATAAAATTAAATTAATTAAAAAAAAAAAATTTACAGCCAGGGAATCACAGTATCAGAGTACAATGGTATATGCCTGTCATTTGGGCAACAAGAAAACACAAATTAAGGATCACAGTCCAGGCCTGCCTGGGCATAAAGTGAGACCCTATCTTGGAAATAACCAATGAGGAATGATAGAAGAGGTAACTCTGATGAAGATTCATTCATAATATATGTAAATTGATATGTTCAACTGAAAGCCCTTTACAACTCTTTATAAAGATAATTAGAAAAGGGAAAGGGGCAGCAGAGTAGCTCTAGTGGTAGAGCACCTGCCTTACAAGCACAAGACCCTGAGTTCAAACTGTACTAAATAACATTTTTAAAAAATGTTTTAGGTTCTGCTGTCTGACACTTGTAATCCTAGATACTCAGGAGGCTGAGATCTGAGGATGCATGTCCAAATCCAATTTTGTCTGAAAACTCTGAGACTCTATTTTCAATTTTTTCATAAAAATCCAGAAGTGAATGGAGGGGCAAAAATCTAAGGGAGAACACCCTGGCATTAAGTTCAACTCCCTGTTTAAAAAAACAAAAACAAAAACATAATGTTTATATGTAAATTCTGAAAACAAAAAATAGATGAACCTTTTGAAGTTATCTTTTTCATTTTTGAATATCAACTCAAAAACAACATACCCTGAGTTTCTCAGCAGTAAAAGCAAGTATTATACATCATACACAAAAAAAAGGTGGGGCTGGGAAGGTGGCTCAGTGGTAGAGTGCTTGCCTTGCATGCATGAGGCCCTGGTTCGATTCCTCAAGCACCACATAAGCAGAAAAAAGCTGGAAGTGGTGCTGTGGCTCAAATGGTAGAGCACTAGCCTTGAGCTGAAGAGCTGAGGGACAGCGCACAGGCCCAGAGTTCAGGCCCCACGACTGGCAAAAACAAAAAACAAAAAAAGTAACTCTTTCAATTTCCAAAAGAGGCAAATGAAAGTTAACTTTTAAGTATTGTCAATTTTCTACAAATTCACTTCAGAATACCATTTACACTCAACAAAGCAAGTGTGTCATAATTGTTTTAATCATAAAAAGTCAAATTAAGAAAGCATGCTCTAAAACCCTTACCATTTTTTCTTTGCTTCCTCCAAACAACTTACATTTCACAACTAGCCTTAGAAATGTAACTTCACTGATAAACATTTCTCTTCCTTTTAATGCAAGACAGTTTTTCCCCTTGACAAACTGCAAAAAATTATAATCTAGAGATCCCAAAGAAGCCAGAACCTCAAGCTCTATCCTTTGAAATCTACTTCAGAGGCAAAAGCATTCCACCAAAAGATCAAAATCAGTGTATCCAGTAATTGCATTTTCTAGAATGTGATTTTTTTATTTTCCTTCTTTTTTTTTTTTGGTCGGTCATGGAGCTTGAACTCTGGGCCTGGGCACTGTCCCTGAGCTCTTCAGCTCAAGGCAAGCACTCTACCACTTGAGGCGCAGGTGATTGAAGAGTCTCACAGACTTTCCTGCCCCGGCTGGCTTTGAACTGAGATCCTCAGATCTCGGCCTCCTGAGTAGCCAGGATTACAAGTGTGAGCCACTAGCACCAGGAATATTTTCCTTTTATTCCAATAAATTTGACAACATTCCTAAGACCCTAAATCTTTTCCTGACTTTTATTTAAAGAAATAGCTGTGATGAAAGAGGATATAAGAAGTCTCAAATATCTCCATCTTATAGACAAATATGAAAAGTATGTTAAGCTCAACTACAAATTATGTTCTCTGAATATTGCTTATGTTTAGTTTATCCTGATCAGCCTAGCCTATTTGTGATTTCAAGGAAAACAAAGTAAGGGACCCACATTTTCAGCTTTTAATAGTGATATTTTTAATGGTTTCCCAAGTTATGGTGAATTCTCCTCGTGAATATCTGTACTCAAATGTATTCGCCTATTATGTTCTGAAAATGAATGCAAACCAAATAAATACAGATTTCTAACACCCACCAAGAAGTACTTCTTGCTCTTTGGGGTATATTCTGGATCCCATTCCTCTTCCTTCGGTCTCTTTTGAAAAGTAGTATTTGAGTTGTTTGGACCAGTATTTGTCCCAGCAAAAACTCCTCTGGCTCTTCCTCTGCCTCTAATTCGAAACTGATTAACATTAACAAAATTGTTTAGTAATGCAATCGAAGGTATTTAGTTACATGCAAACTCTAACTTTATTGCAGTAACAATAAAAAAACATGTCCTAATTTCCTACCTAAATATCTCTCTCTCAGCACCACTGAGGATTGAAACGTAGCCGATGTATAGCATAGGCAAAAAAAAAAAAATTTTAAATAGAAAAACTAAAACCCTTTAGGTACTCAAAATTGAGTAGGTTAAGAAAAACAAGCTGTGTTAGAAGGCTGCCCAAACTAGTATTTTAAAATACAGAATATTTCCCCTTTTCTAGTGTCAAACATTATCTAATTCTTCTGAATTACCCAAAAGTAGGAGTCCAAAGTGTTTAACCACTTCTTTAACAATGTGAAAGCTCTTCTCTTTCCCAATAATCTAATTAATGAACACTACTAATAACCAACTCAACAGAGCTCAAAGTAGAAAACAATCTAGAAATTAAAAAGATAAGAAGATATGCTACTTTTGAGGACATTCATTATAGCAAGTTTACATGGAGATAATTTCTGCTATGTAGAATAAAAGGGAAAGTTACATGATTTTCTATAATACACAAATAAGCAAGGATTTGAAGAAAAAAAGCAAAAATGAAGTAGTTCCAAAAAAAGGCAAAAATGAAGTAATTTCAATACAGTGATGAACACAGCAGTGTTTTTAGCTTTTTTAAACAGCCTTTTGACCTGTAAGCAACTGTGGAAATGAAGCTAAAACATAACTGTCTTTGAATCTTGAGTCTTTAAGGACTGTTTATACTTACAAAATATCTATACTTACAAAGCACAGAGACTTCAAGTTCTCAAAGTGGCATTTCATCTTAAAGAGGATACTTGAGATGCCACTGCATTTTCTAAGACTAAGTCTAAGATTAAAAATAATGCCTCATAAAACAATCCCTAGATCATCTACTTGATTTTCCCTGTGTATACTATTCTAAGGTAAAAAAAATGATCAAAGGTAACTTTCATTACTTACAAAGGTTCCTCGTGGTCTGCTTACTCCTGCAAAGCCTGAGTATTCTTTCAGTTCATGGTGAGTTTTAAAGTCTTCTTCTCTTTCCTTCTTACTCTCCTTTTCTTCTCTAGAACTGGGAGATGAAGGTGATGCTGAAGATGATGATGATCGAGAATGATCTTGCTCTCTACTTTTATGTTTACTATAAAACAAAGGGAAAAATGGGACTATTTTTAAAAACAATCAAGAACCCTGTTGGTATTATAATAAGAGGAATATTTTAAGTCAAACTATCCCCTATTAAAAATATTACATAAGTAAAATAATTGGGTGTTAAATTTTGACACAGTCTACTTCCATTCTCCTTCAGTGTTTGTTCTCTGTCACTAATAACAAGCATAGTATAGCCTGCCAGTTAGAAACTAGTAAATAGTTTGTAAAATTCAAGAATAAAGTTCAGTTCAATATTTTAAGTTAATTTATAAAATCTTTTTAAGGAAAGGAAAAAGAAGAGTGGGAAAAACAATGTTCTAAAGGCCAAGTTTCAAAATAACTGCAGTTTATATACCCTGAATAAGAACAGTTTGTATGGTTTGGGCCATAACATCAATATAGAAATAAAATGCATATGATATTACAAATACCAGTCATAAGTTTAAAAACACGAGTAAAATTCACGATGTACCTAATGAACAGCAAGAAAAACAATTATCTATAATACTTTGTATTCCTATTATTCAACTCTATGATGATCAAATTTACATGAGTCTAATAATGCAACACCCGAAAAGGTCATACCTGGGTAACTCTTACCACTGCTAACAGTATCCATGGAAATATTATTTTGAAAAACTAATACACATCACTATTTCTAGTCCTTCCTCCCCCCCAATTTTTCCCATGTTAAAACCACTAGAAATCAGTTTAAAATTCTTGTACTCTGGGTGTTATGAGTTGAAAAAGTGCGGAATCAAGCATAACGAACCAAAGTTCTTACACAAACTGTTTCTAGAAATGCACTGCATTGAAGTCCAACCTCCTGATGTAGCCTGGATAATAGGACACATTAATTTGTCATTTTTTTTTTCAGTGTTAGCTTGCTATTCCAAAGTTTTTGTCCTCATCCACCATAAGCCGTGTAAAAGACAAATACATTTTTGCTGTAAAACAAATAATTTTAATTGTTTAAATTTAAACATTCGATTACACAGTCAAAATTGAAAGCAATTAAGCTGACAATTATTAAAGGCTAATTAGAAGCTAAAACCTAACAGACAATTTTAACAATTACCTGTCATCTTTGTAAGATTTGTATTCCTTGTAATCTTTTGAAGTTTTTTCCTGCTTTCTTGATCCACTGGATTCCCTGGAGCCCTTGGAATCCCCCCGTTCTTTACTTCTTTCTTTTCTACGACGATCAATGTCATGCCGAAGATCAGCAGAATCACACCTTAATTTTTTATCTCCCTACAAAAGACAGACATAAAATATAGATTTCAGGAAGAAATGGAAAAATATATGTGTATATATAGATATAGATGAATATATGTAGCTAAGATTATGTCAGGTTCTAAATTGGCATTTTTAATGTCAAAAAATAATGGATCATATATATACTAACATCATCCTCAGCTTTTCTTAAAATGTACCTATTGTTTTTACTAAACATTTGTTTTAAAAGCAGTGGGTTTAGAAAAATAACTAAAAACTGTATTACACTTTATAGGATTTATTCAACAAAGCAATTTATAATAAACTTTGGTAAATGCAACGTAAACATTTTTCCACTCAGTATACATCCTCATCCTTCCAAATGGCTTCTTAAAAGTAGTTTAACAATAATATAGTTTGTTACGATGAAGCCTTCTGCTTATAAAGGTCAAAGTATCCTAAAATAATGGTTCTCATTAACTACACCAATTATCATCAAGCTTTTCCCAGATCAATTGACAAACCCAATTAAAAAACACTTCAAAAATAAGATTTCTAATTTCCATAACATGCAAGAATATAATTAATGAAACTAATTGAGGTTGAACAAAGTTCAAAACAAATCAAAAAGATATTATTCGCAATCCTGTACTTAGTATCTTGGGCCATATACTGCCCTTTTTCAATTCAGGTATTGCAACGGACATTAGTTTAACTGGGTCACAGTTCACCTCCTTCTTGTTCCATTGCTTTTTCAAATACTATATAATTTAGGAAGATGAAAAGAAGCATCTAGGAATGAAGAGAAATTATACATCAGTAAGATGCTAAGCAATGTGGATATCCTTGCTAGTATTCAACAATTAAAAAGTATTTACCCAGGGAAGTTTAGCTTTAATGTTTGTAAGCATTCATAATACTCAAAGTGTATATAGAGATACACATATATACACGACTTGAAGATATATCAAGTTGTAAGAACTACTCACCTATTTGCTCCTAGGATAACAAGGGAAAAAAATCTAAGCACAAACAAACCCATTTCCTATTCACCTAGATGTGACCAAGTCCACAGAACAAGATAAGCAAATTACTTTGCAAACTGCAAAGTATATAATACATGTTAATTATTTATTTAAAAAGATGAGCCAGGCACCAGTAGCTCATGCCTATAATCCTAACTACTCAGGAGGCTGAGATTTGAGGATCATGGTTCAAAGCTAGCCCAGGCAGGAAAGTCCGTGAGACTTTTATCTCCAATTAACCACCAAAAAAACAGAAGTAGCGCTGTGGCTCAAATGGTAGAGTGCTAGCCTTGAGCTGAAGAGCTCAGGGACAGCGCCCAGGTCCAGAGTTCAAAGCCCCATGATCGACAAAAAAAAAGTAAAAAATGTCATTTCCACTTGTCCGTCTATCAGTTAGCACTACTACTCTCTCTCTTCTACATAGAAATCAGGTCTGAGTAATGAAAAGAGAAAATATTGTCAGAGCATGAGGACAGAAAAGATTGTTGGAAAAATGTAATTAAGCAATACTGAACCCAAGGTATTGAAGTTAACAGGAAAAAAGTACTCATGTTTTAAAGTCTGTTTTTCCAAAATCAATGTCCTATACACAAAGAAATTACTTTCTTTGTAAGCTCTAGATTCCACATTCAGTAAATTAATGACACACACCACTGAAAGACCTGTATACTGTTACTGTAAAGAACAGCTTCTATAAAAATGCCAGTATTTCAAAACAGCTAAATTATTCCAACTCTGCAGCAGATATATTTATACTTTTTTAACCTCAAGAATCATTGTTCATAAAGTAATTATTTTCAAAATATAAATACTGATGGCCATAATTAGAAGTAAGCAGTACTCCAAAAGATCACTCATCTTCTCAAAACAGGTATGGGATCCCTTCACAACTTTTCTCTAAATTTTTACTATTAGACGTTTTATGACCTCTTCCATTAGCTAGTCTTCTTAGTAAATGTCAAACAAATTATTAGAGTACCCATAACCATTGAATTCCATTCTCA
The DNA here is from genome assembly GCF_019054845.1 of Dipodomys spectabilis. Taxonomy (NCBI): domain Eukaryota; kingdom Metazoa; phylum Chordata; class Mammalia; order Rodentia; family Heteromyidae; genus Dipodomys; species Dipodomys spectabilis. The sequence continues at coordinate 22,788,405 of NW_024870678.1, forward strand.
TCAAGGCTCTTAAGCATACCACCCAGCCTATCCCAGTGCTTAATCTTCCAGAAGCTCCTTTCTCAAGTGTAAAGCCATTCTTCAAATAGACAAAGTACTCAAATAGTGAGTTTTTGTTCCAAAGGTTTCACTTGTCAACAAGTTCCTGTATACTTAGCCCACATTAAAAATCCTAAAAACAAGAGGATAACTTCTTGATATCCATATTATTTTATGAATAAATTTTGGATACTCTTACCTTAAAACATTACAGAAACCATAATTTAACATATAAATTGCTTTTATACCCTACCTATTCTTTACCGTTTCTCAGGCCTAATATTTTTCTTCAATTAGCATTTTTTAAATTATTCTTGATTTAAGATACTCTAATGTCAGTTTAATTTCCCCAACAAACACAACCATAAATATGATGCATTTAAGTTAAAAGTCAACATTCTAAAGTCCTAAAAAAAATTTAACAATAATATGAATTCCAACTTCATAAAAAGGGAGGGAGAAGAATTAAAAGGCATACCTTCTGATTTTCTTCTTTAAAAACTCTCTCTTCCCCTGCTAAACGCGTATGCTTCCTCAGGGCACTTGGAGAGATGTCAATTCTCCTTAATGTAAAATAAAGTGTATTTGTAACAATTTTCTGCTTCCAAAGAATACACAGCACTTCCCACTGTCATGAGAAAATAATGGTTTCTCTAATTTATTATAGTAAGTCTATTAATTTCTTCTCTTCTGTGCCAGTCCTAGGGTTTGAACTTAGGGCCTCAGTCCTTGTTCCTCAAATTTTTTGTCCATGGTTACTACTGTTCTACCACCTAAGCCATCCTCCACTTCCAGCTTTTTGGTGTTTTAACTAGAGATAGGAATCGCATGCCTTGGTTAGCTTCGAACTGCGATCCTCAGATTTCAGCCTCCACAGTAGCTATAGGATTACAGGCCACCAGTGCCTGGCTAGTCTATTAATTTCTAAAACAAGAAATAAAAATGAGGTAGAGGCATGGCTCAAGTAGTACAGCATATACCTATCAAGCCAAGGCAAAGTTCAAATTCTAATTTCACACACAAAAAAAGGAAAAAGAAAAATATCAATTAAAACGCTTCAGCTAGATGTTTATATATAAATGTAGGTTATTCTTAAAAACATCTAATTTTGTTTTTTTATTTATTTTTTTGGGGAGGGTCCGGTTGTGGGGCCTGAACTCTGGGCCTGGGCGCTGTCCCTCAGTTCTTCAGCTCAAGGCTAGCTCTTTACCACTTGAGCCACAGCGCCACCTCCGGCTTTTTTTCTTTCTGCTTATATGGTGCTGAGGAATCGAACCCAGGGCCTCATGCATGCAAAGCAAGCACTCTACCACTGAGCAACCTTCCCAGCCCCTAATTTTGTATTTTTAGTAGCACATAAATTAAGTTGTACAAGGGACGGGAGTTGTCACATTCCTAAACATATAAACAATGTATCCATATCAATCCTGACCCTTCTCCTCCATCACTCTTCCTTATCTCACACCCCTACTTAAAACAATTTCAACAGACTTCACTGTTCTATTTCTACTTTTGCACATGGACCATGGTCATCATCTATCACCATCTCAATTAGCACCCTCCCATTGATACCTCCCAAAATAGTCTGTATTACTTTCAAAACAAACATTTCTAACACAAAATTGAAATATACTTTTTCTAATAAACATTACCATTTAAGTATTAATCTTCCTGAAATTTTACCCCAATAATCCCAGTGAACACACATGATTGGTGGCTTCTAAGAGCCTCTATATTTTTACACACACAGTTGATCTTCAGTCTCATTCTGTGCCTTTTTTTTTTTTTTTGGTCGGTTGTGGGGTCTACATTCTGGGCCTAGGCACTGTCCCTTAGCTCTTCAGCTCAAGGCTAGTACTCTACCACTTGAGCCACAGCACCACTTCCAGCTTTATCTGCTTATGTGGTGCTGAGGAATCAAAGCCAGGGTATTATGCATACAAGGCAAGCACTCTACCACTGAGACACCTTCCTAGCCCTGCGACTTTCATTTTTAAGCTAGGCCAAATAAAATTTCCAGTGCTTCTTTAGCAGTCACCACCAAAACCTCATCAAGTAGTACAGTGTGTTACTTCAAACCCAGCATCACTAATTATGACAACCAACCAAATGGACATTCTTATTCTGCAGATGAACACTCAGATTAAATAACTTGATCTCACTACAGAACACAATCATTAGACTTAAAATTTTATGAAAATATCTTCTACCTCTCACCAGGTAGTTTAATAAACTTACTAGGAATAAATTCAAGCATTACTTTTTAAGCATCCACTCCCCAAAACACCGCAGTCCTCCCCCTCTTCCCAAAAAACTGATAACTAAATTCTATACTGCATGATTGTTAGTATTTTAAGTTCTAAAAACTTTTAACCAAGAAAAATGAAAATGTCATGTCTTTGAAATACATTTAACATAAAAATTTATTCAACACATACATTCCAACAAAAGTTGGAATGTATCATAGTAGTATACTTCCTTCCTATATGATCTTATTTGAAAGTGCCTTCCTTTCAAATCATTCTTAAATGCAAATTCAATACCACATGTACCTGTGTATCTCAGGGCTCTTTTGCCGGGCACTATGCTCTTCAGTGGCTTTCTGATATGAAGTGAAACGCTCGTTCAGGGTCATTGCAGGTGATTTGAAGTATTGCTCTGTTGATTTAGGAGAAATACTGGAGGATTAGGCATCTTTCAAAATAACACTTCATTTGTGACAGAAGGGCATGTAGCAGGTGAAAAGAAAAACATTCTCAAGAAACCTAGCAGAAGAGAATCCAATGTTCCAAAAACCTCTTTCTTTCCTTTTTAACTTTGTTAGTAAAGATCTTCACAATTCCCTGTCAATACTATTCATAATCCAACAGTAATTGGTAAATTAAGTCAAGAATAGAGCTCCACTTTTAACACACTACTACTTCAAACAAAAAAGTTACAGTAATGTGATATCCTCACACCTTGCTAACTCATGAATCAATGAACCTATTTCAAGTAACTATTTACAGAGAATACGAAAAAAGCACAAAGATAGTTTGAGTAAATTAAAAATTATTTTAAGCACTATGCTAAGATCAACAGAAATGACTTTACAAAAAACAAAAACTGAACACTGCCATTCAATTGGATTTTAATCAATTCACATTCACTAATTACTCCAAAAATCTGGCGTCTTGGCAAACCTGATATCTCATGATATCCTATCTTTCTTTAAACAATTTTTAAATTAGTAATATATCAATGATGATTAGTTTTTAACCAGTTCAAAATACGCTGTAAATGTAAAATAGTAAGACGTATACATGAAATGTTATATTATGAAGTAAGCTATCTGCTTTACAGGTCAATGTACATCTGTGTCAACTTACCGCCCAATATCCAGCACATGTCTCATAACCAATCATTAAAACTTGAAATGGCCACTACAAGGGTAGTGCCTCAATAATTCCATGAAACCCAGGAATTTGAGCTAGCAACTCAGTTTTTATGCCATTTTTGCCAGGAAGACAGAAGATTCAACTTTGCCTGTATCTTTCAACAGCTATTTTACTTTGAAACATGGATTTTTGCCATTTCAAAACATATTCCAGGACCTAGTTACAATGAAAAAGAAAACATCACTGGGCATTTTCAGCTCTATATAAATAAAGAGCTGTTCAGATCGGTTGCACAACACCAATTATGAAATGTAACTACAGTTCTTTTTTTTAAAAGTTAAAAAAAAGAAAGGAAAAAGGAAAAAAATTATCAAAATCTGATCTCAAAATTCAGAAAATTGTAAAGTCAGGGCAAAAAAAGGCAAAAAAAGGCAAAATGTTAATGTTTCATATTTAAGGTACCACAGTAATATGGTCATAAACTGGTTCACAAATTATAAATAGCAAAATAGCAAAGTCTTTTGATACCATGTTTTAAGTAATTACAGCCAAAAAAGAAACTCAGTAACTATTTAAATACTGTTTGAAACATCAAGGACATAAGTAATTCCTAGTGACAAGTTTCAACTATGTGTTACTGTCATGACACACTTTTTTAAAAACACTTTTAAATACCAACAGTCCATAGAGTATGTCCTGAGAACCTACTAAGCATAAAAAACCTTAACCTAATTGTCCAAAAAAGTGATATTCAAAAAACTCTTTAAAACTAGAGCATATTGATGAATATATAAAATCATTACTTTAGTTGACATGCACACACTTAAGACTTTATGTAACATGCTCATAGATTTCTTGAAATTACACCCCTTAAAAAGCCCTAGTAAACTTTCTCTGGTTTATCATTCTTAAAAAACTAAGAGTTATAAAAACAAATTAAGTAGCACAGAAGAGAAGTAGTAATACTATGTTTCCTGTATTTTCAGATTTCATCAGTTAAACAGAAAATTTGTTTATGAAATTGCTATAAATCTATGCCAACAGTACATTATCACAAGTCACAGGCATATAATAAAGATGATCTTTATAAATATATAAGATAAAGATGATCTTCAGTTCATTTTAAAAAGATTTTCAGCAGTACAAATATTTTCTAGTACTTTGGTCAGTTTCTCTTAAATATCTTCAGGAGTTTCAATACCTGTGCCACATAATTTTCCCCCAAAATTTAATAGTACTGATGGATACCCACTAGCTTTGAAACACATTAGTAAACCTACTTATTTTTTTATTTGCATGCAGGAGATGTTTAATTTATGACACTAAACATACTATGCATACCTTTAACATGATGAACCAAGGACACAATGTGCTGTATAAAAGACTCTGAAGTGCTTTTGCTGGCCTGAGGCAACTTAATGTGGTCAAAGATGGATCGGAATTCTTGCTCCTTCTTGACAGAATGGACAAGCGTACTAGCAAGTAGCCTGTCTTTAGTCAAGGAGGCAGGTCTGGAACATATCAATAACAAACACACACACAAACAAAATACACCATTGGTTTTAATGCAAAAACTATCTGTTCAGAAAATAAGGTAACTGTAACACCAATTACCCATAGATTACTTACAGGGCACCAATGTGGAATTACCTGTTAGAATCATCAAGAGGAACAGGTGCCATTTTGAGTTTGACTTCAGGACGATGAGAATCACTGGCTATCATTTTGATCCTAAGTGGACTCTCCTCCCTGAAGGTAGATTTTTCTCTTGCATCCAGATTCTTATGGAGAGGGGGACTGTAATCAAAGAGGTCTTTGAGCTTTTCAGACTTTACCTGCTCAGGTGACTGAGTTTCTTTTTTTACTGTTATTCTTTCAGAACTTTTGTCTTCTTCCTTGTGTTTATCTTTTGCAGTGCTAGGCCTTTCCACTACGTATCCAGTCTCTTTAAGTTTGTAACTTTTTTCTTCTCTAAATCCATCACTTTCTCTATTGCCTTTCAGTGAAACTTTGGACTTGTACTTGGGTCCTTCCTCCTCAGTATTCCGGTGAGATGCAGTAGCAAAACTCTTACCCTGATCTGCAAGGACTGATTTCCTAAACTGTCTATAATCCTCTGTTTCCTCTGTGTCATCCCCTTCTGAATCATTAAACTTTTGTTTTCCAGACTCTTTATCACTGAAGTAATCTAGGACTTCCTGATCTTCCCACTCTCCCTCTGTCCTCCCTTTCTCTGATCCTTTCTCCTTTGGAGCTTCTTTATCCCTAGTATTACCCCTATCAAGCAGGAATACTCTAGACTCTTCATCTGTGAACCTGTGAATAAACAAAGAAGAGGATGGTAACTCTGGACTGCATTTTTTGTAGATCACTTACATATACTTTAATGTGTTGTCCTAGTATCAAAGGATCAGCAATGAGAGAAAATAGATAATCTTAACTTCTGATGCATAGAGTAGACCATACATATTATCTATAACATTTCTACTTGTAATTATACTGATTTCACTTATCTGTCACTATAAACAAGAGCTCATAAGGATAATGTTATAACTCCGAATGAATCACAAAATGGCTCATACAAATTGTTACAGAAAATGATTTCTGGCAATATTTAATAAGAGCCGAATATAAATCCAATAAAAAAATTGAGGTTCCAGACTTCACAGTGCCAATTTTTCTAAGTTCCTTACTTTTAGCAACCAATTTTCATTATGCCTTGTTAGCAACTCTGTCTACAATACTTGAGAGAATCTGCATAAACTATAAATTTCATTAGAGTCAGTAAGAATTAGCATCATCTTTTCTAAAGCCAAGTAAAATTTATTAAACATTGACAGGTAGGCAATGTATATAGTACTACAAAAGAACGTATAAATGTAACACGTACTCTTCCCTCCCCCCCCCCGCCGTAGGTTGTGGGGCTTGAACTCTCTGGGCTTGGGCGCTGTCCCTGCGCTCCTCAGCTCAAGGCGAGCGCTCTACCACTTGAGCCACAGCACCACTTCTGGTTTTCGAGCGGTTTATTGAAGAGTCTCACGGGCTTTCCTGCCCAGGCTGGCTTTGAACTGTGATCCTCAGATCTCAGCCTAAGTAGCTAGCATTTCAGGGGTGAGCCACCAGCGCACATACTCTTTATGTAGGTCATATGCTAGTGAAGGAAAAGCTTTCAATAATCTAGCACAAAAAAAATTCTGGAACTGATTGTGCTCTATACTACTCAATTTCTTCTTGTTTCTGTTAATTCTGGACTAAAAATGGATAAAATTAAAATGGATGTTATTAAAACACTTAACCTCTCAAAATTTTCTGATTAAAAATAGTTGTGGAATCCTGCCATAAAGTAGGAAAACAGCTAAATACTAGATTAAATTTTACTATTATAATCTCAATTCCTCCTTTAGTTATTACCTTTTTAAGAACTTTCCAGTCTTTGCAGTTTCCTGATCTCCATCAGGATAAAATGAAGAACGTCCTCTAGACTCATCTCTTGGAGCATTCTGTGGTGTGATTGTCTTTGCAGGGCTTCTTCGTGAAGGGATATGATGAATTGGACTATTCTGGGAAGGACTGTATCGACTAGATCCATTTCCAACAGAACCAGACCCAGATCTTTCAGGACTATGCTGAATGGAATGTGAATGTTGAGAGGGGGTATTTTTTGCAGAGTGAACTGTACTAAGCATGGGGGCATCTGAGCAAGATGAACTTTGACTAGGTGGTGTAGGAATAGGTGAAGGACTATGAGGTGACCTGGGACTATTATCATAAGCTGAAAGGCCTGGCCAAATATCACCAGATGTGGCCGATTTGTTAAACTCATCAATAGATTCAGATGGATCATGTTCAAATGTATCCTTCGGCTCCTCCTGTGATTTACTTTTCATTGGACTCTCTTCTTGAGGTTCCCCTTCAGCTTTTTTGGTTTGTTTTTCCTGAGACCCTCGTCTTTTAGAGACTGGAGATTTGCTATATGGGGATGAAGAACGAGATGATGATGATCTTGGAGACCTAGAGGATCTATATGACCGACGAGATCTGCTTCGAGATCTTTGAGAAGAGACAGATCTTCTTTTTGGACTCCTGGACCGTGAACGACCTCGTCGAGGACTCCTTGAGTGCCTTCTATTCCAAACAGGTCTATAACCACCACGATGATATCTACCTCCTCCTCCTTGATAATACCCTCTACCCCTTCCTCTGTACCCATAAGGTCGTCTCATTCCTCTATTATTTCTGTAATCTCGACGATAATCTCTAGAATATATACGATCTCTACTACGAGATCTTGAATATGTCCTGGAACGAGACCTAGAACTAAAAATGAAATAAATATCAATGTGAGAAAAATGAAGCATTTTCTAAAGCCCCATTTATTTATTGCTTCTAGTTTCTAATTTTTTTAAGTAATACACTTCTGAGAACTAAGGCCTAAGAAATGAACATACCAAAAATAGGGCAAAAACCAAGTTACATGTATCAGCAAATTACATCTAGGTTGGCCCTTAAAGAGATAATGTAAAAAAAAAGGAGAAAAGGATTACACACTATTATATATAGTGAAACACCACTGGTATTCAGCAAAATTAGGCCTAGAAAATGAATATGAAAACAATATATATTTTTTTTTTTGGATCCGGTCGTGGGGCCTGAACTCTGGGCCTGGGTGCTGTCCCTCAGCTCTTCAGCTCAAGGCAAGCACTCTATCACTTGAGCCACAGCACCACTTCCGGCTTTTTTGCTTATGTGGTGCTGAGGAATCGAACCCAGGGCCTCATGCATGCAAGGCAAGCGCTCTACAACTGAGCCACCTTCCCAGCCCCGAAAACAATATTTTTTAATGGCTGGCCATTAAAAAATTTATTTATTTATTTTCAACATGTGGCTTCTACTTTCTGTGCTATGTATGTAATACTATTTGAAGAAAACCAGTTATATTTTTTAATAAAATAAAAATCAAGAATAGACTATAAAACAATACAGTACCAAGTAATTCTTACATTTTGCTATCTTTTAATGGTATGGAACATACAAAGAAATCCATTCTATACTAGCATAGTACAAAATAAGGATTTGGGATCTGGATTCAAACCCAAACACGGCTACTTACTAAACTGTAATTGGGGAAATTATCAATTTTTTAAATTGAGTACAACAGATTTATGCCACAGAATGAAGTAATTTTTAATTGGCTGACTGGCCTTCTAGATGAATACAGCACTGAAGTTATTATCAATTAAAAAATTCAAGGCACGTCAAATTCACGATCAAATTCACCTGTATCTCTTCTTTCTAGAGTGTGATCTTGATCTTGACCGAGAACTAGACTGTGATCTAGATTTTGATCTTGAAGAATGTGATCTAGAATTGGAGCGACCCATTTCGTTTCTCCTAATCAAACGAAAGAGTAAAAAAGATTTAAAAAAAAAAATCACAATATGCACCAAGAAGTTTCACTTTAGCATTTACTTTATGTACAGATAACAAGTAGATTTAGTCCAATTTGATCCACTGTCCCTGAGTAAATTTTGTTTTCACCTCATGACAAATATTGTATATTGATGATTTAACGGAAGATTTCTATGGACTGAACACCTATAATATATCGCAACCTATTAAGGCAGTAGTCATAGAAGCCAGAAAAAGCAGTATGACTGCAGCAGCACAATCCATGCTCAAAACAACTACTTCCTATATAATCAGGGGAAATTATATGACAGTATCACAGACAGGAAACTGAAACAAAATTCAAAAATAAAGTCAACAGTCATCACAGTGCTTTACTGCTTTGAAATGGGACTGACATATATATAAAATATTATACATATATATGCATATATTATATACTGTAACTATTACATATTACATTATATATACTGTATTCAGTATATGTACTAAAACAAAATACAAAAATAAACATAAGTCATTACAGTGCTTGACTGCTTTGAAATGGGACTAACCACTCATTTTATACTTACAATAGTCTCTGAACAGCTGGAACTTACATGACAATGTCTATCCCTATAACTTGCAAGAAATTCAAAAAGGATTCAACAAAAACATACTAGAACTACCGAGAGAGAGAGGGGGGGGGGGGGAGGAGGGAGAGAGAGAGACCAGACTCTTGTGTTCATTAAACTAGCAAAAAAGCCAAAAGTGGAGCTGTGGCCAAGTGCTCATCTTAAGGAAAAACTCAAGTACAGTTCCTAGTCCCTCAATTCAAATCCTTGTACTGGTGCAAAGAAAAAGAGAGAAGGGGAAGAGAGAGAGGGGGAGGAAAGGAGGAAATGAGGAAAGGAAGGGAGGGGAGAAAGAAAGAAAACTAGCAAGCAAAGAGTTGAAGTTCAAGAGATAGTGTCTTCCTAGCCAATTCACATTTGCTAGTTCAAACAGTACCATTACCAAAGAAAACAGGTAAAACTCACATATGTACCAAATGCTGTATTTCACTATATTTTTTAAATTTTTTAATGAACTAGAAGAGAACGGGGGAAGGGGTGACATTGTCCAAAAAGAAATATAGTCTTTACTTGATTTATGTAATTGTAACCCCTCTGTAACTTCACCTTTATAATAATAATTTTTTTTAATTTTTTTCAATGACTCTTTTTAAGTCTACACATTCTTTTTTAAATTAATTTATTTTTTGCCAGTCCTGGGGTTTGAACTCTGGTCTCTGTCCCTGAGCTGCTTCTGTGCAAGGCTAGTGCTCTACCACTTGAGCAACAGTGCCACTTCTGGCTTTTTCTGAGTAGCTTATTTTTGGACATAAGAGTTTCACAGACTTTCCTGCCTGGACTGGCTTATAACAACCATCCTTAGATCTCAGTCTTCTGAGTGGCTAGGATTACGGTCATGAGCTCCCAGCTTGTACATTCTTTCTTAGCCTCTTAATTTATACCATATACTATTGACCCTTCAAACTATTCAGGGGAATTGAGGTGAGATTCAAGTGGTAGAGCATCAGAGATGAAAAAAAAGCCAAGTGAAAACACCCTGAGTTGAAGTCCCAAATTAGAAGTTCAAATCTCAAATTAGAAGCACTGACACTCATGGAATCAAAAATCCAGATATTAACCTGATTCCCCCAAAACTTCACCAATAAACTGTTGTTGACTAAAGCCTTACCAATAAAGAAAATTAACACATTCTATAATTTAGAGTGTTATATACTATAAAAAAAAAATAAAGCAACACAAAATTTACTGGAGAAACAAAATATTCAGAGGTGACCAGCAATCACAGGGCCAACAATTTTAAGTGGATACAATACTTAATATTACCACTATAATATGAACAGGTGATTATGAAATTATTACAGCATAAGTGAACTTTTTCTACTTATGAATGCTGCATCTTTACATTTGTTTACATTTCTCAACTGCAAATGTAGCCATAACACCTGTATATGTATGTGGATAAATTTTAACATTTTGTAAGAAATATATTTTTATATTAGCAAAGGCCAATTTCATAAATATATTTTATGTGTTCCTTAAAATATCGCGTCCCATAACCCTTCTATTTCTTCTAGACTACATGATTCATCTCCAAGTTTTTTCAAACTCACAAATCTCTAAAACCATCCATGTAAATAAAGTAGACCCACCAAAATTCAAACTTGCATTATTCACAGGTCAATTATGTATTTCCAATCTTCAACTAATTTACTATTTAAAATAAGTCATCATTTCCTTATAAATCAACTTACTGAACTAACTGCCTGTATTCTCATATACTTAAGTCACTTGCTAAGCCAGTGCTTCCAAGGCCTGAGCCAGGCTCTGAGCCCAAAACCAAACATTTCTAAAGGCATTTATTTTACAAGCCTAGTTTTTTGCTCAGTATTATAAAAACATTTAGAGATAAAATTTGTGTATTTTCTCAAAGAACATAAATGAAAATTTCATAATTTAAGAGAAATATTTCAAAATGGGTATAATTGTTCTTTTAATAACAAGAAAGACAGACAAAATATATAGCTTCAAGGCTCAAAAAGGCAGAATAAAAATTCGTCTAAACATGAAATAAATTCAGCATTACCAGGGAATCTTCTACCAGTAGAGTACCAGGCAAATTTGGTTTGGCAAATTATGTGGGGCTTTTTTTGTTTGTTTTTGTCGGTCATAGGACTTGAACTCTGGGCCTGGTCGCCTGTCCCTGAGCTCTTTAGCTTGGTTAATGCTTTACCATTTGAGCCATAGTACCACTTCTGGTTTTCTGGTGGTTAATTAAAGAGTCTCAAAGACGATCCTGCCCTGGCTGGCACTGAACTGATGAGTAGCTAGGATTACAGGCGTGAGGCACCGGCACCCAGCAAATTATCTGATTTTTTAACAACACATTAAAATGGGTTTAAAAAAACACATTTAAGCCAGATGCAGTAGTAACCACTTTTATCCTATCAATTAGGAAACAGGAAGGTCACAAGTTCAGTGCTAGACCATAGTAAGATTCTGGTCTTAAAGGGGAAAGAGGAGACCACATTCACAGTTTCTAAAATAGGGATTCTACATAATCCTATGTTGTGACACTATTGCTACTTGATTTCAAAATATTACACTTCTCAAACTTTAAAGAACATACCTGTGTAATTTATCACTGTAATTAGGTGTCAAGAAATGGCTAGGTTCCTCTATCTCACACCTGTAAATCCTAGCAATTTTGCAAACTGAGATAGGAAGGCTCAAGGTTCTAGGACAGCCCAGGCTGAAAAACCCATAAGATTTTTCTGCTCCCAGTGTATTTTTAAGGTTTGGCTTTTTATCATGTCAGTTTTGGTCATTTGTTGTTTTGTGTGGTACTGAGCTCATCAAACGAGCTTTGAACATATGACGCAAATGCTCTACCACCAATTTTTATTTCCAATTTTTGTTCCTTTTAAATATATACCTAAAATTCAAAATAAGTAGAAAACATACTTACAAAGCAGTTACCAGTCCAAAAGAAATTTGGATTAACATTTCTTTCTGTCCTCTACAAAAATATTCATGGCTAAAGCAAGTTAAGCTCTCACTTAAGACTGCCTGCATTCAAATCCACACTAAGACATGTTCTGAGGTAACCTTTGGCAAATTCCTAATTTCTAAGCCTGTGTCCTCAATTTATAAAATTAAGAAAATTATACCAACCAGTTTCATAGTTATAGTCAACTAAATGAGCTAAACATTTTTGTTAATGTTTTGCACATAAACAATTTTAATGAGCTTAACACCAAAATAGAAAATATTTCATTTGCTTGAAGAAGTTGGGTTAAGTAGCAAGATCCTGAACCAGGAATGATGGCAACAAGATGTAATTCTAGCACTGTGAAGACTGAAGCAAAGGGGGGAAGGGAGGATGTAGTTGTGGAGGTGGGAGAGAAGGGATGGTAGGGGAAAAACAAAGGAGGAGGCAACAGTGTTTGATAAGAAATGTACTCATTACCTTGCTCATGTTAACTGTAACCCCTCTATACAGTATTTTCACAATAAAAAAACATTTAAAGTAATTGAAGCAAGAAAATGGTCAGTAAATAGTACAAAGACAACTTAGGCTGTCAAAATAAAAGTCATCAAGCAGCAGGGCCCTTTTATCTTCTTTTGTTATAATTTGTATGCTCTCAGTTATTTAGATGTGTGACACATGAAAAAAGTATATATACCACTTATAGGCAAGATAAAAAACTTTTCTCCTAAATCTTAATTAAAATTTGACTTCATATTGTTACACATACATAAACCTTTCTCTAATCTTTTTTAGGGGACAATACTGGGTTTGAACTCAGGGCCTTACGCTTGCTAGGCAGGTGCTCTACTACCTGAGCCACTCTCCCAGCCCTATTTGCTTTATTTGTGAAGTGGAGGATCTGAATTTTGCCAGCCTCAGACTTTGATCTTCTGATCTTTGTCTACCCAGACCACACCATCTCAATCATCTGTTCACCATCAATTTTTCTCCAATAAATCAAAACTACAAACTAGGAAAATAAATAGTACTTACCTTGAACTTTATGCAGGATCCAAATGTAAGTGCAGTCTTCAATATTGTAAAATTCTGGTATAAATGTTCTTGGAAATTAACTGTAAGTTCAAACTCCTGGCAAAGACAAAAAATAAATTTGGTTTATGATAAATTGAAAATAAACTAGTTAGGATTTGAAGAGAAGAAAAATGAATTTTGTAAATTTTAGTAAACAGTGAGTTTTTAACCATAAAAACTTTTAAGTAAGCTTGGTATGCTGGCACATTCCTACAACCCCAGCACTTTCAAGGCTGAAGCAAGAGGAACAAGAATTCAACATCAGTCTGAACACTGGGTAAAACACTACCAAAACCAATTTTTAAAATAAACTTTCAAATCTCTTAATCACACTGTAGCAGTGCATCATGTAATAACAGCAACTTAACCTTATTTAAAAACCTGAATTCCAATTCTATTTGGCCTTTGGAAAACACAAGACATGCTGTCTTTCAATCAAAAAATTCCCAAAGTATTTAACAATGCCATCATGGCATAGGAAAACATACCATGTAGGCTGCATTTAATATTTATATGCCCTAGACTTTGTAACTAACATCTGACAGCTGAATTTCCACTGAGAGCCATCACAGTAACAATATTCTTAAAAGCATTTCAAGCTGGGTGCTGTTGGCTCATACTTGTAATCCTAGCTTCTCAGAAGGCTGATATCTGAGGATCATGGTTTGCAGCCAGCCAGAGCAGGAAAATCCATGAGACTTTTGTGCATATGCATGCACATACGCCTGCATACCAAACTTGGGGCTTAAACTCAACCTTACTCAGGGGCCTGGGGCACTGCCCCTGAGCTTTTTTCCTCAAGGCTAGTGTTCTACCACTTGAGCCACAGCTCCATTTCCAGCTTTCTTCTGGCGATTGAAAATGAGAGTCTCAACAACGTTCTTGTATGGGCTAGCTTCAAACTGTGATTACATGTTTGTAATGCCCAGCTCTGAAACTCCTATCTCCAATGAACCACCAAAAAGCAGGAAATGGACCTGTGCCTCAAGTGGCAGAGTGCTAGCCTTGAGCAATAAAACTCAGGGAGCTAGGCACTCACTGGTGGCTCACACCTGTAATAGTCCCGCCTGGAGTTTCCTGTCAGGGCTGGCTTCAAACTGTGATCTTCAGCTCTCAGCCTTGAGAGTTAATCATGTGAGCCCAGCCCCAAGATTAGTTGGTTTTTAAAAAAAAAAAAAAAAGCAAAACTCCAAGTGAGGCAAGAAAAAAAAAAAACTAATCTTCTAATTAGTGTACTGTAAACATTTTTTTTTTTGCCAGTCCTAGGGCTTGAACTCAGGGCTGGGCACTGTCACTGAGCTTCTTTTGCTCCAGGCTAGCATTCTACCACTTGAGTCACAGCACCACATCTGGCCTTTTCTATTTATGTGGTACTGAGGAATCAAACCCAGGGCTTCATAAGTGCTTTAGACAAGCACTCTACCACTAGGCCACATTCCCAGCCTGTTAACAGAATTTTATTCTCATCTACAAGTCATAATCATCTATTTCGGGAATATAACAAAATCATTTTAGCTAACACATCCCCTAACCGTTTTCAAAAAAGCTACTTTAAAAAAAAAAAAAAAAAAAAGCTACTTTAATTTCTACTAGTCAAAGACAAATCAAGTGCCAAATCTGTCTCATATTTCCAGTCACGGGTTTTTGATGTTTCAAAAAAGTACACTAGAAATAGAAATAGAAAAGTACACTAGAAATAGAGTTCACATGAATTGTAGGACTCTAATGACCAGTGGCTACATACTCTAATTCACAATCTATAAATATATCCAAGTATCTGAATAAACAACTCAAAGATATACAACCATTAGCAAAGACTATCAGCAACTTAATTTTTCTTCAGTGAGTCTGTATACAAACCACAGTGACTATGCTAGCTAGATATAATTATGAGACATAACTATGTAAATGGTTCCTACCTTCCAAAAACCAAGAAGGACCAGATTATTAGCAAAAAAATCATAGTACTGAGTCAAGCAGAAAAGGTCAGATAAGTTGATGTTAGGGAAATGAACCCTAAGATATGTATTCAAATGTTTTTTTTTTTCTTTCAGGTGATTGTTTCTAACACATTTATAAGATTATTTCTTTGTTGCTTTGTATGTCCCTCCCCCATGGTATAACCTCTGCTTTCACTGTATTTGATGTCAGTATAATTTGTGGAGGAGAAGGGAAAAAACAAATCGTTTAAATAGGGATACAGGTGGATCCATTGCAACAATGAGATATACAAGTCATCATGTGGAAAAACGAACTTTACAACTTTGGTGGGGGGGAGGATTGGGGGGGATGGGAGGGGGTGGGAAGGGATGGGAAGGGGAAACAAAGGATGAGGCTACAATGCTTGATAAGAAATATACTCATTATCTTGCCCATGTAACTGTAACCCCTCTGTACAGTATTTTCACAATAAAAAGAAAAAAAAGTCAAAAAAACATAGTTAACATCTAAATATCACATACCAAAAACTGTGCTAGATCACCTCAAATTAAAGCACTTTATTTAATCCTGGTAATCTTATGCTCCATCACATCTTTTAAGAGACTAGAATTCTCAACTTTCAGAAGACTTTGAACCTACTGCATGCCTATTATATACCAGGCACTATTATCTCATTGTTGGGAATACAGCATTTTGAATGAGACTTAAATTTTCTACTGTTTTTGGACCTTCAGAGAGGGTAAGGAGGGAAAACACCAGACAGCAGCAAGTAACACACTGGCAGAATAAAAACACACTGTTAGGAGGAATGACGAGGACAATGCAGTCCATGGGTCTTCTTTACGGGATAAGGAAGAACATTGCAAAGATCCAGCGCATTGTCAAGCATTTATTAAGAAATGCTCTTAAGGCCAAGTGCTGATGCTCATGCTTGTAATCCTAGCTACTTACGAAGCTTAGATCTGAGGACTGAGTTTGGAAGCCAGCCTGGGCAGGAAAGTCAAGGAGACTTTCATCTCCAATGAACTTCCAAAAACTCAGAAGAGCTGTGGCTCAAAGTGGTACACTTGAGCAAAAAGAGCTCAAGGGTAGTGCCCGAGTTCAAGCCCCATGAGTGACCCCCTCCCCCGCAAAAAAAAAAAAACAAAACTAGAATTTTAAATACTCCATGGAAATGGTAAGCAAATATTAAGCAAGATGGTAAGTTCTGGTGATGATTAAATCTATCTGATGCTCTACTTTACTTTTAAACTTGAAACTTTAAAAGAGCAAGCACACAACTGAGACTACCAGCACTCTAGACCAGGTCTTGCCAACCTCTGGCCTATGTGATCTTAAGTTTGACCTTTTTGATGTCCACGTAGAATATGGAGAAATACTAAATTCAATAAAACTAATGTATCTGAAATCTCCAAAACATTACACAAATACTGGTTAAGTTCTGTTATTACCGACATAGCATTAGTTTGCTTGTTGTTCATTCTAAATGCTTTTAATGGTGATATTGACGACCACTTTAAGCTAGGTCGGTAGAATGAACAAAATTCACATACAACTATAGTAACAAACCACTGAAAATTACACAGCAGAATTTAGCTAAATGTTCCAAGTGGTGGTTTCTGAGAACTCTCAAGTGGAAAAACCTATGTAGAGCAAAAAAGTCTCCATTTCTACAAATCTCATCAGCTATGTAATATAGCTTGCTGTCCACAAAGTTGTTCAATAAATTCAAAAGTGAGCAGTTCCTTTGATGTCTGTCACAAAGTCCTAAAAAACGAGTTCCTTAAGTCTAGAAATCAAGCTTAAGCAGTCTGAGTCACCTGTTTGGTTATCTGAAATAAGGGTAGCTCCAGTGTTGTCCACAATGTAATGGTTAGAATATGAATATAAAATCCTTAAAACAAGATACTGCCAAATCATTTTGGTTGGTCACCATGATCTAGTTTAGATAAACAATCCTTCCCACCAATTTATTTATCCTAAATTGGTTAGGATCACACCAAAATACAAATAAGATGATGGCAATTTTTCCTAGGATCACAAAAAAATACAAATAAGTTGGTAGCAATTTTTCCTATGTAATACTGGTTGCCTAAACAGTCTAACAATTACAGTTAGAGTGCAACTAGAATGAGAGAATTTACACACTAAAGGAATTTTGCTCTTGGTTTTTAATACCGAAATATACACGTGTATTTTAAATGTATTTAAAAAGATGCCAATAAATACAAATCTGAAGTAGCTAATCATTTTTCATTAGTTTTAGCTATTTTTGCTCTCAACTTTTGTGCTTTTTCAACTCTAAACACCAGGAAATAAAAATTAGGTGGAAAAAGTATTCGCCCGTACTGCTTCTTGACTTTTGCTGAGAAAAATTTTAAAAGGTGAATGAGGCCAACTTGTGGATTTAAAATGAGGGCAAAAACCCTGGACCTGGTGTGGCACGCCTGAAATCCAAGGCAGTAGGATCGCAGGCAGTGCAAGGCCAGCTATATGGGTGGGTTCTGTCCCAAAATAAATAAAACACAGAGATGAAGAAAAACAGAAAAAGCAAAATCCTCACCAATCTTGGCTTCAACTTCTCTGAAAAGAGGGGATGGGCAATTCTGCCCGAGAGTGACGGGACGCCTCTTCGATCCATCCTAAGACCCACGCAAGTTAACGTAACTTAGCACCGACTACCAGTCAAGACGGCGTGACCGTCTCAAAACGGCGGGGGTTGCCAGGGAAACCACGAATAACACACACCTGAGAAAACCTCTCGGCGGCACCAACGGCCCGTGGGTGGGCCAGGGTCACTTGCAGAGAGGATAGGAGAACAAGAGCCCTAAACCTGAGTTAGAACAATGAGGCCTAAACCGACAGGTAGCCGACAGCCGGGCAAAGTGGCTTAAAGACGACGTGGAGCCGGGCCGACCCACCTACTGCACTTCGCTGCACTTCTCGGGTTTTATCAAAGGCTGAAAAGAACGGTCGCGTTTCCAGCCCACCAGAAAGAGATCGACGCCAGAAGTCACCTCACGCCGCCGCGCCGCCTTACGCGGGCGGAGAGAGAAAGGAAGGTGCGCGCGTGCGCAGAGCGCTCAGCCGGGCGCGCGCCGGGGTCCAGGCCAAGGAAATGGGGGAAGGGTTGAAAAGGGGAGTTTGCGCACGCGCAGAGACAGGCCGCGCGGTCGCACGAAAGCGAGCCAAGGTTCGCCACCGCGCGCGCGCGCCGTCCACACGGCACCCGCCCCTCCCCCACCCGCGGCCCGCCCGTACTACCTCAAAACCCCGAGGAAAACTGAGGGAAAAACGGGCCATTAACGGCGCAACGCCTCCCGGGTCCTCTCACCACCGGCGGCCCGTCACCACCCACACAAAAAGAGTTCACGATATCCATCCGTCCTCGGCACGCAGCGCCGTCTGAGCAGCCTGAACGCAGAGCAAGACCTACCTGACACGTCAGAGAACGGTTCCCGGGACTTATCTCCGTTGTAACTACACAGCGGCCGTTCCCCGACTCAAGAACGAGAGGGAAAAACCATAGCGGTAGCTTCGACGCGCTAGCCCGTCGCCGTCACTTCCGACTTGGGGCGTGGCCTCGGGCGCCGCTAAATAGCAGGGCGAGGCCCCGCCCACTCTCCCGCCCAAAACCGGCTCCCCGGCCGCTAGCTACACATTGGCCCGAGGCTTTCTGGGAAATCTCGTGGTTGGTCTCGCGTGAGGACGTGGTGGCTCCGCCCTCCGGGCCAGAGCGGCAGCCGCCGCCTTGATGGCGGAAGGCTGGGAGGGGGGGTGGGAACGCTGGGCGTCGGGAGGCGCTCCCGCGCTGCGCCGTGGGGCTTGCACGCTCCTCGCCCGGTGTTTCGGAGACGCCGGCCGGCCCTGCAGTTGGGTCGTCCGGGCTGTTCTTTCAGTGAGAGCCGGCTCTGAGTCGGCCCGAGCGTCCCGCGGCCGGCCGACGCCGCATTTCTTCCCGGGCTCGTGAGCGGCCGCCGCTCTGGTGACTTTGCCACTACGGCCAAGCGCGCCGAGGTGGTCGGCGATGGCCACGGGTTCGGCTGCCCTCTCCTTGAATGACCGGCGACCTCGGAAGTCACGCGGCCGAGGCGTCTGGGTGGCGGCGGCCCCGGCGCCGGCGGCCCCGGCCGGGACCGAGGCTTCCCCGCTCGGCGCTGGGAGCGGGGCGCCGCCGGAAAGCGCTGCGCGGCCGCCCGCGCCCGGCGCGCCGTCCCCACTCCAGCTCCCAGACCCGAAGAGTCGGATGCTGATCAGCAGGCGATCCACGTTTGCTTCGAGTTTCAGAAAAACAAACCAAGAAAAGCCCTGGCACACTTCACTAATAGCACGTCTCACCTGTGCGTCCCCGGAGACTCAGACCGTTGGTTCTTGGCTGTTTTAGGACACGGGCTCCCTTGAAGGTTTTCAGAGTTGTAATTAGCTCTGCCTTCTGTCATTTAAATCCGTTCTGGGTCGTGACTGTAACACTGAGCCTCAGGCAGTCTTTCCACACAAGCCAATTTAATCCAATCCAGCTCAGCTCTAAGTACCTCGTTTTCATGGAATGAATTCGGGGCTTAGTTGGGTGATAGTTGTACAATTTACCTCTTACTACCACCCGAAGAAAGTAAAAGTTGGAATGTTTGACCCCTTGTTGTATACACAGTTCCCAAAAGTTTAGTAAATGCTCAATATGTATTTGTTGAGTAGGTGAACCATATTAAAAGGAAAAGAAATAACCACTGGTTACTCTATAACTACTGTTCTGTATGTATGAGGCCAAAGAAACCCCCACATCTGACAACTCTTAATCCATTTATTCAAAGCATATCACAACCTGAATAGAGTGTTTACACGGTAAGATTGCCTTGACCCTCCTGTGTAATTCCATTGTAAATATGCTGAAAATGAAATATCTTTCTATTTGATGTTAGGGAAACTACTACTGAAGTACACTTCCAGCCCCGATTCAGTTTTAAATAAACTGAAGCACAAAAGAGGAGACAAACATTAGAACAAACTCTTTAATAAATAGCTTTCCAGACTTCTTTTGAAATGGGTCCAACAGAGCAAACGGTACTAAGACAGATTCCCTAACTCCAGTGTTAGTGAGAAGGGATTTGGGCTGTAGCTCCTACTACCTGGCCTCCATTTGTTCCTACCTTACCTAGACTTTGCATCAATCCCTTTGATAGATCGGTAATGTCTGAAACTGCACTGAAACACCCAAGTTATAGCCCTCTGAAACTGTGGTAAAATATGCAATGTTTGTTGAGCTGATAACCTTCCAGCAAAATTCTTTTCTGGGTAAATTAGTCAAGCTTGCTCTCTGTTGTTTAAAAACAAGATCCCTAGACTCCGTCCATGTCAGTCTTTGAGGGGAAGATCTTATTTATAAGAACCATTTTAGCTTTGTACCATGAAGTAAAGTATTCCTCTTGCCTAATCTATTTCACATCCTGCTGCTGAACACATAACAAGTATTTTCCCCCTTTTTTAATTTTACTCTCAAAGTGATGTACATAGGGGTTACAGTTACATAAGTGAGGAAGAGAGTACATTTCTTGTCGAACTTGTTCCTGCCTCCCTCATTTTTCTCCCACTTACCCTTCCCTTCACCACCCCCACCACCCCCACAAAGTTCCCCCTTACTTTCAATTCCAGTTTATCTGCTAAGAATGTAGAGACTGGTTTCTGTTTGGTTTTTCTTTGGGGAAAGGGGGGGGGAGAAATGAGGGCTTGAACAGAGCTTTAAAGTTGTTAAACTGAGCTACACTGTCAGCCCTGAAAACAGAATTATTAATCTTATTTACCAAGATTTAAAATTACCACAATTATTTATTCATAAATTATATATTATAGTGCTATTTCTCAATATTCTTTTTTGCGGGGGAGCAGGGATGGGTGGATGCTGTCCCTAAACTTTTTTGCTCAAGGCTAGCACTCTACCAATTGAGCCACACCTCTACCTCTGGCTTTTGTGGTAGTTAACTTTCTTGGCCTGGCTAGCTTCAAATCACAATGAGCTCTTCAGCTCAAGCTAGCACTCTACCACTCGAACCACAACACCATTTCCAGTTTTCTAGTGGTTAATTCGAGATAAGTCTCACAGACATTCCTGCCTGGGCTGGCTTTGAACCACAGTCCTCAGATGTCAGCCTCCTGAGTAGCCAGGATTACAGATGTGAGCCACCAGTGCCTGACTTGATTTTTTTTTTTTAAAGGATCAAAAGGTTGGGGCTGGGGGTGTAGATCAGTGATGGATCACCTTAATAAGCATGCAGGAGGCCAACAACAACAAACAAAAAAAAGAGCAAATGTGACTTAGACATTTTCCCAAATCCCACACAATTAGTGTTACCTTTCTCAGATTACAACAAATGAGACATTCTGATAACATGTCATTCTTTGAAGGTTTTCATAAATCTTTTTTTAAAATAAAAATTGTATTTACTTAGAAGCATTCAGAATGTCAACAAAACCGCTGCAACTTTTTTTTACAATTACAGAGTGGTATTCAGTTAACAGAACAATTATTTCGTATAAGCTGCGTCAGACAACTGAAGATGAAAAAACTACCGTCCCCATATATAACTAATTTGTGCTGTGCACCAACAAGAACCTGCTTTAAATTTCCATGCCAATTTACAACCCCCATACTGTACCAGGCAAGGTTAATGGCTATGAAAATACCACCAGGACAGGGCTATCTAAAGACACATTCGGTAGTGTGTTAACTGTACAAAAAAAGACACTGTACAGTTTAAAAACAAATCTTACACAGCCTTACATTTCAATTTTTTTCTTTAAAAGGAGTGAGTTGTGTACAGCGGGGTTAAATGCTTTATAGACAGGAAAAAAACTGTGCTAGAACCAACTTATTCATCCTCATCCTCTTCATCTTCCTCCTCATCCTCTTCATCTTCCTCCTCTTCTTCGTCCTCTTCATCTTCCTCATCTTCCTCCTCTTCCTTCTTCTTCTTGCTCTTTTCAGCCTTCACAACTCCTTTTCTATGCGCATCAGGCTTTCCGTTAGCTCGGTAGGCAGCAATATCCTTTTCGTACTTTTCCTTCAGCTTCGCAGCCTTCTTTTCCTGAGGCTGCTTGTCATCTGCAGCAGTGTTGTTCCACTCTCCCAGTTTTTTTGCCACATCACCAATAGACAGGCCAGGATGTTCCCCTTTGATTTTAGGGCGATACTCAGAACAGAACAAGAAGGAGCCCTCTTGGGTGCATTGGGATCCTTGAACTTGTTTTTTGTTTCCCCTTTAGGAGGGATGTAGGTTTTCATTTCTCTTTCATAATGGGCCTTGTCTGCCTTGGCCATATCTTCAAATTTCCCTTTCTCTTTAGCAGACATAGTCTTCCACCTCTCTGAACACTTCTTAGAAAACTCTGAGAAGTTGATGGAAGCATCTGGGTGCTTCTTCTTGTGCTCCTCCCGGCAAGTTTGCACAAAGAATGCATATGATGACATTTTGCCTTTCGGCTTCTTAGGATCTCCTTTGCCCATGCTTAGTTTTTCCTCTGCGAGGCACAGAGTTGCTCGGTGCCCGTCCAGCTCTCTCTTGCCCCTGCGCTGTCTCTATGGAGCTCAATGTACTCTTCATAAGAAATCTTAATGATTATGCCCACTTGCTGTTTACAGTAGTTACAGTTAACTACTTTAAAAAATTAGGAAAATGCCCTAAAATGAGATAATGGAATTATAACTAGATTCATCACCAAAAATCTCTTATTTCCTGTAAGATTATAAGAGGAACCAAACACCTTCCTCTTTTAAAGCAATTACCTAGTTGCTGACTAATTTTTAATTTGTCTTCTCCCTAAAAAATCCAAATTCTCAGTTCTACTCAGACAATTAAAGAAAAAAATTATCTAAACACAGAAAGTTAACAATATACAGAAAGGATTGGAACCAACAGGGATAATGCAGTTACATCACCAATGGTAATACTGGAACTATTCAAACTTTCCTGGTATGATAATATTTCTATGACACTGGTCATACCAGGGAAGGCTGAAGAGTTCCCAGTCACAGTGCTGCACAAGAGTTTGCAAAAGGATATGAATGGAGTGAAAAGTATGGTGGTACACACCTGTAATCCTAGCCACTGAAAATCTTAGGCAAAAGAATCACAAATTCAAAACCAGCTTGGGCTAAATCGTAAGACCCTGACTCAAAGCAAGCAAATTAAACTTTTTTTTTTTTTTTTTTGTCAGTTGTCAGGGTTGAACTCAGGGCCTGGGCACTCTCCCTGAGCACTTTTTCTCAAGGCTAGTGCTCTACCACTTTGAGCTACAGATCCACATCTAGTTTTCTAGTGGTTAGCTGGAGATAAGAGTCTCACAGACGTTCCTGCCCAGGTTGGCTTTGAACTGCAATCCTTAGATCTCAACCTCCTGAGTAGCCAGGATTACAGATGTGAGACACCAGTGCCTGACTTGATTTTGTTTGTGTTTTTATTTGTCCTGGGGCCTGAACTCTGGGCCTGGGCACTGTCCCTCACCTCTTCAGCTCAAGGCTAACACACTACTGCTTGAGACACAGCACCACTTCTGGCTTTTTCTGCTTATGTGGTACTGAGGAATCAAACCCAGGGCCTCATGCATGCAAGGCAAGTCTACCACTGAGCCACCTTCCCAGCCCAAATTATTTTTTTTAGTTGGTCGTGGGGCTTGAACTCTTGGCCTGTGCACTATCTCTGAGCTCTTCAGCTCAAAGCAAGCGCTCTACCACTTGAGCCACAGTGCCACTTCTTTTTGTGTGTGTATATTTTTTTATTGCAAAAATACTGTACAGAGGGGTAACAGTCACATGAGCAAGGCAATGAGTATACTTCCAATTGAGCACCATTACCTCCCCTCCTCCTTTGTTTTTCCCCCACCATCCGAAGAAACAATAAAAGGAATTACATTTAAATATTTGGGAAATATAAATGATTAGGTTTTTGCTCTCTCCTCTGGAAAAGGAAAGTAGTCAATTCAAGTGGAAAACAGAATCATTCTTTGCTTGAAAGATTGGGAGGGTTGATGAAAATGAAGATTAAATGGAAATTATATCTATTAAATAACTGTTAGTCTATAAAAGCAATTTCACAACATATTTTATTCAATATTTACTTCCAATCGCCCATGAAATGTAATGTAAATTTATATCAGGACAAAAGTTTCATTAAACAGTAACTAAAGGATAAATCTAGAACTTTAGCTCAAGCTTAAATTTTAACTGAAAGTTTGTCGTCATTTTGAGATAGTGTCTTACTTTGTGGCCCAGACTGTCTGGTCTTGAACTCCTGATCCTCATGCCCCAGTTACCTAAGTTAAATTTAACTGAAGTTTAATTCCAGCACTACAGTCTTTGCTATCTACTTTTAATTGAGAATATAAAACATTGGAGGTAATCTTAAATTCTGTTCTGTCTGTGTTTTCTTGCTTCTATGGTTCTTGTTTCTGTTTGGAAAACAGAATGGTTGCCTTCAAATGACTAGTTTACTTTAACCTCCGCTGCATCACTGATTCACTTTTTACTTATCTTTTAGAAAAAAATGAAAATCACAGACTTCACTTTGTTTTACAAGTGTTTGTGTCATTTTTTATCAATATAAAAAGTTTGACTTTGTTCTATATCTAGATTGGTTTTTGCCACTACAACTCCATCTAGTAGCTTTGCTGAAACATAGAGATTCCCCATCACACATCCAGCAATCTCAATAGATGGGAAGCATCCTTGCCCTTATGATGAGATGCCCGCTGTTTGAAAACAAATCCACACACATATCTAAAAATTGTTTACAAGCAGGAGCTATACAAATATTTTTCATTGTTGTTCATTTATAATTTATTCACAAGGATCAAGCTGGCTACTATCTGTGCATAAAACCAAAAATTGGAAGAAAAAAGAATAAAAGTCATTGGAAAACATGATTTATTTTCTGTATATTCTTGGTACCCAGTTCATTACTTGAGATATTCTTTGATACCAAATATATGGACGTTAACACACAGGCAGTTGAAATCTTCCTCCAAAGTGTATGTTGGGGCTGAGGAGGTAGCTCAGTGATACAGTGCTTGCTTAAAATGTACAACACCCTGAGTGTGATCACTAATACCACAAACAAAATATGGTATGCTAAAGCCAGATATGAATGTCACACCTTTAATCACAGCACTTAGCAGGCTGAGGTGAGAGAAGCAAGAGTTTTGAGGTCAACTAAGAGTACATATGAAGACCTTGTCTCAAATATAGGTACACACACAATACATTATAGATTATATGTATATTGTATAGATAGAAAAAATGATCAAGGTAATACCATAGCAATTAATTTACAAAAAACTACAATATTAGCCAAGGTAGTATAAGCTAGGCTAAGGTACCAGACGAGGTACAGGATGGCCTATAGTGCAAAGCACCTGTATTAGATTGGTAAATATTTTCTCCATGCAGTGTTCAATGCCATCTTGTGCCTTCCCCATATCATAGGGCCCATGGATGGAATTCAAGTGTCCACCAACTCCCAAAGAGTCTCTGGATAGAATTCAGTGCTGTCATCATGTGGAATTTATCATATACCCCTGTGAACTGGAATTTATCATATACCCTAAGTGGGATTGTAGGCAAAACCCACAGAATATTAACAATACTTATGATTTGCATCAACTGTAAGTCACAGATACCTTTTTCAAATAAGTTATTACTAATTTTAAAGATCTCTCAATGATCTTAATAGTTAAAGTCCTTTCTAGATCTGCTTTTGATCCTGTATTTTAATGTATGTGTCAAAGGATTCTGTTGTAACAAGTCCTTAGCCTAGATTCTTGCCATCTCAACTTCCTGACATTTATGTCCTTGTGTAATCCCCTCACAACGAATCAAATATGGAGGAAATGATGAGATGTCATTTCTGCACTTAATAAAATTTGGTTGATTCGGTGCCATCTTTGAGCACATGTTCTGGCAGAAGTCCCTTGCAAGGTCTTGAGGAAAGATAGGTCAATATGGCAAAGACCTGAAACATACCAAAAGTTATTCAAGTGAGTTTGAAAATAGAACTTTTTTTGCCTGTCTTGTGGCTTGAACTCAGGGCCTGGGCACTGTCTCTGAGCTTTCTTTTTTGCTCAAGACTAGCACTCTACCATTTGAGCCAGCACCACTTCCAGCCTTTTGTGTTTATGTGGTACTGAGGAACCCAGGGCTTCATGCATGCTAGGCAAGCACTCTACCACTAAGCCACATTCCCAGCCCTGAAGTAGAACTGTTAAACCTGAAGATGACTGCAAATATAATCAGTTCCCTTGAGTATAGCCTTTCTACAGACCCTGAATCAGACAAACCACAGGGATAAGCTCTTCCCAGACTCCTGACCCACAGTAAACAATCATGACATTTTGGGAGTAATTTGCCATATGGAAAAGTAATATATATTATATCACTAACTTTCTAACTACTCACATGGCAGAATACCTGCTTACTATGCACTAGGCCCTGAGTTCAAAACCCCAGAACCACAAAAAAGAGAAGTAGATGGTGATAACAAAAAGCTTGTGAAGTTGTCTTCATTCCAAGTAATAAGATATCTGAAGAGTTGGTGTTATAGAGAATTAATTGTGCACAAAATCTAGATTTAGAAAAACAGAAATCAATTCTTTCCAAGTTTTTAAAATGAACTTTGTGAGGTTACTGATATAGAAATGGAATTTTCCTTGGGTTATTGAACAAGGAAAGGAGTTTGATCATTGTTATATATTCATTCCTTCAACAAACCTTTGGTAAGGTTTTATTATATAGCTGGAACTATAAGAAGTGGAGAAATCTGAGACTGTCAACGCAAGAAGCCTGCAATGGAATGAAGGTTTATGTCCCTCCAAAATTCATTATGTGGAAACCATAATCTCAAAGTGATTATATTTAGAAATACAGACTCTGGTGGTAAATAGGTTGTAAGGGTGTGACACCACTCATGAACAGGATTTGTGTCCTTACAAGAAAAACACAGGGAGCCAATACTCTCCATCATGTGAAGATCAAATGAAAAGCTAGTAGTCTACAACCCAGAAGAGGACCCTTACGTGGTCTTGGATGGCCAATCTCCACAAGTAGGAGAAATATATTTTTGTTATTTATAACATACATAGTCTATAGTAATTTGTTCTACCAGCCCAAACCGATAAAGTAGAACCCTAGTCTCAGAGGGCTTAAACTAAGGGCAGTGGCTCAGTCAATTCTTACAGTGTCTGTTCATGCATACCTAACAGCAGGGTTCTAAACGCATACCAACAGCAAAAAAAAAAAAGCACAATTTTTAAACTTCAGCATGCTGTAGGCTACAACAAGAGACGAAATTAGAATGTCAAGCTTGAATTGGTAAGTGGGGTAGGTTTCCTATAGAGATCATTTTTTAGGACTTTGCCAGAGTCCACAAATGAAAGCTGTCCCTCAGTGTTCACAGAAAGTTCTCAGAAGAGACCTTCATCCTCAGTTGGTAGGAGAATAGTAGAACAAAGAATCGCTGAAAGTCCACCATGGAGTCTCAATGATGTGCTCCCTTCCCAGGCTTCCAGGCTAAGGACAAAAATCAAGACACAGCTACACGATGGCTCAGGTATTTTTGAGAAGTTTGGCAAATATTCCTTTTCCTTCAACTGTGGCAGCCCCGTGTTGGCATATGAACATGGCTTAGTGACTGTGTGACCAGGGTATCTTCCCCATTTGAGCCCATGGATATTCATTCCATGGCCCTGAAACAATGCAAGGTGTTTCCTGGAGAACTGTCACCTCTCCTCACTGTACTTCTCCTTCTGAACACCTGTCATTTTCTTATGCTTCCCTCAGAAACCAGAAATCTCCAACATCATGCTATTCTCCCTTCTGAGCTGGAAAAGTACTGTAAAGATTACATTCAATTTTGTAATGCTGAATATTCATTCATCACTCAACAAACATGGAGAAACTGTTCCCTTTGGTGCCTTTGAACAAATGAAGTTACATATTGATGACAGAAAAATGATAGGAAACGATCTCATTGAAACACAGGGTCTTATCATGTAATCTGTATACTCGCTATTCCATTAAAATGTCACTCTGCCATTGTTTATCTCTGGGAAGCAAAGGGGTGAATAAATAAATTTCTGTACTCTTTAAAGACACATCTGATTTTTCAAAAGCTGGTTTTCAAAAGAATCTGATTGGCTTTTAGGAAAGATAAAACACTACTGTCTACTTGGTTGACAGTAGCTTTTCCTTTGACAGGTAATCTATATCTTCACAGACAAATAGGGACATCATTGGTGACTCCACATTTTTTAAGGTAAACAGACTAAGGTTATTTGAAGGTGAACGGAAAGTCATGAAATCAAGAATGAGAAGATTCCCCAAGTCGGGAGGGGATGTCCCTGTTGCCCCATGAGAGAAACCTCAACTCCACATTTTTTCAGGTGCTTGAATTCTTCCTAGCTGGAAAAGATCGAAAGCTCTGAAACCCTGGCCTATTCTAAAAATAACCCAATATATGTGTTCATTTTCTTCTATTACAAATACATTAATTCAGCAGCACACGTAAGTAGGCTTTACATTAGTTTTGATGTTCAAGTGATAATCAAAATAGTATCAGTTAAAAAATAATAATAATACTGGTAACATAAAAGGGGCTCACTCAGTGTCAACAATAAACTGAGTTTCCCTAGTTTGCACATTGGTGAGTAAAGAGTGATACCTGTATAAAAAAGGTGAGCCAAGCCGGGTGCTGGTGGCTATGCCTGTCATCCTAGCTACTCAGGAGGCTGACATCTGAGGATCACGGTTCAAAGGCAGCTTGGGCAAGAATGTCCCTGAGACTCTTATCTCCAGTAAACCACCAGAAAACCGGAAGTGGCGCTGTGTGTGGGGGGGGGGGGGGGAAGGAGGAGGAGGAGGAGGAGGAGGAGGAGGAGGAGGAGGAGGAGGAGGAGGAGGAGGAGGAGGAGGAGGAGGAGGAGGAGGAGGAGGAGGAGGAGGAGGAGGAGGAGGAGGAGGAGGAGGAGGAGGAGGAGGAGGAGGAGGAGGAGGAGGAGGAGGAGGAGGAGGAGGAGGAGGAGGAGGAGGAGGAGGAGGAGGAGGAGGAGGAGGAGGAGGAGGAGGAGGAGGAGGAGGAGGAGGAGGAGGAGGAGGAGGAGGAGGAGGAGGAGGAGGAGGAGGAGGAGGAGGAGGAGGAGGAGGAGGAGGAGGAGGAAAGATGTGAGACAAAGGGGCCCAACGAAGAAGAAAGATGTGAGACAAAGGGGCCCAACGAAGAAGAAAGATGTGAGACAAAGGGGCCCAACCTCCCTAGCCATAAAAGAAATGCAAATCAAAACAACATTGAGATACTACCTCACCCCAGTTAGAATGGCTATAATCAAGAACTCTAACAACAACAGATGCTGGAAGGGATATGGACAAAAGGGAACCTTACTGCACTGTTGATGGGAGTGTAAATTTGTTCAACCACTTTGGAAAGCAGTATGGAGGTTCCTCAAAAGACTCCACATAGAGCTCCCCTATGACCCAGTAATCCCACTTTTGGGCATTTACCCAAATGATCACAAACAAGACCACACTAAAGCTACCAGCACAACTATGTTTATTGCAGCATTATTTTCCATAGCTAAGATATGGAACCAACCCAGATGCCCCTCAGTAGATGAATGGATCAAGAAAATGTGGTATATATACACAATGGAATTCTATGCCTCCATCAGAAAGAATGACATTGCCCCATTTGTTAGGAAATGGAAAGGCTTGGAAAAAATTATATTAAGTGAACTAAGCCAGGCCCAAAGAAATATAGGTCCCATGGTTTCCCTTATTTGCAATATCTAGTATATGTCTGAGTCAAGCAGAAAAGGTCAGATAAGTTGATGTTAGGGAAATGAACCCTAAGATATGTACTCAAATGTTTTTTTTCTTTCAGGTGATTGTTTCTAACACATTTATAAGATTATTTCTTTGTTGCTTTGTATGTCCCTCCCCCACGGTATAACCCCTGCTTTCACTGTATTTGATGTTGGTATAATTTGTGGAAGAGAAGGGAAAAAACAAATTGTTTAAACAGGGATACAGGTGGACCCATTGCAACAATGAGATGTACAAGTCGTTATGTCGAAAAACGAACTTTACAACTTTGGTGGTGGGGGGGGGGGTTGAGTGGGGGGGTGAGGGGAAGAGGGGAAGGGATGGGAAGGGGAAACAAAGGAGGAGGCTACAATGCTTGATAAGAAATGTACTCATTATCTTGCCCATGTAATTGTAACCCCTCTGTACAGTATTTTCACAATAAAAAAAAAAAAGAAGGTGGCCCTCTGGAAACTGGGAAGAGCATCCTCGTGAGGAAGCAAATCAGCTGGCATCTTAGTCTTGGCATCCCAACCTCCTACTTTTGAGAAAATAAATTTCAGTTATTGATGCCACCCAGTCTGTGGCATTGGGCGAGCATGGCTAGAAATATGGAGACAGCAATAAGAGAAATGCTTGTGTCTGCAGCCATCCCAAGTCTAGCCATTTTCTGCTGTCATCAGTTTAAAACTGGCGTGTCCCTGCAGGTATTTTTACATTTATGTATGTTGAGTAGATCCTGAGAATTGCAGCCCAGTGATACTAAAAAAAAACAAAAACAAAAACAGGAAGGCAGCACAGACCCTATGTAAAGCTGTTCTAGCGAGGATTATTTCTGCTCAGGAGTGCTATAGGTGGAGGAGGAGGATCAGGAAAAAAATGGTCAAGCTGGCCAGCTTCTCTCCACAACTCAAGCTGACAAGGGGCCTTAGGCAGAAAATTGGCTTGGCAGAAATCTTCTTAGTGGCTCATTGTCTCCACCTTCTGGATATTTCCAGGCATAGCAATGCTGTCAGTTAGGGTTGTTTTAGTTTGTTCGTTTTGTTGTTTTTAAATTTTTCGTTTTGTTTTGTAAATTTTTGACACCATTATAGAAATTAGTATTGAGATAGATAAATTAAAAATCAAAAACTTAAAACAACCAAAATCCTACCAAGGTCAAAATAAGGTAGATTTGAAGCCTAAAAGCCCACAGCTAGGCACTAGTGGCTCACACTTGTGATTCTAGTTACTCAGGAAGTTGAGATCTGAGTATCATGGTTTGAAGTCAGCCCAAGGATCTCCAACAAACTTCCCTAAAAAGTCACAGTGGAGCTGTGACGCAAGTGGCTCTAACCTTGAACACAAAAGTTCAGGTACAACACACAAGCCCTGAGTTCAAGGGGCTAGGATTGACACACACACACACAGACACAGACACAGCCACAGCCACAGACACACACACACACACACACACACACACAAACACGACTACTTTTTTTTTTTTTTGCCAGTTCTGGGGCTTGAACTTGACCTGGGCACTGTCCCAGAGCTTCTTTTGCTCAAGACTAGTGCTTACCCCTTGAGCCGCAGTGCCACTCTAAGACTTTTTTCTGAGTAGTTTATTGAAGAGTCTCACAACTTTCCTGCCCAAACTGGCTTTGAACCACAATCCTCAGATCTTAGAATCCTGAGTAGCTATTTACAGGTGTGACCAGCACCTAGCTGACCACATTATTTTTCATATCATTTTCCTATCTAGGAAAACAGTCTCTTTTTTTTTTTTTTGGTCAGTCTTGGGGCTTGAACTCTGGGCCTGAACGCTGTCCCTCAGCTCTTCAGCTCAAGGCTAGTGCTCTACCACTTGAGCCACAGCGCCACTTCTGGTTTTCTGGTAGTTTATTGGAGATTAGAGTTTCACAGACTTTCCTGCCCGGGCTGGCTTTGAACCGCAATCCTCAGATCTCAGCCTCCTGAGTAGCTAGGATTACAGGCGTGAGCCACCAGCGCCCGGCTCTACAGTCTCTTTCTATCCCCTCAGCGTGTCTATTTTAGCAAGATTGTTGATACAAGACATATTTTTAAATAATTTTATTTCTATTTAGGAGAAACTAATTATTAAAAACACAATCTTGGGGTTGAGGATTTAGCTCAGTGGAAGAGCACTTGCCTGGCAAGCCTAGAGTTTGGTGCTCAGCACTAAAAAGAAAAAACTCTTCAGGACCAGGTATAGTGAGTGGCCTGTGCCAATAATCCCGGTTACTCAGAGGCAGAGATCAGGAGGATCTCAGTTCAAATTTAGCCTTGGACAAAAAGATTAGAAGATCCCATTTCAACAGACAAGCTGCACGTGGGGGGCACTTGTCTGTAGTCTGGACCATGTTAGGAGGGCAGGGAGGGAGATCATGATCCAACACTAGTTGGGACAAACCCACAAGATCCTATTTGAAAAAGTTAACCCCCAAATGAATGAGAGTGTGGCTCAAGTGACAGAGTGCTTGCCTAGTAAGAGGAAGCTCTGAGCTCAGCCTCTTGTACTATACAACAAAACAAAAAAACAAATGCCAAGAAGTTACTGTATTTTGACCACTCAATAATGAGGCTTTCCTTTTTGGATTTCTAGTTATTGTTTGAGACAGAGTCACACTAGGTAGCACAAGCTGTTTTCTAACTCAAGAATCCTCTGTCTCAGCCTCCTGAGTGCTGGGGTTACAGGCCTGTGCCACAACACTTGCTACCTCCAGTGTTCTTTTTGGAAGTTTAAAAATTGCTTGCGGGGCGCCGGTGGCTCACTCCTGTAATCCTAGCTGCTCAGGAGGCTGAGATCTGAGGATTGTTCAAAGCCAGTGCGGGCAGAAAAGTCCGTGAGACTCTGATCTCCAATCAACCACTAGAAAGCCAGAAGTGGCGCTGTGGCTCAAGAGGTAGAGCGCTTGCCTTGAGCTGAAGAGCTGAGGGACAGCGCCCAGGTCCAGAGTTCAAGCCCCATGAGTGACCAAAAAAGAAAAAAATTGTTGACTGGACACTATGCTGAAAATGAATTATACAACATGTCAGTGGGATGCGAGAGAAAAACTGGAAGAGAGCAAGAACAAAGGGAAGGGTGACATTGTCCACAAGGAAATGTACTCTTTGCCTGACTATAACCGCCCCCCCCTATTTTTTTTTAGCACTTTCAAATAAAAAATTTTTTTTGGTCAGTTGTGGGGCTTGACCTCTAGGTCTGGGTGCTGTTCCTGAGCTCTTCAGCTCAGGGAGAGCGCTCTACCACTTGATCCACAGTGCCAATTCCAGCCTTTTCTGTTTATGTGCTGCTGAGGAATCGAACCCAGGGCTTCATGCATGGGAAACAAGCATTCTACCACTGAGCCACTATCCCAGCCCCAGTCTTTTTATTTTTTCCCAGTCCGGGGGCTTGAATTCAGGGGCTGGGCACTGTCTCTGAGCTTCTTTTGCTCAAGACTAGCACTCTACCACTTGAGCCACAGTGCCACTCTCAGCTTTTTCTGATTATGTGGTGCTGAGGAATCCAACCCAGGGCTTCATGCATGCTAAGCAAGCACTCTACCACTCAGCCACATTCCCAGCCCATCTTCAGTCATTAATCAAGAGATTTCTTATATCTTGGACCATAAGTAGGACAACTGAGTAACAACCTGGAGTCAGGGGAAAGAATATTTAGAATGTAACCCATCCATGTTCCAATCTTGGCTTGTGAGACTGGCTTGTGTAGATACACATTCAATATGCACAAGTTGTTATTTTTGTTTTCCTAGTTAATGAGATGTTGATTGATGAGGTGAGGACTAACTTTTCATTTTGGATTTCTTTCCAATGTTATGATAGTTTGTGTAATTTGCAAGGCATATAAAATGGGTAGGACCCTGTATCGAAAATTTAGATTCATTTTGGGGCTGGGAAGGTGGCTCAATGGTAGAGCGCTTGCCTTGCATGCATGAGGCCCTGGGTTGGATTCCTTAGCACCACATAAGCAAAAAGAAAAAAGTCGGAGTGGCGCTATGGCTCAAGTGGTAGAGCGCTAGCCTTGAGCTGAAGAGCTGAGGGACAGCACCCAGGCCCAGAGTTCAGGCCCCATGACCAGACCCCTCCCCCCAAAAAATTTAGATTCATTTAAAGTCTTCTTTGTTTGGTGATGGTGCATGTTTGTAATTCTAGCACTTACAAGGCTGAAGCAGGACAATTTTAGGTCTGAGTCCAGCCTGAGATACCAGGCAAGACCCTGTCTAAAAAGAAGAAGAAGAAGAAGGAGGAGGAGGAGGAGAAGGAGAAGGAGAAGAAATCACAATGAAACCTATTATTTGGTATCAATATATACTAACAAAAAAATCAAAGCCAGTTATGGTGGTACATGCCTATAAGCCCAGCACTCAGATTAAGGGAACAGAGTTGTGAGTTCAAGGCCAGTTTGAGCTACATAGCAAGACTCTGATTTAAAAAAAAAAACTGAAGGCAAACCAAACCAAAATTAAAACAACAGAAAAGGTCTTCTTTACAGACTTAAAAAGACAATATGGGGGGGAAAATGAAGATAGGAATGAGTCTTTTGTTGTGTTCTTGTGTTATTTCTTTTTGCTCTCAAGACAATTCAGTTGTCCTGCTTATCATGATCAGTATGTTGTATCCTTAGATATTATTACTATCCTTAGCCCTTAATTTTCTTTATTTTTTTATTAAAATTTTTTTTTTGCCTGTTCTGGGGCTTGAACTCAGGGCCTGGGCACTGTCACTGAGCTTCTTTTGGTTAAGGCTAGCATTCTACCACTTGAGCCATCGCTCCACTTCCCACATTTTTAGCAATTAATTGGAGATAAGAGTCTCATGGACTTTTCTACCTGGGCTTGCTTTGAACTACAGTCCTTAGATCTTAGCTTTTTTTGTTGTTGTTGGTTGTGGGGCTTGAACTCTGGACTTGGGCGCTGTCTCTGAGCTCTTCAGCTCAAGGCTAGAGCTCAACCGCTTTGAGCCACAGTACTACTCCCAGTTTTCTAGTGGTTAATTGGAGATAAGAGTCTCACAGACTTTCCTACCTGGGCTGACTTTGAACCGTGATCCTCAGCTGTCAGCCTCCTGAGTAGCTAGGATTACAGACATGAGCCACTAGCACCCAGCAGCCATTCAATTTTTTTCTATAAAGATGCTTTATGTGGATTTCTTTTTGGTTTTGGCTTTACTAGAGCTGGAACCTAGGGATTCACACTTTCTAGGGAAATGCTCTAGCACTTTCCAGATGCTGGTGGCTCATATCAGTTATCCTAGCTACTCAGGAGGCTGAGATCTGAGGATCACATTTCAAAGCCAGCCCAGGCAGAAAAGTCCCCATGAAATTATGATATCCAATTTACCACTCAAACATTGGAAGTGAAGCTGTGGCTCAAAGTGATAGGGTACTCGCTTTGAGCAAAAGGGCTCAATGCCCAATCCCAGAGTTCCAGCCCAACAACCGACAGAAAGAAAGAAAAGAAGGAAAAGAAAGAAAGAAAGAAAGAAAGAAAGGAAGAAAGGAAGGAAGGAAGGAAGGAAGGAAGGAAGGAAGGAAGGAAGGAAGGAAGGAAGGAAGGAAGGAAAGAAGGAAGAAAGAAAGCTAGCCAGTCTGGCTAAATTAGAAAATCCTGCTTGAGATAAAACAGGAGGCACATTAGATCATGTTTTATCCAAAGATGATGTCTGTTTTCAAGCTTCCTTGGTGCTTATAGGAAATAGAATATGTCTCAATGTCAACTCTCAGCTGGGAGTGGGTGTGACACACCTAATTAATTCCCGTGGGGATCCTGAAGTCTGCTGGGTCTCAGGATGACTCCCACCCCTCAGAGAAAAGCAACAGCTGCTACTGGACATCTTCAAATGCCAGTCACCATGGAGGTTTCTTTTCTCCTTAGCATGTTTGCATATGGAGAAGCATCTCATTGAGTCTGTATCTCATTATAAAATCTACCTTGTTGTCAGTTTCTAAGGAAAATGGAAAAAGAGAGCGAGAGAGGGGGGAGGAGAAGAATGAGGCAGATGAGAGCTGAGGCCTTTGCTCTGCTCCTCTCTACTGGGCCTGACTCCAAGATCTCACAGCCGTATCCCCTGGGCAGTTTGAATTCCAGAGAAATTGAGGAGCTACGTCTCCATGGGAACAGCAGAAGAGAACAAAATGGAGACTCAAGTTAATATTTATAGCCTACGACTTGATTTTATGTGCTGGCTTTATTTGTCACATTATCTCAGGGCTGAGGTGAGCACAGGCATGAGGTCTCGTGGGCACCTTAGTTCTCAAATCAATAAAATAAACATTATTTTCATGTTCTTTCCAATCCATCCCTCAAATGACATGCACAAAAAGTGAATATTAGTTATAGAGTCGATTTGTTTAGAAGAGGTTATATGGGTTCAAATCTCAGGGCCATCACTAATCTTGTTTGGTTCCCTCAAATTCTCCATTTCCATATCTCTAAAAGAGAAATGATGTAATTATCTCTATCAGCTGTTAGGATTCAGAAGAAGGATGTTCATAGAATCCTGAGTCTCACACACAGCAGGTCCTTAATAAGTGACTGGTATTATTCATATGATTGTAGATATTGTAATAGCTTAAATGGTTCTTGTCATGTTTTAACAGAAAAATAAAATGGGGATAAGGACCAGAAGGAAAAATCACATTCTTCATCAGAGTCCAAAGTTATCAGTAGAGCTTGTGTCCAAAATTGAAAAATATGTATGTAATCAAACATTTGCATTTTTAGGCCTTAAGAAGCATATTAGTTAACGTCAGGTGCCAATGGCTTACAGCTATCATCTTAACTACTGAGCAGACTGAAATCTGAAGGTCCTGGCCCAAAGTCAGCATAGGCAGACTCTCATCTCTCATGAACTAGCAAAAAGCTGGAAGTGGATGTGTGGCTCAAGTGGTAGGACACCAGCTTTGAGCAGAAAACGCTAAGGAAGGGCAGAAGGCCCTTAATTCAAAGCCCCAGTACCAACAACAAACAGCCATAGTAAGATTCTGGTGGCCTGTTTTTGTGGCCTTATTGTATTGATGTATGGTTTTCATCATCTTGTCATGTTGTCTGGACTTCTCTATTGTATTGTTATTTCCAGGCTGTCAGACAGTCTGATGGTCTCATCTCTGAAAAACAAACACTCCGAGAACATATTCACTTGCATAGAAAACCTCAGGCTTGCAAAGCCTGTTTGCTTTGCCATGGCAACCCCTGTCGCTTCCATCTGGAGAGTAAATGATGATGTCATTGTTAAGAGCAGACCAGGGAGCAGACTGAGAACCCAGTCTGAGCACAGGATTACAGAGAATTGTATTTCAGAGTCCAGTGATCATAAGAGGGAGGGAGAGGAGCTCTCAGCATAACTGTGGCCTTTCAGTCACACACACACACACACACACACACACACACTACATTGACAAGGAAAGTGGTGGGTTTGAGATTATGCTATCAAGAATAGTCTCTGTCTGTCACACATAAATATATATATAGTAAGAATACATGGAACTACCTCAGTGTACAGAGGCAGCCTTCTGCTGGTATTTAATGAGACTACAAATGGCTCTCACGGTCTGGTGGTTCTTTTAAGTCTTGGGGACAAAGTGCGCATGGTCTGGCCAGAGATCTGCTGACTAGAGATGGGGACAAATCTCAGAGTGCATAGGAGACAGGCTGCCTATGGGAACCGGGAAAGGGCTCCAGCAGCCTGAAGATACAATCTGTATGCCAACAGAGGCCCTTTGAGAAGTAAAAGGGGGGTACTGTTAATGCTTGTCCCAAGAGGACTGGCCTAACAGAGGACATCTCAGGCAGGGGCCAGAGGTGCCTGGTCCTTGCTGCTAAGCCATGGAAATGACCACTTCCTGCTTCCTTCATAAGACACCAGCTCTGATGTTTCAACTCCAGGAGTGTTGTTACAGGCCAACACATAGCTGGCACACCAGTTAAAATACCAGGTGAGAGATCAATATGGCACTCTAACATTAACCCTGGTGAAGGCTTCACATATACACATGGTCACAGCGACTAAGGATTCTAAGAACCAATCAGGACAACTGTTAAAATATAAAACAGGTCCACCTTCACCTCCACATCAAATGAGGCAGGCCCCAGAAGAGCAGCTCGGCAATGATCCTATAGAACCTCAGTGAGAGCTGGAGTTAGTTCATCCATCCAGAGCAATTAGGCCTTTCTATAAACTAGCGTAGCAGAGTGGCAGAGTCCTAGCCAAGCCTGAGGTGAGCCTGACTTCACAGCCTGTACTTTCCCTTAATAGCTGTGTGGCCCTGAGTGAGGTTGCTTAGTTGCTGGTCTGTTAGTTAATGCATATAAGTGATCTATCTGGACATGTTCTACATAAGGACTTGAACAGGTAGGCAACTTTCTTACTGTTTAACTTATTGATGGTTGTATCATAGCTGTGAATAGAATCCTTCAACTATGTTTAGATATACATATATACATACTTGTATATATAGTATACTGTGTGTGAATGTATCCCTGGGCGCTGTCCCTGACTTTGTTTGGCCAATGCTGTACTACTTGAGCCATAGCTCCATTTCTGGCTTTTTGGTGGTTAATTGGAGATAAGGGTTTCATGGATTTTTTTTCTGCCCAAGCTGGTTTTGAACCATGAAACTCAGATCTCAGCCTCCTGAGAAGCTATACCACAAACCACCACTGTCCAACTGTCATTATATTCTTAATCAATGGCAAACAGAAGGACCAGAGATCATCTCAAATGTGCACATTTGGGTTTTTGTTGTCATTTTGGCTTTTTTTTTTTGGAAACAGGGTCTCACTGTGTAACCCAGGCTTGCCTGGAATACAAGTCTATTGCTCAGCTTTCTGAGTGCTGTAATTACTTGGAGAGTCATTTTGAAAATGATATAAAACTTTCCATTTAGGCTACATGAACAATGGCAGCCCATGGTGGCAGATATTAGTTTCAAACTGTTGATTTAGTTTTCTAGGGCTGTTGTAACATCTTTCCAGGACCACATACCAGCTGGCTTCAAACAACAGGAACTTACTGTTTCAGGGTTCTAGAGGAGGCAAGAAGTCCAAAATCATGGTGTTGGCAGAGCCCTGCTACCTCCGCGACTCTAGATAGATTCTTTGTCTCTTCCAAGCTTTAGAGGGTGGTATCAATGCTTGGCGTTAACTGGCTTGCAACTGCACTACTCTAATCTGTTTGCCTTCACTTGGCCTTCCTGAAGTCTGCCCAGTTTTCCCTCTTTTCCTAAAGATAACAATCATGACTTCAATCCTGGTTTAGTTCCAACTGCAGAGACCTTAATTTTTTTAATTGTAATTATAAATGTGATGTACAGAGGGGTTTTAGTTACATAAGACAGGTAATGAATACTTTTTTTAAGACGGTGTCCCCTCACTCACTTCTAGTTTTTCCCTCCAATCCCCAACCAAATTATATAGTTCATTTCTCACATAGTGTCTAGTGAGTACCACTGCTGCATTTGTTCAGCCTTTCCCCCTCCATTTTTGACCCCCCTACCCTCCCAAAGACAGATAAATGAACAAACAAGACAAAAAGGAAAAAAAAACAACAAAGAAAAAAACTTTTTGTTTCCATTTCCTGGAGTTTGTTTCGATAAATATTCTTTTATGATCAGAGACTCATAGGCATTGCAGAGACCTTATTCCTAGTGAGGTCACAGTCATAGGCATCATGGATAAAATTGTCAAGAAACACAGTTCACCCCATAATAAAACATGTCAAAGATGAAGAGAGCCGAATGAAAGCAATGACAGAGAGACTGAGAAGAGTAAAAAGATTTGGGGGAATGTTTAAAAAACAAAAACCAACAAAGGCATGATTTGCGACCTGAGTGGGAGAGGGTCAGCACACAGGCATCTCTGGCAGTTTCTAGGGATTAAACCCTCATTCTAATGTCATACTTTCTCCATTCCTATTTCCTATGTCAAAAAGAATAGCTGGACACCTGTGGCTCATGTCTTAACCCTTGCTACTCAGGAGGCTGAGATAGTAGGATCAAGTTTCGAAGCCAGTCTGGGTAGGAAAAAGCATGATATTCTGATCTCCAATTAACCATCAAAAAGCTGGAAGTGTAGGTGTGGCTCAAGTGATAGAGGACCAGCCATGTGTGAAAAGCTATGCAATAGTGGCCAGGGTCTGAGTTTAAGCCCCAGTACTAGGACAAGGAAAAGAAGGAAAGAAGGAAGGAAGGGAGGGAGGGAGGGGAGAACTCCAAATTTTTTTTCCAAATTCTTTTGTAAGGGTTTAATCATCTATAAATAGACATAGTACAAGATGGTAGGGCACAGGGCTGCATAGACGTTCAGAGCATTTAAATTTGGCATACATTAACTATGTATGAGACAATTGGTTAGTCATCTGTGCCTATAATGCCCCCAACTGGTATTTTTTAGTCAGATAGAAATATTTTCTTGTGTAGTTGAAATGATAAGGTTGTGCTACCATGCCAGGCCAACTATATATTCTGACACCACCATGCCTCAACGCTGTGACTGTGTCCACTATGTTAATATTCTACAGGACTGGCTTCTATCACTTAACGTGACAATCTCCATTTCCATGCATCTCCCCACTTTTCTTGTCTGCTTGGGGATGCCTGGACTGCTTCCCCACTCAGCTATGGGAGTAGTGCTACACTACAGCTGGGGGTGCACTCCTTAGTCACCTGCAGTGACTGTTTGCATCTGTGTAAGCTCTCTGCTCTGGACCTCACAAGGCTTTTCTGTCCAATGAATAGCTGGGAAGATTTTCTCCCGTTCTGTAGGCTGTCTCTTGGAGTAAGAACGGAGTAGACACTTGTTGCCCCAGTCCTGACTCTGTACAGTTCAGTACTTTCAGATTTCTCAAATAGCACAATGTTAACTCTACGTTGGTCATATACAGCCTTTCCTATGTTGAGGTAGGTTCCTTCTATAGTCTTTTTTCAGGGATTTTTTTTCATCATGAAAGTACGTTGAATTTTGTCAAATTTTCTGCATCCATTGAAATCATCATGATTTCTGTGCATTTGTGCCTCAAGTAACCACTGATTTTCCTACGTTGAATCAAACTTGCACCTCTTGAATGAAACCGATTTGATCATTGTATTTTTTTTAAACATGTTCTTTAATTTACTTCATAAATATTTTACTGAGAATTTTTGCATCTATGTGCAATCAAGAAAACTGGTCTGGTGCTCGCTTTGGCAGCACATATACTAAAATTGGAATGATACAGAGATTAGCATGGCCCTGCGCAAGGATAACACACAAACTCATGAAGTGTTCCTATTTTTTCAGGTGATCCATTGTAAAACAACGAGCTGTACAAGACACTATGTTGAAAATGAACTTTACAACTTGGGGGTGGGGGAGGAGTTGGGGAGGGAAGGGATGGTAGGGGAAAAACAAAGGAAGAGGTAACAATGTACAATTCATTAGGAAATGTACTCATTACCTTACTCATGTAACTGTAACCCCTCTGTACAGTATTTTTACAATAAAAAAACATTAAAAAAAACTGCTTTCAGTGAAAAAAAATTGGTCTGTAATTTCCTTTGGTTGTCTCATTCAGTTTTGGTATCATAGAGGCTAAATGAAAGGCAATTTAAAAGCTCAGGAATCATCCATGTTGCTGGGAGCACTTACAAGGTCCTGGATCCAATGCCTAGCTCTTAAAAAAAAAAAAAAAAAAGGCTAGCTATTCAGGAGACTAAGATCTGAGAATCACAGTTCAAAGCCAGCTTGGGCAGATAAATCTGAGAGATTCTTATCTCCAATTAACCAGAGACAGTAGCTGGCAGTGGAGGTATAGCTCAAATGGTAAGAGCACCAGCACTGAGTGGAAAAAGTTAAGCATGAGCATGAGGTCTTTAGTTCAGGCCCCAGTAGATGCACCAAAAAGAAAAAGAAGAAAAGAAAAAAGAGAGAGAATCAATTTGAGTCAAGTCACAACATACAAGAATCCTAAAATTATGTCAAACATTTTATTGGTGTTTTATAGTAGGTCGGTTTAAACAAAACAATGTTGTAAAACAATTTTTTAATGACTATGCATACACGGACAGCCAAAAATAGGGAAAAATAATCCACAAAGTACAAGCTACCGCTAAAGATCATATGTTTGGATTTAAGAGAAATAATCCAGTAGATGAATAGTCTCTCATTCAATCTGGTAAGTTAACCAACTGCTCTTTGTATAAAACTAACACATTATAAGTGGTATAAATTTATCTTAAAGAGTTCACAAAAAATGTGTTCCCTCAGCATTCTCTCTGTTGCAATGTTTAGTCATTAGTTGTCTCTTGGTAGGAAAATAATATAGAATTTGTATTAGCAAATGAAAGTGCAAGGTAGTAAGTACAGCGAGGCTCAACAGCAAAAGGGAAGAAAAACAATACAGAGCGAAAAACACTGACCGATGCACACAGAGCAAGAGCAGCCAGGAAGGTCCTCGGCCTGTGTGCCACACAGTCACCACTTCATTGTATTTTTTATTGCTCTGAAACGAGCAAAACCATTGTTTTTAAAGAAATATGAAATCTTTATTCCCCCCAACCCCACATAATTTTTGATCCAGTAAGGCAAAGATAAGTCTCTCCCCCGCCACCCCCCAACCAGAAACATCAGGGACAGCAGCAATATACAAACATCAGAAATAGACCTGAATCTTCAGCAACATTCTCTCATGGGAACGTCAGCAGGAGTGCATCTAAGAAAGCAAAACTTTAATGTTGTTGCACTGTTCTAATTTATTGGATTTCTTTGGAAAAATGTTATAAATACATTAGTTAAGACAGTTAATTATTTTCTTGCCCTGAAAAAAAATAAGGTATTTCGATTTCTCACATCTTCAAACTTGGTAGTACATTTTTGTAAAGGGAGTTGCAAGAAGAATATGACAACTGGGTTGAAGAATGTCCATGTACAAGTGCCTGCATTACAAGAAACTGCTGATCAGCCTATAGCTGGCCTCTACAAAGAGAGCTCTTTGAAATAATATTTAAACAAGTTTAATTTAAACACCTCCCATATTTACTCTACTTGTAGAGCAAAGAGGTACTTACTTTTCAAGTAATATATCGTAAAAGGTCAATTTTTTTTTTTTTGCCAATTTTATTTGTTAAGGTTTTAAGACCAAAATACCTGTGTGAAAAAAACCACACCTAGTGAGCACATTTCTTTGATAGCTAAATGTTCTTGTCTTGTAAAGAATGCAGAAAAATATTGATTTGCTAAGAAGGAGCACACTGGAAAAAGTATTGAAGAATAAAGGACCATTTCTTTCTTTCTGTTGGTGGAAATTATTAGAAAAGCTATCCAGTCTGTTGTCTTTAGCTGGTTTTAATCAGTCTTTTCAAAATGATGGTCAAGAAATCTTTAGAAAAACTGGAGATGGGGGATGCTCCTTTGTAGCATGAAAGGAATTCCATTAATCATAGAAACTCTTATTAAATTTCTGCTTTGGTTCTTCAGAAGAAATGCTCATACAACTTCTATATGTGGAGACAAAAAAGAACACATTAATGGGACATTCATCTAAAATCTTTTTTAAACAGTACCATGGCTGTAAGTTACAATTTTACTGGGATTCAGTTGCAATAACAATAGGAAAACACTTCAATGTATGCAATATCAGTTACTTTTATAAACTGTATACATCTGTAACTCCCCTTACCTCCAAGAAAAGTACATTCGTTTGCCTTATATCCTCAGTACCAGATGTTTAGGGCTCCAAAGCCACGTTAGCAATTAAATAAATGTTTACTTATTGTCCTGAACTCACAAAGAATCTTTATACCATTGAAGGTTACAGGCTGGACTACATTTCCTAGGCCAGGTGTGGAAGGGTGGGAACAGTGAGAATGAAATGTCAGATAATATAAAAGCTGATTTTAGACCTGGAAAGTGAAGCAAAAAAAAAAAAAAAAAGTGGAAGTTCTTTGAATCTGAAACATGACAGAAACAGGAAATTGCACTGTGCTTCTTTCTACCAATATAATCAGATTGTTCTTAAAGGCATAGTTATTAGAAAGCCAGACCAGGGAGGAACTTTCTGACCTCCTTTCCCAGCCTTGAAGGTGGACTTCACTAAAGGGAAATCCTACTCTCAGTCACTGCACCAGATGAGAAAAGATCAGCTACATTTGGAGGGTGGTTCAACATTGGCTCTTCCACTTCATTCAAGGTATATTTATTATAGGCTCACAGATGGGATCCAAAAGGTAAAACAACTGTTCATAAATAATTGTGTGCCAACTCCATTTCCAGACCCTGCCATGGGCTGGTTCTCTTTATAATGGTGTAAAGACATACTGATCAATATGAACATGATCTGTTGGAGAGAATTCCACAATTCCAACTGGAATTACCTCACCTATTCCCGACACTGGCAGGACTGCAATATTTGATGTTCCTCTTTATTTTTTGGATGGTTCTATAAAGCTTCTGTTCTTTCAGCACAAACACTTCAGGCCACAGGTGAGTCCTAGGCAGTTTCAACAGCTACAGCCATTTGACAAGGGTCATGGGTGGTTTTCGTTTGTAGTATTTTTCTTCTTGCCTAATCATAACTTTCCATCACATTACATTTTTAAAAGATAATGGCGGCACAATTGCAATGGCTTACAAGTTAAGGGGAGGCATCTGGTCTGATCATGAAACATTCTGACAGCGCTTGATGCTGGGTACTGAGTTCTGCCCTTCAACACCTGCTGGTTGTTACAAACTAAATTTCTGCCCTGAGCAGAGAACAGGAGAGGCCCTAGTGTGAGTTGCCCAATGTAACTCTGAAGTCAACTTCTAAGATCCAT
Source organism: Dipodomys spectabilis (assembly GCF_019054845.1). NCBI lineage: Eukaryota > Metazoa > Chordata > Mammalia > Rodentia > Heteromyidae > Dipodomys > Dipodomys spectabilis. The sequence continues at coordinate 22,833,403 of NW_024870678.1, forward strand.
GTGTCATTTTTCCACTTGTTCTTTTGAGGGACAAAGCAACCATGCATTTCCTCTTATGAGTCACATATTTTTGAGGATTCCAGAAGAGAATTCCAGGCAAGCTTACCTGCGGTCTGTTGTGTTTGCACACCATCTACCTGAGGTAGGGTTCCAAGTGTCCCTTCATCATCAAAGGCCAAAATTGGATTAAGAGGAATTTCTGGGCTCTCACTGCTGGGGACATCTAATCTGGATGGTTTGGATCCAATGGGCAAATTTATAATTTCTTCAAAAGATTCATTCTGAACAGATACTCCATTTTCATTGGGTTGTTTTTCCAAATTGGGAGTACTGTGAAATTCAAAAAAGAAAAAATAATTTACAAGTCAACATTAAAACTGGGAAGCACATTTTCAGAAAAACCAAAAACTGATATAAAATAGTTTCCCAAATTTATAATAGTCTGACTTTACTAGCAAAATGGTGAACTGTGATATATTTGTATCTTAAATGATTATAAACTGCTCATTTGGTTATAAAACCAAACACTGTTTCATCCTAGCATATGAGGCAGGAGGATAGCAAGCCAGGCCTACCTACATGGCAAGACTGTCTCAAAAATATCAAAGCAGGGGCTGGGAAGGTGGCTCAGTGGTAGAGCGCTTGCCTTGCGTGCCAGAGGCCCTGGGTTCGATTCCTCAGCACCACATAAGCAAAAAGAAAAAAGCCAGAAGTGGCGCTGTGGCTCAAGAGGTAGAGCGCTAGGCTGAAGAGCTGAGGGACAGCGCCCAGGCCCAGAGTTCAGGCCCCATGACCGGACCCAAAAACAAAAACAAAACAAAACAAAATATCAAAGCAAACCATGTCCCTGGTATTAGAGTACTTGCCTAGAAATTTTGGGTGTGATCCAAAATAGAGTAGTAGCACTTACCAGGGACTTCAAAGGTGAGACTCTCCTAATTAAAAGTGGAAAATTAAACAATTTGTACCAAATCACATAGCTACTACAGAGAGATGGTCAAGGATAAAGTAATTTTTTTTGAGAGAGATCATTTTGTTACGTTGTCCAGGCTGGCTTCAAATGATTCTTTTGCCTCAGTTTTCCAAGTAGCTGTGACTGTAGGCACACACAGCAACACCTTAATCTAAACGTATGATTTCTTGTTTCTGGTCATAGTTATTCTAATTGTAGATCTGCCCAAAGGTCTCAGTCTCTTAAAATAAGGTCTCTCTCTCTCTGCATAGTTCATAATTCATTATTCAAGACCAAAATTTTTAAACTTTTATTATTATTATTAAGTAGTTGTACAAGAAGTTCCCATTCTACAAAACTATATGAATACAAGGTGTCTGACAACATTGTCACCCGTCCCTCCTAACCCATCCCTTCTCCCACTTCAAGACCAAATTTACTTTCTGCCTTTGACCCCATTTGTGTGTGTGTGTGTGTGTGCGCGCGCGCGCACGCGCACATGCACGCACGTGTGCTAGGGTAGGGCTTGAACTCAGAGCCCAGGCACTCTCCCTTAGTTTTTTTGCTCAAGGCTAATCCAACTTGAGCCACAGCTCCACTTCTGGCTTTTTGTAGTTAACTAGAAATAAGGATTTTATGGGCTTTCCTGCCCAGCCAGCCTGGCTTTGAACTCTGATTTTCAGAGTTTAGCCTTCCCAGTAACTAGGATTAAAGGTATAAGCAAGCAATCTTTTGGCTCTATCTTAATCCTTAGTGATTATATCTGACTTAATTTTTGGAGTACTTCTAACTGGTCATTAAAACTTTAATTTCCTAACTACAGTTTCTCTTGGATTGTTCCTCTTTCCAGACTTACTGACAGGGTTTTGTGCTGCATGTATATCACTAAGCTTTACATCACAACAAAACAGTGGCTATCCATTGAACAAGTGCTAGACTGATCTGACCGTTCATGTTACCAGACTACAGCAATACACATTTGTTCAGGCTTCACAATTCGCTCGATTCTCAGAAGTTATCTGTACTCTCTCTCCATAATTCCAACTGGTTGTACTTAAGCAAATCAGTCATATCCTTTTTTTTTTCTTTTTGGTGAGTTGTGGGGCTTGAATTTAGGGTCTAGGCGGTGCCTCTGAGCCCTTTTGCTCAAGACTAATACTCTACCACTTTGAGCCAAAGCTCCACTTCCAGTTTTCAGGTGGCTGATTAGAGATAAGTCTCATAGCCTTTCCGGCCTAGGCAGGCTTTGAACCATGATCTTCAGATTTCAGCCTCCTGAGTAGCTAGGATTACAGGTGTGAGTCACCAGTACCCATACAGTCATATCTTTTCTCCATGCCTTTCCAAATGATAAAATAGAGCTAATAAACATCCCAATTTTCTTTTCTTTTTTTGGTGCCGATCCTGGGGTTTGAACTTAGAGCTTGGGTGCTGTCTCTGAGCATTTTTGCACAAGGCTAGTAGTGCTCTACCACTTGAGTCAGAGTCTTGGTTTTTTAGTGGTTAACTGGAGATGTCTCATGAACTTTCCTGCCCAGGCTGGCTTTGAACCATGATCTTCAGATCTCAGCTTCCTGAGTAGCTAGGATTACAGGTGTGAGCCACTGGTACTAGGCTATATCCTGAATTTCTATTGCTTTCCCCTCGCCGCCCCCCCCCCCCCCCCGCCCCTTGAAGAAATAGCTTTCCCTATTCAATAAGAATTAGAGAACTTTTGGATTATGTTTGAAAGCATTTTGTATTTGTATACTTTCAAACTACCAAACTTTTTTGAAAAAAGGGTCTGACAATATAGTCCAGATTGACCAAAGACTACCATCCTCCTTAGCTTTCCTAGTTCTGGAATTACAAGTGTACCTGACAAGACCTACCCCAAATCTTTTTAGGCTGAGAGTGTGACAATGCTGCCTGCTCTTTCCTGGCATCATCCTAGCCTACATGATGTGCACACATGTGTCTAACACTCACCAGTCTGGATGCCTGGCTGACCACACTCATCCTCTTGTTCTTTCCCAACACTCACCCATGGGCTTTCTGTAGCCAGAGAGTTTGGTTCTCAATTGAAAGGGAATTGAATTAGAAGGTCCATGAAAAGACTGGGTCTTCAAAGAGACCAGAAGTCTCTTTGGGTGATCTTAAATTTCTGTTACCTTGTAAGCCCAGATGTGTTAGGTCAGAATAACAGTGACCTACTCTGCCCCCCACTTGAGTCACGAGATGACTTCATCTCCCCCTCCAGGCTCACCCATTCTTTCTTGTTAGTAATTAGAGGAATAATTGTGTCGAAAGCCTTGGATGATCTATCATTAAATGTTCTGGGGACACTGTGACCTCTGAAACTGAGGTCATTTTAGGTCTGCCAGTCTTCCTAGATAACAGTGTCAGATAGTGTATTCCTGTTCTTTGGCTATCCAGTGGAGGTTGAAGATAGCTATAAGATTGTTGACAGTGTATTTTACCTGAAGTGAAAAAGAGGGGTTGGGACCACAGTGGGAATGAGACAGTGCCACATAGCTTATTAGAACCAGGACATTGATTAGTCATTGAGTTGGGGATACAGTTCAATGTTAAAGTAATTGCCTAGTGTGTTCTATCCATAGTACCCCAGGAAAACCCAAAAATGTGTCTGACATTTATTAACTATGTTATGACAAGAAACTTAAAGGGATACATCTCTTCTATGTGACTAATGGACTTTACCCACAGGTAAAACTAAGAGCAAGGATGACTTCGTATTGGGGGGGGAGGGGGGAAGACTAGGTCAAACTTTAACTGTACTAAAAGCCCTTTATTTAAGAGAAGAGAGATTGTGTATTGAAGAAAAAGTCCCCCGGGGCTAAACTAAAAGTAAGCACACAATGTTTTCTGGACTGCCAAGAGGGAAGGACAGAAACCTCTATCCCCATCAGAGCTTCTAGAACAGAACTTTTCAGCTGGGGGTGCAAGGTCATTCAGAAAGATCTGAGAAACACAATTTCCTCGGTTCCCATTTTGATATTTGTCTCTGTCTCCTTCCCTGGTACTCACATGTCTCCCTCTCTCTCTCTCTCTCTCTCTTCCTCCCCCCCCCCTCCCCCCTCCCTCCCTCCCCCTCTCTGTATCCTTTGTTCCCTGTTCTGTAGCAAGTTTCCTGTCCATGAGGAAATCCTCCCCTCAGTCCCATGGGAGCTTCCTTCCACAAATACCCTCTCAAAACCCAAACATAGCCGGAGAGAAAGAAGTTATGTATTCATATAGTTCATCAGTATCCTTATGTCAAATATAATTTTCACAGTTTACAAACGAAAATGTATTCGTTTCATGAAATGTTGTCTTTATTGTAGATTGAAAATGTATTCATAATTATATTAATACATTCCATAGATAGGTATCGGAGCTACTTTACATGTTAACAATCTGACAACTCACACCCTCTTCAATTCTGTTAGTGGGTGAGGGGGATGGGCAAGGAGAGTGGACTCAGGGCTTGAAGAACTGCAGTGCTAAGGCTGAGAGGCAGAGAAGCCCTGGGGCCCAGAGCTCTCGCTCAAGAGGAGGGTAAGGAGTAAGTAAGGATGTTTTTTGGTGCAGGGTCTCCCTGTAACAAGGAGTCTTACTTAGTTCTAGCTGACTCCTGTGGCACAATGTCAAGCAAGTCTCCCTCCTTTGGGTCACATGGACTGCAGAGCACTGCTGGTGAGACGCCACAGAATGAACAGCTTTTCTAGGAATTTCAGAGGAATGTCTGGCAAGAGGCTACAACAACTTCTCCTCTCTCCAACAGGGTCTGGACTGCAGCTTAGGGGTTATGACTGTCCCTTATATCTGCTATTCGTATTCTTTATAGAGTCTTTTTTACTGCTTACTAGTCAATCTCTTATTACTCTAATACCAAATCATAGTTATTCTTTAAATGTTCCAAGGTCAAATCCATTTTTTCCTCTTCCTGATTGGACCTGGTAACATAGTTAGTACAATAGGAATATGGAGTTTGTAAGTAGAAAGTGACTAGAAATAACTCCACAGAACTATGAAGGGAACCATGGGTCCTCACTTTGAAAGCTCAGAGGAGCTGTAAGAACATGAAAGGATTTCTCTGTGCTCTTCCTTTGCTGTACTCATTACTACTGGGGTGATGCAAATTGGAAATAGATTTCTTTAAGACAGACCTGGATAAAATCGAGGCCAGTTGTAAAATAAGGGTAGTAGGAGCTCTTAGGCTTCCCAGTGCCAGCCGTGTGTGATACATTACACATTCCCAGCAGGTATCTGTCCTGGAGATCAGAATGTTCCTCAAACTGGAGTCTAAGTCTCTATATGAGTTTAAGAAATTATGTTTTCCTTCAGATAAAAAATTTATTAATCATATGTAGAGATGTAACATTGAAATCCCTCTCCCGATATAATTTAAGCTAATATATATGTACACACATATATATATTTAAATCAAGAGTAGTCTCTTTTTTTTTTTTGGACAGTCCTAGAGCTTGAACTCAGGGCCTGAGCACTGTCCTTGAGCTTCTTTTGCTCAAGGCTAGCTAGCATTCTACTACTTGAGCCACAGTACCACTTCTGGCTTTTCCTGTTTATGTGGTACCAAGGAATCGAACCCAGGGCTTCATGCATGCTAGGCAAGCACTCTACCATTAAGCACAGTCTTGTAGTCTGATTATTGCCAAGCAAGGATTAGTCAGATGATTTCAGTGCTTCATACTGAATTTGCATCTCAGAGCTTACTGCTATCAGGTAGTATTAACTTCTCTTTGATAAGAACAAATGACAATACGAACTAACCCACCTGGGCAAACAAACAGTGCACTGGTGCAGGAATATCAGGACACATATGAGTGAGGTTTTGCAGTGCACTGGTGCAGGGAAAAGCCAGGGATATCATGACACACGTATGAATGAGGTTTTACAGTAGGTCCAACACAGACACAAAGGAGTGAGGGACTCCTATTGGCAAGGTTACACAGGCATGCCAACTGTAAAAGGAATCAGCCAGTGCTGTGTGTATACTGTTCTTTTAATTTCAGAGAAATATCATTGTCTAAAGTAACTTGAGCATTATTGGTTTGGTAGTTTTATTTTTACTTATATTTGTGATTTATTGTTTTGGCTTTATTGATGAGTAAGACCTATACAAAAATTTAAGCTTAAATTTATACTTGTAAAAAAAAAATACAAGTGACTCAGAAAATCTGCTAAAATTTTTTGTGGCACTGGGGTTTCAACTATTGGGGTTGGCCTCAAGCTTGCTAGGCTGGTGCTCTACCATTTGAGTCACACCTTCAACTCAGCTTTTTCTGGATATTTGTCTTGTGGACTTTTCTTGCTGAACTGGTTCTGTACTTCGATTCTCCAGGTAAGCTCCAACCTCTTCAGTAACTAGGATTACAGGTATGACTTTTACCACTTAATTCTTTAATCAGAAACTCTGCTATAGTAATGTATCATAAGTGTCTAAATTATTTTTATTGTGGAACAAATCTGTGATTCACTTTACCAATATACATATCTAAAATACAAATGTTATGCGCCATTAAAGAGTGAAGATGTGGTCAACACCAGGTGAAATACAAAAAACTAAAATAAAAAAGAACAAAATTACTTCCTGTCATTTGTATAGTCACTGAAAACCTCCCCATCAAGACTCAAGGGAAAAGGTATTTCTTTCTCTTTTCCAAGAGTCCAGAAATAGTTCTACCAAAAGTGAATGAGCCTAAATAAAAATAAATCAATGTTAAAAACTTGAAATTCTGCTGGCAGAGGAACTTCTGGTGATCCTATAACACAGAACAATGTAAAAGGCCCCTTCTTCCAACTCACCCCTCCAGGGCCACTTTTGATTGACGTGATATGCCTACATGTGGGCTGCCTGCTGAGTCTCTACTTCCTGGAGAGTTCATCGGACACGGAAGTGCAGATACCTCTGTACATAGCAAAGAAGAGAAAGCAAACTGTTACTAATGCTACATCAAACCCACACCCCTGGGAGCCAGAATCCTCTGTAACTCATCAGTCTGGGACTTCGGGCAAGTCACTGAAAATTCTCTGTGCCTCCGTTTCCTCATAATAAAAGGTATCTAGCTCTTAGACCATGGTGAGAATTAAATGTACTGTTATGTGTAGGGTCTTAGTCTGAGCACATTTGTAAGGGATAGGATAAATGTGAATAAAATTTTCACTTGCATTGACTCCAAACACAAAGTACATACTGAAATTAATGCCATGGAGGCAGGTAGCAGTAAGCTGACTGGCCCAGCTGAGAATGAACACCTTTACTGAGCGATTCAGAACAAGCCATCACAGACTAACACAGTGACAAAAAGTGTCTTTACAAACTCTGCTCTGTTCTATGATGGGGATTTTATAAATGGAGGCTCACAAGGTGTTGTGCCCCAAAGTGCTACTCTGTTATTCAATCTTCAATGCTAGAGTCTAACGTAAGCCAACACTATTGATTAAAATCTGGATGGGATCTGAATTAAGAGAGATCGGTGGCAACTTGATGAGTGATCAAAATAACTTCAAGAGAGTGACTTTACAACCTGGCATGATTTTGGTAAAAATGCCAGATATATAAGTAGTCTGACAACTTGGGTAGTTTTCAAACTCTCAAAATTTGCAAAGTGGATACCATGTGATATCTTAGAGGACTAACTTCCAGTGGCCTGTGACCTTGCCCACCTGCCTCGTGATTCTCTTTGTAAAGCGAGTGGCACCATTCAGCACTGAAGCAGATGTGTGACACAAGGAGAAAGGAATAGTTAATCCTTAGGCCTCTTCTCAGTAATTTATTTATTTATTCATTTTGGCTAGCACTCTTACTTGCCTCCAATCCTGTATTTTGAAGGTTATTTTGGAGATAAGAGTCTAGTGAACTTTGCTGCCTGGCTGGCCTTGAATCACCATCCTCTAAATCTCAGCTTCCTGCATAGCTAGGAATACAGGCATAGACCATCAAGTGCCTGGCTTCTTAGCACTTTTAACCCGAGTCAAATTTAGATGAATGTTGATAAACGTGAGTTCTCTCTCCTGACAAGTTTACCCTCCCACATTTGGCTCTGCTGCACTGAGTACAATAGTAACTCAAAGAATAGCTGGGGACTAGAAGGAAGGGGAGAAATAAGAACAGCATGAGGGAGCCTGTCCAGGGAAATGCTGTAGCACTGGTTCCTGCAAGACTCCAGAGCTGTCACGGCTCTGTGATGACTCACGGGTGGCGGTGGCTGCTCTTAGTGTGTGTCCTGTATCTATTCAAACATCCTTAGAGAGAGCATGTTAACCCTGCAAGGTGGAGTGAATACACAGCCATTGGACTGTTCTCCTAACAAACAAAATTAGGGCATCTAGCAAAGAGCATGAAAATCCTACCATAAAGGAAATCAGGATACTCAAAAGCTAGAATAGCTTCAGTGGAAATAAAACCAAAGATCAATCATATGTAACCCTTGAAAAATAAAGAATTTACAAGGAATGTTCTTTCATACAAATCATTTATTTTCGCTCTTAAATACAGCCCTCTATGGTACTCGACACTTGTTGCGTTTTTGATGGTACTAGGGCTCGAACTCAGGGTTTTGCACTCTTTTTTTTTTTTTTTTCTTTTTGGGTCCAGTCATGGGGCCTGAACTCTGGGCCTGGGCGCTGTCCCTCAGCTCTTCAGCTCAAGGCTAGCACTCTATCACTTGAGCACAGCGCCACTTCCGGCTTTTTTCTTTCTGCTTATGTGGTGCTGAGGAATCGAACCCAAGGCCTCAGGCATGCAAGGCAAGCGCTCTACCACTGAGCCACCTTCCCAGCCCCGGGTTTTGCACTCTTGCTCAGCAGACTGCTTGCTCATGCCTGATGCTAAACCATGTCTCCAGAATTTTGTTGGTTATTTTGAAGATGAGAGTCACAGACTTTTCTGCCCAGGTTTGTATCAAACTTTGATCCTCTAGATCTCAGCCTCTAGAGTAGCTAGGATTACAGGAGTGAGACATGAATGTCTGGTTTGTGTTTCTCAATAAAGAGATGGAGGTATCCCTGGAGTTTTCTTTTTCATACTGATATTGTAGATAAGGAAAAGAGGAGATTAAATGAGGAGTTATTTAGCATCCACTTCTGGTTCCAACCATCAAGACCTTGTGGGGTCATGAAGGAGGATTAGGAGCGAATGACCTGGACTGTCACTAACCCTGAGCAGCCCTGGAGGGGGACCCCACTGGTATTGTTCACATAGAATCCTCTGTGCCCAGAAGAACTCCCAAAATGCTTGCTGACTCTTAGAGAAAGCAACCTCTGTCCCAAAAGGCTGCAACAGAAACCAGACAAGAAAATGTATGAGAGATGTACTCACACAAAAAGGGCATTTAATCATTAATGACTGCGCTGGAAGCCTAAAACTAAGGTAGATTTCATTTTTATTTAAACCACATTTGACTAAAATTCATCGAACTACCAATGGACTGATCACCAATGTCAGTCCATAATGCTGTTCATATACTGAAAACTGCATGTATTCAGTATATACTGTATCTACTGTAAACTCTGTTTAGAGTAGATGACCAACTTCCAGTGAAATGTCAATAAATTTACATTTTTACCTCTATTCTGCAGTTAGAAGGAATGTTTACATCTTTTTTTTTTTCCTTAGCAATGCCATAAATGCAAGCCATCAAAATGTATAAACTTAGCCAGGCACAAAAGATCCTAGATACCAGGGAGACAGAAATGAGAGGATTGTGGCTCAAGGCTGGGGAGTGCGGGGGAGGGCACCAGAATCATGAGACTTCATCTCTGCTGGATGCAGCGGTGCATGCCTGTCATTCCAGCAACATAGGGAAGTAGTAGTAGTAGTAGCAGTACTACAAGCTTTTTGTAGTCCAGGTTGGCCAGCATTAACTCAGGACCTAACCACAAAGAGCAATTGAGGAGTACACTCAAGTTGTAGAGTATCTGCCCAGCAAGTATGAGGCTCTGAGTTCAATCCCCAATATTGTTCCTAAAGTGTCAACTTAAAGCCCTCAAGCCAGGTGCTGATCACTCACTGAAATCCTAGCTGCTCAGGAGGCTGAGATCTGAGGATCATGAGCAGGAAGCAATCTGGACAGGAAAGTCCAGGAGACTCTTATTTCCAATTAACCACCAGAAAATTAGAAGTAGATCTGTACCTCAAAGTAGCAGACTGCTAGCCCTGAGCAAAAAAGTTCAAGGACAGTATCCAGGTCCTTAGTTCAAGGCCCATGATGGACAACAATAACAACAAAAAGCCCTCAAAAGGAAATGAGAATTCCATGTAAGAGGATATTTGGGGACCAGATGACAGACACCTAGGCTCCAGCGAGTCTCTGAGTGCATCCCTTCCCTATTGGCCCAAGAATATCTTATTCCAGGGTCAAAACTCAAAAATGCTACATTGCACTGACTTGAATTCAAAGACAGATACCTGTTCTTCCAGTGAGCACTCCCTTGGCTATGTCACCATTTTGCTGATCGATGGTTTTCTACCAAAAAGAAAAAAAAAAATAAAGGTTTACAGTGGCAGAAGGAAAAGCCTAAGAGCCATTAAAACTAGTTAGGAAACTGGTGATATCAATACCTTGTCTGTAGCTTCTGTCTTCCTGGTTCTTTTCATAATCTCTTCAAGCCGCTGCAAGGAAAAAAATGAACTAATAAAAGATCAGCGAGAGAAAGAAATTCAGATTGTACATTTCAGCAATAAGGGACATGACAGATTATAAAAACATACATCTATTTCTTGGGGAAAACTGTCTTGATGAGAGTTATTCAATAAGGATGAGACTAGCTTGAGCCAATTGCAGTGGAAGTAACTCCTTTGGGCTAGCAGAAAGTTTGAGAGTGACTTCTTGGGAGCAAATTATTAATATCAAAATCTATTTATCTAGTAAGAGTATAACTCAGGCCTGGTAAAGTGGCTCATGCCTATAATACCAGGGCAGCCTAAGGAAAATTTTTAGGAGATACTGTCTCAAAGAACAAGTCTAGCATGGTTGCTAAGTGGGAGGAAGAGGTAGAAGGTTCATAATCCAAGATTGACTAGGCAAAAATATCAATTCCTATCTGAAAAATAATTGCTCTGAATGACTTAACTGGTAGAGTTCCCCATCAAGCAAGTGCAAGGCCTTGAGTTCAAAACCTGGTACCACCCCAAAAATCGAAATAAAACAAACAAAAACCCCAAACAGAACAAAACTGTTCATGCCAGCAAGATGTTAGTCCCATGATAGGTGCCTATAATCCTTGCTGCTCAGGAGGCTGAGATCTGAGGATCATAGTTCGAAACCCAGCCCAGGCAGGAAAGTCCATGAGACTGTTATCTTCAATAAACTACCAAAAAAGCTAAAATTGAAGCTGTGGCTCACTAGTCTTAAGCAAAAGCAGCTCAGGGATGGTCCCCAGACCTTCAGTTCAAGCCTTAGGATGGACAGATGGATGGACACAGACACAGACACAGATACACAGAGACACAAACACACAGACACAGACACACGCAGACACAAACACACAGACACACACAGACACACAGACACACACAGACACACACAGACACAGACACACACAGACACAGACACACACACACAGACACACACACACAGATACACACACAGACACACACAGACACACACAGACACACACACCCACACACACTATGGTAGTCCCAAAGTGTTTCTGCAGAAGACAGCTACCTTCTTTCTCTCCAGGCGTTCCTGCTCTTCTTTCTGGAAATGCTTCTCTCGTTCCTGCCGGACTCTCTCTGCTTCTTCTCGCAGGCGAGCTTCTTCTTCTTTCTGCAACCAAGAAGTCATATCTGGGTCTGTTTCTTATCCATGGGCTGGTTCCACCTCTCTGGGGACACTTGGAAGTGAGGGAAGACCACCAGCCAAGGACACAACGCAACCAGGGTGCACACAGGGTGCTTCTAACCGTAACATCATCCCCGTCCTTCAAGACACTGGGGGGGGGGGGGGGGCCCTCTGCCCGCACCTGTTTCTGGACGCGCTCTCGCTCCTCCTCTGCCTGCTTTCTCGCCTGCTCCTCCCGCTCCCTCGCCTGCTCAGCCTCCAGCCTGCGGGACTCCTCCTCGCGGCGACTTCTCTCTTCTGCCACCCTTTGGGCCAATTCCTCTTTCTTTTGTCTGGGAAGACAGAGACAAGGGAAGGAAAATCTAGGCCTGAGTGTGTGGATAGGTTGTGCAGAGGTCTGGAAGAAAAGTCTCCCCATATCCTCTGTCTAGGGCTGAGGAATAAGACGTGAATTCACAAGATGTGAATTCTTCCTCCTCCTTCTCCAACTTCATGCTAAACAGAAGCTAAGTGTAAACACTAATATTTTTTTTGGAACACATGCTTTCCCAAAGGATATGCAATTAAACTATCTATAAAGGCTGGGCCTGGTAGGCAGGTCTCCTGGGATGTATCTATGCTTTCAGCTTTTTGCTGGTTAATTCAAGATAAAAGTCTGCCTGGCCTGGCTCCAAATCAATATCCTGCTATCTCAGCCTCCTGAGTAGCTAGGAGTATAGATGCACTTTGCCTGCCATGAATTAAGGCTGAGGCGCATATAACTGAAATTATGTCATTTCTTACTACAGGCGTGAGCCACCGGAGTCCAGCTTATGTGACATTTTGATGCCTCTGCATAAAAAAAGGAAATCCTTATCAATAAATAATAAAAAGGCCATCGGCAGATGGAGTGGTATATACATGTAGTCTCAGTTACTCAGGAGGCAGAGACAGGAAGAGTTCAGTTCTGGGCCAACTGGGGACAAAGTTAGTTTGAGGTCTTATCTAAAAAACAAGCAGAAACAAACAAAACAACAACAACAAGCACGAATCCTAATGTTCTGTCCCATAATAGGAAAAGGATAGGCCATGGATGCTCCCTGATGGGACCATGGACAGGGCACATCCAAGAGAGTGGCCCAGAGCAGGCCTGGGCTCCTTCCCCACAAGGCAGTGTTGTTTGTTTCCAGAGCAGTTATATTGACGTTAGTCTTATTAACCCCAGAAAGTAACTAAGCAAACTGTCCCTGTCATATTATCTGGCAGGCGAACTTGATCACTGAAGCTCACACAGCCACCCCCAGAGGAGTGGGCCTGGGTCCTGTCCCTGAGGTTTTTTTGCACAAGGTTAGCACTCTTATCACTTTGAACCATAGTGACACTTTCGGTTTTCTGGTGATTAACTGGAGATGACAGTCTCACCGACTTGCTTGCCTGGGCCAGCTTTGAACTGTGATCCTCAGCTCTCAGCCCCTGAGTAGCTAGGATTACAGGCATGAGCCATTGGCACTCGGCTAAACAAACAAACAAAAAAAGCTTTTTTTTACACAGCTTTAAAACGATAATGACAAAGTCAGTGAGGAAGACTGGAGATTAGAGATATATTGGGAAAATCACACAAGTGTGCCTCTATTTATGATTATAATTTTACAACTATGAATAGATTTTAGGTTTGTGTGCAACTTCCAGCTTTCATAGGTTAGAAAGAACCAGCCAAAATGTGCATCATTCCTGAAAACTACTAAGATTATGGATTTACTTTTCCTCTTCAAACCCTTCTCCATCCATATTGTATTGCTAATAAGAAAACTCTTAGGGGCTGGGAAGGTGGCTCAGTGGTAGAGCACTTGCCTTGCATGCCTGAGGCCCTGGGTTCGATTCCTCAGCACCACATAAGCAAAAAGAAAAAAGCCGGAAGTGGCACTGTGGCTCAAGTGGTAGAGTGCTAGCCTTGAGCTGAAGAGCTGAGGGACAGGGCCCAGGCCCAGAGTTCATTCAGGCCCCACAACCGGACCCCCCCCCCCCCCAAAAAAAAAAAAAAGAAAAAAAAGAAAAAGAAAACTCTTAAAGATCATGTTTCTGGGTCAGTGGAACACCAGATCATTCTGAAGTATCTGCCTGTGTCACCACCAACCACCTCCTCCCTCACACACGGAAGACTGCGTCTAACACATCACCGTGGTGCCTCTGACACGTCACTGCCAGTCCTTTACCTTTCCAGTTCTTCCTTCTCCCTCTTCTCCCTTTCCTCCTTGTCTCTCTGCTCTCGGGCCAGCCGCCTCTTCTCAGCCAGCAGTCTCGTGGCCTCTTCTGGGTCCGTGGTGCCTGCGGAGGTTTTAGGAGTGGCAGTGGCAGTCACGGTGGATGATGGTGCTGGGGCTGCGGCTGGGGCTGCAGCTGGAGCAGGGATTGGAGCTGGCACCGGAGTTGGGGCTGGCTCTGGGGCTGGAGCTGGGGCCATGGATGCAGCCGCTGTACAAGCAGGTATAAGGAGAAAACCAATTGGACACAAAACCAAAGAATAAAACAAAAATCTATCATTCCTCACATCCCGGACCTGGAATCCATCATTATTGAAAGAAAAGAGGATGTGTATCACTATGTGTTCTCACGGTTTTATTGTATTCTATCTGTAACCAAGCAACAGATAACCAAAAAACCCCCAAAGAACAACAACAACGACAACAAAACTGACAAGTGAGACATCCAACAAAGCTCACACTGTCATTAAGCCTGGGTTTCATAATGGCTGAAATCAGTTAATAATGTCTGTCAAATGTGTAAGATACTGTGAGAAGTTATACCCTGAGCAAAATGAAGATGAGATCATCCACATGTCTGAAAAACTGCTGGACATCGGTGGCTCATGCCCGTAATAATACTTACTCTGGAGGCTGAGATCTGAAGATCATAATTTGACAACAGTCTGCCTGGAGTGTCCATGAGACTCCTATCTCCAATTAACTACTCAAAGCCAGAAGTGGAGCTGTGCCTTACACAGTAAAACATCAGCCTTGAGTGATAAAGCTAAGGCGTGGTACCCAGGCCCTAAGTTCAAGCCCCAGGACTGAAAAAAAAAAAAAAAATTCCTGTGCTTTAGTGACTATAGGTTACTAGAGCAAGCAAGCTTTTCCATGACACTAAGCCACAATCATCTAGTTAGACAGCTGCCAATCCTAATCTAAGAATTCGTGTGACACAGTCAATGTTTTGTATGTTTTACAAGCTGCTTCATCTTGGGCTGTCACAAAACAGGTAACTAAGGTCACAAAGGATTTGGTTGCAATGTGCTATGAATACCACATTTTGTGAACACTGGACCCAACCAATCAAATGACTCAGAACTGTGTCTCTTACAACAAGTGTTAATTTTTGGATATATAGTTCTCGTCTTTCTTTTCTTTCTTCTTCCTTTATCTCTTTTTCTCTTCCCTATTCTTTCCCTCTCTCCTTCCTTCCCCCTCCCTCCTTTCCTTTCTTCCTTCTTTCCTTTATTCTTCCTTCCTTCCCTCCTTCCCTTCTTTCTCTTTCTGTGCTGGTACTATGGCCTTGACTCAGGAGCTTGAGTTCTCACTTTTCTCTCAAGGTTGGTGTTCTATTACTTGAGCCACACCTCCACGTCCAGCTTTCTACTGGTTAACTGGAGATAAGAGTCTTAGGGAATTTCCTGCTAAGCTGGCTTCAAACTTCGGTCCTCAGATCTCCGCCTCCTGAGTAGCTAGGATTATAGGCATGAGCCACGTGTACCAAGTGGCTCTCTCATTTTATATAAAATAAGCCTCAGTCAAATCTCCAAGTTCTCTAATTTTTATTTCTAAAAAAGCAAAGCTAACTAAAGCAGCATATGAGGGAAAGAAAAGCAGAGAGCGCATCAGCCAATGTCCCAGCATGCATCGGTCCACTCTTACCAGGGCCAGCTTCTGCTTCCACAGGTGTCCCCTCTTCAATGGGGGCCTCCTCTACCTTCACCAAAGGTGTTCTGCCCTTTAGTGAGGGCTCATTGGCAACTTTCTGTGGCTCCTTCTCTGGGTCTTTCTTCTCAGGTTCTGCTCTGGCTTCTCTCTTGACAGGGCGGATGTTTCCAGGGGATGGGGGCCGGGCCTGAGCAGCAGCTTTCACTGAGCCAGGAGGCAAGGAGGACACAGGTCGGGGTGTACCAGGCAAGTGAGGCAAGGACTTGGATGGCAGCCTGGGCAGCAAAGGAATGACAGGGAGACTGGGTATGTGAGAATGGATTTCTTGGGTCCTTAGATACTGATTTCTAGAAAAGCAGTGCAGACAATCAACTAGGAACACTTTTAGTTAGCAAATGGATCCCCTGTAGGAACCCATCCCAATGTTTTCTTTGTCTTTGCATTAAATAAGGCTTTTCTTCCTGAGTCAATGGCTTTGATGACAAGCTGTGCTGTATAGCCCAGTGAGCATGCGTATCTCCTTACCAGAGGCGTGAGGGCGCTGTTGGCCTCCCTTTGGGATTAGATGGGGAAAGAGTTCTTCGGGTGCCAGAGGTCAGGTGGAAGGGCACGTTCTCTCTCTCTCTTTTGTGGCTCTAAATTTACAGAAACTCAGCAGTTAGATTTCTCTGTGCATGACACAACCACAATTAGAATATTCAACAGTAGAGCCATAAACCAGGTAACAGATTTTTACGTGCCTGCTGTTTCAGACAACACTGCTCTCTCTTTACCCCTTATGATGATAGAGAAACTGGTCTTTCCTCGTAACTTCCTCTTGCTTTCCAAGGAAAGTCAGGTTGAAGGTGAAGAATTTTAGGTTTCTTCACAATTCTTTACCAGGTATGAAACTGAAATGTGAGGACAGACTAAAGCATCACCCCTCTCCTGATGGCCAACCAGGAATTTAGCCAAGATGTGGCTCCTGGGTGTAAATATACAGACAGAAACAAGATCTGGTGGATTGATGAGTCTTTTAAAGACCACAGAACAAGGTCTGTATCCTTCAGCCATACCAAATTCATATTTCAGGACAAAGGTGCAAAGAGGCTTCTAGAGACATACAAATTACCTCATAGTAGCTTGGCTACCTTGCCAGTGATAATAAGCACACATTATATCCTCACTTGTAAAGCTTCAGTTTACAGTAGGGTCTGATGCCCTTTCAAGAGTTGGTTTCTTAGCAAACAACTAGTGTTTTCAAAATTCCATTTCCAACACAGCTTAAGATCTAGGCTGTACAAAGATTAGTTAGCAAGACAGAAATCTCTTATTTTGATTTCTAGTGAGG
Source organism: Dipodomys spectabilis (assembly GCF_019054845.1). NCBI lineage: Eukaryota > Metazoa > Chordata > Mammalia > Rodentia > Heteromyidae > Dipodomys > Dipodomys spectabilis. The sequence goes on from NW_024870678.1 coordinate 22,850,368, forward strand.
AATACTAGATATTGCGGTCTCTGATATGGCTGGGAGAAAGAGTCAGGGCAGGCGTCCAGGCTGTTCCCCTGCAAAGGCTATTTGGTTTCTTACTTGCAAAAATGAAAGTACGCTGGAATTGCACTTATTTGTCTAGCATTCCCAACAGGCCAGTTCAGGCCACTAACTGAAGAAAAGCAAAGAACAGTTTTCATTTTCAAGTTCATATCTGTAGCCAAAAGCACAAACCCCTCAAGTGGAGAGGAAGTGGGGGGACAGGACCACCTAGCCAGCCAACCAGCCAGATTTGTGATGGGTATTGTGGCAAGAGAGATAGAGGAGACAGGGAAGTTATATTATTTTTAATAAATATACAAGGGCCAGAGTCAAAGTGAAAACAAGAAGTAACAAAGCAGTTACACTTTCCTCCATTTAAATGCTAAATCACAATGTCTGGGAGATCAAAAAGAGTCTAGCTATCTAAAACTAACCTCTCCTTTGAAAGAGTAAAAATCTGGCAAACTCTCTGTACAAGATAGAAGGCAGATGAGAAGCTTATCTGAGAAAACAAAGCCCTGAAGCTCACCTATTGTTCCTATGTTTTTGGTAGGTCCAGAATATCTTGGAATACTAAGCAACATACATCCTGCTACCCAGAACCATTGCCTCAAAGTTGTAGGTTGCTAGACCTGACCACATGTATTCATCCAGCTGAGAAAGAATAAAGACAACAGGGATCCACTGCTATTTTGAGTTTTTAACTCTCATTTTCTGCATGGGGAGCTGGAAATTTTGCTCTAATTTGGCTCTTGAGCCATCTAGCTAGAGCCTGCCCTTCCCTTTAAGGGTTTACTTTCACTCCTATTAAACTCCTTGCTTTGCCACTTTTGTGTGTGAATATTCACCAATTCTTTGTTGGAGATGCCAAGAATCTAGGATTTTAACCTCCACGACCACCATCCACAAGTAACAGCTGAGTGGGTGTGTCATGGCCACCCTGTCTAATGCCCACAGCAGACTTTGAGATACTGTCTGTGCATAGAAACAAACGGAACAGAGACTGGTGGCTGTCCCGCTACTCACCACAGTGCTGTGGATGGTCTTCCTGCGCACAGATCCCTCAGGTGGAGTTACAAAGAGTTTCGGTCGTTCCGCTGGGTTTCTAGAGTGTGCAGCTTTGTAGGGCATGATGATGGGGCTGGAAGATGCTGAACGAGGACAAATGGGGATAACTAGGATGCAGGTGATTGGTTTTACACACAGAATGCCAGAGGAGTAGGTGAAGAAAGCCAGAAGCAGGTTCAGGAGAAGGAGCAAAGCAGAGATAGAGAGAAAAGTAGGGAAAAGATGTTATTATCTAAAGGTGTCCAGAACCATCAAAATCAACTCTCCTCACATCCTGTGAATTTAGGATGTGCCAAAAAATAGGATGCACTGCTTTATATTACAGAAGTAATTAAAAAAAAAAAACAAAAAAAAAACTATAGGAGCCAGTGGGCAGCTTACTCCTGAAAACTGATGGTTCTGCTAAAACGCCAGAGAAGAGTGATGGTTTTTATATGAGAAAAAAAAAAAACACCCAAAATTTTTCTTGGTTTTAAGACGGACTAAAAAAAGTAGGAAGACAGGGAGCATGCAGGCAATGTACCACAACTCTTTCAAGAGCCAAGTTCAACAGCAAGTAAGGCACAAGGAAAGCAAGTGAGGTTTAAAAATGATCAAGTCTTACTAGATGTTAAGACTTGCTATGTGGATAAGCAATAGTTTCCAGAAAAGAATCCTATGAATGTTTTATCTATTTAGAGGCACAACCAATGTATCAGTTTTCCAAGAGCTAAGGCATTCGATAATAAGAAGCAGCAGTAGGACGTATAGGGAGATGGGATGGCATTTTATAAAATGGTGAAAAGAATAGAAACAATGTTAGAATTGCTAAAAAACAAAACAAAAAACCCATCAGGTTGAATAATTAATAGCTTTTACAGTTTTACTCACAACTGAATTTTTTTTGGAAAAGCTAAATAGTTCCTGACCATTAATCACATCAATCATTCTAAGTAACAATGAATTCAAGACTACTCATGTAATACTTCAAAAAGTGTGGGTGGTAAGGCTCCAATGTCCATTTTCAGACCCCATATAGAAATCTTTTCCAGTAAGAGAAGAGATGAGTCAACATGACTTCTGAGGATAAGACTATATATTCAGACCAGGTTATGAAATGATTTTTACACACTGTACCCATTGTAGCAACTCTTTAAAGAGACATAATATGTCAGGTAAATATAATTTTATTAATAAATTAAAAACTCAGCCAGGCACTGGTGTCTCATACTTGAATCCTAGCTACTCAGAATATTGAGATTTGGAAGATTGTGGTTCCAAGTTAGCTAGGCAAAAAAGTTTGTAAGATTATATCTCCAAAATAACTATTGAATGAAACAAAATAAAACAAAAATGGGGCTGGAGACTTGGCTCAAGTGCAGAGAGCCAATTGAACAAGCAAGCTGAACAAGCATGAAGCCCTGAGTTCAAATCCCAGAATTGGCAAAATATTTTAAACTGTATTAAAACCTCAAAATTCTTTGAGAATAACCTGAGAGACATTTAGAAAATAATACTTGTTATATTTGTTTAATCAACAAAGAATGGATCAGATTGTTGTTTAATTTTTGCTGTGCTGGGGACAGAACTTGGACCTTCTTTCATAGTAGGCAAGTACCCTACCACTGATGTCTTCTGGTTATCCCTGACTGGTTAAGGCAGTATATATTTTTTTTAGGATAAATGAAAAGTACAGTTTTTTTCTCATTCTTGCTAAAAAGAACATGTGTGTTTTACTTGTGAGCTGATGTAAAGCTTTCCTTCTGACCTTAATGCGAAGAATGACTTGTATTGTCTAAAGAAGATGAATCTTTTGTATTATGCTTCTTCTGATCATGGGAGAAACTATCTGAAAATGACCTTTAAGTGCCAAAACAAGGCACTTGGATTTCCCAGACAAGGGAAGAACATATTCGTGCAAAACTCTTCCGTGTCAAACAAATGCATTCTAGAAATAATGTCCTGCTAAGATGTTTCTACAGATTCATGAGCAGGTAGGGAGACATACAATGCCCCAGGCTCAGCCAGAAGCCATTAACCTTGCTAAAGGATCAAGAAAGCCTAGAAAATAGCTCTGCCTGAGAGCTGACAATGAAAAAGTAATGAAGCCTGGAATTATGATAAAATGTTTTTTTCTTCTTCCCTTTTTTTTTCTTTCTTTCCTCCTTGGTAATGATTTTCACCTCCCTTCTGTTTGCCATTTCCTTTTATTTCCTCTGGACTTTTTGACACAGAATCTTGCTATACAGCCCTGGATGGCCTGACATCAGAGTCCTCTTGCCCCATCCTTCCATGTTTTGAGATTATAGGTATGCACTACGGCACTCAATAGAAAATAGCAATTTTATGATCTGTCTGTGGAACATTTGCTGAGACCATGAGATACGTGACATAATTTCATGATGCCTTTCGGTTTATTCGTCACTGTAGTGTTGAGGAGACAGAAATACAAGTTCAAGATATTCTAAACTACCTACTGTACTCTATACAAAAACACTTAAATTTAATTGTTCAAGGAATACCTACTGGCTAAAAAAACACTATGAATTCCAGAGAATTCATTTTAGTCCTGAGCAGCGGCTATCGCAAAACCAGAGGTCTTCAAATGAATTATTTGCATAATCTTTCCCTTCTGAAGAAACAAGTGAGGGCAATAAATATATTTATCTTTTTATCCAAAGTATCCTTTATAACCTAAGTAGTTTAATTTTGCATAAACATTATCCAATACAAATGTCTTTGGGAAAATATTCTACTATTTTTTACTGTCAGTGTATATTAATTTATCTCATCCAAGAATGAGCTCAAGTTTAAGTGGTCAGAGCATAGCATACGGAACAGAAAAATTGCCCAATAGATCACAAATATGTATACTAAGAGATTACCATTACTATTCTTAGTATTTTACATGTACTAAGTTACTTACTCCCAGCTCTAAGAATCAGATGTACTTTGAAAAATACGTACTGAAAAAAGTGGGCATGAAAAAGTAACCCACAGCAATGGATGTGAGAGGTATGGGGCTGGGATTTCTAATTCTCAGGGACTTTACCGTTTGCTCATGGGATTTGTAACCACTGAAGAGTGTAGGCCTTAGGGCAGTGGCCTTAATCTGTTACTGTGACCATGGCTAGGGATACGGGCCCTCATTTTGCCAATGGTAATTTGGAATCAGATGAAGTCAAGAGACAAAAAGAAAACTGAAAGAAAAGAACAATCAAAGAGAGTACATAAAAAAATCCAAGTGACATAAAAAGTGTCCTTGAAAAGACAACTGGGAGATACATTTTACATATACAATCCTAAATTAAAATTATGGACAACCACAAGTTTTGTTTTATTAAATAGAAGTAATGTTAATGCAACAGGAACTTGGGAACGGATTAACACTGCAGGCAACTCAATCAAGTAAAGGCTCTGTCCTGTTTAGCACTGAAATAAATCACAGAAATGTACCATTTGTGAAAAGGAGAATGGAAAAATTGCAAAGAAAAGAAGAACCAAATTGCAAATAAGAAGCACCTTGACTAATAAGCACAACCACCAAGAAGGCGGGGGGAGATAGACAAGTAAAATGGGTGGGAAATGGGGAAATGAGGAAATGGCGTTGGGAAACTAGAGAAGAATGAAAGAATTGACAAAGTTAGTGATGACAGAAATAGCAAAGAAACAGTGTTTTAGCTCTGAGGTCATATTTCAGCACAACACAACATCCAATGGGGAACTTTATAGACACATGGCAGCTGACAACTCTGGAAAGCCTATGAAATGGCAGTCTGCAAGGTTCTTCAATGATGATGAAAATCTTTGGTGATTTACATCAAAGTATGAAATCCATAGGCATAAATAATAAATTCTTTTGAACTTCGATGCTTTTTCCTCCAGAAAAAAAAAAAAATCTCAGCTGAGCGTTAGTGCCAAGAGGCCGGTGGGACCATGATTAAGACCCAGTTCACTAACTTTCTAAGAGGCTCTGCTGAGTCACGTACTGCCCTTTCATCTGTTTTCCAGAAGATGGTGAGAGTAGCCATACTTGTCTTCCTCACTGACTCACAGAGGTCTCTAAGAAGTACAGTGGATGCTCGCTGGCTCACTGGGCACTAGAGATGAAAGACACTTTATAAACCACCAAGGATTACTCTTTAAGCAGGCTAGTCAACATGAAGAGACTTGCAGAGGCAAAGCCTTTTTTAAAGGGAACTCTTTAAAGAGGGTATGCAACTCAGACTCTGCCAAAGAGATTTGGGAAAATAAGTCACTTTACCAGGAGAGTTATGTTATTAAAAAACAAAACAAAATCTGTATCAGCTCACCTTACCAACTAGATATAAATGCTATACTAACTTTTCATTAAACTAATTCAGTCATGCAGGCATGTTTTGCATTTTTAAGAGGTTTTAGTAATAATATAATAGGCAGGACTAGGTAGGGTCTCTATTTTTTGGTGGTAGAGTTTTGTGATTGGTAAGCAAACTTTCTATTACTTGAGTATTGTTACCCCCAAGGCCTTCCGTTTTCAGTTTTTTGGTTTTTTTTGATAGACTCTTGTGTTTTTGCCTAGACTAGCCTTAGACCAAGATCCTCTGACTTCTGGCTCCCCAATAGTTGGGATTCCAGGGCATGTAATGTGCCACCACATCCAGCCTACATATTTTGTTTTGTTTTGTTTGGTTTTGGGTCCGGTCATGGGGCCTGAACTCTGGGCCTGGGCACTGTCCCTCAGCTCTTCAGCTCAAGGCTAGCACTCTACCACTTGAGCCACAGCGCCACTTCCGGCTTTTTTCTTTTTGCTTATGTGGTGCTGAGGAATCGAACCCAGGGCCTCATGCATGCAAGGCAAGCGCTCTACCACTGAGCCACCTTCCTAGCCCCAGCCTACATATTTTCAATGATTACAGCAAGTAAGTAAGGCCTTTAGTTTAATTAGTTTTTCCACAACTCCTAAGTTGCACATGAAAGGCTGGGGCTGTTAACCCCAGCCACATTAAGAAATTCTATGCTTGCGTTGATCTTATTCTCTTAGCTCACATATATGTATTAAATATTAAATCATATCTTGATTATCTGAGATATAGGAGTAGAAAGAAAAGTAGGTAAAGGAATACTTTTTTTTTCTGGTAAGTTCATGAACAGATAGTGGCACCTGAAGCCATCTGATCACAGGGAGGGGCTTCATCTATCTGCCTGGCGTCTGGTGTCCAGATAAGATGCATAGCGGATGTAAAGAGCAAACAATGCCAGGGACATGAAACCCACACCAACAGACATTTCTACCCGAGCAGAGGGAACACACATCAGGAAAGTCTGATGAACATGGGCAGCACAGATAGGCTTCAGAAGGAGAACTTTCCCTCACCAGGAAAGTGGCACCTGGATGGCTTTACCTGCATCTCCAGACAAGGCAGCTGTGCTTTTACTTCTGGCCAGGTATGAATGTGTAGGCGTCAGGAGTCTGTTAACAACGCTGCTCTCCCAGGGGCTGAGCTGCAGGCGGCGAGCTAAATGTCACCACATAAGCAATATGTTAGGAGTGTTCTTTCCAGGGTCCAGAGAGCGCAGGACATCCTAGCTATTGCCTCCATACGCTGGGCCTTGGAGAGAGATCAGCCTTTCCAAGGAGAGCAGCTGGCTGAGAGTAAGGGAAACAGGATCCCTGCCCAGGGGAAGCAGCTACCCTCAGACATTGCCTTTTCTTAAGATGTCAAGTTTTTAGTCACAGATTTTGCCAATCGCTTTTCTTTCATAGTCAACAGGTCTTGAAGCAGAACTGTCATTTCATCTACAGACTTGTCATGTATGGAAAACCTGAAGGAGTACCTACTGGATGGGCATAAGGATAGGTAATGGATTCATGGCACATATGGCAGCCAAAGGGCTTTCTAAGTCTCCTTGGTTAAACTAAATATTAACTGGCATTAAGACATAATAAAAGAGATCTCTTGTGAAAACTACTAAAATATGTAAAGCCAGTAGAAAGTACCATGGCAGGTATGATTATATACTATTAGGGCAGTAGGAGTGTAAGCAACAACAGAATATAGCAACAACCTAAATTTACAGAATGAAATCCATTGACAAATGTGATTAGGAAATGGAAATCTTCCACAGAACTGCTCAATAGGTGAGACAGGAAAGAAAGACGGATGCTTCCTTTTCTGTAGGATGATTGTGGCTTAGAACCACAGAGATGACAGAGCGTCAAAAAGATTAGTTTTTTTTCTTTTCTCCAGTAAGAATTTCAATTACTTTATTTCTAAGTCATTAAGCACCAACCACAGAATTCTGTTTCAAATAAAGATAATTACAAACTCATTTTAACTTGCACGTAAGGCAAACCATAGGACTATGAATGAAATATTGCTAAGAGAAACATGTCTCCACTTTGCGACATTCATAACAAATGCTCTATCTTTCATTAGAAGACTTTTTAGTACAGGTTAGTAGAGAGTTAGCTCATTTTTTTTTTTAACCTAGAGGGTCTTGACTCGAAGCGTTATAAAGCTTAAGCAGGAGGTATTAATTACAGTGGGACTATGTGGAATTGGTTCCATCTAATCACTTTAAAATGAGATAGTTACAACTTCCGTGAAAGACAGACCACCCAGGTCAGAAGAGACCAATCAAAGGCCTCAGGCCATAAAGGTAAACATACATAAGTAACCCTGACTAAGGAAACAAGTATCTTCATTACCACATTCTTACAGAAGAATAAAGTCACTATTCAGTTTCATGTAATGAGTGCCAAGTAGAAATTAGGCAAATGTTGCCAGATCCTTATTTGTTAGAAGAAGGAAACCTAAGCAGTATATGAAATTTTCCATAGGTTTTAAGTTGGCAACTAATTCAAATAAGATTATAAAGCACTACACAGGTGAAGGTCTATCACTGTCTTCTGATATCAGAGATTTTAGGGGAAATACGTAAATTAAGTAAAGAGAGCTTCACTTTAAAATGAAGACTCTTAAAAACAACCTCCCTATTGTCCTGTGTTGGGAAAAACCTGATTAAGTAGGTAGCTTAAAGATAATGATATAGAGAAAAGTCTCTGTGAGACTCTCATCTCCAATTAGTCACTCAAAAAACCAGCAATGGCACTGTGGCTCAAGTGGTATAGCACTAGCCTTGAATACAAAGTGGCTCAGGGACAGTACTCAGGCCTTGAGTTCAAGCCCCATAATCAACAACAACAAAACATAATGATATAGCTGGGCGTGGTGGCACATGCCTATAAATTCGAGCACTTGGGAGCTGAGGCAGGAAGACCTTAAGTTGGAGACATAAAATTTTAAAAAGTTATATATTTTTAATATAAAAATTTCCAAAGGCAATCATAGTTGTAGCAAGTGAAAAAATACTTAATAATCAAAGCTTTCGTTTGATCAGGTAATTTTATCAGGTCATGTAACACTCTATTCAAGTGAAATCATCAAAATATTAAACACCAGAAGGATATAGGCACAGACCTACAACTGGCTTCCACTAGCTCTGAAAGGCTCAGACCAGCACATGAGATCTCGGGAGGTGGCCATTTGCCAAGTTCTACAGCAGAATGTTAGCATTTGATAACTGCAGAGCTGTTCAGACACACATCAGCCTTGATGGCTTCCCAGCCTCAATTTACTATCAGTTAAAATGTAAGACCTCTGTCACAGGACTAGAAAACTCAATCTAGTGCACATACCCTCTTCTCTACAAAGGCTTTGAACTCAAGAGCTTAGTAAAAACAAATGCTTTCTAATGAGACAATAAGGCACAATTAGCTTTTATAAACAATCAGCAGAAAATAATTATATTTCTAAATGGCAGAAATTCAAATTCAGAAGAATTTCTACTGTTACCAAAGGCCTGAAGCCTCTCACCACACCTTGAGGGTTTTGTCTAAGTTACAAAAGACAAACAAGCCAGGTGGCATTGATGAAGATGCAATGGTGCTCATAAACTGACATGCTGAATGCAAACACCTCTGCACAACTACTGACAGATAATTAAAAAATCTATAAATAAAACAACCAACTAAACCAACAAAAATCTTCCCACAGAACGCGCCTGATGGGAGCCCCTTCCAGTGTGATATTCCTGGAAGAACAGGAACACTCACATATTTTTTGGAAAAGGGCAACAGAAACAGCGCTTCTCATGTGTCCTCTTTCTTGTTCTATCGGTCTAGCTGAATATTCAACTTCCAGGTGTAATTCATCATGGCCCAGATTGTTTATCAGATATCCACTAACTAGCTAAGCTACCCCTGCTTCTGACTTCTCTAATGGTCAGTGCATTCTTCCACTGAGCCAGACTAAGGTGCAGAACTTCAGGTGCAGCGTAGCAACCAAGTGCTGAGGAGCAGTTGAGCTTAGTTTTGATTCCTCTTCTGAATAGTCAGAGGGTCCCTGTTACTTTAGCTGGAATAGATGCTCCATCCAACGGATCTTTCTTAGTTTTAAGATCACATAACCTCAAGATAGCCACTTAGATGTTATCATGCAGTGTCCCCAACAGACCATACATAGACAATTAAGCATGGTCAATCTACGGGGGCAGGGACAGGACATTGTCAATTTATTACCTATCTCCTTACTCTCATCCTAATTTCAGCAATGGAACTGTAAGAGGCTACGGTAAGCAAGGTTTAATTTCAATTTAAAAGTTTAAAAGAATCTGGCTGGATAATGGTGACTCATGCCTGTAATCCTAGTTACTCAGGAGGTTGAGATCTGAGGATCATGGTTCAAATCTAGTTGGGTAGAAAAGTCCATGAGACTTTTTTTTTTTTGTCGGTCATGGGGCATGAACTCTGGGCCTGGGCACTGTCCCTCAGGCAAGTGCTCTACCAGTTGAGCCACAGTGACACTTCTAGTTTTCTTATGGTTAATTGGAGATAAGAACCTCACAGACTTTTCTGCCCAGGCTGGCTTTGAACTGCGATCCTCAGATCTCAACCTCCAGAGTAGCTAGGATTACAGCCACCATCGCCTGGCCTCTGTGAGACAACAAAAAGCTGGAAGTGGAGGTGTGGCTCAAGTAGTCAAGTGCCAGACTTGAACAAAAAAGCTAGGCAAGAGTGAGAGATCCCAGTACACAGTTACAATATAACACACATACCAAAAAAAGATTTACAAAATCCTATGGTTGCTTCAGATCACAAAAGCATAAAATTAAAATACGGTGACAAACCCCATAGAAAATATAAATATAACATTTATATCAAAGGAATAAATTAGAAAATAAAAGGTTTTGTGAGTTTTTTTGTTGATGTTGTTGTTGTCAGTTGTGAGGCTTGAACTCAGGGTCTGGCATTGTCCCTGAGCTCTTTTGCTCAAGGTTATTAGCACACTACTACTTTAAGTCAGAGCTTGACTTCCAGTTTTCTGATGCTTAATTGGAGTCTCATAGCCTTTCTTGACCAGGCTGGCTTTGAACTGCGATCCTCAAATCTCAGCCTCCTGAGTTACTAGAATTACAGGCATAAAATACCAGCACCCAGTCTGAAACAAAATTTAAGAATACTTTTTTTTTCTTTTGCCAGGACTTGAATTCTGGACCAGGGTACTCTCCCTGACCTTTTTCACTCAAGGCTAGCACTCTACCACTTGATCCATAGCTCTATTTCCAGTTTTCTGGTGGTTAACTGGAGATAAGAATCTCAGAGACTTTCCTGCCTGGGTTGGCTTTGAATTATGATCCTCAGATCTCAGCTTCCTAATTTGCTGGGATGACATGTGTGAGCCACCAGCATCCAGTTCTAAGAATATAAAAAGAATACAGAAAAGTTTCTAATTTGACTTGCTATCTCATATCAATGATTAATACAAGTTAAATTTTAAAAGGAACAGTTTTGGCTAAAAAGCAAGAATAGGAAATCGTTCAAACATTTACTACTTTATGAGAAAGTATCAAATAACACCAACACTCATATAATTACATATATTACATACATACATTACAATGACACCATGATAACTTTTATACAATACCAAATTTATAAAGACATACACACAGAACATGCACACATTATGCTCCTTATAAAGATTATAAACAAAGAAACTGTCTACTTTTAAGATAAAGCCCTTAAATAAGCACAATCTGTTATTCTGAAAGAGTATGTGCTTTTTCATTACACAATAATTCTTTGGTTTTACTTACACTCACATTAATTAACATAAAACAAGTAGCTTATCTTATAAGCTTGATTGTTCCTTCTATGGTATATGTAAAATAAAACTTTTACTTTATAAATACCTCAACATTCATGTATTGTAAATCCATAGGATGCATAAAACTTAAAACTCAGAAAAGAGGTTAATTGTGGGACTGTGATTATAAAACTTTTCAGGAGGCTAAAATGATAATGGTATTCTTGAAGGTTGGTCAAATCCTTCATGAGTGAATGAAAGGATACTGAAAACCCAATCACACACAGGAGAAAATCAGAGCCTGGAATTTCCAAGGTACAGATGAAAAGCCAGAGGCAATATGATTGGAGGCAACAATGTTCATTTTGTGGAGAGTGGGTAGTTTCGGGAGCTGTACACTGTTACTAAAGAGTCCACAGAAGCACCACTTCATCACTGCTAAATACAACATTCAGCCATGGTCTAAAATGGGGAACAGTCTTGTCACAAGGCAAATGCTGCGCAGACGTTTATTGCTTTTTTACTCGCAAGTTTTTTCTTCCTATTTAAGAAACGCAGGGAAAGCAACTTCAGATGCATATTTTCATCTGTAAACATCTGAAAAGTTTTTTAAAAAGCATTAAAAATAACGAAACATTTTTTTTATTTCCTTTTTGACTGTACCTCTATCTGGAGAATTTAGCAAAGTCGCAGAGGAGGATGAGAGCCGCTTGCTAATGACCGGATCGACGTGTTTCGAAAGATTCATGGTGGAAACTGACCGCCTGTCTGGATCTACGATAAAGGGAGATAATGCTAATTGACAGCATGCAGGATTGCAATTTCCTGGGTCAGTAATGGAGGGAGACTAGGGTTGAATGTAACAGCTCTATGTCTAGATCTTTCATAACAGCAGTTTTCTAAGTACACACATTAAAGGGAACATAGGTGAGAAATGAAATTCATTTTTCTTATAGAATAAATAAGTATTCAGATCCACAGCTTGAAATTTGACAATATTATTACAATTGAAGTGGACAAAGAGAAAAGGAAGGCCAAGGAAGGGCTCCAGAGATGACAGAGGCCAACTACAAGCTGAGAGAGGAGCTTGGAATGGTGAATGCCTTCTCAACTTCTTCAGGCAAGAACAGTGGATGGTAACAGTGTGGGTAAAATATACCAAAAATTCTGGAGTTAAAAGCACATTTGGTTCTGTGTGCTTGCCTGTACTTTTGCTTGTAAATTATTTTATCCAGCTTAGCACAGAAGTTTTAAAAAATAAGAAGACAGGACATGGTAGTACACAACTGTAATCTCAGTTCCTTGGGAGGGAGAGGCAGAAGGATGGAAAGTTTGAGGCTAGTTTGGGCATTTTAGCAAGACCCTGTCTCAAAGTAGAAAAACAGTAAGAGTACAAAGGATGTAGCTCAGAAGTAGAGCGCTTGTGCCTACTATGGGTGAGGTACTGGATTCAACTCACAGTATTGCAAAAACAAAAACAAAAAAACAAGAAAGACAAGTGCTCTAGGTCTGTAAAGGCAGAACAGTTCACAAACTTGCCCAACAGATCTGATGGTGACATAAATTAGAAAACTTTGAGTTCTTATTAGTGTTCATTCTGCAGCGAAATAATAATATTTAAAGTTGAAGTCAGAAGGAAAATAGCCATGTAAAATGCCAAAAAAAAAAAATCAGCTAGGTGTGGTGGTGCATCCTGTAATGCCAGCACTGGGGACGCTGAGGTACGGAGATTGAGGTCATTTGTGCTACATAATTAGTTTGAAGCCAGCGTGTGCTATTCAAGAACCTATCTGAAAAAGCAGATAAAAAGGTAAAAATTATCTTAGCTAATTTACTGTTGGTACAGTGGGACCAAATTCTTATCATGCTCACTATAAAAACTGTTTCCAAATTAAAGAAAATATGGTAAAGGTCTACAAACCTCAATAAATACTTGTCTAGTAGACAAATAGATATTTTGATCCACAATGGCTAAAGATGAAGTTTTATTTTTTGATAACTTTTTTAATTGTTTTTTTTTATTGTGAAAATACTGTACAAAGGGGTTACAGTTACACGAGCAAGGTAATGAGTACATTTCTTTCTTTTATGCATTGAACTCAGGAAGGCCTCTTCTTAAGTGCTCTACCACTTGAGCCATGGCCCCGACCCTTATGCTTTGATTTCAGACACAGTCTCATATTTTTGCCCTCAGACAGAGTCTCATATTTTTGCTCTGGTATTCCTCAAATTGCTACCCTCCTACCCCCTCCTCCCTGGGATTACAGGTATGTGCCACCATACCTAGCCTGCATCATTTTATTTTCTGTTGTTGCCTGCTTATACAACTAAAACACAAACATTCTTTGTCATTGATACCCTCAATTCTAGTTCCCATTGGTCTAACCTTGACAGTAAACATTCTGGAATGAACTTCCTCACAGAATAGCTCTTTTAAACATTTCTAACTTCAACTGAGTTTTAAAAATTATAGTTACAACATCTCAATATTAAAAAAATAAAAACAAAACAAACCACCAAACACCTGTCGATGACTTTTATACTTAACTGGTGGGTTTGGGGGGAGGGGATTCCTAATAAAATGATCTAGACAGAAAGGAATACAATGATGAGATGTGAGGCACAGGGCTCAAGGAAGGCCAACAAAAGCCATTCACATTTTCTTTTTTGCCTCCCCCCCCCCCCCCGTGTGTGTGTGTGTGTGTGTGTGTGTGTGTGTGTGTGTGTGTGTGTAGTTAATTAATGATAAGAGTCTCACAGCCTTTCCTGTGTGTGTGTGTGTGTGTGTGTGTGTGTGTGTGTGTGTGTGTGTGTGTGTGTAGTTAATTAATGATAAGAGTCTCACAGCCTTTCCTGTGTTTGTGTGTGTGTGTGTGTGTGTGTGTGTGTGTAGTTAATTAATGATAAGAGTCTCACAGCCTTTCCTGTGTGTGTGTGTGTGTGTGTGTGTGTGTGTGTGTGTGTGTGTGTAGTTAATTAATGATAAGAGTCTCACAGCCTTTCCTGTGTGTGTGTGTTTGTGTGTGTGTGTGTGTGTGTGTGTGTGTGTAGTTAATTAATGATAAGAGTCTCACAGCCTTTCCTGCCTGGGCTGGCTTCAAACTTTGATTCTCAGATCTCAGCAGTGCCTGGCTCATTCTCACATTTTTCTTTTTTCTTTTTTGTCAGTCGTGGGGCTTGAACTCTGGGCTTGGGCGCTGTCCCTGCACTCTTCAATTCAAGGCGAGCGCTCTACCGCTTCAGTCACAGCGCCACTTTCAGTTTTCAAGTGGTTTACTGGAGATAAGAGTCTCACAGACTTTCCTGCCCAGGCTGGCTTTGAACCACGATCCTCAGATCTCAGCCTCCTGAGTAGCTAGGATTACAGGCATGAGCCACTGGTGCCCGGCTTTCATTCTTACATTTTTCTAATGTTGCTTTTTATTTTTTTTTTCATTTTTTTTATTGTGTAATGTTGCTTTTTAGATGTTAAGTTTTAGTTGGAGGAAAGCTGCCTGTATAAAGCCTGTCTTCAACAAGTAATTAAAAATACTTAATTTTGGGGGTTGGAAGCGTGGCTCAAGTGGTACAATGCTAGCCAATGAGCAAAAGCAAGAGTCACATACAGAGTCCTGGTCTGGGACCCAACAAAACCAAACCAAACCATTTAGTTATGTTTCAGAATTAGCAGAAAAACAAGCTAGACTGTATATATATTTATATAGTTTGCTGCTTATTTTGGAGATGAAGTCTCACAAATTCTTTTGCCTGGACTGGCTTTGAATTGCAATCCTCCAGATCTCAGCCTCCTGAGAAGCTAGGATCACAGGTATGAGCCACAGGGAGTCTGGCCTAAAAGATACTTTTTGAAGGTTTTATTAAAAGTTATCATTTAAAAGGGAAGCAAATATGCCACAGGTAATTATTTCAACACCTTTAAGTCACCCATGTCACATTATCAGACTTAGGAAACACTGTGTGAATCCCAGATCTAGGTCTATACAGTAGGAAGATAGTAATCATGCATTATGGCTAAGGTATGATGGTTCAGCTAGGGATGAACTGGCCCGTGGTCTGAGGTGCTAACTATGGGGCAGGCGGTCAGCAACCATAGGAATGTTTGTACCATATTTTCTAGTACCACCCAAAGTTGTGAAGTGGTGGTCCAAGCCTGCTAAATCGACAAAGGTGAATGATGACTCAACAAAACCACCTGAGGACAGAATGTAACACATGATTTTTTTCAAAGTAAATACTAAAAATAAATACATACAAAAATAAATTGTTAAGACTCACACAAATGAAAAGAACCTGCATGCTACGTAAAATTCAGGGTGTACTGAATTTACAAATATAAAACATTTCCAATTTCAATATGATTTTAAGTCCATCCAAGAAAGAAGAGCAAGCTTTGACACATGACTACTTTTAGCCTAAGCTGCCTGCCTGCTCATTTTTATAAAAGCATTAGTCTTTACTTTAGGGACAGAATACACATGTTCATAGTATTTATTTTGGTCCCATTCATATTACTATGATTCTCCCAGGGAGAAAAAAATAAACATTGGTTAACTTATTCCACAGCCCTGAAACCCTTATGCAAATGAATTCCTAAAATCTAGTCTAGAAATGCTGCATAGGTTTCTCTAAGGATTTCGCAACACAAATGTGCTAAGGGAATGGAGAGGGCCTATCTTACCCCTACCCCTCTTCCAGTGGGAACATCAGTTAATTGGAGTTCCAAGAGTTCAGTAGGATATTCATTTTGCAACCACAGATTTGGGGGAAAAATAAAAAATCAAATGTACCCTTACAAAAAAGACATCTGGAAGTGGTGCTGGATGGTTACCTGCGCTGCGGATACTGGGGCTCCCGTGCAGAGGGCCCCCCCATGACCACCTGTTATACTTCTGCTTTGGTTTCTGGCTTCTTTCCATTGTACGTCGTACCACAGCTTCATGGCGCTCCTGAAATGGAACCATGGAGTCAGTGGTTACATTCTGCTGTTTGAAACTCCTACAACTTAAGGCAGAACCTACCCTACTATATAGCACTGCTCTGCTACTTCCTAACAGGTATGCTTTAGTTTTTTTGGGGGGGGGTGAGGAAAGAAGAGGAGCAGTACTGGGGCTTGAACTCAGGGCCTGGATACTGTCCTTTAGCTTTTATGCTCAAGGCTGTAGCTCTACCACTTGAGCCATACCTCCACTTCTGGCTTTTTGGTGGTTAATTGGAGATAAGAATCCATGGATTTTTCAGCCTGGGCTGGCTTCCAACTGTTCCCCAGATCTCAGCTTCCTGAGTTCCTAGGATTATAGGTGTGAGCCACTGGCAATCGGCTACGCTAGTATGATTATCTTAAGAATAATATCCACCTTGAAGGTTACTGAAACCATAGCTCTCTGCTCATAAAGCCCTTGGTGTAGTCCAGACATTCAAATAAATGACCTCAGTCCAAGGTGCCATGATTTAGTCAGCATTAACAAGCATGGTAGTGCAGGTCTTTGCTGAATCTGATGCTCAGTGCATGCACTACACCTAATTTAATTCTATTTATTTCTTTATTTTTGAGACAGAGTCTCATGAGGTAGCCCAGGCAGGACTAACTATCTTCCTCCTTCCATCTCCCAAATGGTAGTATGAAAGGAATGTGCATACCACATTTAGCTCATTTTTACTTTTCTTGATGTATCAAGGATTGAATTTATGCATACTAGGCAAGGAGTCCACCACTGAACTATATCTGCAGCTCCTTGTGGTACTAAGCTTTAAAAATGGAATTCACGATTTGAGGATGTGTAGTTCTTGATCTCTGCCTTAAAGATTTGTATGTCTTTGCCGGGCGCTGGTGGCTCACGCCTGTAATCCTAGCTACTCAGGAGGCTGAGATCTGAGGATCGCGGTTCAAAGCCAGCCCGGGCAGAAGAGACCGTGAGACTCCTATCTCCAATAAACCACCAGAAAACCGGAAGTGGCGCTGTAGCTCAAGTGGTAGAGCGCTTGCCTTGAGCTGAAGAGCTGAGGGACAGCGCCCAGGCCCAGAGTTCAAGCCCCACGACCGACAAAAAAAAAAAAAAAAAAAAAAAAAAAGATTTGTATGTCTTTGTATGACTTTGGTATAAATTTCCATATGCAAAAATTGGTACTTCCTTAAGGAAGTTTTTGTTCTTTTGTTGGTGGTAGGGCTTGAACTCAGGGCCTGGGGGTTTTCCTTGAGCTTTTCTGTTCAAGGCTAGCGCTCTACTACTCTGAGCCACAGCTCCACTTCTGGTGGTAATTGGAGATAACAGTCACACAGACTTTCCTGTTCCAGATGGCTTCAAACCTCAATCTTTAGATCTCATCCTATTAAGTAGCTAGGATTACAGGTGTGAGCCACCAGTGAGTGCCTGGCTACCTTAAGGAAATATTGAACACTTCTTGAGGAAGTACTAATACTAATTTGTTTTATTTATTGGCCTAGAAAAATGAGAATGAAGTGCTAATCACTAATAGAGTGTACAAGAGCAGTACAATAGAACTTCAAGATTAGTAAGGAGAACTATAAAAAGAAAATGCTTACTACTTTCTGAGGAAGTGTTAAATAAGGCATATTTGTGAAAATGTTTATGAATGGAAGGACCTATAGTTGGCCTTAGGGGGCTTAATGCTCAGCAGAGGTGAACTGAACACTAATCAGTTATAGGTTTAGAGCAGAGAAACGTGTATGTGAAGCTCTGCGGCAGTACTGGGCAGCCATCCTCCACCCACCTCACATCCAGCTTCCCTCGTATCTGGGGGTAGCTGAGACCATGGCCTCCTGGAATCCATCACAACATCCCCTAGAAGTGCTCCGTGATGGGGAACAGAGGAGCTTCCTTCTTACCTTGTCCTCTTCTAGCCTCTGCCTTCGCTTTTCCTCTACCGCCGCCCTCCGCCGCTCCTCCTTCAGCCTCTGTTCCTCCAGCCTCCTCTTCCGCTCCTCCAGGTGTTTTTCATAGTACTGCCTGGCCCGCTCCTCCTTCTCTAGCCAGAGGATTTCTCGTGCGGCTTTATGGGAAGGTAAAAAAGAATGCAACACACTGGAGTTTAAAACTTGAATAGTTAGGGCTGGGTCATATATAGTAAATATGAATTTTAAGGTTTTGTACTGACCAAGCTCAGGAGGAAAGCAATAGAGTGCTATTAATTTTTAGGATAATTTCATATGCTAATAATGAGGTGGAAGAAGATGCATTGAATCCTCCCCTTTGGGAACTCATAGGATTTTCTAGTTTGGCATACATGTTCTGGTCTCAAATCTAATATTGATAGGATGTGTCCTCATAATCAATGGTACCATCTGTCTATCTGTAAAAAGTACAATATACTGCAGTGCTGACTACACTTCTTTCAACACAGTACTGGCTCTTTGAAAGAAGTCGGGGAAAATAGTGGATGAACGATGTGCCAAGTGCCTCACGGCCTAACCCAGTCAGCTTAGCCTGTGAGGACCAAGAGGAGCCCACAGTACCAAATCTTATCAAAAGCCAAGGAAAGCTGGGTGCTGGTGGCACACATCTATAATCTTAGATACTCAGGAGGCTAAGATCTGAGAATTGTAGTTCAAAGCCAGCTCAAGCTATAGATATAACTCAGAGGTAGGGTGGTTGCTCTGAAGTATATCTAAGGTCCTGGGATAGATTCCAAACACTGTAAAGGAGAGAAAGGTATAAGGAAGGAGGGAGAGAGGGAAGGAAGAAGGGAGGGATGGGGAGAAGGAAAAGAGGAGGAGTAGGAGAAAGGAGGGGGTGGGGAAGAAAGACAAAAAAAGAAAGAAAATTTAAGCTTTATGCTTTACCTCAACACATAATGAGATTATTTATATTCAAATAAATGCCACTTTTCAGGTTACTTGAAAGACATTAACTAAGTGCTAATGATAATTCTTAAATAAACTATTATTCAATTTAGGTCATTATTTCTAGGAAGGGAAAAATGAAAACACAGAGAAATACAACATTTTACAGGACTTATCTTAAGAGAATTCATATAGGAAATACTGATACATTTTATCCAATGGCCAAGAAAAAAGAATGAAGTGGTAATCGCTAATAGAATGTACAAGCACAGTACAATTTCAAGATTAGTAAGGAGAACTGTGGAAAGAATAGTATTTATTTGCACCAAACTAGCCTCTATTTCCACACCACCAATACTGCCTGTTCCCTTAAAAGGAGGAAAAAGGGGACTAGGAAGTTAAAATAAATTGGAAGGAAAAAACTCAAGTTTATTAAGACAGATTTAGCCAGGCATGACGGAGCATGTCTATAAGCCCAACCTGGACATGGAAGCGAGAGGATCAACAGACAGCCTGAGCTATATATAGCTTTTCCTGTAGTAAGATCCTACCTCAAAACCAAACCTAAAATACCATACAAAAATACCATATTTTTTTTGACTGGGCAAAACCCAAAACACCTACCTATGCTGTTTACAAAAAACAAAAACCTGAAAAACAATAGCAACAATAAAACAAAAACAGAAACCAAAGTGCTGAGGGCATTGTTCAATGATAGAGTATTTGCTTAGCATGTAAGGACCCTGGGTTTGATCCTCAGCAACACATGCACACATACATACATGTATGTGCACAAGCTTGCGCGCACACGCGCGCACACACATGCACATGAAGCAAACAGCCATAGGCAAATGAAAGCAAAAAGGCCAGAACTAAAAATATTAATATCAGACAAAATGGATTTGAAATTCAAATAAGAAATAAAAGATCCAAAAAAGTTAAATAATACCCCCATGACCAAAGTCTAAATGAAGTAGTTGGGATTTTGCCTCAGCTCTGACTACAAAGCTTATGCTGCCAGAGAGGACACAATATTGCGCCCATGTACACCTGTGCCTGACTCACATTTCTACCTGAATACTCACGGAGAACTCTCACAGACCCCGACTTGCTGTGTGTGAGGTGAGCAGCGAACCCTCTGCCTTTGGTCTTCTGATACTAGCTCCAGGAGAGGAAACTGTGTGCAGTTTGAAATGTCAGGTCTTCCTTACTTTCTCCTCATAGATGCTCTAACTGACTTAACATACCCAAGTGGTAGGTCTTTTCGGGATCTCTCAGACCCCGTAGGAGCCTCTCTGACGTCGCTATTACTTTAAGGGTTCATTTTTTCTTCCTGCTTCTGATGTCCAGCCTTTTGCCTTTTCAAATCCATCCCACTTACTGTTCTCAGACATAGCTTCCTCATACAACAGACCTGGAGACTTACTTCCCCCATGTTCCCTGTTCAACTCCTTAGATAGGCCTTGTGATCCTGAATATTATACTTGCTACCTTTGTCCAAAACACCTCTTCTCATCTGTTGAACTTTGTTGTTGTTGTTGTTGGTTGTGGGTTGTGGGGCTTTGACTCTGGGCTTGGGCGCTGTCCCTCAGCTCTTCAGCTCAAGGCTAGCACTCTACCACTTGAGCCACAGTGCCACTTCCAACCTTTCTGTTTATGTGGTGCTGAGGAATTGAACCCAGGGCTTCATGCATGTGAGGCAAGCACTCTACTGCTGAGCCACTTTCCCAGCTCCCTGGTGAACTTTTGTCCTATAAGTCATCATCAAATGCACCTCCTCTGAGCAGCATGACCTGAGGCATTGGGTCTACTCTGCAGATGGCAACCGCTCTGAGTTCATGCCTACTTTGGTAGATGGCTAACACAAGTTTGAATAAATGAACTGGAATGCTTATTGAAGGAGGCTAGGGATATAGCTCAGCAGTACAGCACTTGTCTTGTGCACATCGGGCCCTGGGTTTGATTCTAGCACCATACACAAAATAATCTAGAGCTGAGTGATTTTCAAGCAAGGTGACTTACATTGGACACGGATGATAATCCAAAGCCTTGTCAGCTTGTGGTTATCGTTCTTTCATTGGATTATACAATGGAAAACTGTCTGACAAGGGTGGCACTGCAGGATAGCCAGGGCTCTGTCTCCTTAGGGGAGGAGCCCCCCCACTTTGCCTGCTTCCCTGTACAGAAAGGATGGAGCTGAGCCAGCAGCTGATACACTGGGAAAACCAAACACCTCCTTCCTTTGGGCGGGGAAGACCAAGAGCCTCCTTTGTGTGGAATGACTTTTGAGATAAAGAAGCAAATCAGATCAAAGATTCCCTGGAATTCTTACTTGTGTTTTCCTCCTGCTCAAGAAATGCAGCTTTCCTAGACAGACCAATGGCCACCCTTGGACTCATTTGGTGGCCACCTCAACCCTAATCCCCTACACTTCTCAGAGAATTTGCCTTTCTCCCCATCTGGCTGTCTCTCTGAGCCCCACCCAGGAAGCGCGAGTGCACACACACACATACACACGCACACATGCACACACGCGCGCGCGCGCGCACACACACACACACACACACACACACACACACACACACACACACACAGCCTTCTGCCTGCCACTCCATTGTCAGACCTCTCCAGTTCCAGTCACATGACTGGCCACCCTCATCTTTATCGTCATCACCCTGGCTCTTACTTTATATTGTATTGCTGACACTGGGTGATTTACAGGCTTTATTTCTACAGCCATGCTGCAGGGCAGACACTGCCATTAAACTTATTATGAGAAGTCTGAGACACAGAAGTGAAGCAACCTGCCTTGACATCTCGCAAGTGGATGAGCTAGACGTCAGACTTGGCTGTCTCATTCTGGAGGTGAACAATGAGCCATTCTGCTAAAAGGCCGAGTCTGGAGTCCCTCCCCAGGGTGAGGGAGAAGCTGGAGGTCCCTAGCTCCCAATGTCACTCTTAGATGTATTACTATTTGTTCAAAAGACCCTTTACTTTGCAGATCTCTTCATTTTCACCCTTAAAGGCAAAGACAATTTGGTGGGGGAGGGAAGAATGGCTCTTTGGTCTTTTGGTCTATCTGATATTCTCTTTACCTAACCCATTGGGCAACAAGCACCTATCCTTTCCAGCAGCAAGCCTGACTTATGATACAGTGCTATGGTATTTGCTAATGTCATGTTCCTCCCACAAGGGCCATTTGGATCCTGGAGTTATCTATTTACCAGTGTTGGAAGCTTTTGTATATGTCTTCATCAAGTACCAATTTCAGCAGAACTGGATGCCAATCAAGACTGATGGCAGAGCTGTCAAAGTTTACTTACTTGACATTTGGATGAGAAGGACTATTTCCAGTGGGTGTGCACATGGGTGTGCAACATCTCTCCCTCCTTTTTTCCTCCCTCCCTCTCTCCCTTCTTATGGGTGGAGAAATCCTTTGTCCAAACAAATATCTCTTAAACAATGTGAAGTATGAGATCAGGAATCAAGTCTAACCAGTGCTCTATCACTATTGTTTGCTCACTAATACTAACTTGTCTGTAAATACTTTTGAGACAGAATGATGATTTATCTCTTGACCATACATCTTAATAAAATACTGTTGGTCCCTGAGTCAACAACATATTGAGGTCAGGGAGAGAGGGGGGAAAATGTAGAGTAAGAAAACAAGCAGGGTGTGGTGACACATGCTTGTGATTCCAGACATTTGGGAGACGGAGGCAGGAGGATTGTGAGTTTGAGGCTAGCATGACCAAAAGGACCAAAAGGTAGCAAGACCTTATCTCAAAAGAAAAAATGAAAACAAATGGGCTGACAGAAAAGCTTGAGTGGTAGAGTGAGTGATTGCCTAGCAAACACAAGGCTGTGGGTTTGATTCCTATGATGAAGGAACGTGGGAAGGAAGGAAGGAAGGAAGGAAGGAAGGAAGGAAGGAAGGAAGGAAGGAAGGAAGGAAGGAAGGAGGGAAGGAGGGAAGGAGGGAGGCAGGAAGGCAGGGAGGCAGGGAGGCAGGGAGGCAGGGAGGCAGGGAGGGAGGCAGGGAGGCAGGGAGGCAGGGAGGCAGGGAGGCAGGGAGGGAGGGATTGAATCAAAGAAAAACAGGTTCTTTTCCTCCCTAGCTGTCTGAAGGTCTGTCGCCATCATGAATGACATAGTAAGTATCCACACCAGGAAATTCATGACCAACCGACTACTTCAGAGGAAGCAGATGGTCATGGATGTTCTTTACCCTGGAAAGGCAACAATACCTAAGATAGAAATTCAGAAAAAACTTGTCAAAATGTACAAGACCACACCCAATGTCATCTTTGTATGTGGATTCAGAACCCATTTTGGTAGTGGCAAGACCACTGGCTTTGGCATGATTTATGATTCCTTGGGTTATGCAAAAAAAAAGCCCAAACACAGACTTGCAAGACATGGCCTGTATGAAAAGAAAAGACCTTGAGGAAACAGAGAAAGGAATGCAAAAGCAGAATGAAGACTCAGAGGGACTGAGAAGCCAGTGCTGGAGCTGGCAAGAAGCCAAAGGAGTAAAGCTCCTGCAGTGGCAGGGCCTGGGGTGATGACGAGATTTTCACAAAGGGATTATTAATAAACTGTAAAAAAGAAAAAGAAAAAAAACAACAAATAAACAAACAAAAAAGAAAAGCTATGACTGAAAGCAAAGAAATCTGGCAAAAAAAAAAGCCCCCCCCCCCAAGCCCTTCAATTACAATTTAACTGAAGTTTGTTCAAAGGTTAAAATCCCTTTTTTTTTTTTTTTTTTTAAATATCCTATTCTTTTTTTTTCTTCTTCCAGTTGGTTGTGGGGCTTGAACTCAGGGCCTGGGTGCTGGCCCTGAGCTTCTCTGCTCAAGGCTAGCATTCTATCACTTGAACCACAGCTCTACTTCCTGTTTTCTGGTGGTTAATTGGAGATAAAGTCTCACAGACTTTCTGTCTGGTCTGGCTTTGAACTATAATTTCAGATCTCAGCTTCCTCAGTAGCTAGGATTATAGGGTGAACCACCAACGCCCTGCAATATGTTAACTTACTCATTCAAAAACACTACACTATGATAGATTTCTGTACAACTTTGAACTTAGCTATAAAAGCCAATACGAATGCATTAAAGTTTCATAGGTTTGAATTTTTGTTTGAGAACTCTATCAATCCTATATTCTGTGACAATCTTTAATGATTGAAGACTCCAGAAAAGCCCAGAAAGTCCAAGTTAGAAATGCAAATCTTGTCAAATAAGATTTTAGATTCAAGATTTTGAGCTACACTGAGTGTAGCTCGGTGGGAGAGCGCTTGCCTAGCAAGTTTGAGGCCCTGGGTTCTATCCACAGGGTGGGGCAGGGAAGATACTGGTCTCAGAAAGAGACTAAATACTTTAACTCAATGTTTCCTCAGTGTCAGCAGTGTGTCAATACACTTTAAAATTAGACACAAAAATTTCAACTTACTCCATGTCATTTTCAAGAAGGGATATCCTTGATCTCCCTAAACTGTCTTACTAAACATTTCTTAAAAATTCTTTTGATCTTGTCAAAATATTTCAAGAGTTATTAGCTTTATGAAACATGAACAGTAAGAAGATTTAAGGTACAACTCCTCTATAAATATCTCTGTCTTGCTCACGTGAGAAGACGGTAAGAATAAGAATTTAAGGGCAGGGTGACAGAATGAATGCTTGTAATCTCAGCACTTGGGATACTGAAGCAGAACTGCAACTTCAAAGTCAGTCTGGGTTAGAGAGTAAGACCAATTTCTTCTTAGAAATACCTGTGCGACCCAACTATTGCTAATGTCACTAATTTGTAATTTCCCCTATACTCCTCTGCACTGCTCATGTAACACTCAACAAAGTTTGGACACTGGCTACGTGCCAAGCTGCTGTAGACATGAAGAGAAGTAAAACCCCTTCTCTTAAGGAGCACATTCCAGCAGAATCTGACACAAGAAGAAAGTAAAATACTGATACGTTTAGATGTTATGATGCTAGGGAGAGAAAGGGAATTCTTCTTGAGGGAGCTGCAAATTTACAGAAGGCCACACTGAGAAGATAGCATTTAAAGCAAACCTAAAGAAGGGAACGGGACAAGGTGGCTCACGCCTGTAACCCCAGCTACTCAGATCCTGAGATCTGAGGATGGAGTTTCAAAACCAGCCCAGGCAGCAAAGTGTCTGCAAAGGGTCTCTTCTTTCCAATTAACCATGCAAAGGTCAAAAGTGGAGCTATGGTTCAAATGGTAGAGCACCAGCCTTGAATGAAAAAGTTAAGGCACTACCCAGGCCTTGAGTGCAAGCTCTAGTAATAGCACAAAACAAAACAAAAACCCAAACCACCACTACCACCAGCAAGAAAAACAAAGAAAGGAGAGAGAAGAGGCTATAGATTTACAGTGTGGAATACTCAAGTGTTTACAGCTCTGACTCAGGACTGTGTTGGAGTGTTTAAGAAACAAAAAGCTGTAAGATGGAGAGGCATGACACAGCAGGCCCCCTTCTAACTGGGCTGCACTGGCTGCTTGGCTGAGCACGGAGCGGTAGAGATGGGAGAAAGAAAGGAGAGCTGGGAGTTGGTGCAATCTGCAGGGGAGAGGTTTAGTGGCTTGAGCCCAAGTCTAACAGAGTGTGAAGCGGTTACATTTTGGATATATCTGGAGGTTATTTCTTGATGGATTGGTTATGAGACATATCAAAAATGAATTGTAGCTAGAAGTGATATAACCTTGGATCTTGTATTAGGTTACTTCCTGGCTTGGAATACAAGTTCCAAGAGATGAGAAATGTGTCTTCACTTCAGTATCTCCAGCATCTCTGACTAGACATCATCCGAACTACTTACTAGTTAGCAAATTAATTTCAATAACATAAAGTAGGTGGAGACCAGTGGCTCATTTCTATACTGTAATCCTATCTACTAGGAGGCTGAGATCTGAGGATTACATTTTTGAGCCAGCCTCAGCAAACCAATCTAAGACTTTTATCTCCAATTAAGCAGCAAACAAACAACAAAAAACTGTAAGAGGAGCTGTGTCTCAAGTGGTAGAGTACCAGCCTTGAGTGAAAAAGCTGAAAGATAGCTCCAGGCCCTGAGTTCAAGTCCCAATACCTGGGCCCGTATGCACTTGTATGGAAAGGGGAGAAGATGGAGAGAGGAAGAGGGAGAAGGAGAGGGAAAGGGAAGGGTAGATATGCTGAAGTCCAGAGAGAGGAGTTTAGAGAAATGGCTTGAATAGAATCAGATGGAATAGAGTTGGTGAAGAACCACTTATAAAGCTTTTAAGGCAGAAAGATAAAGCTTTCCGAGAACATCTGTCCAGCCAAACATCAGAGCAAAGCAGTTTCACAAGCAAAGATTTATTATGACTCATTTTATGTGAAAAAATGGAGAGTAACATAGAAAGGCACACCACAGGCATAATCCCACCATCAAAGCATTAGAGCGCAATGCAGAGATTTAGCCCACAGAAAATTATTAATAGATTCTGTCCAAATGCAACATAGTACTGATACACCATGCTCAAAACAAGACAGTCAGACCTTTACCCTGTCTCCTCCAGTTTGCTTTTTAAAATTTAAGAAAGGACCGAAAAACAACCTACTCCAAACCTTAATGATTTCTATGTCAATTTCTTTTTTTTTTTTTAATTTTTTTTTTTGGGTCCAGTCATGGGGCCTGAACTCTGGGCCTGGGCGCTGTCCCTCAGCTCTTCAGCTCAAGGCTAGCGCTCTACCACTTGAGCCACAGCACCACTTCCGGCTTTTTTCTTTTTGCTTATGTGGTGCTGAGGAATCAAACCCAGGGCCTCAGGCATGCAAGGCAAGCGCTCTACCACTGAGCCACCTTCCCAGCCCTTCTATGTCAATTTCAACCCGTATCTAACAGTAAATAATCAGTGTCAATGGCCATTCATTTTAAACTGGCCTTCCAAGAATTTGAGGACTAATTTCCAGTGTTTTATTTAGAAAGCTTTAAAGTAACTGTTGACATAATCTCTTCCTTTGTTTTCCAACTATGTAAATTCCAAATATTTTCTATTCAGTAAGGGCTCTTGTTTATTTGTTTGTAACAGCGTGGAGTTGTAACAGCTTTTTTTCAGTGCCAGACTGGGGCTTCCACTTTCTCACTCTACTACTTGAGTCACAGCTCTACTTCCCCAACTTTTTGGTGGTTAATTAAAGATAGAGTCTCCAGGATTTTTCTACTGGGACTGGCTTTGAACTTTGATCCTCAAATCTCAGCCTTCTAAGTAGCTCAGATTATGGTGTAAACCACCAACCTCTGGCTAATCACAGCTTGTGAAGAAAGCAGTCTATGTGCAGTTATCAGCTGGGTACTGTGATGTTCACTTTGTACTCAAGAAGCCTTAGAAACCACCCCCATGTATTCTGAGGCCAAATGTATATACATGTATGAATTCTGCATGCATGTTTATGTATTTATGAAAACTGAGGGCAGCCTCACATAAGACTTAGCTTCTATTATGATGATTTCAGTGCATAAAAGTAGTACAAAAAGACAGTTTTAAAATTTAAAAAGAAAACGAAACTCTAAAGAAAAAAAGGAGGAATATATTCCATTACAATTATGATTTGAGACCGGGCATAGTAGTAAATGCCTAAGATCCCAGCACTCAGGAGGCTGGAGTAAGAGAAGTATAAGTCCAAAGCCAGTCCAAAGTATGAGGCTAACATGAGACATAGCAAGACCCTAGTTCAAACAAGCAAGCAACAAAACTTAGGATTCAAATATCAAAAAAAGATGTAAGATCAGAACTAAGACACTTAATATAGCAAGGTAAGAATAAGAGAAGTCTTGTATCCATTATATACAAGCTCACCATTAAAAAAAAAAAAGTGTGATAATAATCTGAAGAGAAAGTGTTGTTTCCTCCTGTCCTTTCCTCATTCCTCCAGGCCCTAGCCTTGTCTGTCTGTCCTGTAGATGATTCTACGTGGTGGTCAAAGGCACCAGCCACAGGCCAGGCTGGCTTTGGTCCTTCCTCAGGCTCTCCTGTTGGAGGCACACAGCATGTATGGTAACTAAGGTTTGCTTCTGCCTTTCCTGGACTGCAGCCAGCTGAGGAGGGCAGGGTCTCCACTTTACTCTCTCTCTTTTTTTTTTTTACTCAGTCTCTGGCAAATCAAGTTTCTGAATATATAAATTAATGAGTTCATGTTAAATATCATCAACAGGAATAAAAATAACTATACCATCTTAAGAAAAAAGCTGCACACTGGTAGCTCATGCCTGTAATACTACTCAGGAAGCTGAGATCTGAGCATCATGGTTCAAAGCCAGCCTGGGCAGAAAAGATTTTTGAGACTTGAAAACGAGAAGTGGAGCTGTGGGTCAAGAGAGTCATCCTTGAGCAAAAAAAAACCAAGGGACAGTGCCCAGGCAATGGGTTCAAGACCCAGTATAGGCATGTGCCCATGTGCACTCTCTCACACACACACACACACACCACCACCACCACCACCACCACCACCACCACCACCACCACCACCACCACCACCACCACCATCACCACCACCACCAACATGCTCGTAAAACTTTTAGGGAGAATTAGCTACAAGTCTTAGACCTTTAAAGCATAAGAAGTATAGTTATTTTTGTAGATTTCCACTATCAATTAAAAAAAAATCCTATTGATGCTTGATTTGAAGAACATGAAGAAATTCAAATGGAAAGGCAGGAGTTAAATATAAATATGCAAGAGCTCAGAGAGATTTAGATTGTGTTGTTGATATTACTGAAGCTCTTCTTTTTAAGCAATTGTGGATATACAAACCTGAAATTCACAACACATCTCTAGAGAGGTGCCTATTAGTGTGACACTCCCAATGAAGATGGCAGGGGAGATGGTGGGAGGGGACAAAGTGCTAACTTGGATGGATCTGAAGACAGACTGCAAGTAACAGTCACCCCAGAACAGAACCGCTTTCTTATTTTTGCTTTCCTTTAGTATCTTCGGGCTTCTACAGCTCTGCTTTCTTGTTTCAGTTCTGCTCAGCCTGGTCTTCCTTCTCCCATTCCTTACTAGGCACTGGGACAGGTCATGGGAGGAGGAAGGTGCCCAGATGGCAGAGCCAGCCTGATCTCCAGAGACCTGCCAACCCGCAGAGACAGGGAATATTAGGCCCCTATGGACGCACAGATACACAAGCTTAGGAAAACAGAGAAGGCTGTGAATTTCCAGTAAGTTACTGAAATATGTGTCTAAGAAGTGCCTGGTAGCAAAACAAATGCCTTCATGTGGCTGTTGTGACAGGGCTGAAAAGGATGCCAAGGAGGTCTGGACAGGATAAAGGGCTGGGACCTCCAATGGAAACATACACTCTTGCAGCTCAGAACTTCAGAAAACTATCAACCATTCGCTATAGTGCATTTGGCAGCCTAAGTAAGGGTAAGTTAAAAAATATCCACAATCTCTGGTCACACTGGCCAAGCATTTTCTTTTCTGGGTACATAAAGAGAAGATCAGGTTTCAGCAACTTTGCAGAAGCAGACATTAAGCTAGGTACTGGTGGCTCATGCCTGTAATCCTAGCTACTCAACATGCTAAGATCTGAAGACCGAGGTTCACGACCAGCCTGGGCAGACAAATCTAAAAGATTCTTAGAATCTCCAACTAACCAGAAAAAAATCCAGAAGTGAAAGTGTGGCTCAAGTGGGAGAGTGTCAGCCTTGAACAAAAAAAGCCAAGTAAGATTGTGAGGACCTGAGTTCAAGTCCCAGTAGCAGCACAAAAACAAACAACAACAAAATCCCAAACAGGCATCAAGACAAAGGAAGAGCTGGCATGAATTCTTTGCTGTGTTCTAGAAGACAGTGAGTACTTTACCTCTGCGTCTGGTCTCTGCTTACCAATAAGCCAGGTCTGTGGCCCAGCTTTCCAGCAGTCCATAGGTTAATAAATGTCCGAGCTAGTGGCCTTTCACAAGGATGTCCACAAACAAGACAGAAGTCAGATACCTCAGCAGTGGGTCTCTGCATTTCCTGACTGCACATGCAGAGCACCTGCCTAGAAATTCAACCACAGCATCCTTCCAACATGGGAGCCATTAGGTAGCTGGGTGTTATATAGGCTCAGAAATTCTCATATTCATTTTCTCTGCCAGTCTAAGCAGAAAAAAAGTCTACAAAACTCCACCTCCAATTAGCCAGTAAAATGCTGGACTGAAGGTATAGCTGAAGTGGTAGAGCACCAGCTGAGCAAGTGGCCCTGAACTTGGGAAAACACACACACACACACACACACACACACACACACACACACACACACACTCACACACACTCACACACACACACACACACACACACACACCTGCAAATTCCAACATCATTCCACTGAAATACACATTCTCCTGTGCCATGTGAAGCTGTAATGCCATGAACTAACACATAAAAATAATCATCTAACCCTGGGGCTGTGCTTACTGCTGTGTATGTGAATCACTTCCTCAACTCTCCTTCACAGTGCTCTTAAAGTCTACCAGGTCCTTGAGAGAGAACAGCTGTGACAGTAACATCTATCAATGGCAGGTGGCCCTCATTCTAGAGGAGAAAAAAAATAGCAATTCAGCAAGAGAGCTCCTCCAAGATCAAACAAGGCCTGCAGGGCAGGATCTGGGTACCTAGCTGTTTTTCCCGTTCCTCACGCCGCTCTCGGGCCAGCCGCTGGCGGTCATCAACACGTAGCACAGGTGGAGGTTCTGAAATAAGGTGAAAATATGAGAGGAAGTGATTTTTAAAAATACCTGGGTAAATGTCTTTTGATCTAATAAACTGATGAATATTACTACACCTCAACACAATTAGTCCATGTGTCTATAGTTACAATGATACACTTGATTATATAACAATTCACAAGGTTGTTTTCCCTCCATATAGATACATTATATAGCCAGGTATAGTGCTTCGTGCCTATAATCCTAACTACCTGGGAGGCAGAGGTTGGGATGATGGTGATAACGAAGTCAGCCCAGGCAAAAGAGTTCACAAGACCCCATCTCAACCTATAAAAAGTTAGATGTGGTAAGCGTTTTTCCCCCCATCTTTAACCACCAACAATCCTACCTAGGTGAATTCCTTAAATAACAAATTCTACTTCTAAAAACCTCAGTCATAAAAATTGAAAATCAATTGTACTAATAAAAAACCATATAAGTACATTATGTAAAGTTTGTAAGAGCCGGGTGCTGGTGGCTCATGCTTGTAATCTTTGCTATTCAAGAGGCTGAGATCTGAGGATCATAGTTTTAAACCAGCTTGGGTAGGAAAGGTCATGAGACTCTTATCTCCAACTATTTAAAAACCAGAAGTGGAGCTGTGGCTCAAAGTGGTAGAGCACGACTAGCCTTGAGCAAAAAAGCTCAGACAGCACCCAGGATTGAGTTCAACTGAATCCTGTAATTGACCAAAAAAAAAGAAAAAAAAAAAGCTTGTAAGAGAGTTCACCACTTTATAAATTGAAGTAGGAGCCACTTGTAGCTTACTTTCAGGTACATGCCATATTTCATACAAATTCTAAACACAGAATGGGACATACCCCCTTTACCTGCCCACGCCAGCACTGACAGCCCCAGTCACAAGAACTGGGACTCCTGAATTAAGGAGTCTTTTCAATTATGCAATGGAATGCGACCTTTTTAAGAGCCTTTGAAATGCAGGGCAGAGGTGGGATAGCTTTCGCCTGGCCTCTTACTACGTTGCTCTTTTTGCAGTGTTCTTCAAGTCACCTTTATTATTGTCCCTTTCTTCAAAATGACAAGTCAGATTTATTTACTCAATAGACTTATATGTTCAAGGTGTTATCCAAGTGGAAAACAAAGGATAAAACTAAGTATATACAGCATGCAGAACTTACAAGGTCTTTTCTTCTAGTCCTTTTCCTTTTTTTTTTTTTTTCTAGTTTGCTTTTCCTTCTTTTGATGGTTCCTTATCATGACATTTTATGCTAATCCCGCTCATGAACCATACATAAGAAACTGCACTGTCTATTTAACTGTATTATGTTTACAGACTGCTTCTTTTTATCACAATTGGAACCGATGATGAATCATAAGCTATTAAATGAAATTACTGTGGAGGAAGGGGTACAATCATTGCAAAGAACATAGAGTAAAAAACATGCTATGTGAGCTTTGCCATGTGTAAAGACTTAAGTCTTTAAGTTTCTTTTTTCTTTTTTGTTAGTCTTGGGGCTTGAACTCTGGGCCTGCGCACTGTCCCTGAGCTCTTCAGCTTAAGGCGAGCACTCTACTATTTGACCCACAGAGCCACTTCTGGTTTTCTGGCAGTTTAATTGGAGGTAAGAGTCTCATGGACTTTCCTGCCCAGGCTGGCATTGAACTGTGATCTTCAGATCTCAGCCTTCTTAGTAGCTAGGATTACAGGCGTGAGCCACTGGCACCTGACAAATCTTTTTTTTTTTTTCCTTTTCTTTTTTCTTAAGTTACAAAAGCCATATACAATAATGCTGGTCATATAGGTACAAAATTTGTGTTATGTGAATTTTAACACAGAAGAGTAAAATGATTACTTTATATGCTGCTTGCCATAAGCAAATGTATCCACAAACTTTCTGTCACTCACCATCAGTACAACTCTGAGAAAAGCAGACCAAATATCTGTTCTTTATTTGAAAGGGAGAAAACCAAGGCTCTGATTTGTGGTTGTGACATAAAAATCATACCAGTGAATGTGTATTTGGGTGGTAAGATTGGAACCAAATTCCCCTAAAATCTACTTTACAGTTCACCAGCATGCCTCTAAGGCTTTTGAAATAGTCTTCTTATCCCCAAAGCCCATGTAATACATCATACCTTGTTTATTTCCGGAGTTGTTATTTGGTCCTGAAACTGTAGAGGAAGGGCGGTTGAGGGATGATTTCTTATCTTGCACTTTATAGCTGTCAGCCGCTATGAAAAAAGAAAAAAGACATTTAGTTTCTTCAAATTTGTTCAGAAACATTCACCCATTCAATATTTACTGTGAACCTCTGTATCCGGTGTATCCTTGTATTCATAAGGCCAGATTTAGGAAATGAAAAGGTGAAGCACTTACAACCCTGTCCTAGAGATAGGGTGAGCAGGACCTGTCCAGCCATCAATCCTGTAGTCACAGAGTGTTTAAGGGTCTTATCTCAGTTCACACACAATGTTCTTAGTTCTCACAAGCTCATGCAATAAAAACTGAAAGTTTCAAAGAACATAAATAACCAAGTAGGGAACCAGGAGATATGCACTAGGATTTGAGAAAGGCTATGGCCAAAGTTGAATAGAGTATTACCATTTATTTTTGTGATGCTTGGAGTTGGACATAGGGCCTTGTACATGTTGGGTATGGGTTCTATGACCTGGCCATACCCCAGCACCTCTGAGATCATTAGAGACAAAGAGATATGTCTTTTAGGAAAGCAATGCAAGGCAGATATAACAGGTACTTCTTTGGCTAGATGAAAGATCAAAGTCATCCATGTCCAGAAAAATTTTTACATATGTGATATGATTTAGCATATTTTTCAAAGGATTTTTTAAAGGATGTCTTAAACAATCATGTCAAAACTTGAGCCCTGGATGCTTTTTCTGTCTTCCTACCTACCCATCTTTAGCGTCCCTTTAGTTTGGCTCCTCGGTTCTTTCAGCCAATCAGGTCTAAAATGGGAGACAACCTTGCTTTCTCTCTCTTCTATACTCAGTTTCACTAATATCTTTGTTCAGCTCCACCATCTGATTGCCTGCTTTCTAACCATCTCATTTATGTGTATCTGTACATCATCTCAATTAGTCTACCTGGTCCTGCCATGGGCCACTGGGCCCTTATGTCAATACTGGTCCTATGATGACATGTCATGCCCTCCCTCCCTCTGCTCAAAACGTCCCAGGATCCTACCTAGGCCACAGGAGAATCCAAAGTCTTTACCATGGACGAGAAAGGTGCAGTGGTCTGGTCTGTACTACTTGCCCTGTCAATGACTGCTCTAGTAATACTGACTGTGAGATCCATCTCAGAGCCTCAGTATGTACCTGAAAGGCTCTTGTTCATGTCTTTTCTACTTCTGTTCAACTGTGATGGCAAAGTCACCTCTTTAACACTGGTTCCCATCACTACCCCCTCCTCTTCACCTACCGAAATCATACAGGTTAATGACTTCCTCCTCCACCCCTCACAAACAGGGATGCATATGTTCAAGGTTCTTTTTTTTTTTTTTTTTGGTCCGGTCATGGGGCCTGAACTTTGGGCCTGGGCGCTGTCCCTCAGCTCTTCAGCTCAAGGCTAGCGCTCTACCACTTGAGCCACAGCGCCACTTCCGGCTTTTTTTTCTTTTTGCTTATGTGGTGCTGAGGAATCGAACCCAGGGCCTCAGGCATGCAAAGCAAGCGCTCTACCACTGAGCCACCTTCCCAGCCCCTGTTCAAGGTTCTTAACTTGAAACAGTACCACAATAATTACGTTTCAGACATACTATTTAAAAAATAAAAATAAAAATGGTTCTTATGATGTACCTTACAATTGAATGTGTAAGTGGGCACAGTGGCTCAAAGCTGCAATCCTAGCTATTTTGAAGATAGAGATGGGGACTGTGGCTTGAGGCTAGACAAGATGAGGGAAAAAAAGTTTGTGAGACTCTGTCTTGACCAAGATAGCTGCACACAGCTACAGGTGAAGAAGCACAATGGTTAGACGCAGTAGCAGGTGCCTGTCATCTCAGTGACACAGGAAAGCACAGCTAGGAAGCCTGCAGTCCAGACTAGCCCAGAAATAGAGTGAGACCCTACTTTGAAAATAACCAATACAAAAAGGCTAATGGAGTAGCTCCAGCGGAAAAACACCTATCTAACAAGTATGAGGCCCCAAGTACAATCCCTGGTACTACCAAAAATAAAAATAAATTTTTATGTAGAGACCCAGCAGAGAAGGCTGGGGCTATATGGCTTAGTGGTAGAGTGCAGGCCTAGCAAGTATGAAGCCTGAATATAGTCAGGGAATGACAACAAAGGCACCAATCAGTGGTTTCTAGGAGGACTTAACCAGTGAAGAAAACTTTATGCAGCAATTTCCCATGGAACAGGGTCATACTGTGTGTACACACTTGTGCTGAAGGGGACAGATCAAGAAGAATAGGAGTGGATCCGGCACTGAACTGACCCAGGAGGGAAAGTGAAAGATGTGGCAGTTCCATCCCACACTTACCAAACTCTATAGCACATCTCACCCCACAGAAAGAGCTCAGTGGGGCTGGAGATATAGCCCAAGGGTATAGTGCGTACCTACTATGTGTGAGATCCTGGATTCAATACTCAGCGCGTGTGCATGCACACTCACACTCACACACACACAGAGTAATTAAACAAACAACCCCAAATCTTCAACAACAAAGAAACAATGAAAACATGTATTTATTAATCCTTAGGTTTCTAAAATTTAAAATCCTAGGTAGGCAGCAGACAGAACTGCATATGCCATTTAAAAATTTATCACTAAGCTGCTCTTTTAAATGATTCAGTAACTTTCTGATATTATTTATCTGAACTTCTTTTTCATTTTTTGTAAAAAAGAAAACTGAGTGCCACATGTCTGGCCATGATGTTCAATAAGTCTTGCTAACCTTATGAAATCTTTATTGATCTTCCTGCAGGCTTAAAAGCTTGACTCCATTAGTGTCACATGAGAGCAAGTAAAGAGGAGAGGAAGGAAGAGCCAAGCTGGTTTGTGGGCTGGGACTGTCTCTCTTAGATGCACTTCGAAATACTAGAGAGAGACTGTGGGCCATGGGAGCCTTCAAAAAAAAGTGCATAGCTCCAGTAATGGCACCAATGTGCCTTTGCAATCACATGCTCTACTGTCTGCTGTGCTCTGTGCAAGGTTCCCACAAAGGGAGTTTTCCTTTCTAGTTTGGAACACAGGGGTCTATGGAAGAGATTTTTTGTCACCTGATAACAATAATAAGTCCAACAGGTGACCTGGTCAAGATGCTTGCTCTCTGGCAATTTTTCTATGACTTAGGGCTATTTCTGAACGCAGCGCCTTAGACCGCTCGGCCATCCTGACTGCTTGACTTAGGGCTATTTCTATTTAAATCCCACTGACAGATACAAAACTCGACATGGAGAAGATAATTTCAGTTACAGGTTTTGGCAAGACACGGAAGTGGGCTGGGAAGCAGCAAACATTTCAAACTCAGTTTCCTGCTCTGTGCAAGCAAGCACCTCTCTGATAATTGTTCAGTTGGACACACACACACACACACACACACACACACACACACACACACACACACACACACACACACACACACACACACACACACACACAGAGCTTTGGGATAGTTAACTCAAACACAGAACTAGAGGTTGAATCAGATTCAGTCACCTTTTCGTAGTAAAAGATAGTTGAATGTTAGCAATTTTTTTTTTTTTTTTTTTTTTTTGGGTCCGGTCGTGGGGCCTGACTTTGGGCCTGGGCACTGTCCCTCAGCTCTTCAGCTCGAGACTAGCGCTCTACCACTTGAGCCAGAGCGCCACTTCCGGCTTTTTTCTGTTTTTGCTTATGTGGTGCTGAGGAATCGAACCCAGGTCCTCGAGCATGCAAGGCAAGCGCTCTACCACTGAGCCACCTTCCCAGCCCAATGTTAGCAAATTTATGTTTCATCTTATAGTTGCAATTTATCTAAGGCAATTTACACAGCAGGCCAGATACTGCTGTCCTTTGTATTTCTTTTATATATATTCACATATATTTCTTATATTTGTTTATTCAAATATACCTGACTGGGAGTATTATAACTTAGATTATAAGCGCTGTTCTTTATTAATAAAATTTGCATTCAAATAAGAAAATAAAATACTTTCATAATTCCTAGTGCCTTTTCTGATTTATTCCACAAAAAATTTCTCTTAATTTCTTCATAACTACAAACTTGTGTAGTAAAAATCAAAGATTATCAAGTTATTTAGCATCTGATAAACCTGGATTTAATTTCCCACATTACCTCAGTCTGTCTCCTATTTGCACTTAAGACAGCACCCTGCTCAGCACATCTCCTTATGCTTTGAACTGGAAATAACCACCGATCAAGGATCTCTTATTCATAATGCTCTGGACCACAGGTGTTTCAGTTTTAGATGGTTTCATATTCTGGAATATTTGTATATGCATAATTAAGTTTCTTGGGATGAAACTTAAGTCTAAAGAAGAAATGCATTCATGTTTCATGTTTCATATATATATGTATATATACACACATCCTAAAGGTAATTTTATATGTTATTTTTAGTGTGCATGCTATCATAGGAGGTCAGGTGTGGAGTTCCCTACCTGTGACATTATGTGCATGCTCAAAAAATTCAGGAATGCGAGCATTAAGGAATTTTGGATGACGGATGCACCACTTATATCAAGTAAGAAATGTGTCTCCTCTTACCTTTGTTTCCTTCGCCAGCTAATTCTAGGTTACATTGTTTCTGAGTTTGTGATTCCCTCACTTATTGCTTGCCTTTGAAAGGTTACCCTACTCTTATGGCCTGAAGTACTACCTCTGAGGTGTCAGACATCATCACAATGCATTCAAGCCCACAGCTGCATGGAAGCAGGAGCGAGCAGTGTTCCGGTCTTCCAGCTCTAGGGACTGCACACTGGTGGATCTTTGCAATCACTGGAACTCTGTCAACATCTGAATTCAATGTCCTCAGAATATCAACCAACCCCTGATGTCGCTCTCAATGGAACCACCATATTCCCAGGCTCAGAAATGTTAAGTCATTTTTCCAACAAATATTTCCAGACACTCTCACCCCAGGCCAGAACTGAGACTACAAAGACACAGAATCCACATTCGAGATACTTAGAAGACAATGTGCAAACACCAGAAACAGTAAAATCACGTCCACCACACTTTTGAAAAACCAACTACCAAAATGAACTATCCAGATAGTGTGAAAGGGTCTCTGAAAGGGAGAAGGGCACAGAGGGGAAGTGACTGGGTAGAGATTTTGCAGAATTGGGACGATCTAAGTAAGTGAAGACTGATGTGAAGAACACTCCTTGCTGGGGTCATATGTGAGCAAAACTACCAAGGCAAAAACTAGGAAGGATGAGCAGAGGCCTGGGTGGGCAGAACAGGGTTAGAAAGAAAAGCAGATGAAGTAAGTGCTACCCAGAACTCCAAGTCTGGATTTTACTGTAGAAGTGCTAGAAAACCACTGACAGGTAGAAACTCCTGGCTGTGAA
This sequence comes from Dipodomys spectabilis, assembly GCF_019054845.1. Taxonomy (NCBI): domain Eukaryota; kingdom Metazoa; phylum Chordata; class Mammalia; order Rodentia; family Heteromyidae; genus Dipodomys; species Dipodomys spectabilis. Next base: position 22,888,611 of record NW_024870678.1, read on the forward strand.
CTCTTCAGTAGGTTCTGCACCTGTGAACAGTGAACAGGGAAGCTAACAGCCCTGCTAGAAAGGGACTTGAAAAGGTAATCACTGGAGAAAAAATGACAAAAGGGAATAAGACCCCCAGCATGCATCCAAGGAATTCTGCTCGCTGAGAAATGATCAGATTGCTTAACTTACTTGATTCACCTACAAAACTGTGATGATTAAGGGGGAGGGGGGAAAGGAACACAGAGGAATGTGAATGCGGTGAAACTGTGCCTGCAGTTGAGGAAAGGGGAGAGTCACATGGTCACCCCTGGAGGAGCTCAAGGCCCTGGCACAGCATGCCAGGAACTCTGTTGGGCCCCAGGGTCTCCTCTAATGCAGATCCTGTAAGACAGTCTAAGGAAATCAAACTCCACCACAAATGGCAGGGAGGAGGAGCAGTAGTTCAGAGAAGGAAATGTGCCCAGGCAGGAAATAGGTTGGCGTGGTTTGGGTCATTCTTCAGGAAGGCTAAAAGAGGAAACATAGATAAAGTTGATTGGTGTAACTGATCCTCTATGGGCTATAACAGGACAGGGAAACAGCCTGTCCACTTGGCAAATTTACAGATAGTGTGCTGTTACTCTCACTTGCCCTTCACACCAGAAAAAAGCGACTGTGTGGTCTGGTGGAACATCTAGCTACATTTTACATTTCATCTCTCTCTCTCTCTCTCTCTCTCTCTCTCTCTCTCTCTCTCTCTCTCGTGTGTGTGTGTGTGTGTGTGTGTGTGTGTGTGTGTATACACACCACTAGAAGGGCATAAACTCAGGGCTGGGGTGTTATCCCTTAGGTTTTTCATTCATGGCTGGTGTTCTACCACTTAGGCCATACCTCCATGCCCAGCGTTTTAGTAGTTAATTGGAGATAGAAATCACACAGATTTTCCTGCCCAGGCTGGCTTCAAACCTTGATCCTCAGATCACAGCCTCTTGGAGTAACCAGGATTATAGGTGGGACAACAATTACTCTATCACTCATTTCTTGTTACAAAGTCACAAGTGATTCAACAGAAGCATTTGGTAATCATGCACAACTAAGTGATATACAGCTTTTCCAATACTGCTGAAACAATTAAGATTTATTTCTTTGCACTTCATGTACTCTGTAGAGAAAAAGAAGTCATGACTTGGTGATTATGGTAGATGCTATAAAAGATCAGTTCGGGGTTCTAGAACTTGGGAAGAGTCCATTCAGAAATGACAGTAGTCCCTAAACTCCAGTCAGTTCATAGTAGAAAAGGTAAAAATCCATACCAGTGATTGAGAATGATACAGCCTAGAACATGTGCATACCAGACAAGTGCCTTCCCACTGGGCTGGACCCCAGGCTGCAAGTTTTATTGATATGTGCTAAGGCTGGAGAGAAAAAGTGATCACAGATTCTCAGGCGGGCCAAGGTCATGTCCACTCTGTATGAGAAAAGGTTTTCTAGGACATTGTGTCAGAGAAGACATAAAATCTACATCCTCATAAAGAAAGGCATATATATAAATGGTATCATATAGAAAGGTCTGTCAGATGTCACTTCAGTAAGGATCTCAGAAGCATTGTGGCATCATTCAAACACAAGACAGTGGCCTGCATTGTGCATAGAAAGCACGTGAACAGGACAGCACAGTGACAGCACCAGAAAGGTCTTGTGAAAAGCCTTTCAGTTGGACAAACTCATAATGCCCCATCTTCACTGAGGCAATTTATCAAATCTCAGGAATCATCTACCTTAGCTGAGCATGAGAAGATGCAGATTTCAGAAAAGCATGTGTTCTTTATGTTTCATAGAGCTATGGGCCTATCAGGCCATTTTGTTTACTATTAATACATCTCTTTAAATCATGTTAACAAACTCCTTTGGACACATTTAGGCAACAGGAATAAGCAGTACATTCAACCAAGGCTTTTATCAAATAAAATAAAAGCTTTCTTTCAGCCAGATGCCAATCCAATAAATGAAATAGAAAATGCAATTATCTTCCACCTGTATTAACAAAAACCAGATCAAAAAGCAAGCCTTTTCAGCTACACTAATGGCTTTCTCTCAGCAACTTACATCTCTCACAATGCTTAACTGTAATATGAATATTCTTGTCCCATAACAGGAACCATGTTTATGACCAAGCAAATTACAGGACAAAGTACAAACAAGAGGAGGAAAGTCTAACCATGTTAAAGTTTCCCAGTTACCCTAAGAAATATTATGTCAGGCCCTAGTTTCCACCCATCTGTGTTTCAATGGCTCGATGGAGTTTATAAATTAGAACCTATTCAGCTCAATGTGTAATTAGGAGAAACTAAGTAATTTAGAAGAGAAAAAAATAATTAGAACTCAGTTCTATTACAGGTTGTTTAATTAAAAGTTGAGCAACTGATAGAGGTGGTTTTTATTTCAATGGAATAAAAATTTACTTGCAGAAAAACTGGAATGGCTAATGCCAGGATTTCATAAAACAATTATTGCAGGCCACACAATAGAAAAGAATTTATACTTAATATAAAATAAAGTGACCAAAGTGGAAAATAAACAGGTCTTAAAAATAATTCCAAAAAACAGTGGGCTCTTTTAAATATCAGTTTTTAAAAAATATGTGCATGAATCCCTATGAATATTAGTTGACTGAGCTTAATCAACAAAACTTGCTGCAAAATATCAGTAATTAGTCATTCCTCTTGTGTAAAGAAACAGTAGAACAGGCTTAAATTTCTTACACAAGAATGAGTGGTAAGTACTGAAAGGCAAAATTTATTCCAATATTCACTCCAAGGAACCTCTAAACTTTAACCTTGAAGTTCTAAAACGATAAGCTACCTATTCTTGCTATTCTGTAGTCATTTCTACATCTGCAGCCATCTTCCCACCACTGAAACACCAGCCCTCAACATCTCCAATTATGCACTTATAATCTTGTGTCCTTTCTGCCTTAAAGCAGCACACCAGGAAGTACAGAAAGCTCCATTCACCCTGATACTCCCATAACCCAGTCTTTCTACCATCAATATCCCAGCTTGAGTGGTCTATTCCTTTGAAATTGATGCACCTGCACTGACACATCATTAACCCTGGAAGCCCATAGCTCACACCGTTCATGGTCGGTGAGTACTTCTCATTTTTCACAAATGTGTAATGATAAATATTCATTATTATAGTAACATACAAAATCCCACCCACTTATCATAGTTCAGCTCAAAGCTCTTCCTCATGAATTATTTTCTAGCTATTTTTACTCACATCACATTGCTTTGACTTTACTACACTCCAGTCTGCCCGATACTGTTCAGCATTGGGTTTCATTCCATCATATATAATATTTAGACTCTGTTTCCAAAAGTTTTTTTTTTTTTTTGGGTCCAGTCGTGGGGCCTGAACTCTGGGCCTGGGCGCTGTCCCTCAGCTCTTCAGCTCAAGGCTAGCGCTCTTCCACTTGAGCCACAGAGCCACTTCCGGCTTTTTCTTTTTGCTTATGTGGTGCTGAGGAATCAAGCCCAGGGCCTCAGGCATGCAAGGCAAGCGCTCTATCACTGAGCCACCTTCCCAGCCCATCTGTTTCCAAAGTTCTAAATTCTGATAGTCCTCTTGAGAGGCCAGACAAAAAAATGTGAACTATAGGAGGAAAAAAATCCAAACCAATAATGTAACATTTCTCTTCCAGAAATCCATGGAATTCATTCCTTTGCCTGCATCATAGAAAGGCCGTGTTACTGCAGTTACCCAGTAAGTCCCCATTCTCTGCTACTGCTGCTTCTGATGCACTGACTTCTGATGCACAGCCCTGGCCCTTTATATGTGTTGAGCTTACTTGTGAAGGCCTTGAATAAAGGACATTATCTATGACACATTTCTCCTGCAATTTGCTTTCTAGCTTACACATTCTCCTCTGTAGCCTGTCACTAGCTCTTCAATCTTTTCTAAATGAATGGTCACACTATTAGGACTTTATCCAAGAACCTGCTCTTAGATGCTGTAAAGCTGAGTGTGTTCTCTGGGAATTCACTTACTATTCCTTCCCAGCTCAGTTTTGTAGGCCAAAATGGGAAAGCACCTGGGTGCTTGGAACTGGATTGCTTCCCTGGCCCCTTCTCTGCCTAGAAAACAGAATGGGGAAGTGTAATTGTCGAAGAATACATGTGGGCCACCTTCATTTCAAACCAGAATCATGAGGTTGCTCTGCCAGGAGGTACCCATCAGTGTGGAGTAAGGAGGCTGCTCCTTCCTCTCATATTAGGTTTGGTGGTCCATGGTGAAGGTGGCAGATGACACCTGCAGTGACATAGTGCTGTCTCCCATCTGGTAGGCGCTGTACAGGTGACTTCTTGGAACTCTAACTGGTGACTTTCAAAGGGGTATGATTTGTGTTCTGAAAAAATATCTGAATCTATTAAGTAATCGAGCTTCCCATTCTGGAGTACAAAGAGCTACGACAAAGCAGAAACTTTGGTACATGCCTGTCTTTCCAGGTATGACAAGAAGTATAAATCAGGCAGACTGTGGTTCCAAGGTAGGCTAAGGCAAAAACTAAGACCCTGTTTCAAAATAACTAATGCAAGAAAGGCAGAAGGCATGGCTCAGCAGTAGAGTGCCTAATTAGCAAGTGTGAAGCCCATACCACCACCAGCAGCTGAAAAAAAAAAAAAGCAGCATAGGCTAGGATGTAGGATGTAGTCAGCAGGATAGGGCTTGCAGCATGTGAAGCCCTTGGTTTGATCACCAGGTCCCCTAAAACACCAACAAACAATGAGCATTACTGCAGTCTAGTGACTGTAAGAGCCATGAGTAATCATGTTTTAGAGAAAGTTATATTTAGCCATTAAATTTAAAAATATTTGTCTTAGAAAGATATCTATATGTTCCTCAATTAGTAACTGGATCTTCTTTAGCAAGGTTTTTTAGCAGGCTAAATATATTTTAAACAAATACCTGCTAGCCAAAATATGACAAGTATTGATGTCGACAAAAAACCTAGTCCTTATGTGTCCAAAGCTGACTTAAAAATCACCTGAAAACACAAAGCTTTCTCTGAAGATTATGAGCGTCAAGGAACAGCCAATGCCAGGCTTGTTATGTTTTACCATGGAAAATTTACCTTCTCTTTCTGTAATTCACTAGATGGTCTTGAGAAATCTTAATCAAGAAAAAAATTATATTAAGTAATGCATGCCTATTGGCCTTCAGAATGGTCAAATTAAGGTGACCATATGGAAAGGGATTATTTAGGACTTTAAACTAGAGATTAGGGCCTACTCTCTAAAATAATAGAGGGACATCAGCTATTGAGCATCAGTGACACAAAGACCAAATCCATGGCACGGGGAGTTAGGAACAAACACAATGCATCACCTCCATCATTGAGGCAGATTTCCTAGTCAACCACCTATACCTGTGCATGTATTGTACCCAGGTAAACTTGTAGCGTTTTCTTGGATACCTGGAATTTTGCTTGTATACCTGGTAGAATAATTGCTCAATTACAAAGAACAATGTCTCACAATGATTTGTTCAATTTTAAGAAGCATTACTAAGGCAGAGATAATGCAGAAGACATATTTACTCATTTTCAATTTCTTCCCTCCACTGACCCCATGCTGTGTGGTCAGTGATGAAGGGGTTCCTGCTTCCCACTGGAGTGACACTCCTCAGGAGTGAGCCACATTGCTCCTTTAGGCCTCTTTGGCCATTGGACAGGTTACGGTCTGGAATCCAGTCAGGTGAGGCCTGCATCAAAAAGACTATCTCAGCACTCAGAGCAAGGTTCCCTACCTCTGCCCCTGAGCCCTTAGATCAGTCCACAGAGATGCCCAGAAGCCAACAGTTTTGCCCCTATGAATTTAGCCAGCTGGAAAATCACTGTGCTGCATAATTCCTTCTCTGGAGCAGAGCCAACATCATCAGCAGGTCCCCCAACCCACTGCCATTTAACAGAGTCAATACAGACACTATCGATGGCAAGGTTATAAAAATGCAACACTGATCTCAACTTAACAGCAATTTGGGGCCACCCAGCTAGTAGTATACATAAAAGAATGATATTTCATCTAAAATTTAGGGATACAGACAGAATTCATAGTCAGTTCACAGGTGCTTACAATTAAAATCAGCTGGCCATACACTGCACTTTCTATTGATTTGGAAATTATTATAAACCGACTTTAATTGTCTACCACTTCTCACTTTATTATGGGGGAAAAAAAGAAGCTCAACTCATTTTGTAAAACTTGACTTTACCAAAATGTTCAGGTTGATTGTAACAGCTATTCTAACATTATCCAAAGTTCAAAATGTTGATCATAATTTTTTTTTTTTGGTCAGTTGTGGGGCTTGAACTCTGGGCCTGGGCGCGGTCCCTCAGCTCTCCAGCTCAAGGTGAGCGCTCTACCACTTGAGCCACAGTGCCACTTCTGGTTTTCTGGTGGTTTATTGGAGCTAAGAGTCTCACAGACTTTCCTGCCCAGGCTGGCTTTGAACAGAGATTCTCAGATGTCAGCCTCCTAAGTAGCTAGGATTACAGGTGTGAGCCACCAGCGCCTGGCTGATCATAAATTTTTGTACTTTCATATATATATTTAAAGGCTCCAAATTCAAATAAGGATGTCCAGTTTTGCATCTGCTGTTTCTAAATGCTCATCCAGCCCTTGACTAACAAGCTCTAATGGAGACAAATGATTCTAATATATGGCAGCAGAGCTTAATAAGAAAGATTTGCCCAAAAAGAAAACTTTGACCAAGACAAAGTTAACAAAAGAACCCCACAACTCCGAAATACCACTGAAAGCATTTACAAGTGACACCATAAAGCAAGGAAACGTATACATTAGAACTCATTATAACATCTAAGCTTTAAAAGTGTACTGAGCTGGGTGCAGTGGCTCATGCCTGTAATCCTAACTACTTGGAAGCTGGCTATCAGGAGGTTAGCCTAGGCAAAACATTAACAAAATGTCTCAACCAATAAAAAGCCACAGAGCTAGGCTGTGATGGCTCATGCTTGTAATCCTAGCTACTCATGAAGCTGTGAGCTGCAGATTCTAGTTCAAAGCAGCTCCAGAAGAAACTCTTATCTCTATCCAAACTCTTATCCAAAAAGCTGGATGTAAAGCTGTGGTTCAAGTGATAGAATACCAGCTTTGAGCAGAAAAAGATAAGAGACAGAGCTTAGGCCCTGAGTTCAAGCCCCAGCACTGCAAAATCTACTATGTGGACCTCCTACACTTAAGAGGTGAGGTATGAAGACCTGTCCAAACCTATACCTCTGTTATGTCTCTCAGTTCTCATGTGAACACATCAACCTTTCCCCAAGTTGGTCAATGCTGTGGTTCCACTATTCATGGACAGCACATACTTCGGAAATTTGCCAAGGTGTCCATGAGTTTGAATTCACTGCTACTCATAGCTAGAAAATGCTCAGTTTCCAGAAGATGCATTCATAGAGGATAGACAGAAGCCAGTTCTTTAATTTACTCTATAATCTATGCCCCTACTAAAGACCTGGACAATGAAAACGGTTTTCAGCATATTAGACACCCAGTCTAGAAAGTTAGTTTGTGGATTACGTATTTGAATGTACAATCCACCCATTTCCCTCCTTCTTTCCTCCCCCCGTCCCCCACCAAGGTCTTACTATACTGTCCTGGCTAGTTTTGAACTTGGGTTCAAGCCAACCTCCCACAGGCATGTACCACTATTCCCACTCTCAATTTGCGATGGTTTTTAACTGGTGCTACTGACAATTGAACTAAAGGCCTTGTGTTTGCTAGGCAGGTGCTCTCTCACTTGAGTCACACCTCAAGCCCTACTATCTGTGCGTTATTTTCAGGATGGTCTCACTTTCCCACATGAGCTTCCCCATGTTATTGGGATGACAAGACACACACCATTGCACCCAGCCATTGTGCCCTCAACAGCTGGGGTAACAAGGGGTAACACCAGGCCTAGCCATTGGTTGAGACAGAGTCTGGAAAACTTTTTTTTGCCTGGACTGACCTCAAGCTGTGATCTCTACCTCCAAAGAAGCTAAGATTACAGGTTGGAGCTACTAAGCCTGGCTACAAATGTTTTAATATTCATTTCTACACTGCATATATATATAATCATCAGGATATAAGACAAATGCATATGTAAGCCTTTATACTATAACTGGAGAAACATACTCACAACGAATCTTTCTAGGCAACCAGAAGAAACATACAACGAATCTTTCTAGGCATAAAACATCTCTTCCCTTACACGAAGCCATCTGTTAAGTTGAATGTTGGACATTCATGCACAGCCATAAACTGAATTATGCTTGAAATGAGGGGCTAGTTTGATCAACCTGTGTTTTGGGGTAACACCAAGAACATCTACTGGCATTTGCATTACGAAGTACGAACAAGATAGACAAGAAATGTAACTCATTATCTTATTTACCTAACTGAAATTCCTCTGTACATCACCTTGACAATTAAAAAAAAATGTTTATCAGACAAGGAAAAAAAATCTGCCAGGTGCTGGTGGTTCACACTTGTATCCTACCAGTCAGGAGGCTGAGATCTGAGGATCACAGCTTGAAGCCAGCCTGGACAGGAAAGGCCTTGAGACTCATTTCTAAATAACCACCTAAAAACTGGAAGTGGAGATGTGGCTCAAAGTGGTAGAGCACCCACCTTGAGTAAAAAAGCTCGGGGATTGTGCCCAGACCCTGAATTCAAGGCCCACAATCAACCACGGCAAAAGTATGAATCTTGTTCCCACAAAGTGGGCTGCTGTGTCTCTTGTCTGGGTGTTGCAGAGGTCATCATTTGAACATTACACAGAATCGCTTTTAGCGTTAGTACTGGGAGTAATTGTATTTCTTCCGAGAACTGCCTCTTTTCTTTTCAGAGAAGCCAGTGGGGCATCTGGCACCACTTCCCACTGGTGACCACAGTGTGAACAGCTTGGAGACACTGGTTCCCTCACAGAATGTGCCTCATTCCCTGCACTATGTTATCTTCCCACTTGGATTTATCTTTTTTCTTCCTCAACTGCTTCTCATGTACATTAACACTTTGAGAACGAGGCACAATATCATACATAATTTTAAAAACTTAACACTAAAGATTTCCGATTCTTTGTTCAGAGTGCTTCCTTTTATTCAGTGGAATAAAAATGGGAATGAAAGATGTCGTGATATTTAAATTACGATTTGTAATTTATGATTATGTATCTTAAACTGTAATACTGGGTTTTGTTTCATTCTTTTGGGCCAGTCCTGGGGTTTGAACTCATGGCCTTGAACTTGCTAGGAGGAATTCTATGACATGAGTAACCCCACCTTCCTCCTCATTTTGCTTTCCTAATTTTGTTTTTATGCTTTTCCTTGGGAGCGATACTCCCACTTCTTCCTCCCAAGTAGCTGGGATGATAGGGGGGCACTACCACATCCTGGCTTTTGGTTTTTTATTTGGTTGTTGTTATTGCTTTTTGTTTTCTGGGAAGAGGAATCACTGAGTAGTACAATAATGTCCTGCTTTTTTTTTTTTTTTTTTTGAAGGTTACTGATGATAAAGTTTAGAACATGTTACCTAAAATATGACCATGGGAAACAACAATATACCATATCTATATTTGCCTCTTTGGCATAAAGATTTCATTGCACTGATTATTTTAAGAAACAGGAGGCACTGGAGAAGCTCTAGAAATATAGAAAGTTCAGCTTAAGTGAGAGAAATTTAAAACTGTCAAGGAAATCTCTGTCTTATAAGGGTGACTCCTCTTGTCAGGAAGAAAGAACAGCATGGCTAAAATCTCTGTAAATTTTTATCAATGGAGGAAGGCCTTAAATCCTGACCTCACATCTATTTATTTATTAATCTTTCTTGACTATTTCTCCATCCCTTTTCCTTTGTTTTAGCAAGGTATTTAAGCTACCCTTTGGATTTGACTCTTGAGATTCACTCAGTTTTTCTGGGAAACTCCTCTATATATACATGAATCAATAAAGCCATTTATTTTCACCAGTAATATGGCTCTTGCTATAGTAGTAGTGGTCCATACAACAAAAACCCAGGAAGGACAGAAAGTTTTGTTTTGTTTTGTTTTTTCATTCACTATACTATAAAACTAATAAGCAACTAGAAATGCAGAGGTTAAAAAAAAAAAAAACCCTTTGTATTTTCTCAAGGGCATAATTTCAAAGCATTCTGATGACAGTTATTGGCTATGAACCTGTGTAAAACATTCAGCATATTTCAACAAAGCTTAATAATTAATGAACATCCTATGTCATTAATTTATAATAAATCCAAGCTATCAGTTTTGAAATGTACTGCTCAAGATTCTAAGTGGTAATTAGCCAAAGGAGAAAGCCTTTAAATTCTTTGAATTAAATTTAAAATTTTAAAATTTTAAATTGTTTTAAAATTTAAAATTTTAAAATTTTAAATTAAGTTGAATTTTCCCTATGCCTTCTGAAATCCAGGGAACATTCAGTGAATATGTTTAAGGATTCTAGATGTTAGGCTATTTAACTACCTTCCCCAATTTGTGAAGAGCCTTTCTTGTTATTAGAATATGTGTTAGAATAATGAAACTACTTCCATAAAGAGAAAAGATCGTAATTACAATTAATTTAGATATCAGAATTGATCAGGATCAATTCTTTCAACAATGTTTATTAAAAGAAACCAGTCTTTCTTTGCTGAGGTGTGTTGTTGTGTTGTTATTTTTGTGTAGAGTTATGTCTTCTTTCAAATTGTTTGTTCAGCAAAACAGTTGTTCTTCAATGTCTCACCTCCACATTTAAGTGTCAGCCTCTGCACTTTATTATGTTAGCATATTTGACACTTAAATCCTGGTCATCCCCTTGTCTTACGTCACACAAAATCCTGAGATACTTCCCAAATCACCAGTCTGAAGAAGTCCCATGAGAGTCTACCCAGCTCCAACTCTAAATGACAACCCTCCCAAGCAGATCTAACTATTGTTTGATCTGTTAAGCCCAGCCAGTAAATATTAATTTTTTTTTGGTCTGGTCATGGGGCCTGAATTCTGGGCCTGGGCGCTGTCCCTCAGCTCTTCAGCTCAAGGCTAGTGCTCTACCACTTGAGCCACAGCGTCACTTCCAGCTTTTTTTTTTTTTCTGCTCATGTGGTGCTGAGGAATCGAACCCTGGGCCTCATGCATGCAAGGCAAGAGCTCTACCACTGAGCCACCTTCCCAGCCCCTAAATACTAATTTTGATTTAAATAATTATGAAAATGTGATGTCACCCACATAATCTATTTACAACTCAAAAGGCCTTTCTTTAGTTACTTTTCATCCAAAGGACTGCATTTAACTACCTGAGAGATTTGCCCCTAGGAAAGATATCGGGAGCCAGGTGCTATGGTTAGGACACAGTCTATCCTTCAAGCATTGGAGGCTTAGTCCTCAGTTTGGGAGGGGGAATGTGAAATGTGGCATTAAAGGCAGAACCTAGAGGGAGGGGACTCGCTGTGGAGATCAGGCTGAGCCTAAAACCGGAACTATAAAGAAATCTGTTTTCACCAATGGGCATTAAGCACAAAATAAAATCGTAATGGTTGAGGGTAATACTGTTTGTTGAAAAGTACCAATTCCTTACTTGGGCCCATAAGTTTACTAAAAGCAAGAGAAAAACTTGGTATACCAGCCTTCATTTTATATTTATCTTTTCTCCGAGCCATTCACTTTGCAGTCCAGGACTTATGGATAACATGTCTATGAGGAGGAATATGGATTCAGTTTGGTCCAGTCCTATCCCATGTCCTTTTTCATGGTAGCAGACTTGGGGAGGGATGTCTGTGAAGCTGGCTAGGCAGAAATCTTGCTTGAAACAATAGTCAGAACAGTGATAGAAAGAGGAACAGCCAGGCCATTCTCAAGTGGTCTCAAAGAGAAATGAAGAACAAGGTATTGGGGACTGCAGTTCTAGGCCATCCTTGTTAAGCAACCTCAAAGGAGTAGGCAGACTTTTTTCATGCTCTTGGGCTTTATGGAAGGCAGACCCTAAGTAAGGAATTGGGACATCTGTCAGACAGGAGAAATAGCTAAGCGGAAAAGCATTCAGGCTGTTGTGTGGCTAATCTGTCTCTGTCTCTGTCTGTCTCTGTCTCTCTGGTGGTACTGTGGTTTGATGTCCAGTCCTTGTCCTTGCAATGACTATTTAAGTCACATCTCCAGCCTTTCTTTGATTTGTTTTTCAGTTAGGGTCTTTTGTCTGAGCTGGCCTTGACTGGCAGTCTTCCTACCTCCCCCTTCCGGTATAGCTGAGATAAAGGTATTATGGCAACACGCCCAGACCGTTTGATCTATTTCCTTGCAGTAAGAGTTTCCTTGGAGTACGAGGAGTCTGAACTCAGGGACTTGAGCTGGCTAGGCTAGTTTAATACCACTGGGCCATGCCTCTAACCCTTTGTTGAGCCATGCTTCTAGCTATTTGTTAGGTTTTTTGGTTTGGTTTCCAACCATAATTCTCCCATCTCTGCCTCCTGAATGGCTGGAATTACAAGCTGTACTACCAAGCCCAGCCTGTGTGGCTATTATTTTGTTTTTGTTTTTTTTTTTTTGTTTGTTTGTTTTAGTGCCGGTCCTAGGACTTCAAACTCAGGACCTAGAAGCCGTCCCAGAGCTATTCTACTCAAGGTTAGTGCTCTTCCACTTGAGCCACAGCTTCACTTCTGGCATTTTCTGGTGAGTAATTATAGAGATGAGTCTCTCAGGCATTCCTACCAGGGCTGGTCTGGAATTGTGATCCTCAGATCTCAGCCTTGTGTGGCTATTTTTAACTAATATAGGGAATGCAAGAACAAACCTTTAAGGAGGGAACTTACAATTAAAGGAGAAGCAGTGGAAAATGATTTTGAAACCTCTCACTCTAACCACATAAAAGGTAGAAAAGCCAGTTGGGGAGAATACTAAGAATATGGCTGAGCTAGAGACACTTACGGCGCTGAAAGGTAGCAAGTGCTATTCAACAGGAAAATGGAAGAAAATGGAAAGGCTTGCAGATAAGACATTCCAGTTACACCTTCAGGCTATAAAGAAGGCCCAGAAGATAAAGAACAGACTTGATGCCCAGAGCTGCCTTGGGCCACGTTCCTGGGATTTCACCTTCCCAATGTAGCCCAGTCAGACTACATACATCATCACCCCAGAGGATGAAAGCTATACCTCTTGGTGTGTCCACAGGATATATCCTGCAGGCATATAGAATCCAAGACCTATGGGGACATGGCTTCTTCCACATGGGTTTCAAAGGATATTGCAGAAGGCCTGGGACCCAGGTAGAAACTTGTCACAGGGACTGAACCACTGCAGAGAGCCCTCACTATAGCATAAAAATATGACCTTCATTTGACAATGACATATAATAGACATGGTAGGCTCTCAGTATTTATAGAGAATTGGTTCTAGAACCCTATAGAATGCCTAAATCTGGGGATGCTGAAGTCCCTGATAAACTACACAATCCATACTTTAAGTCATCTCTAGATGACTTAAATCATCTTTTGATGAACTACGATACTTAAAACAATACAATGCCATGCAAATAGTAATACTGTACTCTTTAGGGGAAAATGACAATGTCTATACACATTGAACATAAAGAGAATATTAAATGTGGAACCCACAATTAAGAAGGTCCTATTGCATATGAAATGATGCTCAGTATCACTAGTTATCAGAGATATACAAATTAAAACTATAGTGAGGCATCACCTATTGGAATGCCTTTAACAACAACAAAATAAGATAACAAATCTTGACAAAGACAAGGAAAAACTGTAGCCCTGACATTTAGAAACTGTAGCCCTATACACTGTAGGTGAGAATATAAATGCCATTGTAAATGCCAGTGGTGGAGTGATTATCAAAAATAGTAAGAGGTTTCCTCAAAAAATTAAAAAAAAAAAAAACAACCCAAGTACTAGAAAAGAGCTATGAGCCAGAATTCCTACTTGGAGGTGTTTGTCCGAAAACAATGAAATCGTTCAGGCGCTGGTGGCTCACACCTGTAATCCTAGCTACTCAGGAGGATGAGATTCGAGGATCAAGGTTCAAAGTCAGGATGGGCAGGAAAGTCTGAGACTCTTTTCTTTTTTTCCCCCTTTTTCTTTTTGTGGGTGGTGGGGCTTGAACTCTGGAGCTGGCACTGTCCGTCAGCTCTTCAGCTCAAAGCTAGCACTCTACCACTTGAGGCACAGTACCACTTCTGGTTTTCTGGTGGTTTTATTGGATATAAGAGTCTCACAGACTTTCCAGACAGGACTACAGGTGTGAGCCTGTAGTTTAGCTCTAACAAACTACCAAAAAGCCTGAAGTGGGACTGTGGCTCAAGTAGTAGCGTACTAGCCTTTAGCAAAAGAAGCTCAAGGACAGCACCTAGACCCTGAGTTCAAGTCCTAGAATTAGCTCAGTAAAACATAAAGCAAAAAAAAAAAAAAAAAAAAAAAAAAAAATCAAAAGAACTGAAATCAAGCCAACATAGAGAATATCTGCACTCCTATATTTACTGCGGTATTACTTCTAACAGTCAAGATGTCAGAGTTAATGAGTGGTTGAAGAAAAGGAATTCTGTCAAGTAGCAATGTGGCTTACTGTGGGTTACAGTATACTATGAGAAAGATATGAGTCACAGAAGTACCAACACCTGATTCCATTTCCATAAGATATATCAACTGACAATTTCATAAAAAGCGGAGTAGAATGGTGATTGCCAAGGCTGAGGGGGAGGGTGAAGAGCTGCTATTCACAGGTACCAAACTTCAATTGTGCAACATGAACAGGTTCTACACATCTCTGCTGTGCCTGAAGTTAGCAATGTTGCATTGTACACTTAAAACCTAAGAGGGCTGGCCTGATAGTAAACGTTCTTAACACAATTTTTAAAAAGTAAGACAGGCTGAGAATATAGCTTAGTGGTAGAGAGTGTGCCTTGAATGTGTGAGACCTAAGTTTGATCTCCAGCATTGGGTGGAATTATAACATATTGTTTTTGCTTGTTTGTTTTTTTACTAGTTGTGGGGATTGAACTCTAGGCCTGGGCGTTGTGGGGATTGAACTCTAGGCCTGGGCGCTCTACCACTTGAGCAACAGCACCACTTCCAATTTTCTGAGATAAGAGTCTCACAGACGTTCCTGCCCTGATTGGCTTTGAACTGCAATCCTCAGATCTCAGCCTCCTGAGTAGCTAGGATTATAGGCATGAGCCACAGGCACCCAGCTTACAATGTATTGTTATGTTGGCATAACTCTAAGGATTTAGCAGTATTTATCCACCTCCATTAAAAAGTTCAAAATTGGGCTGGGAAGGTGGCTCAGTGGTAGAGTGCTAGCCTTGCATGCCTGAGGCCCTGGGTTCGATTCCTCAGCACCACATAAGCAAAAAGAAAAAAGTCAGAAGTGGTGCTGTGGCTCAAGCGGTAGAGCGCTAGCCTTGAGCTGAAGAGCTGAGGGACAGCGCCCAGGCCCAGAGTTCAGGCCCCAGGACCAACCCCCCCCCAATAAATAAATAAATAAAAAGTTCAAAATTATTGACCCTTCAATCCTACTTCTGATTTTTGGCACATGTGCTGCTGAAACAAGCACAGGATCCCATTTCTGAGATGCTATGTTGAGAAAATAACTAAACAATAGCAAAAGGGCTATACATTAAATACTAATAACTGCAAAAACTCAAAAGCAATAATGGCCAGTGGGATCATTACCTACCAGAAAAAAAAATGAAAGTACTTAAAGACAGCATCACGCACAACTGCTCATAATATAATCCTTAATAAAAACAAGTAGAATACAATTATATACACTGATAGTGAAAGAAGATACAGGAGAAGACCACTAAGGCTGCCTCATAGTGGAGAAATAATGGGTGAAGTTTTTACCTGCCACTGAAGCAGGAAGATAGTACAGATTCATGGTGGTCAGGGCTAACTGCTACCTTTGCCTAAGGGATGCCCCAAGATCCTTCCAAAAGACTACCAAAAGATGCTGATAAAAGTTGCTGATAAAATTCCTTCAGCCAGCTGAACTGGTGCCACATCCTGATAACCTGATAACCGGATAATTCTCAGCAAAGCAGAACTTCACCTACTGCACATTCATGGGGCCAGGGATGATGATCTTACAATGACATTTTGGCCCCATGATACCAGGATCTCAGGTCACAACTGCTCAGTTTCTGTGAAGGACATGCAAATCCTGAAATAATGTGGGCATGTGTGAACACCCATCGGTTACATAAGCCTCATCTGCTAATCAATACATCCATCGGGATTACTGTAACTCAAAGGATTGCCCTAACTTTATGCAATCACCTACCCATTTTTCCTGATCTCCCCCACCCCCCATACACAAAGCCCCAGTAAAGGCAGGAAGAAATGTTACCCTTGGAACAGTAGGACTTTTGCTCAGACTGTTCTTGTACTTTTGCTCTCAATAAATCCATGAGCCTCTGATGTCTGTGCCCTGGCTCAATTCTTTGTACAGGATGTAAAGGATCTGAAACCAAGATTCAACTGAGGGAACTCCATCCCTGAGACCTTCACCAAGGAACACACACACACACACACACACACACACACACACACACACACACACACACACACCATCCCTGAGACCTTCACCACACACACACACACACACACACACACACACACACACACACACACCATCCCTGAGACCTTCACCAAGGAACACACACACACACACACACACACACACACACACACACACACACACACACACACACACACACACACACACCATTATCCTTGTCTTTTTAAATTGGCTAATTTACCCAATTCCCCAACTAAAACTAGTTTACATATCATAAAAAGCAAAAAGAAGCAAGCCTGATCTGGTAGGGCTCTGTGTTTTGTTAGTGGTTTGAGACAGAATCTTCTAGTGTGGTCCAGAACTTTGTAGACCAGACTAGCCTTGAACTAACAATATTCCTATCTCTAGCTCCTCAGTGCTGGGATTACAGTTATAAATAATGACACTCAGATATTCTGCTGGCTTTTTCACTTAAAAAGACTGTCTTATTTCTCCTAGGAAAGAAAGGTCTTATGTAATGTTCCAATCTTTCAACATAAGTCAATTTACAATTTGCTGGGTTGTGACCTATGGAACCTGGGTGCCCAAGGCACCCAGTGTCAGAGGTCATTTTAGCTCATCCATTACAATGAGGTAGCAGTGAAACTCCTGAGTAATGTCATGTCATGACAAACACCATAGTAAAACTAAATCCAAGATCCACTTCAGGATTAAAAACATGGAAATTCTTGAAAGACTGCCCACAATTAATTTAATAGTGCTCAAAGAACACAGACCTTCTGTAGATCTGATGAGAACATACTATTTCCATTACGCACTCATTAGGATGCAAACAATGTTTAGATTGTATTCTGGATCTTAATCAACTTAGGTATTATTAGCTACATATAAGGAAATTTATATGGAATACCTGAAACACTGTATAGAATTGATATCATTGAGAGCTACTTTTAACACAAGGGCCTGGCTTAATGTTAATACCCGTTTGTCTACTTTTAAATACTTAATAGTATGAAACATCATACTTCAATGCTCACGTATTTGTCTATTTTGATAATCAGAAAAATACACTACAAAATGCAAATGCCTCAAATCAGAAGTCTTTTCTTTTTGGTACTGGTTATCTAACTCAGAACCTCCAACATGCTAAGCATATGCCCACAGCCCTAGGAAGTCTTCAAATGTTACATAAAAATGTTAATCTTTGACTTTGTAAGTGTTGTTACAGAAAAACATGAAACCTTTGCATTGTTGATATTAGATCCAGTTAAGTAGAAAGCTTAAATATTAACTTTTAATTTCTTGGCCGTTTATCACATGTTACTTGCTCTTTAGGTCATATCATTTTATTCTGTCTGCGATAAGATATTAAGAACATTTTATGAAGCTGGGTGGGGTGGTTTATGCAGCACTTGGGAGGTTGAGGTTGGAAGAGAATCGAAAATTGAGTGTAGAATAGGCCACAGACATAACAAGACCTTGTAACAAACAACAAAAATAAATACCCTGATTTATGTAATGCAGAAAAGGTTTCTGGAATTATTATTTTTTTTAACAGACTATGCCTTGAAGGAAAGTGATTTCTAAGTAAGAATGACCATGTCTTTAAGAATTGCAATGGGCATTTTGAAGTATGCTACAAATCAAGTCATTTAACTTGAAACATGGACTTCATTTAAACAGTTTTAGATTATCCCCTCTCATTACTATTAGAAGAGTTTTGGACATTAGTGAACAAGTTAAAATATTTTGAACAAATTCCCTACCTTGGTCTTGAAAAGTATATATATGCTATATTTGCTAAGTAGTCGTAAACTTGTTGCTCATGCATGTATTCATTCTTTGGAATTTGTGTGTGTGTGTGTGAGTGTGTGTGTGTGTGTGTGTGTGTGTGTCCGTGCGCGTGCACCACTTTACTAGGGCTTGAATTCTGGGCCTCATACTGTCCTTCAGCTTTTTCCACTCAGAAGTGGCACTCTAGCAATGGAGTCACACTGCCCCTTTTGGCTTTTTGCCAGTTAATGGAGATAAAAATCTATTTGTCTATCCAGGCAGGCTTCTAACCATGAACCTCAGAGCCCAGCCTCCTGAATAGCTAGGATTACAGGAATGAGTTAAGAGTGCCTGGCCTATGCCTGTGTTCTTATGTACTAACATCTCCCCCAGTACTAGGGCTTAAACTCAAGTCTTCATGTTCTTGCTCAGTTTTACTCAGCTTTTTTGGTCGCAGCTGGTGTTCTAGCATTCCAGCCTGGCCTTTTGCTCCGTAAGTAGAAATGGGAGTCGGCCAGACTTTTCTGCCTTGGTTGGCTATGAGAACCTCAATCCTCCAAATCTCAGCCTTCTGAGTAGCTGGGATTACAGGCATAAACCACTGGTGCCCAGCTCAAGAGAAAATCTTAACCAAAGTTTTGAAAGCCCAATTAAAAATTTATTTACTCATGTTGAAGTTCTGGTAAGAAAATAAATCACAGTGTCAAAATGCTGTACAAATGCTTGCAATTCAGGACTAAAGTTTCAGAGAATTCAGAGAATATTCAGAGAACAATGACTCAACAAAACACTCCAAGAAACAACTGATGGCTTTTACTACCTTACTTGCATCTTAGAAAGTGTTAAGTCTCAGAACTTAGGCACCTTTAAGTGTGACCTGTGGTTACCTTTGACTCCAGTCTCTTCCACTCCTTTTATTTATTTATTTTTTTTTTGTCGGTTGTGGGGCTTGAACTGTGGGCCTGGGCGCTGTCCCTGCGCTCTTCAGCTCAAGGCAAATGCTCTACCACTGGAGCCACAGCGCCACTTCCGGTTTTCTAGTGATTTTATTGGAGATAAGAGTCATGGACTTTCCTGCCCAGGCTGGCTTTGAACTGTGATTCTCAGATCTCAGCCTCCTGAGTAGCTAGGATTATAGGCATGAGCCACCGACACCTGGGTCTTCTACTTTTTTAAAACTCTATCTTGGCAGGGACAACAATGCATCTCTCTATACTTTCTCTTAATATAAATGGGCTGAATTCGCCAATTAAAAGAAAACGAACTGAGGACTGGATCAGAAAACAAGACCCATCCATCTGTTGCCTTCAGGAGACCCACCTCTCAGCCAAACATACAAACAAACTCAGAGTGAAGGGGTGGAAAAGGATCTACCAATCAAATGCCCCCAATAAGAAAGCAGGTATAGCTATCCTGATATCTGACAAAATAAACTTTTCATTAAAATCAGTACAGAAAGACAAGGACGGACACTACATATTAATAAAGGGAACAATCCAAGAGGAGGATATAACCATCATCAACTTATATGCCCCAAATATCGGTGCACCCAGATATGTTAAACAAATGCTCTCAAACTTACAGAATAAAATAGATCCCAATACGATAATACTAGGAGACTTTAACACGCCACTCTCACCAAAGGACAGGTCTACCAACCAGAGGATTGGCAAAGAAGCTACCGAATTAAGTGAGGCCATACTTCAAGCGGAATTAACTGACATCTACTGAGTATTTCACCCTAAAACAACACAGTACACATTCTTCTCAGCAGCTCATGGAACTTTCTCCAAAATAGACCATATCATAGTTCATTCAAGGAACTTAAGCAAATACAAAGGGATCGACATAATCCCCTGTATCCTATCTGACCACAGTGGAATCAAGCTAGCTCTCAATAACAAAGCATACCGCAGAAATTTCTCTAATACATGGAAATTGAACAGCACACTCCTTAACAAGGCCTGGGTAACAGAAGAGATCAGAGAAGAAATAAAGTATTTCCTACAACTCAATGAAAATGAAAACACCTCACAAAGAAACTTGTGGGACACAGCAAAAGCAGTCCTGAGGGGCAAATTTATTGCCCTCAGTGCCCACATCAAGAGAATGGAGACAGACCAAGTAAATAATCTCATGTTGCAACTAAAACAGCTAGAAAAAACAAGAAAAAATGGGACCTAAAGCTACTAGACGAAGCCAGATAACCAAATTGAGAGCAGAGATTAACCAATTAGAAAATCAGAAAACCATAACCAAAATAAACCAAACAAAAAGCTGGTTCTTTGAAAAAATAAACAAAATTGATGGCCCGTTGGCAAGATTAATTAAAAAAAGAAGAGAGGAAACCCATATTAATAGGATTAGGGATGCCACGGGAAACATCACAACACGTACCCAAGATATCCAAACAATTCTAACAGACTACTTTCAAAAGCTATACTCTCTAAAGGAAGAAAATCTGGCGGAAATGGATGCATTTTTAGAGAAATACAAGTTACCCAAACTGAGCAAAGAAGAAGTTAACCAATTAAATAAGCCAATATCCTATAATGAGATACAGGAAGCTATCAAAAGTCTTCCAACAAAAAAAAGCCCAGGACCAGATGGATTCACAGCAGAATTCTATAAGACCTTTAAAGAAGAACTAATACCCATACTCCTCAAGCTCTTCAGAGAAACAGAGAAGGAGGGAGCTATCCCAAACTCATTCTACGAAGCCAATATCACACTCATCCCCAAACCAGGCAAAGACCCAACCAAAAAGGAGAATTACAGGCCAATCTCCTTGATGAACACAGATGCAAAGATCCTTAACAAGATTCTAGCTAACAGAATCCAGAAACACATAAAAAAAATAATACACTATGATCAGGTAGGCTTCATCCCAGAGACACAGGGATGGTTTAACATACGTAAGTCAATAAATGTAATCCAGCATATCAACAGAGCCAAGGTCAAGAATCACATGATTATCGCCACAGATGCAGAAAAGGCCTTTGATAAAATTCAACATTCATTCATGCTAAAAGCTCTGGAGAAAATAGGAATAGAAGGAACATTTCTAAAAACAATAAAAGCCATTTATGACAGACCAATAGCCAATATTATACTTAATGGGGAAAAGCTACAACCAATCCTCCTAAAAACAGGAACAAGGCAAGGATGTCCACTGTCTCCACTCCTCTTCAACATAGTCCTAGAACCCTTAGCCAGGGCAATAAGGCAAGAAAAAGACATTAAAGGGATCCGCATAGGGAAAGAAGAAGTGAAACTATCCCTTTTTGCAGACGACATGATACTATACCTCCACGATCCCAAAAACTCCATCCCCAAACTTTTAGAAATCATAAGTCACTTCGGCAAAATAGCAGGATACAAAATAAACCCACAAAAATCAGTTGCCTTCCTATACACTGATAACGCACAGGAAGAGAGGGAAATAAAGGGAGCAACCCCATTCACAATAACCTCCCAAAAAATAAAATATTTAGGAATTAACCTAACCAAAGATGTAAAAGAACTATTTAATGAGAACTATAAAAAGTTAAAGAAAGAAATTGCAGAAGACACTAGGAAATGGAAAGACCTCCCATGCTCCTGGATAGGCCGACTTAATATAGTAAAGATGGTGATACTTCCAAAATTAATATACAAATTCAATGCAATTCCTATTAAAATCCCAATGACGTACATCACTGAAATACAGAAAACAGTCCAAAAATTTATATGGAACAACAAAAGACCTAGAATAGCCAAAAC
Organism: Dipodomys spectabilis; assembly: GCF_019054845.1. NCBI lineage: Eukaryota > Metazoa > Chordata > Mammalia > Rodentia > Heteromyidae > Dipodomys > Dipodomys spectabilis. The sequence goes on from NW_024870678.1 coordinate 22,910,688, forward strand.
AATTCTAGGGGATAAAGACAATATGGGAGGGCTATCCATGCCGAACTTCAAACTCTACTACAGAGCTATAATCACAAAGACAGCATGGTACTGGCACAAAAACAGACCCGAAGACCAATGGAACAGAATAGAAGATCCAGATATAAATCCACAGGCCTACAGCCAGCTGATATTCGACAAAGGAGCCAAAGACATACAATGGAAGAAACACAGCCTCTTCAACCGCTGGTGCTGGGAAAACTGGGCAGCCACATGCAGAAAACTAAAAGTGGACCCCAGCCTATCACCATGCACCAACATCAACTCAAAATGGATTAAAGACCTTAACATTAAACCTGAATCTCTGAAACTACTGCAGGACAGAGTAGGAGAGACACTTGAACTAATAGGCACAGGAAGGAACTTCCTGAACAGAGTCCCAGGGTCACAACAAGTTGGAGAGAGACTCGACAAATGGGACTACCTTAAAATAAAAAGCTTCTGCACAGCTAAATCTATCGCAACTAAGCTAGAAAGACAACCAACTAATTGGGAAAAAATATTTACCAGCAATATATCAGACAAGGGGTTAACATCCTGTATATACAGGGAACTCAAGAAACTAATCCCTCCCAAACCTAACAAACCAATTACTAAATGGGCAAGGGAACTAAAGAGGGACTTCTCAAATGAAGAAATAAAAATGGCAAAGAAACACATGAGGAAATGTTCATCATCCCTGGTGGTGAAGGAAATGCAAATAAAGACAACCCTGAGATACCACCTTACCCCAGTCAGAATGTCCCACATCCACAAATCAGCCAACGACAAATGCTGGAGGGGATGTGGAGAAAGAGGAACCCTATTACACTGCTGGTGGGAATGTACACTTATACAACCACTTTGGAAAGCAGTCTGGAGGGTCCTTAGAAAGCTAAAGATTGACCTCCCTTACGACCCAGTCATACCACTTCTAGGCATCTACCCTGAACAACAGGAACCAATATACAAGGACACGTGCACCTCCATGTTTATTGCAGCACTGTTCGCAATAGCTAGGATATGGAAACAACCTAGGTGCCCCACCACAGATGAATGGATCCAAAAATTGTGGTATCTATACACAATGGAATATTATGCAGCCATTAGAAATGACAAAATAATGGCATTTGCAGGGAAATGGATGGAGCTAGAAGGAATCATGTTGAGCGAGGTAAGCCAAGAACGAAGAGACAAACGGTACATGGTCTCCCTCATAAGTGGATGCTAAATCCAAAAGGTTAGTGATACGACAAAACTAACAGGACTTAAGAAACAAAGAACTCCCGCTCATCTGGTTGAACCACTACTAAATATCCTCATGCTGCTGATCACAAATATGGTATATAACATGTGAACACTGTTATATATTACAGACTGTGGTAGACAATTTGCTCCAGGGAAGTTAGAATGAACTTGTGACTTTGAAAATATGTAATCATTTAATCACAATCAAAAAAAAAAAAAAAAAAAAGAACCTCGGGGAAGGGAGGGAGGGAGGGGATGGTAGGGGGAAAACAATGGAGGGGGTAACAATGTTCAAGAGGAAGTGTACTCATAACCTCACTCATGTAACTGTGACCCTCTGTATAGTAGCTTTACAATAAAAAAAAAAAAAAAAAAAAAAAAAAAAAAAAAAAAAAAAAAAAAAAAAAAATAAAATGTTATTTCAGCCTACTTCTTTAATATAAGGATTAAAGTGGAGAGAGCTTCATTATCATGCCAGTTGAAGCTGGCCTGTTTGGGAAATTTGGCTGTTACTCTCTAATCCTAGTTTCAAGGTCAGTTTGGTCTGACCATAGTGGTGGAGAATTCTAGTCTGACTGCATTTTGATTTTTAGTTTAGTCTGTGTAGGAGCTTAGTCCATAACAAGGAGTTCCTGTAATTTTTGTTTAACAATTTCTGTGATATTACAACCCAGACTTCACTGTGACCAGACTTCTGGGAAAGCTGTATTTTCTGGGGGGATGTGAACTGGACATTGAATGTTATAGTAATAGAAATAGTAATAGAATAGTAATAGAAAAATGACTTTTCCTTGTGTTTAAACTCATTGCTAAAGGAATAGATCTAAATCTTTGCAAGCTTCTTAGACATTCTAGTAGCTTACTAAATGGTTTACTGTGAAGCTTGATGGTAATTATTAAACTTCTCAACTGTACCATCTTCTCAGAATTGTAAAATCATACAATTTACATGCCCTATAATTAAGGACAAATGATATATGGAAATAATCAAGATAGTAGTTTACATTTCTCTTGATATATAGTATTATGGTAATCTGTTTTGCATTTTTTAGTGTATGCTTTCGTGCAGGGAAGAAATATTTACCCAGTAATATTTCTGAAGGTGTACATTGTTTTATTACCCAGATGTAGCACAATTTTTCAGGAATGTACATTTTTACATAAAATGAGATACTTCTTAGGTTTCATTTTTCTCTTTGCTACTTTTTATTCATTATCTATATGCTACAGCAATATCTAGTATATGTATGAGTCAAGCGGAAAAGGTCAGATAATGAATGTGATGTTAGGAAAACGATCCCTTAAATATGTATTTTAATGTTTTTTTTTCTTTCATGCATGTGTTTCTAACGCATTTATAAGATTATTTCTTTGTTGCTTTGTATGTCCCTCCCCCACAGTGTAACCCCCACTTTCACTATATGTGATGTCAGTATAACTTGTGGAGGAGATGGGGACAAACAAGTCGTTTAAGGATTCAGGTGGACCTGTTACAACAATGAGAAGTACAAAATGTCACGTCAAAAACGAGCTTTACAATGTCGGTGTGGGGGGGGGGGGGGAAGGATTGGGTGGGAGGGAGGGGGGAGGCTGGGAAAGGAGGTGAAGGGTAAACAAAGGAGGAGGCTGCAATGCTTGGTAAGAAGTGTATGCATTATCCTGCCCATGTAATTGTAACCCCTCTGTACAGTATGTTCTCAAATAAAATAAAATAAAATTTTAAAAATTTAAAAAAAAAAAAAAAAAAAAAAAAAAAAAAAACTCTATCTTGGCAGGGACAACAATGCATCTCTCTATACTTTCTCTTAATATAAATGGGCTGAATTCGCCAATTAAAAGAAAACGAACTGAGGACTGGATCAGAAAACAAGACCCATCCATCTGTTGCCTTCAGGAGACCCACCTCTCAGCCAAACATACAAACAAACTCAGAGTGAAGGGGTGGAAAAGGATCTACCAATCAAATGCCCCCAATAAGAAAGCAGGTATAGCTATCCTGATATCTGACAAAATAAACTTTTCATTAAAATCAGTACAGAAAGACAAGGACGGACACTACATATTAATAAAGGGAACAATCCAAGAGGAGGATATAACCATCATCAACTTATATGCCCCAAATATCGGTGCACCCAGATATGTTAAACAAATGCTCTCAAACTTACAGAATAAAATAGATCCCAATACGATAATACTAGGAGACTTTAACACGCCACTCTCACCAAAGGACAGGTCTACCAACCAGAGGATTGGCAAAGAAGCTACCGAATTAAGTGAGGCCATACTTCAAGCGGAATTAACTGACATCTACTGAGTATTTCACCCTAAAACAACACAGTACACATTCTTCTCAGCAGCTCATGGAACTTTCTCCAAAATAGACCATATCATAGTTCATTCAAGGAACTTAAGCAAATACAAAGGGATCGACATAATCCCCTGTATCCTATCTGACCACAGTGGAATCAAGCTAGCTCTCAATAACAAAGCATACCGCAGAAATTTCTCTAATACATGGAAATTGAACAGCACACTCCTTAACAAGGCCTGGGTAACAGAAGAGATCAGAGAAGAAATAAAGTATTTCCTACAACTCAATGAAAATGAAAACACCTCACAAAGAAACTTGTGGGACACAGCAAAAGCAGTCCTGAGGGGCAAATTTATTGCCCTCAGTGCCCACATCAAGAGAATGGAGACAGACCAAGTAAATAATCTCATGTTGCAACTAAAACAGCTAGAAAAAACAAGAAAAAATGGGACCTAAAGCTACTAGACGAAGCCAGATAACCAAATTGAGAGCAGAGATTAACCAATTAGAAAATCAGAAAACCATAACCAAAATAAACCAAACAAAAAGCTGGTTCTTTGAAAAAATAAACAAAATTGATGGCCCGTTGGCAAGATTAATTAAAAAAAGAAGAGAGGAAACCCATATTAATAGGATTAGGGATGCCACGGGAAACATCACAACACGTACCCAAGATATCCAAACAATTCTAACAGACTACTTTCAAAAGCTATACTCTCTAAAGGAAGAAAATCTGGCAGAAATGGATGCATTTTTAGAGAAATACAAGTTACCCAAACTGAGCAAAGAAGAAGTTAACCAATTAAATAAGCCAATATCCTATAATGAGATACAGGAAGCTATCAAAAGTCTTCCAACAAAAAAAAGCCCAGGACCAGATGGATTCACAGCAGAATTCTATAAGACCTTTAAAGAAGAACTAATACCCATACTCCTCAAGCTCTTCAGAGAAACAGAGAAGGAGGGAGCTATCCCAAACTCATTCTACGAAGCCAATATCACACTCATCCCCAAACCAGGCAAAGACCCAACCAAAAAGGAGAATTACAGGCCAATCTCCTTGATGAACACAGATGCAAAGATCCTTAACAAGATTCTAGCTAACAGAATCCAGAAACACATTAAAAAAATAATACACTATGATCAGGTAGGCTTCATCCCAGAGACACAGGGATGGTTTAACATACGTAAGTCAATAAATGTAATCCAGCATATCAACAGAGCCAAGGTCAAGAATCACATGATTATCGCCACAGATGCAGAAAAGGCCTTTGATAAAATTCAACATTCATTCATGCTAAAAGCTCTGGAGAAAATAGGAATAGAAGGAACATTTCTAAAAACAATAAAAGCCATTTATGACAGACCAATAGCCAATATTATACTTAATGGGGAAAAGCTACAACCAATCCTCCTAAAAACAGGAACAAGGCAAGGATGTCTACTGTCTCCACTCCTCTTCAACATAGTCCTAGAACCCTTAGGCAGGGCAATAAGGCAAGAAAAAGACATTAAAGGGATCCGCATAGGGAAAGAAGAAGTTAAACTATCCCTTTTTGCAGACGACATGATACTATACCTCCACGATCCCAAAAACTCCATCCCCAAACTTTTAGAAATCATAAGTCACTTTGGCAAAATAGCAGGATACAAAATAAACCCACAAAAATCAGTTGCCTTCCTATACACTGATAATGCACAGGAAGAGAGGGAAATAAAGGGAGCAACCCCATTCACAATAACCTCCCAAAAAATAAAATATTTAGGAATTAACCTAACCAAAGATGTAAAAGAACTATTTAATGAGAACTATGAAAAGTTAAAGAAAGAAATTGCGGAAGACACTAGGAAATGGAAAGACCTCCCATGCTCCTGGATAGGCCGACTTAATATAGTAAAGATGGTGATACTTCCAAAACTAATATACAAATTCAATGCAATTCCTATTAAAATCCCAATGACGTACATCACTGAAATACAGAAAACAGTCCAAAAATTTATATGGAACAACAAAAGACCTAGAATAGCCAATACAATTCTAGGGGATAAAGACAATATGGGAGGGCTATCCATGCCGAACTTCAAACTCTACTACAGAGCTATAATCACAAAGACAGCATGGTACTGGCACAAAAACAGACCCGAAGACCAATGGAACAGAATAGAAGATCCAGATATAAATCCACAGGCCTACAGCCAGCTGATATTCGACAAAGGAGCCAAAGACATACAATGGAAGAAACACAGCCTCTTCAACCGCTGGTGCTGGGAAAACTGGGCAGCCACATGCAGAAAACTAAAAGTGGACCCCAGCCTATCACCATGCACCAAAATCAACTCAAAATGGATTAAAGACCTTAACATTAAACCTGAATCTCTGAAACTACTGCAGGACAGAGTAGGAGAGACACTTGAACTAATAGGCACAGGAAGGAACTTCCTGAACAGAGTCCCAGGGTCACAACAAGTTGGAGAGAGACTCGACAAATGGGACTACCTTAAAATAAAAAGCTTCTGCACAGCTAAATCTATTGCAACTAAGCTAGAAAGACAGCCAACTAATTGGGAAAAAATATTTACCAGCAATATATCAGACAAGGGGTTAACATCCTGTATATACAGGGAACTCAAGAAACTAATCCCTCCCAAACCTAACAAACCAATTACTAAATGGGCAAGGGAACTAAAGAGGGACTTCTCAAATGAAGAAATAAAAATGGCAAAGAAACACATGAGGAAATGTTCATCATCCCTGGTGGTGAAGGAAATGCAAATAAAGACAACCCTGAGATACCACCTTACCCCAGTCAGAATGTCCCACATCCACAAATCAGCCAATGACAAATGCTGGAGGGGATGTGGAGAAAGAGGAACCCTATTACACTGCTGGTGGGAATGTACACTTATACAACCACTTTGGAAAGCAGTCTGGAGGGTCCTTAGAAAGCTAAAGATTGACCTCCCTTACGACCCAGTCATACCACTTCTAGGCATCTACCCTGAACAACAGGAACCAATATACAAGGACACGTGCACCTCCATGTTTATTGCAGCACTGTTCGCAATAGCCAGGATATGGAAACAACCTAGATGCCCCACCACAGATGAATGGATCCAAAAATTGTGGTATCTATACACAATGGAATATTATGCAGCCATTAGAAATGACAAAATAATGGCATTTGCAGGGAAATGGATGGAGCTAGAAGGAATCATGTTGAGCGAGGTAAGCCAAGAACAAAGAGACAAACGGTACATGGTCTCCCTGATAAGTGGATGCTAAATCCAAAAGGTTAGGTGATACGATAAAACTAACAGGACTTAAGAAACAAAGAACTCCCGCTCATCTGGTTGAACCACTACTAAATATCCCCATGCTGCTGATCACAAATATGGTATATAACATGTGAACACTGTTATATATTACAGACTGTGGTAGACAATTTGCTCCAGGGAAGTTAGAATGAACTTGTGACTTTGAAATTATGTAATCATTTAATCACAATCAAAAAAAAAAAAAAAGAACCTCGGGGAAGGGAAGGAGGGAGGGGATGGTAGGGGGAAAACAATGGAGGGGGTAACAATGTTCAAGAGGAAGTGTACTCATTACCTCACTCATGTAACTGTAACCCTCTGTATAGTAGCTTTACAATAAAAAAAGAAAAAAAAACTACTCAGAAAAAAGCAGAAGAGGTGCTGTGGCTCAGTGGTAGAGCACCAGCCTTAAGCATAAAGATGCTCAGGGACAGTGCCCAGGCCCTTAGTGCAAGACCCAGGACAGGGAAAAAAAAAAAGAGGGTAAAACAATGATTCAACTTTACTAACATGTGATATGGATAGGGAGCTGATGCAGGGGAGGAATGTTTCCAAAGGTAAAGTGTTTTATCATTCTTGAGGATTTTCCAAGGGTGAGAAGAAGAAAATGGTGTGTGTGTACGCCGACCCATGAGTAAATTACTGTGTTTGAATCAGAAAAAAAATAAAAAAATAAAAATAAAACTCTATCTTATTTGTACGACATGTATGCAGATTTTTATATTTAAGCTTCCACAGCTCTGGCTAGAATACAAGATTTCTGGGCAACATGTATTTCCTAGAAAGCAAAACTTAACTTCTGTCCTTGACTCACCCTTGCGGGTTCCTGCTCCCCATGGGTTACTGCCTGTTTTGCTATAGAACAGTTAAATTACACAATCCAGTACTACATCATGACATTGTCTTTCTATGCTACATAATTTAACTGTTTTTGGTTTTCTCTTCTCTTTGGAACATTGTTCATCATTTATCATCACAAGATATGACGATTTCTGAGATATGCTGAGTTTTTATTCTTCCAAAACTTGAAATGAACCAGCAGTGGTTTGCCAGCTACAGGACAAAAAAAAAAAAAGCTAGTCTCATTGCAGTGAGATTTTGGGGGTAAGAAGAAGTGCTAAGGATGGAACTAAGGACCACATAAGTGTTCTACACGTAAGTGAGCTACATCCCTAGTCCAAAACCACAGATTTCATATAAGACAGAATCTATTTTTTAAAAGATAATTTTTGGGGTTTTATTTTTTAAAAAAAGTTTTAATGTGGCCTGCTCTACTTGCCCATCCTTTTGAAGACTAGAGATGGATGAGTTGATCAGAGGCCCACTGACAGCAATGCACCCAGAGACAGCAGTGAAGGAAACTAACAGCATTCCTTACCCTTCTAGTGCTTCCGTTCCAGTGTGGAGCAGACTCATAAGCCTTAAAGCAGTGGGAAAAGGCAAGTGCCAGCAGCCGCACTGATGGGCCACCGGCCCTGACTGGCCAGATGCAGAGAAACTCTTGGTGAACACCAGCTCAGCCCCATGCCTGTCTGTCACATTGGTGGATGAGCAGCAGGGCTGCTCTGTGGACAGAGAGCACACATAGCAACTGGGTGGACAGAGGACAGCTGCCTTCCAGAAAGGAAAAAAATGATATCTCTATAAAATAGACTCCTTAGGGCAGAAAGAATCTGGAAGTCAGCTGACCAAACACATTTTAGGAAAGACTTTATTACAACCCTAAAAATTTGAAAGTATCTCATTGTATAACAATACCGACAGAGAATATAATTTTTCTGCCATCACAAGACTAGTAAATGTTAGATCTAATAGACAAACTCAGAGTTTTGGAGTCTAAATTTCAACCCCCTGATCTCAGCTTCCTGAGTCTAGGATTACAGATATGAGCTACTGGTACTTAGCTCCCAAAGGTGTTACTAATGTGCTGCTCTGATTCTATTATTTCATAGCCACAAAACTTTTTTTAATCACTTAATCACACCAGTTATTTGTCTCTTAATAGTTACTGTACCATAGCTACAGAAAATTCTTATTTCTTCCTTAAAGCAGACATTTTGTAATAAAAAAGCAACCTACAAAATAAAGACATGTGTAATTTAAAAGGCAAGTAATTTAGTGAACACTACATCTATATCCTGATAACTTAAGCTTTATGAAAAATTGTATTTAAATAAACTTGTAGAGAAGAAAATACAATGATAAAACAACTCTCCAGAATGCAGTGACAAGATTCCAGTGCTTGCAGTTTTCTCGGTAAAACTTGTCCGTGATTCACTGGTTACATGGCAGGGAAATGAAGGCATATTGATGAGGAAAGACAAGTGGGAAATGTATTCATAAAAAGCTAAAATAAAGTCAAGCAACGAAATGTGAGTACTTCTTAATATGCACAAATTTATATGGGTAAATAGAAGAACAGCCATTTTCCAAAAATCATCTTGCTGTGATCTAGACAGAAATATTAAGAAGTTATCAATAAATGATGTTCATTTTCTTTAGACAGCAGAAAAAACCCAGAAACATGGAAAATGGAGATTGATCATCTTTGCCTTTAGCTTTCACAAAAGCTGTTGCATGGCTTCTGATCACCATGACAGATAAATAAATCCCTAACTTGAAAGGATCCTTTAAGGGAGTGGCGCTGTGGCTCAAGATGTAGAGCATTTGCCTTGAGCTGAAGAGCGCAGGAACAGCACGCAGGCCGAGAGTTCAAGCCCCACAACCGACAAAAAGAAAAGATCCTTTAAAATTTCTACTCTTTTTTTTGGAAGAATATTAAAAGCCATAAAGTTTATTTTTAAAATAGTTTTTTAAAAAGATTAAAAGATTTCCTACTCTGTACTTAACACCTGTTGTGTTAATTGTCGGAACAGGCTTAAAGATCATGTGGTTCCTAGAGATCCTTACTACAGTTTTCAAAGGACATGTTGGGCCAAAGAACTTACAGTCCATCTTAGCGTCTCCAATCCATAAACCCTTCTTTCTTGAATACGCTGCCACATATCTGCATGTCTCTCTCTTCTTGCTTTGAGTCCATCAGCCAGGAAAGACCAAAGGATCTGAGAAGCCCAGTTAATCAGACTACAATTATCTCACAGCTGAGGTACACTTGGGAGGAAAGCAAAAGGGCAATGAGACCTACAACTCTGCAGTCACCGAGTTTAAACAGTAACCCTGCTCACTGAACCAAAGTAAAAGCTGAGAATGGCTCTGTTCAATAGAGCCAGTGAAGCTCAAAGGGGTCTGGGCAGCAGCAGGGGAGGCCTTGCCTGGTGAAGAAATGCATGCTAAACGCCCTAATCTCAGGGACTCACTCAGGCCCAGCCCCCAAAACTACGAGCATGAAACACACTAAAAATAAATTTGGTTTCCCAAAAGCAACCAAGTAGCATGTCTCCAGACTCTTCTGCCTTTTGGTTTTCTGATTCATTAACAATGACGTGTAAAGCCCTCGAGGTTGTGGCTGATTCTGTTCCCTTACTAGAGGAAAAATCTGCAAAAGGGAAAGGCAGCCATTGAGAATCAGTCAGGCAGAGACCTCTGTTCTTTCCCTTTGCAGCTGAAGACAGACACAGGGTCACTGAGGCCACATGAAGTGAAGTTGACGTGCTTTGTTCAGAAACCTAGGACAGACTTGCTTTAGCTACTTTGGAAAATTCTATAGGTCTTCTAACAGGAGAGAAAGAACCAAAGAATACAAATGCTGAAGCTTTAGAAATTACTTCTGCATTCATTCCATCCAAAGTCTCAGAAACTACCTGTTTTTTTCAGTCAATGATAAACTTCACTGTGACCTTTGAATTCAATATCTGCCACAATTTTGCCCTAGGTTTATCGTTAAAAGGGCTTACCAGGCCCTTCTTGCATAGAAGCCAGAATGTAGATTAAAGCCAATTAAACTAATGAGTTTGGATAAGCTATGGGTCTAACTTGAAAAATAAAATATATAATTGTTTTTGGAGAAAAAAAAGATAAAAAATCTTTCAAGTCTCTATGATTAGCTTGAATAGCCCCGTAGAGATTAAATGGGCAATCAAGATTTCTTTTTTTTTTTTTTTGGGTCCGGTCATGGGGCCTGAACTCTGGGCCTGGGCGCTGTCCCTCAGCTCTTCAGCTCAAGGCTAGCACTCTACCACTTGAGCCACAGCGCCGCTTTCCGGCTTTTTTCTTTTTGCTTATGTGGTGCTGAGGAATTGAACCCAGGGCCTCAGGCATGCAAGGCAAGCGCTCTACCACTGAGCCACCTTCCCAGCCTCCCAATCAGGATTTCTAAGATAGATAAGGCTCAAACAATTACTAGATTCCTCAACAAAACTTATTTATTTTAGTTTGTGATAGAACTAAAGATTAAATTCAGAACCTTAGACCTGCCAGACAAGTGTTCTTAAGCCATGGATCTACTCCTTTTGTTTTTAGTTTGTTTTTCAAATAGTTGTGCTGTGAGATCTTCCTACCTCCACCTCTCAGGTAGCTGAGATTACAAGCTTGAGTCACAATCATAGGTTTGTTTTTGTGAGTCTCATTAATGTTTTGTCCAGGCTGACATGAACTGTGATCCACCAATCTCTACCTCCCATGAAGGTAGTAAGATCACAAGTGTGCACCAATGCACCCTGCTGCAAGCACCTCTGTAAAGCTTTTCAAAGTCCAGACAGTGGAGTGCTAGTTTCAGTCTGGAAAATCCTGTCCCTGCCAGAGACCTGACATCCCAGTTGCTACTGTCACCATCCTCCTTGCTCAATCACATCGGCAAAAGTAGCCTGGCATTGCTCTATGTGGGGCTTTCTCAACCTTGGTCCTGTTGACCTTTTAGACTGGATATAATTCTTTGTTGTGGATAGTTGCTCACACTTACTGATCTTTTTTGGTGTCACGTATTATTCTAAGGACCTTTGCATATGTGACTGATCTAATCTCA